>NC_044566.1:37916739-39116739 GCF_007565055.1 Rhinopithecus roxellana
TAGTAATATTTTTATGTTTCCCAAATTGCTTGTGGAGGATAGTTGTCTTTGCCTCAAGAGCTTATATTTAATACAGTTTCGGAGATACGGAAGGGAAACACCTGACAGTCAAATCTGAGTTTACTAGACTTGACCTCTGCTTATTTCTAGCTTTATTCTTTATAGCCAAAAGTACTTCTTCCTCTCAGTGAAAATATTGCCGTGTTTCCTCACTACTCAAAGACCAGGGCAGGGACTTTTTCCCCAAAGAGAAGAGGATCTTTTTTATTTCCTGCCTGTTCTCAGCCATGAAAAACAGTTTTGATATTTAATTACATATTACATTATTCTGAGGTATAGCCATATAAGTATACCAAAACAATTAGTAATGTTTTAAACAACCTTTTAAAACAATTTGGTTTATTACATCTTATTCATGATTACCTTGTATATAAACCTGAAAATTTTAATTAAATAACATTTTTTTCCTGAACTTTGTATCTATAAAACACTAATAAAAAATAACTAAACTGTTAAATTCACTGATAGATAACCAGTTTGCTCATTTGTCAACATTCTTTCATATGATCAAAAGAAACCTATAATGCATTTTATTAGCCCTGAAAGTTGAGGTGAGGAAGGAAAGACTTGTGTGGACAGAAACTATTTTTACTCAATTTTAAGTTTATGCCTTTAAAATAAAATATATAACAATGAAAATAAATAACTGTTTTTAAGAAAAATAATTAGCCATGAAGCTCTATCTGAAAAATGTTTTATTGACTTCTCTCATTACTATAGGTCCAAGTCCCTAAGGAGCCCAGTGAGGTGCTGGTAATTAAGTACTAGCCAGGATTTCTAAGGCTTTCATTCTTCACTCCTCTTGGATTTTGTGCAAGAGTTTAGAATGTTAACTTGGGAGCTGGTATTAACTTGTCACCACAGATTTTTCAACATTTGAAGAAAATGTTGGATTAAACTTACTTATATTGAAATCAAAGAAATATCAACACCAAGGTAGATGTGTCTGCATAGGAATAGATCAGGCCACAGCATACTTTTATGTCTGATTTAAAAAATCAACCCTTTTTCTTGCAGAACACAGATTCAATTCACTGAATTGACTGATAATGAGAAAAGAATGACCCTTAAAGAATTAAAATTATTCATTTTATACTTAAAATATGAAGACTAAAAACAATCAAGTTTAATACCTCCTTTTGCTAGCAATTGGTGTGACCCAATTTATTGTTATTTTTCATATTTAAAGTAATGTAATGGGAGACGAGGATGTCTTCTATGTAGAGAAGTAGAGAAAACTCAGGGTCAAGGATGACAGCTAAATTTTACATTCAGATAGATTGTAGTATCATTGAATTGTACATAATATTAAAATCCAAGATTTTTGCTGCAGAAAAATTTAGAGTTCACTTTCTGATACATTTAAAGTCTGAGCTGAGATGTCAGATTATCAGTGGACTATGTGAGTCTGCAGGTCAAGGGAAAATTTTTCTGGAGATGTAAATTTCTGATGTTTTTGTTCATGACTGCTATTAAACTCTAAATCTATTTTGCATCTCCTGGGGATAAAAGTATAGAGTGAGAAAAGAGCTCCTTTTTGAAAACATGAGTAATTTCCATCATTTGACAGATGGAAAAAAATTTAAGCTTTCAGAGGAAACCGAAAAAGGGAGAATGTTGTGTCATAAAAACACAAGGAAAGATAATGTACAAAATATTTGGAAGTGATCAAAATGGTTAAGTACTGCTAGGAGGTGAAGTTAGGAGAGGATTTACACATTTTCATTAACCTAGGAACTTAGAGATCATTATCTTGGAGATAAAGGACATTGCCAGTATCATAGGGACAAAAGCTAAATTAGAATGGATTGGAGAGTTAGTTGGATCTGATTATGTTGGGATTCAGAAACCAATACCTAAAAATCTAGCATTTGGCATGCTGAACTGAAGAAAAAGTCTCCATGTCTTTTGACACCCTCATTATCTCTCCCAAAGGTGCTGAAGTTCCTTTATCTGCCTTAAGATCCAGACCCAACATGGAGAACAATAGTTTTCTTATTCACCCTGTAAGACCAAAAATGTAACCACACCTCAACAGACCCTTTTTAAAGATAATTACCTTCTCATTGTTTTAATTATGTAAATAATGCATTATGTAAATTCCAAAAATAGCTATTTACAAGTTCCCTGTTCCAGTCATTCTCCCCAGCAGTCATGTGTTGCCTCCCAATAGAAGTCCTCTTCTCCCCCTCCCTATTTTACCAGGAACCAAGTCCCCATTCTTTCTGTAACCTCAAGGTAGTATATAAGCTCCTGTAACTCATTGGGAAGTCAGGTCATCATTCTGAAAGCTCTTGTGTATAGATGTTAAATATATTTGTATGCCTTTTCTCCTGTTAGTCAGTCTGCCTCATGTCAGTGATTTTCAGCAAACCCTTAGAGAGCCAAGAGCCCTGACCCACACAGTTTTGGCAAAGTGAGTGGGATCCCCAAAGCCACTCTGCTCTTCTCTAAACCACAGTAAAGAGGAACCAGGAAGCTGACAAGCAAGAAAAGGAATAAGAACTTCTTACCAGTTAGGCTACCAGGTTCAAATCTCTGTGCAATAAAATTGATTATATAATAAAAATCACTCTTTTGCCTCAATATCATAAATAATGGGAAAAACAATTTATGTGATTAATCTTAGGTATGGAGAACCCTAATATGCTTCTGGTACTTTGTGAGTAGGGTTTAGAGAACCCTAATATGCTTCTGGTACTTTGTGATGTGAATATTTATATTGTTTGACCTCTTTCCTCACAGAAATAGCTGGTTGTAGTTGTTTTTGTCTTTGTCTTTCCGTGTTGTTCTGTCATAAAGAGGGGTACTGTAGAATAGAACATGGGCCTAGAACCCCGATAAGACTGCTGTTCGGGGCAGCCCAGCTGACTAATCAGTTTCACACCGGTGACTAGACCAGCATCAGTTAAGATAAACTTTACTGTGGGTACTTGCAATACAAACCAAATGAGTTTTCCTTCTCATCTTGTTTTATGCCCTGGGGACTTTGACTTGTGGCTAGTGGAGGTAGCTCGCTTTTGGTTTCCACCAGCTGGAGGGTGTAATATTTTGGGTCATACCAGGTGGCCATTCTGAAAAGATTATGAGTCTGAGACAGGTACTTTTTTTTTGTTTGTTTGTTTTCTTGAGAAAGAGTCTTGCTTTTGCCACTCAGGCTGGAGTACAATGGCATGATCTCGGCTCACTGCAACCTCTGCTTCCTGTGTTCAAGCGATTCTCCTGCCTCAACCTCCCAAGTAACTGGAATTACAAGTGCCCGCCACTACGCCTAGCTAATTTTTTTGGACATTTATTTATTTATTTATTTATTTATTTATTTATTTATTTATTTATTTTTTAGTAGAGATGGGATTTCACCATGTTGGCCAGCTGGTCTCGAACTCCTGACCTCAGGTGATCCGCCCGCCTCAGCCTCCCAAAGTGCTGAGATTACAGACGTGAGCTACTATGCCTGGCAAGATATGTAAGTTTTTAAGCAACATGCTTTTCGTTCCAAGCGTGTCAAGCTCTTAGAGAAGTTTTATCTTAAAAGATCTCATGCTTACAGGGCTTTTTGTGGTCTTTTGCTATCTTAAGTTTATTTCTGGGAATGAATTTTTGAAGGTTGTAGGAACTGCCTCCACTATGTTCTCTCCAAGAATACCTCTAGCTTATAAGCTAAAAACCTGGACAGTTACCACCTGGCCTTAATGTGAAGAGACTTTTGGATTGAGTCACTACTTGAATTTAGTAGACCATTGAAAATTCTACCTGTCAATGGCCAAAAGATAGATACTTCTAATTTAAAAAGATTTTGAAGAGCTCTTATTCTAAAAAATTGATGGACGGTTTCAATTAAAAGAAGGTTACATAATAGTATCATGGCTATCTTTGTGAATTCTCTTGACTAAATTAACAAGCAAAAATCTGCCCTAAAATAAAAAAGTTAAAATCCTTTGCGAACTCAAAATGCCTGTTCAGATTCCTTCAGAGAAGAGTGATAGAGTCTGCTCCAGTAGCTAAGGTTCTGCTGTTTTACCACAGCAACCTGGCATTCATTCCCAGTAAGGGAGCAAATCCTTTTTGGTAGATATTTGTGTAACTTTGTCATTTATTGATTCCTTTCCCTACCTAGTTCCTTTTGAGTTCCTATCTTCCATCTGTGGGGCATATGGGGCTTTGGTCTTTGTATATAGTGGTCAGCTGAGAAGCTGAAGCCTTGGAGAACATGGGTGAACAGAACTGTAGGTTGTGATGTGGGATATTTCTAGGCCATGTTGCCAGCCAAGTATCTTTGGCCAGCGACTCGTCTGCCCAGGCCTTGATTGGGTCCAGGTTCACTGCAGGAGATGCCCAGTCCACTCAGCCCACGGGGCTGTGCCTGACCGGCACTCCAGTGTAGATCCTGTGGCTGCTGTGACTATGCACTCTGCCCCTGGCAGGAGCGAGTGTGTGAGCAAGCAAGTGCGCGGTCCACTGGCCCTTCTAAGCACTGGCACAGGAGCGGGCTCTGTGCAAGGCTTGCAGCTGGATATTTTAAAGACATAAACTACTTCTATGATATTTTTGATAATTGTTTTGTTCGCAGTGGCAAATCTATATGGATCTGCAGCAGCTCGATTCTTGCCTACTCAGAGGAAATAATTTATGCAAGGGGCATAAGGTAGAGTGAGAGACCAAGGCAAGATTTAGAGTAGGAGTGAAAGTTTACTAAAAAGTTTTGGAGCAGGTATGAAATGATGTAAACTACACTCAGAAGGGGGTCAAGTGGGCCACTTGAGAGATTCAAGTGCCCAGTTTGACCTTTGACTTGGGGTTTTATTTGCTGTCATGCTGCCAGGGTTTTGCATTTCTTCTCCCTTGATGTTTTCTTGGGGCAGGCTGTCCCCATGGGCAGTGGCCTGTCAGCACTTAGGAGGGGCGGCTTACACGGTGTGTTCGCTGAAGTTGTGCACATGCTTATTTAAGGCGTTTTAATCTTACCAGTCAAGAGTTCCCAGAGGAATGTCATATACTAGTTAAACTTTGTCATTTTGCCTTTTAGTGCTCATGCTTGAGTACATCACCCAACTCCTGAGATCTTATCGGGAAATAACTGATTGTCAGCTTTAAGTGTTTTCTACCTACTGGGAGACTGCCTTTCATGGCACCAGCTGTGACCAATGATTATTTTAGAGACACAGTTTAACAGCCACCTGATCATCACCTGATGGTGGGGGTTGCGGAAGTTCTTTCCTGCCCTGCTTATGTCTGTCTAAATACCTACGCCAACAATTTGGCTTGTCTATCTTAGAGCCATTAGATCCTAGGCTCTAAACAAATGGCCTTGGCCCAGCTCTGCCTCTTGCCTTTCCTGGGAAGAATCAGGCATTATTTCCACAGCTCTTTCCTTTGTCCTGGGCTCTGCATCTCGACACATAATTAAAATGGTTTATTTTGTAAATTTTTCAGTAAAAATAAGGGTTACTAAGAACTGACTCTGGAATTAATGTATGTGATTAAAACTACCAGATATAAGAGAAACAATTCTATATGCAAAAGGCATAAGAAAAATAGGATTAGTTTAGTAAGAATGTTTTAAAAATGCATGAGAGTGGGATTTTTATTAAAGGGAAAATAATTTTGCATAGTGTAGAGTTTTGTTTGTTTTATTTTTAATTGAAAGTGAAAAGAATGATAGATAAAACTGAATGGATAAAGAAAGTTGGAAAAGAGAATTTAAAAAAAACTATGAAAGTTTATAAAAGGCTTATGGAAATATTACCTTACGGCAAAACTGATTAAAAATTAAAAAGTTTTGCTTACAGAAATTAGCTTTAACATTAATAGTACACTGATACAAAGGTAAAATTTTGTTTTTGCTTTTGAATAAGATTCACCTGTAATACTAATAAAAAGTTAATATTTTTGTTTACCTTTTGAGTAAACTACAACATAAAAAGAGAGACAGATGTAGCTGACCTCATGCTGCCTTTATTCGATCTTATTTTTTGGAGAATTGAATTTCCTCTCTATCAAAAAGTAAAAATTGTGCTTATTTAAATCATTGAATTAGCAGTTTGACTAAGTGAACGACTTATGTTACAGTGATCTGTAATTCTGTTTTGTGAAAACATTTGATATTTGACAAAGTTTCCAAAATCCAAATTTCAAGTTAAAAATAAAATATTTTGATCTCAAACTAATTTGGATATTAGGGTACCTGTAGTCCAAGAGAGACATATTCTGCTTACTTGGTGTGTTATAATCATACAGGAAGCATTGCCAAATATGAAAGGATGTTTAACTTTCTTTGGGGTATATTTACATGTGTTTTAAAAATGTTATATTAATCCATTCTCCCTCTGCTATAAAGGACTACCTGAGACTGAGTAAGTTATAAAGAAAATAGGTTTTATTGACTCACAATTCCACAGGCTGTAGAGGAAGCATGGTTGAGAGGCCTCAGAAAACTTATTAAGGGCAGAAGTCATAGGCACGCACACACATCTTACCTTGGTAGAGCAGGGGAGACAGAGAACGAGACAGAGAGAGAGACACACACACACCCAAAGAGAGATAGAGAGCATGCATGAAGGGGCAAGTGCTACACACTTTCAAATAACCAGATCTTTCAAGAACTCTCTATCGTGAGAATAGCCAAAATAAAGTTTGATACTTTCAGAAAAGTGACATTTCTTACTTCCCACCGGTCAGGAACCTTTAAAGGAACTGCATAGACAGAGTATGAAGCCAGTTTTTCTAAAGAGTTTTATTGGTCTTATAAAGTTAGCCTCTATTTATCAAAGCATTTTGCTCATATCTAAAAATGAGCATGATTCAATCACCTCCCATCAGGCTCATTTTTCAACACATAGGAATTACAATTTAACATGCAATCTGGGTGGGACATAAAGCCAAACCATATTATATGTGTTTCAAAATTGTATGAGATGCCTATAATTCTCCTTTGTCTTAGTATATGTTATCAGTAATAGCCATTATGCTGAATCATTGTTTGCCACAGAAATAACCAAATTTTCTTATCAATTGTGTGTTTATCTATGGCTGTCCTAAGACTTGCAATCCTTAGACAATTATTGTTTTACTGTGATCCTTCTCACAAAGCAGTTTGCTATCAGCTGAAGTCTAAAACTTGCATTTTTAGGGAACTTCATGGAAAGAACTCTGACAGGTGTTGTTGGATGCAGCTTTCTGGAAACCTTGGAGATTGTGTTATTGGAATAGAGAAAAAAAAAACTTTCAGGAAGCTAATTGGACAGCTAATGTGCTCATGAGTTTTGTTGGCTCAAAACAGGAATTGATTGCATGGACTAAACTGATAGAGCACTGAAGTAATTTCTTTTAACATTTTTGTTTAAAGTCTTGGTGGTTGTTTTTGGTTTTGTTTTTAGATTTAACACAAGGTTATTATTATTATTATTATTATTATTATTATCATTATTATTACTCTATTTATAACTTTCAACCATTGAGTAAAGTATACAATTTTGAACAAAATTTGAAGCATATTTCTTCTCTCAACCTGATTTCTCCAGAATTTGGGAACTATTTGTGAGTATGCTTAATTTGTTGCAATGTAGTTATTCACATAAGTTCAATAAGAGTCTATTTCCCTTTGTAACAGGACACAATTGGAGACACTGGTTACCTTGTCAAGGCTTTTTAACTGGAATAGTAAATTTTTAGATATGTGCAGCTGCTTTGAGAAATAGAGGTTAACTTTATAGAGCCAATAAAGGCCCCTTGGAAAGACTGGCTTCATATCCTGTCTATGCAATTCCTTTACATGTTCCAGACATGTGGTAAGTAAAGAATGTCTCTTTTCTGATAGGCCCAGGAACCTCAAGTTACTTTGAGACATTGAGAAGAGTAGAAGTCACCCATTCATACAAGTATGTGCAGGTACAGATAATTCCTTGGCTGGTATATAAAGGCTTTAAAAGTTTGTTCTGAGATTCCTTATGAAAAAGATCTAGCAGAGGCAATTTTAAAATAGCCTAAATGGCTAATAATTGTTGTTGCTGCACTTTGTGCAAATGAATAGACCAAGTATATTAAGACTAAAATTATTTTGCAAATAAATTGGTCCTAATATAATTTCTTGTTGGTTTTGCTGTTTTTTTTTTTTTCTTTATGTATTTTTGGGGGTAGAGAGGAAGGCCATCCTTAAACATATTCATTTTCAATAGCAAAAATTCAATGATAAGACTTAGGTAAAATGGAAGAGGGAAAAAGAGGAATATCTAAGGTGTAAGAATCCAAAGAGGTAGAGAGAATGAAAGTTAAATCATAGGTAGAGGAACTGGCTTTAAATTGGACAAGGAGCACAATTCCTATTCTGTCAGTGAGGAAGGAGATTAGAATGGGTTAAGGTTGTTCTCCACCACAGAATCACACCCAGTGGGGTTTCAAAACCAATTATGAGTGAGGTAGTAATGTGGTAAAGCAGAAGCAGCTTCATTGTTTCTGTCCATGTAGGAGCGTTCAAGAACATCACCTCATTTTGCTCTTTTTTTCCTTTCTCCCTATCTTTCTTTCTCTTCCTTTCATGTGAATTTCAAACACAGCAAATGAATTATGATGGATTTTGATTATTTCTTTTTAAAGACATGCTCATATTTTAGTTGTACTTTCAAGCTAAAATCTTACATATCATGAAGGATTGTTTCTAGCATCTTAATTCATATTTTTAAAGCTTTTATCCCCCATACTTAATCTACATTTATAAAAATGATTCGGCCGGGCGCGGTGGCTCAAGCCTGTAATCCCAGCACTTTGGGAGGCCGAGACGGGTGGATCACAAGGTCAGGAGATCGAGACCATCCTAGCTAACCCGGTGAAACCCCGTCTCTACTAAAAATTCAAAAAACTAGCCGGGCGAGGTGGCGGGCGCCTGTAGTCCCAGCTACTCGGGAGGCTGAGGCAGGAGAATGGCGTGAACCCAGGAGGCGGAGCTTGCAGTGAGCTGAGATCCGGCCACTGCACTCCAGCCTGGGCGACAGAGCGAGACTCCGTCTCAAAAAAAAAAAAAAAAAAAAAAAAAAAAAAAAAAAAAAAAAGATTCACAATTTCTTATGATAGAATTATCATACCTGCATCCAAAATTCCAGAGATATCTTCCTAAAACATAACTAAAATGATTAATGAAACAATGATTAATAACACATCCAATAACATACAGTAGTTATTGTGGTTTCTCAAAATATGACCTTGAGTTCTAGTACCAGACACTCTGAGTTTTAATTCTGAATAATTAACGATATTTGGCAATCTGTTTTTTTGTGCCTTAGTTTTCTCATTGATAAAATGGGAACAATAGTAGCACTGACCTGATAAACATGACCTTAATATTTTCCACTGCTTGACTAAACTTTAGACAGGTTTCTTCCTGACTGTAGTCCCCTTATTTCTCTTTTCCACAGAATTTTCTTTCTTTGCTCATTTGAGATAAAAATCTCCCAGCCTCCTGCTAGTTTTACAACTCAGAAATGCTTTTCTCAGGGCCCCTAGTAAAATCTATTTGAAATGTAACAATCATAAAAAATAGTAACCCTATAGCCTTATCTTTGTTGGAGGATAGAAACCTAACTTCCATTAATGCCAATTAGTAAATGCAGAGCACCTATTCATATTGACCAATCCCCGAAACCCTTCCTATAAGGTTCTTCCTATAGTTTTCCACTAGACCACCCAAGCCCCTAAAATCTCTCCTGTCTTTTGTTCCGGTAGAGTTGAGTGAAATCTGTTTCCTCTATTGCAATAGTCTCGAATAGTCTTCACTGCCTGCTTATTTGTTTGGGGCACTTTTTATATTACAAACTTTAGAGAATTATTGTGAGAATTAAATGAGTTTATAGATGTAAACTTTTAAATTAATGCCTTACATCTAATACTGTGTAAGATTTACCTAGAAAAGTGTAATGCTATCTTTACTTATTAACTTCCTCATCATTCTTTCTATATGCATATTCAAAACAATGTTAAACTAAATTTCTGCCATTCTCTAAATATAACTCATTTACACTTGTTTTTACTTGTGTGTGTGTGTGTGTGTGTGTGTGTGTGTGTGTGCGTGCGCATATGTGTGTATATAATAGATGCCTGCCATTCTCCTATTCTTACCACAAGGCTCAAATCTTTTTGTCTTCACCATAGAAAGCCTTACTTATTTTCTTAAGGAGGCATTAGTTATATATAATTTCTTTGTCCAGTTAAGTCGCTATCACTCACTAGGCAATGATTTCCATGTAGGTAGGTAAATTATTGCACTTACGGAATGCTTGAGATGTAAAAGGATTTGTTGTATTAATGAGAGCTGGTTAGTTGCAAATTATAACATTATTAAATAAAGAGGAATGGTTTGTTTAATTGACCATTGTTGTGTGTAACATGAGTGTGAAATGTTTAATTTGTTACTTTTGTACATAAAAAATCTTTTCTTTGTTGTATTTTTTGGTTGAACTGCTCTTTTATTGCTGTTTTCCTATTTACACATGTGAGAAATAACAGCTCTGAAAGTGTTGCCACATAAGGTTGTAAGAATTTTAATGCTGCAGAGCCATTTGAAAGACACTCTTTTCACTTGCGGCTAACAATTTTGAAATATTTGTGGAGAAGTAAAAACATTCAGAAAAACTCATTGGCTCAGGCAGTTTCTTTCTGTTTGAATTTCTGTCATAATTGAAAAGTTTTAGCTTTACTTCTATTGGTTTTATTGTGAGGAATTTGGCAGAAATAAAGCGATGTGGATAAAGAAATTAGAATCCACCTAATGAAACCACCTGCTGAAAGACTTATATTTAAATCCCTAGACTACATTTACTTACAAATTTGCTGGGATTGTTTAGGTTTTAGGTGGCAGATCTCCGTTCAGTGATAAGAAAAATATCTACAATATAGAAAGTTCCTACTGATCAGGGTGTTGGGATCAGTTGCTGTGTAGGAAATAATCAGTTATGAATTATAAAATAATACCCTGTAGGGTAATATGTTGAAACACAATGTATTAGTCCATTCTTGTGCTGCTAATAAAGATATACCCGAGATGGGGTAATTTATAAAGGAAAGAGGTTTAACTGACTCACAGTACAGCATGGCTTGGGAGGCTGCAGGAAACTTACAATCATGCAAGAAGGGGAAGCAAACATGTCCTTCTACACATGGTATCAGAAAGAGATGTGGGTGCCGAGAGAAGGAAGAAACTCCTTGTAAAATCTTCAGATCTCAGGAGGATTCACTCACTATAATGAGAACAGCATGGTGGAAACCACCCACATGATTCAATTATCTCCACCTGGTCCCTAAAATTCAAGGTGAGATTTGGGTGGGGACACAGCCAAACCATATCACACAGTATCATGTTTTAGAAAGCCTTTGGAACAACACTTGGCATAGTAAGAAAAGGCATGAAATCTCGCCTCTCTCTGTTCCCTCATTTCCAACTCTCAACTATTTGCAATATAGTTTACTTCTTTTCAATTAATTTTTAAAAGTATACCAATAACTATAGAATTAGTAACACCAGTGATATTTCCCTGGTTCTCATATTACTTCTTTATTGGTAATGTCACCTTTGTCATATGCAAAATTTCATATAGATTTGGGTCTATTTGGGTCCTCTGTTGTGATCAATTGTCAGTTCTAGCCTTGTTGACATACTGATATCTTCTTCATCAAAAATGTCTTGGTAGTTTTAATATTAATTTGACAAATTTTCACAACAATAAAAAGTGCTGATAGTATTTTTAATGGAACTAAACTGTCTTGATAACTTTACAAGGTTTAATATTTATTTTCTATTAAGTCTTCCTAAACAACTTTATATATATCCTTTCATTTTGTTAAATTTTTAAATGCATTTCAATAATCTTATATTAACACTAATCCAGACATTTATTTTCTATTTATTTTCAAATGCTTTATATTTTTCATACTTCTATAAATAGTAGAATTTTTATAATTACATTTGCTATTTCTTGTGGGGATATATAAGCATGAATATAATTTTTATAGATTGATTTTGTGATTCAACAGCCTTACCAAACTCTCTGGGTAATACTCATAATCTATTTGTAAACTCTCTTGAAGAGAGGGTCACCTATTGACAAGTAATTTAAATAGGGAAAACTTCTTTCAAGCCATTTTTTCTTCTATTTATCCCATACTTAATTTTAAAAGAGAATGATGTTTGTCTGCATAAATATGAAACATTAAATCATATCTTAATTTGTTTGAAATGCATATTGAGAGGTGAAGCCGATTGAGCTTCTAGATTGGGTGGGGACTGGAGAACGTTTTTGTCTAGCTGAAGGATTGCAAATGCACTAGTCAGCACTCTGTAACAATGCACCATTCAGCGCCCTGTGTCTAGCTAAAAGTTTGTAAACACACGAATCAACACTCTGTAAAAATGGACCAATCAGCACTCTGTAAAATGGACCAATCAGCGCTCTGTAAAATGGACCAATCAGCAGGATGTGGGTGAGGCCAAATAAGGGAATCAAAGCTGGTCACCCGAGCCAGCAGCAGCAACCCGCTTAGGTTCCATTCCATGCTGTGGAAGCTTTGTTCTTTCACTCTTCAGGATAAATCTTGCTGCTGCTCCCTCTTTGGGTCTGCATTACCTTTATGAGTTTTAACACTCACTGTGGAGGTCTGTGGTTTCACTCCTGAAGTCAGTGAGACCATGAACCCACTGGGAAGAACAACAATTCCAGATGTGCCACCTTTAAGAGCTGTAACACTCACTGCAAAGGTCTGTGGCTTCACAAGACCATGAACCCACCAGAAGGAAGAAATTCCAGACATATCTGAACATCTGAAGGAACAAACTCTGATAAAGGCATAGTTGTGTATTCTCTGGACATGCCATCCTTAAGAGCTATACCACTCACTGTGTGGGTCCACGGCGTCATTCTTGAAGTCAGCGAGACCAAGAACCCACCAGAAGAAACCAATTCCGCACACATTTTGGTGACCCAGATGGGACAATCAGCAAGAGGTGACAGCCATCGGACCCCTTTTGCTTGCTATTCTGTCCTGTTTTTCCTTAGAATTTGTAGGCTAAATACTGGGCACCTGTCGGCCAGTGAAAAGTTACTAGCACAGCTGCTGGACTAAGGACACGGGTGTCAGGCTTTCTGGGAAAGCGCTCCCTAACACCCCTGACTCTTCGGAGTTGGGAGCATTGGTTTGCCTGGAACCAGCTTCCGCTTTTCCTGTACTTCAGGCTGAGGCAAGAGTCGACAGAGGAAAGCCATTCAGCTCCAGGGTCCCAACAACAAGTTTGTTGACCCTGCAGCCATGAGCAGAACCCTCAAAGTCCTGTTGCCCAAGCGAGACTTCTCATCTATCCTATCTATCCTGACCCTTGCCTCCTGGGTTCTAATGCCTGTCGACCAACTTCCTCTTGCCTCTCTTCTCCGTGGTGAGTCCCGCTTCTAAAAACCGCTCCCTGTCTCTGGTTGTTTTCTAGTTTCTCCTATAAGAATTATTTCCGGTATAAACTCCAGGACTCTATTCCCTTCTTTAGGCACCTGGGCTCACCAGTCAGAAAGACATAATTTTTGCCCAGAGCCCCATTGAGGCAGGGGACTATCTGGAATTTTAGGATCCCTCCTCAGACTAGCAGGCCTAACAAAAGCTATTCTTGAAGCTAGGATATGGGGAACTTCAAAAATGATATCCTTCCTATTCAAGTGAGGACAGAAGATGTCACTCTTCCAACCCTGGAGATTGCTCTCCTCCCTCAGGGTATGGCCCTCCACTTCATTTTTGTGGCATAACATAACATATAGGACATGAGTAAAGTCTCCCAATACTAACAGGAGAATGCTTAGGATTGTAACAGGTTTTCCAGAATGCATCAGTAAGGGCCACTGACTCTGATTTTTCTTGGTCCTCCTTGTGGTATAGGAGGACAGGCAAGTGTGCAGGTTTTTGAGAATATGTCAGGAAAGGCCACTAAATCTGACATTCCTCAGTCCTCTTTGTGGTCTAGGAGGAAAACCAGTGTTTCTGCTGCTGTGTCAGTGAGCACAACTATTCCCATCAGCAGGGTTCAGGGACCATTGTGGGTTCTTGGGCAAGAGGTGATTCTGCTGCTGCGTCAGTGAATGCAACTATTTCAATCATCAGGGTCCAGGGACCATTGTGGGTTCTTGGGCAAGAGATGTTTCTGCTGCTGTGTGTTGAGTGCAACTATTCCAATCAGCAGGGTCCAGGGACTGTTCCAGGTTCTTGGGCAGGGGAAGAAACACAAACCAAAACCATGGGCGGATTTCTCTTTCAGATGGGAAACACTCAGGCATCAACAGGCTCACCCTTGAAATGCATCCTAAGCCATTGGGACCAATTTGACCTGCAAACCCTGAAAAAGGAAGCTCATATTTTTCTGCATACAGCTTGGCCCCAGTATTCTCTCTCTGATGGGGAAAAATGGCCACCTGAGAGAAATATAAATTACATTACTATCCTGCAGCTTGACCTTTTCTTTAAGAGGGAAGGCAAATAGAGTGAAATACCTTATGCCCAAACTTTGTTTTCATTGAAGGAGAATACACAACTATGCAAAGTTCGCAATTTGCATCCCACAGGAGTACCTCTCAACTTACCCCCATATCCTTGCCTCCCTATAGCTCCCCTTCGTATTATTGATAAGCCTCCTCTAATCTCTTCCGCCGAGAAAGAAATAAGCAAAGAACTCTCTAAAGGACCACAAAAACCCCCGGGCTATCGGTTATATCCCCTTCAAGCTATAGGTGGAGGGGAATTTGGCCCAACCCAGGTACATGTCCCCTTCTCCCTCTCTGATTTAAAGCAGATCGAGGCAGACTGGGAAAGTTTTCAGATGATCCTGATAGGTAGATAGATGTCCTACAGGGTCTAGGGCAAACCTTCTCTCTCATTAGGAGAGAGCTCATGCTGCTGTTAGACCAAACCCTGGCCTTTAATGAAAAGAATGAAGCTTTAGCTGCAGCCCATGCATTTGGAGATACCCGATATCTTAGTTAAGTAAATGATAGAATGACAGCCAAAGAAAAGGACAAATTCCCTACTGGTCAGCAAGCCTTCTCCAGTATGGATCCCCACTGGGACCTCGACTCAGATCATGGGGACTGGAGTTATAAACATCTGTTTACCTGTGTTCTAGAAGGACTAAGGAGAATTAGGAAAAAGCCCATGAATTATTCAATGATGTCCACCATAACTTAGGGAAAGGAAGAAAATCCTTCTGCCTTCCTCAAGTGGCTACGGGAGGCCTTAAGAAAATATACTGCCCTGTCACCTGACTCACTCGAGGGTCAGTTGATTCTAAAAGATAAATTTATTAACCAATCAGTCACAGATATCAGGAGAAAGCTCCAAAGTGAGCCCTGGGCTCTGAAAAAAATCTGGAGGCATTATTAAACCTGGTAACCTCAGTGTTCTATAATAAGGATCAAGAGGAACAGGCCCAAAAGGAAAAGCGAGACCAGAGAAGGGCTGCAGCCTTAGTCATAGCCCTCAGACTGATCTTGGTGGTTCAGCGAGGACAGGAAATGGAGCAGGCCAATCACCCAGTAGGGCTTGTTATCAGTGTGGTTTACAAGGACACTTTAAAAAAGATTGTCCAATGAGAAGCTGCCCCCTCGTCCATGTCCGCTATGCTGAAGCAATCACTGGAAGGCACACTGCCCCAGAGTACAATGGTTCTCTGGGCCAGTAGCCCCCAATCAGATGATCCAACATCAGGACTGAGGGTGCCCAGAGAAAGTCCCAGCTCATGTAATCACCCGCACTGAGCCCCAGGTACATTTAACCATTGAGGGCCAGGAAATTGACTTCCTCCTGGACACTGGCTCAGCCTTCTCGGTGTTAGTCTCCTATCTTGGACAAGTGTCCTCAAGATCCGTTACCATCCGAGGAATCCTCGGACAGCCTGTAATCAGGTATTTCTCCCACCACCACAGTTGTAATTGGGAGACTTCACTTTTTTCATAAGCCTTTCTTGTTATGCCTGAAAGCCCCATACCCTTATTAGGGAGGGATATATTAGCCAAACCTGGAGCTATTATCTACCTGAATATGGGGAACAAGTTACCCATTTGTTGAGGGATATATTAGCCAAACCTGGAGCTATTATCTACATGAATATGGGGAACAAGTTACCCATTTGTTGTTCCCTGCTTGAGGAGGGAATCAACCCTGAAATCTGGGCATTGGAAGGAACAAAATCAAACTCCAGCCTTAAGCCTTCCCACAGGACAAAACTTCTCTTTATACGGCACAGGGAGAGCAGGAATAGCTCGTGTAATCCTTACTCAGATTGGTGGGACAACCCCACACCAGTGGCACACCTAAGTAAGGATATTGATGTAGTAGCCGAAGGGTGGCCTCACTTTTTATGGGTAGTTGCGGCGGTGGCTGTCTTAGTGTCAGAGGCCATCCAAGTAATACAAGGAAAGGATGTCACTGTCTGCACTACTCATGATGTAAATGGCATACTAGGCGCCAAAGGAAGTTTATGGCTATCAGACAACCGCCTACTTAGATACCAGGCGCTACCCCTTGAGGGACCGGTGCTTTAAAAACATATGTGCGTAGCCCTCAACCCTGCTTCTTTTCTCCCAGAGGATGGGGAACCAATTGAGCATGACTGCCAACAAATTATAGTCCAGACTTAGGCCGCCCGAGATGATATCTTAGAAGTTCCCTTAGCTAATCCTGACCTTAACCTATATATTGATAGAAGTTCATTTGTGGAGAATGAGATATGAAGGGCAGGTTATGCCATAGTTAGTGATGTAACTGTACTTGAAAGTAAGCCTCTTCCCCCAGGGACCAGCGCCCAGTTAACAGAACTAGTGACACTTATCCGAGCCTTAGAAGTGGGACAAGGGAAAAGAATAAACGTGTATACAGATAGCAAGTATGCTTATCTAATCCTACATGCCCATGCTGCAATGTGAAAAGAAAGGGAGTTCCTAACCTCTGAGGGAACCTCCATTAAATACCACAAGGAAATTACTGAGTTATTGCGTGCAGTGCAAAAACCCAAAAAAGTGGCAGTCTTACACTGCCAATGCCATCGGAAGGTTGAAGGAGAAAAGGCAGAAGGAAACTGTGGGGCAGATGCTGAGGCCAAAATTGCTTCCAGGTGGAACCTCCCATTAGAAATACCTATGGAAGGACGCTTGGTATGGAACAATCCCCTCCAAGAGATTAAGCCCCAGTATTCCCTGACTAAAAGAGAATGGGGACTTTAATGGGGGCATAGTTTTCTCCCCTCTGGGTGGTTAACGACAGGACAAGGAAAGGTAATTACACCTGAAGCCAGCCAGTGGAAAATACTTAAAACCCTGTACCAAACTTTTCATATGGGTATTGAAAACACTCATCAAATGGCCAAATCCCTATTTACAGGGCCAAATCTCCTCTGCACCATCTGACAGGTAGTCAAAGCCTGTGAGGTGTGCCAAAGGAATAATCCCTTGGTCCATTGTAAGGTCCCTTTGGGGGAACAAAGAATAGGTCACTATCCTGGAGAGGACTGGCAGTTAGACTTCACCCGTATGCCTAAGTCAAAGGGATTTCAATACTTGTTGGTCTGTGTTGATACCTTTACAAATTGGATAGAAGCTTTACCCTGCAAGACAGAGAAGGCTCAGGAAGTGATTAAAGTTCTAATCCGTGAAATAATTCCTAGATTTGGGTTTCCCCAAAGCTTACAGAGTGACAGTGGTCCAGCTTTTAAAGCCATGATAACTCAGGGAATTTCCAGGGTGCTAGGGACACAATATCACCTTCACTGCACCTGAAGGCCACAGTACTCAAGGAAGGTTGACAAGGCCAATGAAACACTCAAGAGGCACTTAAGGAAACTAAAACAAGAAATTCATCTCACATGGCCTACTATTTTGCCCATGGCCTTGTTGAGAAACCGAAAGTCTCCTCACAAAATGGGGCTAAGTCCATGCTGTGTGGACGACCTTTTCTCACAAATGACCTCCTACTTGATCACAAAATGGCCAACTTGGTCAAAGATATAACTTATTTGACTGAATATCAATGAAACCTTAAAAAGCTACCTGAAGGATGTCACAGACAAAAAGAACAGAGTTGTTTCAACCAGGAGATCTAGTGTTGAACAGATCTCTCCCTGCTACCTCCCGATCTATGGACTCTGTGTGGGAAGGACCATATTCAGTAATCCTCTCTGCACCCATGGCAATTAAGGTGGCAGGAGTAGAATCTTGGATTCATCACACCCAAGTTAAATTTTGGACACCTCCTGAGGAACCTGCAGGACCATCAGCTCAGAAGTCCCAAAATCAGCCAGACCAGCCTCGATATACTTGCAAACCATTGGAGGACTTGCATCTCCTATTTTGGAAGGAAACATCCCAGACTGAAAAGGCTCTTACCACTGATCCTGAAGAAAAACTGCATCCTCCTTAAAAAAGATAAATGAAAACCTACATAATCTTTATCTTTAACATGGGTCCTTGCCCCTTTAATGGAATCCTTTTACTATTTCACCATATTATTAAGTAGCATACTAACCATATTCTTTGCGATAGGACTATATACTGTAGCTCCTGCCAGGACGAAAATAAAATAGAACACAGGGAGCCACTCAGTTTGCTCCCAACACCCCTTTCCAGCCACTCACTGGAGTTACCTTCGCAAGTACTTTAGTAGCATGGGAAAGTGAAAACAACAAACTCACATACCTTTTTAACATACACAACCAGCTCTGTCTACCCAGCCAAGATATATTCTTCTCATGTGGAACATCAACCTATATCTGCCTTCCCCACTAACTGGACAGGCACCTGCACCTTAGTCTTTCTAAGTCCCAACATTAACATTGCCCCAGGAAATCAGACCCTATCAGTACTCCTCATAGCTCAAGTCCATCAGCACAGAGCCATACAACTAATACTCCTACTTGTAGGGTTAGGATTGGCTGCTGCTACTGGAACCAGAATAGCCGGTTTATCTACTTCATTATCCTACTACCACACACTCTCAAAAGATTTCTCAGTCAGTTTGTAAGGAATAACGAAATCTATCTTTACTCTACAATCCCAAATAGACTCTTTGGCAGCAGTGACTCTCCAAAACTGCCAAGGCCTAGACCTCCTCACTGCTGAGAAAGGAGGACTCTGTACCTTCTTAGGGGAAGAGTGTTGTTTTTACATTAACCAGTCAGGGATAGTACAAGATGCCGCCCGGCATTTACAGGAAAAGCCTTCTGAAATCAAACAATGCCTTTCAAACTCTTATACCAACCTCTGGAGTTGGGCAACGTGGCTTTTCCCCTTTTTAGGTCCCGTGGCAGCCATCTTGCTATTACTCGCCTTTGGACTCTGTATTTTTAACCTCCTTTTTAAATTTGTTTCCTCTAGAATCAAGGTCATCAAGTTACAGATAGTCTTACAAATGGAACCCCAAATGAGCTCAACTAACAATTTCTACCACAGACACCTCGACCAACCTGCTGGCCCTTTCGTTGGCCTAAAGAGTTGCCCTCTTGAGGACACTACAACTGCAAGGCTCCTCCTTTTCCCCTATCCAGCAGGAAGTAGCTAGAGCAGTCATCACCTAATTCCCCACAGCCATTGGGGTGTCCTATTTAGAGGGGGGGTTGAGAGGTGAAGCCAGCTGGGCTTCTGGGTCAGGTGGGGACTTGGAGAACTTTTCTGTCTAGCTAAAGGATTGTAAATGCACCAATCAGCACTCTGTAAAAATGGCACCAACCAGCGCTCTGTATCTAGCTAAAGGTTTGTAAATGCACCAATCAGCACTCTGTAAAAATGCATGCATCAGTGCTCATGTCTAGCTAACGGTTTGTAAACACACCAATCAGCACTCTGTAAAAATGTACCAATCAGTGCTGTGCATCTAGCTAAAGGTTTTGTAAACACACCAATCAGCACTCTGTAAAAATGCACCAATCAGTGCCGTGTGTCTAGCTAAAGGTTTGTAAACACACCAATCAGCACTCTGCAAAAACGGACCAATCAGCACTCTGTAAAATGGACCAATCAGTGTTCTGTAAAATGTACCAATTAGCAGGACATGGGCAGGGCCAAGTAAGGGAATAAAAGCAGGTCACCTGAGCCAGCAGTGGCAACTCCCTCCGTTCCCCTTCCATGCTGTGGAAGCTTTGTTCTTTCGCTTTTCACAGTAAGTCTTGCTGCTGCTCAGTCTTTGGGTCGGTACTACCTTTATGAGCTGTAACACTCACTGCGGAGGTCTGTGGCTTCACTCCTGAAGTCAGTGAGACCACGGACATACCAGGAAGATCAAACAACTCTGGACCTGCCACCTTTAAGAGCTGTAACAATCACTGCGAAGGTCTGCAGCTTCACGAGACCACAAACCCACTGGAAGGAAGAAGCTCCGGACATGTTTTAACATCTGAAGGAACGAACTTGAGACACACCATCTTTAAGAACTGTAACACTCACCACAAGGGTCCGAGGCTTCATTCTTGAAGTGAGCGAGACAAAGAACCCACTGGAAGGAACCAATTCCGGACACAATATGACTCTTCAAAACAAAAATACATAACGTTGTTTTATGGTGCTTTTGTATGTAGGTGTGTTATATATACTAACTAAAACAAACAAAAGGTAAGTGGAGCATACGAGAGCCTAAATGATTGTAACATCTCTGAAGTTTACAAGAAAATGTATAACTTTAAATAAAATAAACTGTAAAAGTATATACCTGTCTATTGAAGTTGTTAGAGAAACTACTGAAATAATGCAAAGAGGTATAGCTAAAAAACATAGACAAAATAGAATTCTAAAACAAAATTTAAATAATACAAAGAATAAAGGAAAGGACAAGAAGAATGTAGGAAAGAAACAGTGGAAGAAGAAATAGACCAAAAAAAAAAAAAAAAAGAAAAAAGAAAAAAGCAAACAAACAAAAACCTGGGAGACAAATTTAATCATCACTAATTTTATTAAATGAAAAGGGACATAAATCTCTAAAGTCAGAGATGATCAGCGTGGTTGTAAAATAAGACTCAAATATGTGCTATCTAACAAGAGACACTAGACAAATAGAGCCACAGAAAGGCTGAAAGTAAATTAATGGAAAAAGATAGTGCAATAGAAAAAACAGCCAGAAAATGCAACAGAAACAATAGCCAGAAAATGTTTGGAGTACTTATAATAAAATGGGAAAAAACTGACAACAAAATAGAGTATTATAAAAATAAATATGTTTCATAATAAAATAATCAATTCATCAGGAATACGTAACAATCATAAATGTCTGTGTACCTAATAAACTGCCACAAAATGCGTGGGACAAATCTGATAGAATAAAAGACCAAACTAGACAATTTCACAACTTTGTGTGAGAATTTTAACACTACACTCCCAGCAATTGATATACAACTGGATAAATGGACTAAAACCATAGAAAATGTGAGCACCACTGTGATAGTTAATTTCACATGTCAATTCGGTGGGCCATAGTGTGCAGATATTAGATGAAATGTTTTTCAGGATTTGTCTGTGACAGTGTTTTTGGAAGAGATTAACATTTAAATCTTTGTGCTTGGAATACCTCAATCCAACCAGTTTAAGATCCATATAGAACAAAAGCAAGGAAGTATTGCTCCACTGAGCAAGGAAGAATTCCACCAGCAGATATACTTGAACTGAGATATCCGGTGTTTCGTGTTCTCCAGCCAGACACCCCACAGTGCAGTTTGGGCTTGCTAGCTGCCATAATCATGTGAGCCAGTTTTTTTTTTTTTTTTTTTTTTTTTTTTTTTTTTTTTTTTTTTTTGAGACGGAGTCTCACTCTGCCGCCCAGGCTGGAGTGCAGTGGCCAGATCTCAGCTCACTGCAAGCTCCGCCTCCCGGGTTCACGCCATTCTCCTGCCTCAGCCTCCCGAGTAGCTGGGACTACAGGCGCTGCCACCTCGCCCGGCTAGTTTTTTGTATTTTTAGTAGAGATGGGGTTTCACCGTGTTAGCCAGGATGGTCTCGATTTCCTGACCTCGTGATCCGCCCGTCTCGGCCTCCCAAAGTGCTGGGATTACAGGCTTGAGCCACCGCGCCCGGCCTAGAGCCAGTTCTTTACAATAAATCTTTATGTACATGCACATCCTTTTGATTCTGTTTCTCTAGAGAGCCCTATTATGAATACTATCAAATCTTATTACAGAAGACAAATGCAACATACAATTTTGTCCAGTACATGGTATGGTCACCAAGAATGACCATATGCTGCACTAAATAATACAAAACTCTAATCTCAATAAATTGCACTTAAAAAATACTTTATATGACCGGCAATGGTAGCTCATGCCTGTAAATCCCAGCCCTTTGGGAGGCTGAGGTGGCAGGATCTCTTGAGTCTAGTATTTCAAGACTAGCCTGGGCAAAAAAGGAAGAATTCTTCTCTATAAAAAATAAAAATAATAAATTAGGCAGGTATGGCGGCATGCATCTAAGGTTCAGCTGTTTGGGAGGCTGATCTGGGAGGATAGCTTGAGCCCAGGAGTTTGAGGCTGCAGTGAGCCATGATTACTGCAGTCTGGGTGACAGCGATTCCATTTCAAAAAACATATGTGTATGTGTGTGTGTGTGTGTGTGTATACACACACACACACACACACTATTTTATGTACACTATTTTATATATATATATGCACACACTACTTTTAGAACAGTTTTAGGTTTATAGAAAAGTTGTGCAAAAAGTACGTAGTTCCCATATACCCCCACCCTCCCTCCACATTTCTTCTATTATAAACATCTAGCTTTCGAGCGGTTCACTACTAAATGAAAGGAGCCCAACTGTAAAGGCCATATACTGTAATTTCAACAGTAAGGTGTTATTAAAAAGATAAAACTATAGAGACAGGAAAATGATCAATGATTGCTAGGGGTTCTGGGAAATGTGAAAGAGATGGATGAATAGATGGAGCACAGGGTATTTTTAGGGCAATAGAACTGTTCTGTATGATTGCATAATAATGGATGAATGTCGTTATGGAATCACCAAAACCTGTAGAAATGTACAATACAAAGACTGTACCCTAATGTAAACTATGGATTTTAGCTAAGAATAATATACCAAGTTTATCAAGTGTTTCTAGTATGGATGAGGAGTTGCATTTTCTTAAGTATTTTATTTTAATTAGTTTTAAAAGACCAAATTTGTCAAATGAATAACCTATTGAATGGTTCAGAACTACAACATTCAAAATAATATCAGTAAGAGTGATAAAATAAGGGCTTGACCAATCTATATTTTACAATTAATAACTGTCATTAATACACCATTACCAAGCAATCCTAAGACACTGTGGTCTAGGTGATTCCAGATGTTCTAGAAATTTTGACTGTCTCAAGTATCTGTCATCTGTGTAATTTAGTGAAAAAGCACCTGCCTCTCATGATGAAAATATAAGGTGAATGCGTATTTGCAGGTATTCAAACATTGTAGCAAATAGCACAAACCTTGAGGTCTATCAATTAAACATATATAACTATGAGAATCAAAATGTGTCTGTCACTGAATAATATTGGGTGAATGAATTATTCTTTCAAAGTCTTAGTATAAATAATAACTGACTATCTCATAGAATCTTAAGAGACTTGAATGGTATAATATTTAAAATTTCTTAGCAATCATTTGTCCCAAATCATGTAATTATTTTATTGATTGGAAAACTAATCATATCACTAATACTTAGAGAGTGTTTAACATGAATGTCAGCTGCTGTCGTAAAAACTTTACAGATATTAGCTCTTTTAGTCTTCACAGCAAACTTTTGAGTAACATTTATCATTATTCTCACTTTATAGATGAAGAATATTGAGGTATAGAGATGTTAACCACTTGGTTGACATCACATTCCAATTAGACGGGGAGGCAGAACTTGAAATCAGGCATGCTGGCTTTAAATGTTCCTCTTTAGTCAGATTTTCTGCGGGATCTAGAACTAGAGGCACCATTTGACCCAGCCATCCCATTGATGGGTATATACCCAAAGGGTTGTAAATCCTGCTGCTATGGAGACACGTGCACACGTATGTTTGTTGCGGCACTGTTCACAGTGGCGGGGACTTGGAGCCAACCCAGATGTCCATCAATGATGGACTGGATTAGGGGAGTTGGAGCATATACACCATTGAGTGCTATGCAGTTATAGAAAAGGATGAGTTCATGTCCTTTGTGGGGGCATGGATAAAGCTGGAAACCATCAATCTGAGCAAACTATCACAAGGACAGAGAACCAAGCACCGCATGTTCTCACTCATGGGTGGGAGCTGAATGGTGAGAGCTCTTGGACGCGAGGTGGGGGACATCGCTCACTGGGGCCTGTCGTGGGGTTGAGGAGGGGGGAGGGATAGCACTGGGAGATATGCCTAATGTGGATGACGAGTTGATGCGTGCAGCACACCAACATGGCATATGTATGCATATGTAACAAACCTGCATGTTATGCACATGTACCCTAGAACTTGAAGTATAATAAAAAATAAAATAAATAATCAGGTTGGCATGGTATGGTTGGCTCAAAAAAAAAAATAATAATAATTTCCTCTTTGAAGAACTTTTTTAACTGCCTGTCTAGGTTTTGTTATTTACGTGTGCACAAATACTATTATAATACTAATTCATTTAGCATATTTTAGATAACTCTTAAGTTTTATTTTAAAATTAAAAGATTTTTAAAAAAGTATTGTAATTTTATCTGAACTAGAATTCTCTAAAGGCGATTGTTTAAATGTGTTCGTTAGAAAAGAGAGAGAGAGAGCCAGATCTCTATAGAGTTATTTAGGATTGTAATTATAAGTTGATTTTTTATCAGAAAAAAAAAAAAAACTATGCAATAACAATAGCTTAAAGAAGATGAAAGTTTTATTCTTACTCACATAGTCATTGGGATGGATGCAGTCCAGAGCTCATACCGCAGCTCTATGCTACAAAGTAGTCAGGGACCTAGGCCCAGGCTCATTTTCCTTTATTATTCCTTAATCTTTAGGTTACAGACCTAATTTTCATAAGCCAAGGTAGCAGCATCCATTTTCTGAGCAGTGATAGAAGCAGCAAGAGTCCTCAGGGTTATTCCTTTCCAAAAATGTCCACATAAACTACATAATGACATTAGCTCCAGTTACATGGCCACATCTAAGTTGCAGTGAGGCTAGGAAACATAATGTAATATTTATTCTGGTACCGTATATACCCAGAAAGATATCCCATCATTAAAGATGAAAGATGACATATATTGGAACACAACTCTAAGTTACTCTCACAATCTTTATGCATATGCCCCATGCTTTCTAAATGCTGACACAAACATGAGGACATAATTAGTTATTTGATTTACACTATAAAGGAAATGTAGACTAAGGTAGAACAAATGTGTTCTTTTTCTTTTCTTTTCTTTTTTTTTTTTTTTTTGTTTTGATTTTAGGACACAGAGTCTTGCTCTGTTGCCCAGGCTGAAGTAGTGAAATGGCATGATCTCTGCTCACTGCAATCTCCACCACCTGGGTTCAAACGATTCTCATGGCTCAGCTTCTCTAGTAGCTGGGATTGCAGGCACATGCCACCACTGCTCGGTTAATTTTTTAATATTTTTTATTAGAGATGGGGTTTTGTCATGTTGCCCAGGCTGGTTTCAAACTCCTGAACTAGACACTCTGCCCACCTCAGCCTTCCAAAGTACTGGGATTACAGGCATGAACCATGACTGAACAAGTGGTTTCAATGAACATAATTACCCCGTATATATATATATACACACACACAAAACCTAAATGTATGCAAACAATGTATACATATATACTATATATACCATATATGTACAGCATATATATATATATATATGCGCACACACATATATCTATGTATTTGATAGATAGATAGATATCCCTCAAGGTTCTCATAGAGTTTATGTAATAAATAGGATTTGCAAAAGCTTTCATGCATTTAATAATTTGCTTCTTATACCAGCCCTCACTGAAAGCCAATGTCATTATCACAAGTACTTGCAGTAAAAGTAACTCTAGGGAGATAGTAGTATAATGTGCCCAAAGAGGGAAATCTGAGAAATTGTTTTAATCCAGTGAAGACTTTACAGGACCCATCTTCATCAGGAAATTCATATGAATATTATTAATCTAAACTAAGAGTTTGAATTTATATTCCTTGCCCAACATCAGGAAAGGAGTAATTCTATGGTGGCATAAAACCTTTCAAACAAAGCTACCTCTACTTAGAAAACCATGCTACAGCATGTAGTGAAAATATCTTTCAATTTGAGTGCCTGCATTAGCCATTATGTTTGTGATTTTACATATATTTTGAATAATTCTATATTAGGTTATTATTATATACTGCTGAAGATACAGGAACAGTCCAAAATAGGTTACATGTATTTCTCCCAGGTGACACAGTTGGTAGGTAAAATAATTTAAATCCCAGCTTCTATGTGTTTGATTACAAAAATTACACTCCCTTTATTAAAATATGTTCCTAAACGTATTAGTCTGTTTCCACACTGGTATAAAGAATTTCCCAAGACTGGGTAATTTATCAAGGGAAGAGGTTTAACTAACTCAAAGTTCTGCATGGCTGGGGAGATCTCAGGAAACTTACAATCATGGCAGAAGGTGAAGGAGAAGCAAACTTGAACTGTCTCACATGGTGGCAGGAGAGAGAAGAGTGAGCAAAGTAGGAACCTGCCAAATACTTACAAAACCATTAGATCTTGTAAGAACTCATTCACTATCATGAGAACAGCATGGGGGAACCGCCCCTATGATCCAGTCACCTCCCACCAGGTTCCTCCCTCGACTTGTGGGGATTATGAGGATTACAGTTCAAGATGAGATTTGGGCGAGGACACAGCCAAACCATATCGCTAAGTTTTTCATGAGGTGATGAGAGAAAAATATCTGAAAACATGTGAGACTACAAATGTAATCTCAATATGTAAGCTCTCAGGGTTGACATTCCATGAACTGAAAAGAAATTATTAGGTATGTAAAACAAGTCATATTTCTCTACACTAGTAATGCATTCTGTATCCATGAGAGCAGAGTCTTACCTGTATGCAATGGACTGTGATGTCTTGTAGGTGTGCTTCAACCCTGGAATAGCTAGAGCTCCATGGTCGCTATCTACTGACAGGCATCTTCTCCCACTTCCAAAATGTGCTGGATGTATACCATATTCTGTATGTCACGTTGTGAAAATATTTGGAAGACACTATGTTATACTTACTGGAAAGTATTTCTGAGGCATGCTTATTAGGATTTCCAGGTGTATCAAGTAAAAACACAAAATATCAAATTAAAATTTAGGAAAAGACCAAATTTTTTTGTGTAAGTATAGCATTTCTCATGCAACAGGTGGGACATATTAATACAAGCAAACTTACTTGCTCTTACTGGGCATCTTGTATCATATCTGCCACCCCTAATTCTTATAATAAATCTTTCTTATGCACTATGATACTCATAGTCATTGTTTTTTTTCTGTCAACAATAGTGACATCCATTTTTAAAACTTTCCTGGAACACAGACAGAAAAACAGGTGAGCCCCTGCTGAGATGAAATTTGTGAGACAGGACAATCAGTGCCTTGGTCACTAGCCTTCTGAATAAATGAAGTTCACATTGCAATACAATTTTCAAATACTCAGTGTGCAGAGACACATCCCTTAATAGATGGAAAATAATCACTCTGTATATTTGTCAGGTGTTTAAGAAAACTACTATGTGTTTTAGGTTATACTTGGTCAGAATAGTAGCTTAAAAGTTAAACATTCTCTTCCTGATACCTTGCTTCTTTCTCTGCTATTGATAATCTTCATGAGCTACACAAAGTTAGCTTTTGCCGGTGTCTCAGTCTAGTCTCACTTTTCCAGAGATAAGAACCCTCTTCCATCTTATGAACTATACCCAGCATGGCAGAGATGTTTCCCTCATTCTTGAAGACTGTGGTTTTCCTTTAACCCCTTAAAAACAAAAGAACATCTTCAAGCACGTTCAGTGTGATCCAGGGGCTGAATGACTTCATTTGAGATCACACAACCTGTGGGGCACATAAATCATTTCTGGCTTCATCTGCCTTCAGCTCATTTTAGTTCATTTTCAATCTCTTCTTCAGCAAAAAGTGAAGGAGCTTCATATATTACTTCAATCATTAGGGGTCAGTGCTTTGGGTATGTGAAAATTTGCTTAAATTATGAAAAAAAAGGTACAACATTATTTTAATTTTTATTTTAAAATAAATATTTTGGAATAAAATTTGTTGAGATGAAACTCTGCCTATAGTTATTATAATTTTATATGTTATACAGAAATGTTTAACTACTTAAGGCAAACTTTTCATTAATAATGGTATTTTTAGTTTTATTTTTATATTCATGAGGGCCAACCAGCTATTTTTTTCCAAACCAAAGATAAAGGCCATTTATAGTATAATTTTTAGAATTTTGAAAATCAAAAATTATGTGTCACTTATTTCTCATTTCTTTTATCATAAACTGTTTCTGAAAAACTCTTTTATTCTCACTCATGACTATCCTGCTATGCAGATAATGCAGCTGTATCATGTATTAAAACATCATGTTCTAATCTATTTATAATATTCCATCTTAAAATTTTTCTACATTTTAAACTATTTTTATAAAGTATGTGCCGTTTAGTAATCTTTTAGGGGTTACTTAGCTATGCCAACGGCCTTGTGCTAGTATGGATCACTGTGCAGAAATAACCTCCTGTATGAACTTGTTTCATTAATAATACTTGTTTTCATACTTTGGAAAAGGACTTCTGTGCTGCTCTAAACATTGCTAAAAGTGTTTTAAGTGTAAGAGAGATCACTGTCCTATGAGAACATCTCTGGATTCCATAACTCCCATTACTAAAAGAATGGTTTAATGCTTCTCATAAAATTTTAAAGCAATGGAGTAAGAAATAAATATTGCCAAAATAATGCGGATAAAAAATGCCTTAGGGACAATGTCAAAGCTTTAACAGTAGTCATAGAAGAATGTTCTTTGCTATCATGTAATAATAGCTGATGCATTACTATATTCCTTTCTTAATAAATACAGTTTTAAATCTTCATAAAATTAATTAGTACCATTATGCATTATTTTAAAACTCTCAAGAGATTTAAAATTTTTATTCTAATTTGGGAATGCTTGGAGTGTCTACAATAAAAATGTCTATTTCTATTTATCTGCATATCAGTAAGATACACATTAGGTAATTTGATAGGCAGAACTCTTGAAACAATTATTCCATTTAAAAACATACTAATATATGTGAATCAATTTTTATTTCATATAATTCAAATATTTACAAAGAAATTTATAATAAAATGATACAATTAATGCAAATTTGAAACTATTTTGAATGTTACTACAAGGTTATTTCTATTCAGAAAGTGGTATAGTACAAATTACTGCTTAATATTATGTACAAATAAAATTTTCAATATTGTAAACTGCAAGGTATTGTTAATTTCTTTTATGCTCTCCATAAGAACATATTCCTGTGATTTATCTCCCATTTCTAAGCTTTAAGTACAAAATAGTACACAAAATAGGCATTTTTCTCCCTTGGTGAGAATAATGAGATGTGGGGGAATTAGAAAATAAACAAAGAGTTCTAGGTGTTATGATAGAATACAGCAAGCTACTATGGGGAACCTAGGAGATGGGGGCAATTTTAACCTAGGGACACTAGAAAATCTCATGAAGAAATATACATTAATAATAAGATAATTTAGAATCAAGCAGACAAAGAGTATTCCAGGCAGATGGGAATTATATATATATATATATATATATATATTTTTTTTTTTTTGCAAAACTTCTGATAGGAGAGATAAGATTATTAGATTATTGTCATACTAGGCAGTAACAGCTAATTCAAATTATCTAAAATAATCCTGATATTATTGTATCTCTGCCAGGATATTTTCAATCTTTTTTATGATTCAGCTTAAAAGTAAAAATAAGTTGTATATCTATATGTTTCTATTGATACATTTATACCTGATGCAAATTTAATATACTATCTTGTTAGTGAAGAATTCATATGAATTATTTTATAAATAGGACATATGCTATTCTCAGTGGAGCTGTTTTCCTGGTAGAATACTTTTTTGCCATGTATCTTTGAATAATCTCCAAAGTGTTTATCTCAAACTTATTTTGATTATTTTACATAGATGATGTCTGGGATGTTTTGCATCTCAACTATTCAGCCATAAAAGTAGAGCCAGTTGATATTTTGTTTGTAAAATTTATTTAAACATAAAATCCACTTCTGTCAACAGATTTATAAAATAATATTTTGAAACACATGCATTTGGTTTATGTAATTTTGTTTAGCATTTCAAGTCTTTTTAATGTGAAATAAATAAGCATGAATATATTCACATCTTCTAGGAAAAGCTGAAGATTGCTATTTCTATGACCTGCTTGTTGTTTGTTCAAATCAATGTATTTGTCTTGTAGTCTGAGCCACTTTGTTATGAAGATACATGTATTTTACTTCATCATAACTGTGACTAGGCTGCTTGATCTTTTCATGTTCTTGTAAGACTTCATGAACAATCTGACACTCTTGAACTGGAGGAAGGTGCTTTCCTTGTGCAGCAAGAACAATAAATCTTCCAGCTATAGTCTCCATCCTGGTATGCAAGGACTCACACTTATCAAACTCAGCACTGAAGTCACCCTTGTAATTCAGATGTTGCTCATGGGAGACCATGGCAATATATTTTATCAGATAATCTGGGATTTCAATTTTGAATGAAGGCTCCATGGAAGCAAAGGTTTCTTCACTGGAAGTCAGACTGCGAATATTTCATTTGCAACTTTTTCTTCCCCTTTAAAGACCTCCTCCTTTTCCTCAGTAGTTTCAAGATCAGCCTTTTTTATTTGATTTCTTTCCTTTGTTTTTTTTTCTGTTGTTGTTGTTTGTTTGTTTTTTATCTTTTAAGATTTTGTTTTAGAATTTATGTGAGACATTAAATGGTTTTCTCATAGAGGCTTTGGATGCTTTAGTAGGATTGAATCAGAAAATAAATTTTCAGTGAAGTTCTAGAAGTATGTCTTGCTGGTCCTTAGAGATGATATCATTTTGATTAAAACTGTTAGTGGGTAGGCTTTGTGTCCCCTGGCCTTTTATAGTGGTGAGGGAATTGGAGTTACAATTTACAATCAGAGGAAGATTTGAGATGGACAGGCAGGTTGAAGATACAGGTGGAGGCATGGGAATGTTAGCAGCTGCGAGGAGCAGAGAGACCTGCAGCATTTTCACTAGTAAGATTTAAATGACCATTTAATATTAATTGTATTCTCAATGTGAGGTGAAGTAATTAAACTTTTTCATTTCTTAAGGGATGGATTAAATCTGAATCCAAAAGCCATTTCTGAGGAGGAGCATATATACAACATCTCTACTAGAACATGTAAGGGCTTCTGAATGGCTGCTGCCTGCATTACCCTGAGACAGATTTAGCTTTCTAGAGATCAGAAACTCCTATGACTGTCTTTCTTATTGTATCCAGACTAGTCTCTTTGAATCTCTTTAAAAACAAACATAATGCCTTAAAGTACATGAAAAATCCTTAGAATTCCAGCTGGCTATTCGTTATAGAATTGTTCTGAGGAGATTCTTGTCTTTTGGAATGGTGCTATTCTCTGCAATGGAGCAAGGAGCTCAGATGTCTTGCTGGCCTGCAGTGTGTAAGTGCATCCCCTTCTGGAGAGCTGCTGAGGACTGCTGGTCACATGTGTTCTGAATTGTATTTGCAGGGTTCTTGGATGAAAATATTTTACTCTTAGGCATTGTATCTAGAATAGGTTCTCCAAAATGTCACCCTTTTTTCAGGCACGTTTCGTTCTTCTAACTGAATCTCAAGTAAATTCTTATGTATTAAAATCTTCCTGCTTGGAATTAAATTCTTGTGGCTCTGATGAGTTTCCTATGCTGGGGTCACCATTTGGATGAGCTTCACATGCAAGGTGGAGATGTTGTCATGGTTGTCACCTGTGGCACTACTCCTCCCACAGGCTACTCACCTCACCTCATTGTCATCATTTAAATTCTCCAGCCCCACCGGCTCCAGCTTCATTGTGGCCTCTACAGCCAGTGCCACAGCTGCAGCTGGTGTGCTGATGGGTTGCTTAATTTTGAGAAAGAAAACAAGCAAACAAACCTCAACAACTTCAAGATATTTCCTTCTGTAGTACACAGATATTTAAAAAGGCACAAATATTTATACATGACAGTTATTTTAACAATTCTTTCTAGAAATAATCTAAATCTTTCTTAATCAATAGATGTTTTCATTTTGAGTCAAGGAACCTGAATGTATTTAAATAAACAGCTCTAGGCTGGGTGTGTTGGCTCACACCTGCAATCCCTGCTCTTTGGGAGGCCAAGCCAGGTGGATCGTTTGTGTCCAGGAGTTCAAGACCAGCCTGGGCAACATGGCAAAATCCCATCTCTACAACAGATACACAACTTAGCGGGGTATGGTGGCACATGCCAGTAGTCCCAGCTACTCGGGAGGCTGAGGTGGGAGGATCCCTTGAGTCCAGAAGGTGGAGGTGGCAGTGAGCCAAGATCTCACTACTGCAGGCCAGCCTGGGTGACAGAGCAAGACCTTGTCTCCAAAATAAAATAAAAAGAAATATAATTGAAATCTGGAGGATTAATTAATCAATAAAGTTTTTGAACAACCTAAGTCATATTAGAAACCATAAATCTGTACACAACAAGAATGGTTATTGAGAAATATTCATGTCACACACTCCACCTGAGCTATCAAGCAGAAATTCACTTAAGTGTTACTCTATAATAAGTTCCTTTTTTTAAATTATTTATTTTAAATCATTTTTTGAATAATTGTAGTAAATGTTTAAGAACTCTGATAAACTCTTTGCTAGACAGGCATACATTGTTGATACCATTGTCTTTAATTTTTCTGATATGATTTATCAGCGAGATTAGGCAATATTCCATTTCTGGAGTATTTCAGATATTAAGCTTAATACAATTTCATATTTTTAAGTTGCATAAGCAAATTCTATGAGAACATTTTCTCACAGTGCTAGTATCCAGAATTATTACAGCTATTAAACAGTGGCATATTTCTTACAACAAATGGCACCTATCACATAGTAGCCTTCATGCCTTCTAACCTTCTGGCCTTCCCAGAGTATTTTACAACTTCAATTAAATTGTATTCCAATTATGTGCTTTTTTTGGGAAAACTAGTTTATTAGATACTCTTCAGTTATGACTTTTTTTTTTCATTTATAGTGACTCCATTAATTTGGATAAATACTAAATAATCATTAGACAAAGATACTCAGGATATAATGATTTGTACAAAATGTGTTTCTTTTTATTTAATAATATAGAGCAGAAGCCAGCAAAGTTTTTTCTCTAAAGGACATATGGTTTCTGTTACAGATATTCAGCTCTGCTGTTGTAGCATGAAAATAGCAGTAGACAATAAGTAAATAAATGAACATGGCTGTGTTCCAATAACACTTTATTTACAAAAACAGGCAGCAGGCAAGATTATGCTTGTTGGCTGTAGTTTGCCGACTTGATGTAGAGGGAAACAGGCCAGGGCTGACAGGGCAGCTCTGTCATTCTCAACACAAGGCTGTTGTGATTTCTCCAGACATCACCAATCCCAGCAAATCACTCAAGTATTATCTGCAGCGGGGAAGGGAGAAAGAGAGCATCTAGGGCAATCATCTATAAAGACAAGACAGCAATGTTCTTTCCTCTCTTCCCCCTGGTGCATATTTAGCCAGTGGTCCAAAGGAATGAAACTCTAACTGGGTACTCAAAGGCATGAAGAAAGATCCAGGATTCTATAACTAAAAGAATGAATTGGAGAATGGATACTATGTGGCTGTTATCAGGTTTTACTTCACTCCACATCTCCTCACCTTGAGCACACTTATTCTTTCTCTAAGGGAGACCATCCAAAATCTCATTCAGTCAATGCATCTGGTTGGAAGTCTGGGATACCTGCACAAGGCTAAGTTGTCTCTCTTGCACATGAATGCGGCTCTTTGAAATCCAGCTACTGTAACTTTACTGTAACTTACTAAGTTATCTTGCTTCTCTTCTAACTCAATATTTAAAAAGAAGTAGGAACAGGATAACTGCAATGAATGCTCTCATTATAGACTAAAAAATAGGAAACACACAGCCAGTTATAAAATATTGCTAGTCAGGGATTTTGAATATTTCCTGAAATGGTTAAACAGAACCTGAAAAATTTTGGAGTCAAGGACAAAAGTACAAAAGGAAGACCACATATCTAATTATATATAATTATTTTACGGTTTTACTGTGTAATTATTTAAAAGTTATATATAGTGCTAATTGTTGAATAAAATATGTCCCACGGCTCTAACTTGAAAAATACACAACAAAATGTTTAAAAATGCGAATCAATAACCTTTGTAATGTTGAAGGTCAGTTACTTATTAGAACTGCAAAGTGTAAGTACAGTATTAGTGTACAAGTTTGGGTGTTCTGTTAATGGATCACTGATGTTTGGATGACAATCTAATATAAATGTTTTCTGTTGGCAGTGTGCTTTGTTAGACAACTCTTCTTGAATCACTTCAGAATGTAGTTTTGGATTAAAATCAAGTTGGGAAAAAATGTCCCTCTGCTCAGTCAGTAACAACTGGAATTATTAATAACATTTATAGAGCCATATTTATATACAGAATTGTAACACGACTTTTCCATATGTTTAAATTATGTCTCAACATTGCAGAAAAATTTCAAAAATATTTTGAATTTATCATATAAATTATTTTTTCTTATATAAAGATTCTTAAATGAACATCGAGAGCCATGTTATATTTCTTGTATTATTTTTCATTCAAAATATTCACTGCTAAGATATTTTAAAGAAAAATGAAAATAATAATATGTTGCTTAATTTCTTTTATGCCCTCTTCATTGAAGACTACGTCTTGAATTATTGTGGTCCTACAAATAATCTTTATATAACTTTTGAAGGTTTATTTGCATATGAATCTTTTCACTTTCATATTTTTATTTCCTTGTTTTAAGCTCTCTATATTATATTGAGCCATCATGCTTGTTGAATACTTTACATATGCTTTCTTTTGATTTAGCTAAACTAGTTTTTCTAAATTATTAAATAGCATTTAAAAGTAGAATAGTGTAACATAAATATATTTTGTAATCTTTTGCTAGTAATATTCACAATAAGCAAGAGTTCAAAGACATAACTTGAATATTCAAAATTAATTTTGATATTTGTCATTGGCTAAAATTTCCTTTTTATGTGGGTGTTTTATTATTATTTTTTTACATATTCTGTTGAGGAGAGAGAGAGAGAGAGATTGATACATGGGGCTTCTGAAGTCCAGGGATCCAGGGCAATGCCCTCCATGACTAGGTCTAAGAGTACAATTCACAAGTAGCGGAGCTGCTTCTTGGTGGCCCCTTAGGCAGCCCATAGTAATGCTGTATAATAACTCCTCTGTGCATTTTATCATTTACAGTACCTGGATTTTTTCCCACTGTTTAGGTCTTTCTTAGCTATTGCCCTTCATGACCATATCTAAAGTGGATGTTAAAAAGTATGCTTTTCCTGGAACTTCATAATATTCATAACACACTTCCTGCTGCTGTAGATTTGGAAGACTGAGGCATACTTTAAGAATTAAATAATTGTGGGCTTCTGTTGTCTATACTGTGGTTTCTTTAACAATGTGCTTTCCTAAAAAAAAAAAAATACGCTTGAATTATTTGTTTGAATAATCATGTGAAAGAATCAATAGACAAAGATCCTTTCTGGACATAATTGTAACCTACAAAATTTCCAATTTTGTTTGCTGAATTTTCAGGCTATTATATCTGCTACATCACAACATGCTGCTTAAACAGTAAGTAAACGTTACACATTTTAGGATTTTCATTACAGCAACAACAAACTATTAGTTGGAATATGTTCTATGCTGTGGTAATACAAAGAACTTAATCTATAATGGTCTTACAAAAAGTTAATGTTTCTCTTACATGTAACAGTCTAGAGTAAGTAGTTCAGGCCTGATGGGGTGGTCATTCTACTCCCAGTACATCATTCTCAAGGTTGTTTCACTTGTTGACATTTCCCTGCCAGTATAAATAAAGGAAGAAGTGGTCTAAAGGTGGCACTGAATTGTCAATATAATCTGTAGATATGTATTAGCTCAATTTTTAGCCTGGTTTAATTTTTGTAGTTATTTTTGTCGTTATTGTTGCCTGAAAGTGTAAATGCAAAGGATGGCAGATATTTTTATTTTACAATCAAGGAGTGAGCATTAGAAGACACTGTTTATATTTTTCGGAAAGACAGCACCTTTATCTGCTATATTTTCTATGGCTTCCTCAAGTTAAGAAGCTAAAACTCATTTTTCCAGTTTTCCTTGCATCTACAGCTCAGCAATGCAACTTATCCTTCTTGAATTAGATGTATTTGTTCAAGACGCATGTGTAGTTACAACAGCAGATAATCATTTCACTCTTGTGAGTGTGACAAAGTATGATAGAAGTATTCTTCTTTTGAGGCAGTAATGCCCAAGGTGGTAGCAGAATTAGCCCATACCCAGTATCAATGGTGCAAACTGAGACTCCTGGGTCTCTAGTACTGTCAGCTGAATCTCATCATGTATATTTTTATTTCTGTAAATCACTGGGGAAATATAGTTAAAACAAAATGTTCTACTAACCAGAAAATCTCTTGATAGAGATAGTAAAGAAAGAAAGCAATTTTATTATTAAATAATCCTTCAACCGGAATGTGTTGCCCGTCACAGATAATCGCTAAGAGATTGCAAAAACAGAAAGAAATCTCTTTGTTTTATATTAATAAGCAGATAAAACCTATCACATACATATTGTCAAGATAAACTATTACTAGTCCTTAAGGAGGAGGACTTGAACACACCATTAGTCCTACATAATTTATCCTAGATTCACCTGGTATTTGGGGTGTTCATCTATGTTAGTCAATTGGCTTTATACAGAGGAAAAACTAACTTGTATATCTTGATAAAAGGAAGTAGTTTTGCAACTTAGAGCAAGGCTCCCCTTAAAGTTAGGCTCCTACCCTGCTACAGAGACTGGGAGATAAGTGTGCTATCTTCCTTGATGCTTACATTTCTATTTCTGAGTCCTTGTAGTTTTCAAATGGAATTATACACATTTCAGAGAGAGGAAAATGTACTTAATAATTCGAAGTTTTCTAAGGTAAATGCTCTAAGAAAAATGGGGGGAAAAAAGTGTCTTTTGTTATTTTCAAAAGAGAGAAGTAAGCCTCTTATTTTAAGTCTTTATTTGTTCTTACAATCTGTAGTCTGTGGTCCTAAATCTTTTGTCCTCCCAATTTTTGTGAATTTTCTAACATACAGTAAAATACTTTTTGTTGTACATTTCATAATATAACTCAAGTGGGTTCTCTTACTTGCAAATAGTTACCTAACTGACAATCATATATCATCCATCACCTTATTTAATCCTCATAATAACTCTAATGAATACTAGCTTATTTGTAGAAATTGTAATATCAAAGATAGTTACATAGCTTACCAGTTATATAAATACTGAATAAATTGTTGAACTGTGACGTGAAACCAGCTCCATTTGATTCTAGACCATTGCTCATAATCAAGACATTCTTTCTTACGTGTTTCTTTTCAAAGTATTTGACTAACGACCACTTAGGCAATCAAATTATGCTAAGGCTGTCTCATTTGATCAATTCCCTGTCTTTCATTTAAAAATACCTTGGAGGTAACATTCAGATGACAGTGTGCAAATTTTAGTTTCCCTGAAAAAGACGTGTGTGTGTGTGTGTGTGTGTGCGTGTGTGTGTGTGTGTAGTGGATGTTGATTGTTATTTGGCCTGTGAAGCATCCATTCCCATCTTACATTAAGAGCCTGACAACTTTATCAACTTCATTTGACGTGTTATCTCTCCACAGTTTGATTTAAGTGGGACTGTAAAGAAAGGAGTTTTTATTATAAGGAAGATAAAGAAATGACACTTAACAAAATCTGTAACAATTGGACTTTGTCTCTTGAAATCTGGAGTCCTGACCAGGATATAGATTTAAATATGTATCAGAAAACCTGCCCAGTATATCCATGTGACAAACCTGCACATGTATCTTAAAAAAAAAAAAAAAAAAAATTAAGGAAACTCGAAAGAAAGAAGACTTAAAGACATAAAGATATATATTTCAAATCAAAACAATTTGGGGGTAGAGAATGGGCCTGATAAGGTGGTTCTATAAACCCCAGGAATCAGATTCTTTCTCCTTCTCCTATGGTCTCTCCAGCACATGGCTTCCATTCTCAATAATGTTTCAGGATCAGGCATAGAGCTCCAGGCATCCCATTTGCTTCTCATGTAGTAGCACAGAAAAAGGCGAGGAAGACAACAGATACATGCTAGATAGCTGAGACAGTAGCCTTTAAGAAGTTTTCCAACATTCTTGTTAATAGCATTTCCATTGTTACGGAATTAGCTAGAACATAGTTACAGCACATGGATCAGTGATTACAACAAAAACAAAGAAGTTTGGGAAACGTTTAATTTTTTTAGGTGAAGAATTTTAACACACACAAAAAATAAGAGCCTATTACTAAGAATAAACGAAGAGCTATTGAGTATGAAATTAGAGGGACAATAGTTGAAGATGATCATTTCAGTGGCAACACTTTGCTTAAACTGACAATATTTCCTGTCTTTCATAAGAGATAATTTGGCTCTGTCCTTTTCTATGCCTGGTTCTCCATGTTGCCTGATGATTTCATGAGCTCAATAACTTTCAAATAAATTTATTTTCTAATTAAAACAACATTATAAACTATATCTAACCCAGGACAACTTAGGATCCTATACCAAATTTAAAGGAATTTCATCCCGATTGTATGGACATGTGTGGGCTTGCTATATTGTGTGCCACACATTGTGTGGCAGCCAGACATCATAGCAAACAAACAAACAAATTTGGATATACCGTAAAGTTCAGAGGCACACAGATTTACAATTTGAATATGAACACTTAACAACACTAACCTGTCAGATACTAGTAACTGACGTTTGGAGAGTAGAGTATTAGGAGTTTATGAAGTAAACATCCTTTAATAAAAGCTTAAAAATGACTTGTATATTTTATATCATTATATAAAATATTAATGCAACATTTGTGGAAAACCTGAGGAGCATGCATCAAAGATTGAAAAATACTACTTAAAAGATAGTAGAGAATAGTTACATTTCAGGAATGGTAGAGATACGTAAATTTTATCAGCAACATCTTAAATTCTTGGTCCTCAATTTCATTGTTACTTTCTTTATTTTTTTCTTTTTAATAGAAGGTGAGGTGCTAGAAAAGTATATAATAAAAATTGCACTGCCTTCTAGGGATATTTTCAAGCCATAAAATAAAAATCAATATAAACATGGACATAGCTTAGTGACTGCAGATATTTTATTTTTCTAGAATAGAATGTTATGATTTTATACTGAAGTCTCTGGCCACAAGTCACGTAAAGAAAACATAAAATCATCCCTTCCAGAAGACTCTATCTGTAACCCTTAATAAAGCAGAGTACGTATGCTTAGACAATAATTTTCCAATTTTTGTTTCGATTTTTAAAAATATATATATGTTAATGTTTTAAATGTTTAAGAAATAATAGTTTAATGGTTCTATGCACTAAAAAAATAAGTACAGCCTTAGTCAAAGAAAAAAACTTGTTACCACAATATTTCTTGCATATTCACAGATTGCTTCATCAGTTTTTTCCACACTTACTAATGTCACATTTGCATCAATAGCTGTGAATACTGGGAACTTGTTATATCTGATTAATATTCTGTGCTTACTTTAATTGGATAATATATATGAAAAGATTCTGCTCTTGTTGTCCACATGCTGTAACAGACCTTAAATATGATGGTATATTTCAAAGTACCTTATAGTTTAAAAATAAAATATAATCTATCTAAAGACAACATTTTTTCCCATTTAAATTATTATACATTCTTACATGATATAAATTTTAATACCTTAGTCTTAGGAACAACAACAAAAATGCTAAGCAGAAATGCTTATTATACATTGCTGAGTTACATAGTGGATGCAGAAATAACTAATTTTTATGTAGAATTCTCAATAAAAATGTTCTGAAACTCAATTTTTAAATAACATCATTGGCTTAATTTCTTTTTGTGAAAAACTTGTGTTAAAATGAAATTATTCTAGAATTATGATGACTATAAATCATTGTCAGTAAGGGACACTTTAAGACAGATAAGACTTGAGTGTATTTAAAAAATTTCCCTTGAATATTTGAAATTATGTTTTAAAAATTTTAGAAAAATCATAGAAATTCACACGCAGAAAAATATCAACATTATTAAGAAAAAGGCAAAAATGTTTTAGAAATGTGTGTATATACATATATATACACATATATAAACACATATATGTGTACACACACATATATATATATAATAGACACAACTGAATATTTCAAGTGCAGTTTTCTTGAATGTGTGTTCAAATTTTTCCTTCCCAAACCTGAAATGGATTGCATAGGGAATGAACTTCCTCTACCCCTTCTAACTCTCCTTACAGATTAGCAGCATACACATTTTGTTCCCACACAGTCTTTGCTTCTATGTACATTATAGGCACATTCTCCAATAAAAACTTATGTATATAATAGTTTGAGAGAAGTTTTGATTTAAAATGGGAAAATAGTTCTATTAAAGCAATACTCTTTCTTTAAACAGAGTTTCCTATAGCCCTAAATGTCCTAACAAAATATTTTAATCAACAATTGCTAAGTTTTTAGCTAGTATAAAACTGGCAACATGAACCCTTGAATCCAGGTGTGTAATTCAGAAATTAAACCCTTATAACAGTTGGAGTTAAGAACCATTCTGGTGTATTTGATAAATTGCCACTCTCTAACAGGAAGGACAAAGAAACCACTAAAAGTGTGTGCATTCATATATATTGAGTAGGCACCAATGAATTTGAGATATAAGGGAAAACACTTAAATAATATTTTCACAAAGCTAATCTGAAGATGTGCTAGACAGTGTCATTGGCCTGATTAATGAAACTTTTATCCCATATTCTTCATCTAGAATATCAGATTTTTTGGATATACTAAGGACTATCTAAACAATAATATGCCAAGACAATCCTCAGCCAAAAGAACAAAGCTGGAGGCATCACGCTACCTGACTTCAAGCTATGCTACAAGGCTTCAGTAACCAAAACAGCATGGTACTGGTACCAAAACAGAGACATAGACCAATGGAACAGAACAGAGCCTTCTGAAATAATACCACACATCTATAACCATCTGATCTTTGACAAACCTGGCAAAAACAAGAAATGGGGAAAGGATTCCCTATTTAATAAATCATGCTGGGAAAACTGGCTAGCCGTAAGTAGAGAGCTGAAACTGAATCCCTTCCTTACACCTTATACAAAAATTAATTCAAGATGGATTAGAGACTTAAATGTCAGACCTAAAACCATAAAAACCCTGGAAGAAAACCTAGGCAATACCACTCAGGACATAGGCACAGGCAAGGACTTCATGTCTAAAACACCAAAAGCAATGGCAACAAAAGCCAAAATTGACAAATGGAATCTGATTAAACTAAAGAACTTCTGCACAGCAAAAGAAACTACCATCAGAGTGAACAGGCAACCTACAGCATGGGAAAAAAATATTTGCCATCTACTTATCTGACAAAGGGCTAATATCCAGAACCTACAAAGAACTCAAACAAATTTACAACAAAAAAAAACCCCATCAAAAAGTGGGCAAAGGATATGAACAGACACTTCTCAAAAGAAGACATTTATGCAGCCAATAGACACATGAAAAAATGCTCATCATCACTCGCCATCAGAGAAATGCAAATCAAAACCACAATGAGATACCATCTCACACCAGTTAGAATGGCGATCATTAAAAAGTCAGGAAATAACAGGTGCTGGAGAGGATGTGGAGAAATAGGAGCACTTTTACACTGTTGATGGGACTGTAAACTAGTTCAACCATTGTGGAAGACAGCGTGGCGATTCCTCAAGGATCTGGAACTAGAAATACCATTTGAACCAGCCATTCCATTACTGGGTATATACCCAAAGGATTATAAATCATGCTGCTATAAAGACACATGCATACATATGCTTATTGCAGCACTATTCACAATAGCAAAGACTTGGAACCAACCCAAATGTCCATCAATGACAGACTGGATTAAGAAAATGTGGCACATATACACCATGGAATACTATGCAGCCATAAAAAAGGATGAGTTCATATCCTTTGTAGGGACATGGATGCAGCTGGAAACCATCATTCTCAGCAAACTATCATAAGAACAGAAAACCAAACACTGCATGTTCTCACTCATAGGTGGGAATTGAACAATGAGAACACTTGGACACAGGAAGGGAAACATTACACACCAGGGCCTGTTGTGGAGTGTGGGGAGGGGGGAAGGATAGCATTATTAGATATGCCTAATGTAAATGACGAGTTAATGGGTGCAGCACACCAACATGGCACATGTATACATATGTAACAAACTTGCACATTGTGCACATGTACCTTAGAACATAAAGTATAAAAAACAAAAAACATTAAAAATCAGAAAAGCATCTCAATAGATGTTGTGAACACTGTTGAGAAAATTTAATGCCCACTACTGATTAAAACAAAAACAAAAACAAACAAACAAAAAACAACTCCCAGCAAACTCCCACTAACATCATACTTAATAGAATAACCATATTATATGTCATTTCATAATATTTTCACTGTTTCTTGGAACTGTTGTTGTATAGAACATTACTTTTCTTCTATCTTGTACCAACTTAGCTTCAAAAATTGGCTCTTCCTAAAATATACTACTTGCTTTAGAACCCAGGCAAAGCAGAGGAGGTCCCCATCACCCTATATTTCATGTATCATTAATATGAGCCGTCAGATATTTAAAAATAGCTTTCTGTTAATTCAGTGACAATTTATCAATAATTACTATTCTGGGGTCTCAGACTGCATCCTTAAAGCCTGGCACTTATTTCTGTGCAAAAGAGCAAGCTTTGAGTTTTCTGCTTTTTAAAATAATCTGCATTTTTATTTATAATGGTTATTGAAACTGTTTTCTTTCTTGAAATTTCTAGATTTCACCAAGATAAAGTCAGCTTGATTACTAATCCGAGATGTTTAATCTGTTTTCTATTCTGCCGGGTTCAATGTATTACATTATATTTTTATTTTTGTCCTTTCTAAGTTCTGGAAGTTGTATGTTCTGAATTGATACTGAAAAAATAGTTGATGTTTGAAAGTAGAAAAGGAAGTCTTACCTTTTTTATAAAACAAGACACATATATTCAGCGTCATGATCAGACTTTTGTGTTTAGCAACAAACAACATGGTATAAAAAAATATATATGTATGAGAAGCCTTTGTTGGAATGCTTTACACTTTCCACAGAAGAGAAACTAAAATAACTTGTTATACAGTTTGTCGCAAATACAGTCCTTGAGTTTTTTTCCCCATACACATGAGTATTGTCTAAAACATATCTTTTTTGTACCAGTGAGGTCCTGCCACCACTGGACTTGGCTGACTCCACAAATCTGTTGTAACTTGTAGCTTCCCTGTCACTTCTCTCCTGCTAAGCTTTGTTTCCTGACAGTAATTAAAACCTATGCCACTTCCATAGATACTGCTGCTACTGAAACCATCATAGCCACCCTAGTCCCATAGTTTGGCAAAGTATAATATTACCCTCCACCATCCTAGGGGTCAGAGCTTCTGCCTCTAAAGTTTCTGCCCTTCATATGTCCAAAATTTGAAGATCGGTTATTGTAATTGCCAAAGTCACTGTAGTGTCCACCACTTTCAAAACTACTCTCACCATTACTAAATCTGTTATAGCCAAGCCCACTGTCACTGTATCCACCATCACCATGGCTGCCACCAAAACCACCTGGACCACTGAAGTTTCCTCGATAACCAAAGTTGTCACACCCACCAAAACCACCTCCACGGCTACTTCAAGAAAAGTGTTAAGAGCCACTTAGACCTCTTTGGATGGATAAAGCACCAACCACCTCTTGGTTCCACAGGGCTTTCCTTACTTCACAGTTGTGACCATTCACAGGATTGTATTTCTGAATAACAATCTTATCCAAGGAGTTATGGTCATCAAAAGGTACAAGTACAAACCCCCTTTCTTGCCACTACCTTGGTCAGTTGTGATTTCAATCACTTCAGTTTTTCCCATCCTGTTCAAAGTAATCTCTTAGGTGATGTTCTTCAATGTCCACCAACAAAGATCTTCTTTTTAAATAAAATTTATCAAAATGAAGAGAAATGAAATATTTATGATTGCGAATCTTCCCATTTATAAGCACAATAATTAGATTTTAATAATAAATAATAAATAATAAAATCTAATAATAATTAGTTTTTTCTAATTATTGTCTTATTGTCTTTCAATCTACTTATGTTTTCATAAAGGTTTAATATTTCTAGGTGTTTTCTTTTTTTGCATATTGAATCTTTTTTTCTTCAACTTTTATTTTAAGTTCTGAGGTACATGTAGAGGATGTGCAAGTTTGTTTCACAGGTAAACATTTGCAGTGGTGGTTTGCTGCATAGATGAACCCATCACCTACATATTAATCCCAGAATCCATTAGCTATTCTTGCTGATGTTCTCTTCACCCCCAACAGGCCCCAGTGTGTGTTGTTCCCCACCATGTGTCCATGTATTCTCATTGTTCAGCTCCCAGATATGAGTGAGACTATTTGGTATTTGGTTTTCTGTCCCTGTGTCAGTTTGCTTGAGAATAATGGCTTCCAGCTCCATCCATGTCCCTGCAAAGGACATGATCTCTCTCCTTTTTATGGCTGCATAGTATTCCATGTTGTATGTGTACCACATTTTCTTCATCTGTTCTATCATTGATGAGCATTTGGGTTGATTCCATGTCTTTGCTATTGTGAATAGTGCTGCAATGAACATTTGCATGCATGTATCATTATAATAGAATGACATATTCCTTTGGGTACCTACCCAGTAATGGAATTGCTGGGTTGAATGGTATTTCTGCTTCTAGATCACAAAGATCTTTTTTCACAGTTAAGTGGACCCCTGATCTTTGAGAATTTTATCTCAGGGCAGCAGCTCTCTTTGGCTGCACAACTCTTCCATCCACTTTGTGTGACCACGCATTCATGGCCACATCTGCCTTCTCCACGGTGGCATACGTGATAAACCCAAAGCCCCTGGAGTTCTTGGTGTTTGACTCTCATACTACGTCATCTGTGAGCATTCTGCCTTGCTCAGAATGGCTCCTCAGACTCTCTGATGTAGAACTTCCACAGCTGTCCATGCTGTTTAGGAGACTCTGACTTAGACATGATGACAGTGGAAAAGAGACAACAATGCTTTCCTGGTGACGTCCACAAGCAGAATGGATACAAAAGGTTTAACTTTTTGATCATACCTTTTGGATTTTGGTTTTATATACTAAGGGGATTAGTTCCTATCGTATTTTCTGACTAAACAGGTTACCATGTTGTTTTTTTTTTTAAGGTTAACTGCATATTAGCAATAATTTATTATTTTTGATTTAAAAAATTATATCTCATAATACCACAGTTACAGGATATTCCTTTGATACATATTTTTGTAGATGCGATTTTCTTTAGTAATTATAAAATTGTCTTGGGAGGCTTTTAGACAGCCTTAAATTGGATGTTTATGGTCTATTTGTCTTCTTATAGATTGGATAGATATTGAGGGGAGCTAGTTACAAAGGTTGAATTGGAAGTTAGAATATAAATGTAAGACTCTACTTTAAAAACTGAAATTAACATATTTAGTAATATCATAATTGCTGTCAAGTTGAACTGTGGGAAATATTATGATCTGTACTTGGGAATCAAATATTTACTAGTTGTGTGAGCATGATAGCTTTCCTTGATTCTTTTAAGCCTTAGTGCTTAATCTAAAAAAATGGGATAAGTAGTATTACAAAATCAGAGTGTTTTGACAATTAGATGATATAATTAATGTAAAATGTGTAGTAGTATTTTAGTGAAGTGTTTTTAATAACAATTGACTATCAGTATTATTACTTTAAAAATAATCTCATAAATCTTGAATTATTCATGTAACTAAATGTAAATACTATTATTTTAGTGCAACCAAATATAGCATTTCTAAATTAGGTTTGCTGAAAATTCAAAGACAATAGAATAACATAGAAAGTTGCCCAGAGCAACTTTCATCTCCAGTTTGCAAATCTATGACCAGAAACCTCAGATAATTGGAACTTTACCATCTAGAAGATTTTAACTCTCTATTAAGGCCTTAAGATATCTAAAGTGTAGGTCAGTAAACTGCTGAGCTGTTGTAATTGGACCTTTTAACTGATAATCATTAACTTGGAAGCAAGACAGTCCTTCTTTTATCAAAACAGAGAACAAAAAAACAAAAAATCCTCAAAACCAAAATCCGAAAACAGAAATGAAAAACCAAAAACTTATAAAGAACTGAAGGAAGGGAAACAAGTGTCTGATTTCCATTTTATCCTCCTCCATTAGGTGGCAGTGTGACTGTGGAATGTGAATTCCCACTAACCTTTTGTATATCAGGGAAAATTTCAAATTGTTTCAGTCATAAAAAAATGGCTTTTTTTCAGTGAGGTCTAAGAAATTCACCATTTAAAAAAATCAATAACTGAAAGCATGCATCTCCAATTATGAAATGTTTTCTTACCCCTCAACATAAAATAGCTTAGATAATACTGTGACATATTGTATACATAACAATTATATACATTACATGAATAGGATCCTTATTTCCCACACACCATATACATGAGCATTTCTACAACAGAAAACTTGAAATTATAATTTCACTTATTAGTCAATGATGGTAGAGAAAAAAAATGTGATTTATCTCTTAATCTTTGGTATTCAGAGATTCTTCTTCTTCTTCTTTTTTTTTTTTCTAGAGGAGAAAAGCCCTCAAAAGAGTGCTACCTTGGCATGGGTATTTTTTTTTTTGTTTTTTTTTTTGAGATGGAGTTTTACTCTAGTTGCCCAGGCTGCCATGCAATGGTGCAATCTCGGCTTACCGCAACCTCTGCCTTCTGGGTCAAGCGATTCTCCTGCGTCAGCCTCCCGAGTAGCTGGGATTACAGGCATGTACCACCATCCTGGCTAATTTTTGTATTTTTAGTAGAGACGGGGTTTCTTCATGTTGGTCAGGCTGGTCTCGAACTCCCTACCTCAGGTGATCCACTTGCCCCGGCCTCCCAAAGTGCTAGGATTACAGACGTGAGCCGCTGCGCCCGGCCAGCATGGGTAAACTTTTAATAGTCAATTGATAATGTAAACATACTGAGTGATGGATAAAGAAGACCCCCCAAGAATAGGGAAAGGAAGTGAATGGGAAGCATTCGCTTAGAGTCGAGATAGAAATTTATTATTATTATTATATAATTTTAGTACAAATTCAAATGAGTCTAAGCTAATGCTGGTGGGGGTTATCAGGTGGAAAAGGATGCACAGATATACCCCCTGGGGTATGTGGGTCCAAATCAGGTACTTTAATAAGGAGTATATAGGCATATAAATGAAGGAAAATGAATTTCTGGAAAATCCAGAAAGAATGAGGCGGAAAATGAATTAAGGGAAGAAAATAAAAACAAGGCAGTTCACACTGATGTTTAGGTTACCTATAAATATATTTGTCTTAGTTGATATTGTCCATCGTATGCTATTGAAACCCTCTTTCCATAGCAGCCTTATCTATCTATCTATCTATCTATCTATCTATCTATCTATCTATTTATTTATTTATTTATTTATTTATTTATTTATTTATTTATTTTGAGATGGAGTCTTCTCTGTTGCCCAGGCTTGAGGGCAGTGGCATGATATCACCTCACTGCAACCTCCACCTCCTGAGTTCAAGCCATTCTTCTGCCTCAGCCTCCCGAGTAGCTGAGATTACAGATGCCTGCCACCCCACCAGGCTAATTTTGGTACTATTAGTAGAGACAGGGTTTTGCCATGTTGATCAGGCTGGTCTCGAACTCCAGACTTCATGTGATCTGCCTGCCTCGACCTGCCAAAGTGCTGGGATTACAGGCACAGCCTTATTTTCTTGTCTAGAAGTATCTTTATTTTTTCCTATGGTATTCATCAGCTCCTTAATAGACTATAACTTAATTATTATATTTATTATCCACTGACTACTGTAACTGAAATGTAAGCATCAAGAAGCAAGAGTTTTGCTGTTTTGTTCACTAATATATCTGTAGTTCTAGGAAGGGTGCCTGCCACATTGAATTTGTTTTCTTAAATCTCATGAAAATTAAAAGTATTTTTATGTAAATATAAAGTGACATGGGTAATTGAAAAATAGGTCATTCTAGAGGAAATGTTTTCTATAAGAAAAATTGGATTCTCAATTATTTATTGTGAAACAATGTAATTGAAATTATTTCTAATCAGCCCTGGAGAAAAGTCAATACATTTGAAAAATCTACAGAGATACATGTGTAGATATTATCTAATGATCTCCGCACTCTTTTGATTGCTTTTTTAGATTAGTTGATTTTAAAATTGTTTTTATTTTTAAAAGTAGATACAGTATATGGAAGTTTATGACAACATATCATTTTGTTCAAAAATATTTTTAAGCCTACTACCTGACACTTTCATTTAGTTTTGAAACATGCGTCTTTTTTTTTTTTCTTTTATACTCTACCTATTCTTTTACGATATTAGTCTATTTTGTAAGTCTGTACATATTTCAATTCCTGGCCTAAACTAAAGAAAATAGCTTATGCTGATTAGTCAGTTACTCAACTAGAGTTTGGAGTAGCACTCAAGTCCTTGTTGAACAAATGAATTGCTAAACACTAGAGAGAATGATGCATTAAAAGCACCCTGAGCTTGATGAACCTACAATAAAATGAGGAGAGTAACCACAATTATTAAAGGTCATCAACAGTTCAGCAAATGTGCAAGCTTGTCCCTATATTACACCTTTATAACCTAGAGACTTATTTTCACAAAAGGAGTCTCATTAGGTATTTTTAATAAATGTGTAGAGTCATTAGCCTTCAAAATAAAAACAGTTGATAAAGTTGTCACACATAGAAAATCACTTTAAGAGAGCTATGAGGTTGAGAGTATACAAGTCAATTACTTGCCCAATGAACTACATAATCCCTTGGCAAGCTTTCCTTTTTAGATATTTAAAGAAATGATCCAAGTCCCAACATCAGGAGACGAAAGGCAGAGGATCATGTAAGGACTTACGGTTAGCGGGAGAGACTGTCTAGAAAAAAGAATGTAGAACAGATTTTTAAAAATGATAACCCACTTGAAATTTTATTGATATTTTTCTCATCAGATAATACTGTATCAATTTGCAATTTCTGGCACTAAGTGGCTGCCAATAAATGTTTGCTGAACAAATGGGATATGTAAGCACATAAGGGGATACAAAAACCAAAAATATTTTAGTTGCTTTTCTTCGCAAATTAAATCCAACAGAATTGCACATTTTACTTACTTATGAACAAAATTCTTGAATGTATACAAGTATAGTGAATATATTACCTTTGTTTTATTACTAATATTTCATACTCAGTAGTTATGATTAAATTGATAATATTTTGGCTGTTCTGAGAAATTATTTTCTTTTCAGTTTTAATTCTGTTATGCTTCATATTTCAAATTAATACCATAGATAATCACTTTATACTAAAACTATACTAAAATATTGTTATAGGATAGTAGCAAAAAATTAACATATAGTGTTGTATATTAAATTATCTGTACACTCATAAAGAAACATAAGTTCCAAATTGGCACACTTAATTATACATAGAGAAATGCATGTTTTTTACTGTACAAAATACAGGCACTATCATTTTAATTCCTGGGCTTTTATATCATTCACATATCTGCAAGTTACCGAATTGTTTTCTTAAATCTAATGAAAAGTAAAAGTATTTTTATGCAAATATAAAAAGTCATAGGTAATTTAAAGATAGATAATTCCAGAGAAAATATTTTCTGAAAGAAAAATTTGGTTCTCAATTAATTATTGCAAGCCATATAATTATTTCTAATCAACCTTGGAGAAAAGTCAACACATTTGGAAAGTCTACATATGAGATAAAAGTCCCAGAATGTGTTATTAATTGTTTTACATTGTGGACTTTAAGCTTATGTTAAAAATAAAGATTAACCATGCATGTAATAAAAATCTTTATTACAAACAGCAGGAATCATATGACATAATAATTGTGTTTAAATTATAATTTTCTAAATTTTTTAAACAGAATCCAATTACACTATGGTATAAACCAATGTTATAAGCAAATTAAGTACCTCTTTAGAAATAGGCAATATGAATTATAACTGATTATTTTCAGTCATGTGAAAAGTTAGTTTTGGAAAGCTCTGAAAAATATACAGATATTTCACTTGGATACAGATATAATCTATCACTGAGTTATATTAGTGAGCTGGAAAATATATAAAATGTATGAATTATTTTCAACATAACTATTTTTAGGTACATTTGGTTTTAAGGAGTATGCAGTTTGTATCTTTGTGTATATGTTCAGGAGCACAAAATTTTATGAGTGAATATGCCTGATGCAAGAAGGAAACAGAAATACATATATTTATTTCAGCACCATTGATCTGATTATTTTAGTAGTTTCACCTGATAACTAACTTACAGTCTGATGTTTTTATGCCTAATTAAAAAAAAAAAAAAAAAACATTATGAGTTGCATTACTGTTCACTATGTAAGTGCTAAGATGTCTCTTGGGATAATTATGAAGACAGACATGATTGACATGACATAATCACAGAACACTTAGTGTCCTCTAAGGAGGGATGGAATTTTGAGATGCTCATAGTGCCTATCAGTTAAGTTTGATTAACACCTTGATCTCTAACGGATTCATGGAAGACTTCTAAAGGAATAAGGGTAGAAGAACAGTCATAGAAAAAAGGAAAATACTGAAGTGTCATTTCACTAAATCTCTCTAATATATTTGACAAAAAATGAGTAAAGCACTCCATACATGTCACAAAGTATAATACAAAAAAAGAGATTTTTTATTGTTGTTTTTAGTTGTTTATTTTTGTTTTTGCTCTAGTTTTCAAGACAATGTTACTTTACACAAGCATACCTTCAAACACTAGCAGTTTTACTTCAGTTAATTGAGAATTAAAGCAACAAACATGTTTTTCATACAGCTAGATGGGCCCTCAAACTTACCATGTCTTAAAATTTTCTACTTTGGTTACACCTTATAACAAGAATTGGACTTTGTATTATCTAAAATTTATTTTTTAATATGATACAGTTTCTATTTTTAAAATTCATTTTCTGGTAGCTTTGTTTTTAAACAGGATCTTACACTGTCACTGAGGCTGGAGTGTAGTGGCACAATCACGGCCCACTGCTGCCTCAACCTCCCACGCATAAGCCATCTTCCCACCTCAGCCTCCTGAGTAGCCGGAACTACTGGCTCATGCCACCTCACCCAGCTAATTTCTTAATTTTTGTAGAGACGAGTTTTTGCCATGTTGTCCAGGCTGGCCTTGAACGCCTGGACTCAAGCAATCTGACCACCTTGGCCTCCCAAAGTGTTGGGATTACAGGCGTGAGCCACCATGCCTGGCCTTCTTGTGTATTTAAAAAAAAAAAAAAAAAAATACGTTAATGATTAAAGTTGCTAATGATATAGGGACTTTAAGGATAATGTTTAAGAGACTCCAAGGTAAAATATATCTTATTTCTCAGTATCATTTTTTATTACTACAGTGGTACACCAAGTTTTTAACGTAATTCACAACTAAAGTACATCTAAGGAATATAATGGAAAAAAAAAAATCCACATTGCTCTCGAAAAGGTAACAAAATTAAAGACTATACCTAGAAAGACCCCAATAATTTTTGGTATTCCAATTGGTTAAAAACTTCTGAGATTTGCAACATGGTGAACAAAAGTATATTTTACAAAAGGTTTAAAAATAAATGCTTCTTGACTATCATGTTCAAACCACATCATTAGAAATTTAGGACTTAAGTAGTATTAAATATTTGAAAAATAACACATCATTTTGAATTGACTCATATTAAATAAGCTAATGCATTTTGCCTTTGCTAATCTTTTATGTCTTTTTTCTGTATTACTAGAGGTACATATCTATGTAAACATTATCATCTATATATATATGTGTGTGTGTGTGTGTGTGTGTGCGTGTGTGTGTATATATATATTTTAACCAGAAGCTAGGTTATTTTTTAACCGGAATCTAGTTGTTTGACAGATATGTTTTCCCATCAAGTAATAGACATGCTGAATAATAAAACATATATTATGACATGTTAAAATGTGTACTGCAAAGAAAAATATACAAATATTTAATTTCCTTTATAAGAGATACAATAATGGATGCTATATCTTTGAATACAAACAGAATATGTTCTATCTTTAAAACACACTAATTGATAACTGATATATTGGCATTACTTGATTTACATTCATCAAATTATTTTGGTGAAGAGAAGTATGTGTGAAAGAGTAAAAAAGGACCAAATGCAGAAAGGAAAAAAAAATCATAGGTGCACAGTGTAAAATGTTCACTATATAAAATTCTACAATATAATTATAGTGATGATGATGAGGAGGAGGAATATTATTGTTTTTACACATTCAGTGCATGTAGAAATGTTAAGTGATTTACCAAAGTTTGTACTTATAATAAGATATAGAGCCAGAGATTAAGCCCAAGATTTTTGATTACTTTCTAATTAACATTGCATAGTTCTGCCTTTTGTTTCTTACCTTAGTGCGCATTTTATACATTTATCAGGAGGACTACAACCATCTGAACCTCATATTTCAGAAGATGCAGAACAGACAAAGCAAACTATATGGTACAGTTTTTTCTTTTTACGGGTTTATTTTACTGGGGGAGTTGGTAGTTTTACTCTCTCAGATGCTAAGTAGGTGTTTTACATACATTTTGGGATGATATGACATAATACTATACAATGCAATTATAATATGATGTAAAATAACAGCTTAACCATTAATGCTTTTTAAATTTAATGATAATGAAACCAATGAGATATGAGAAAACAACTTGTTCATAACTTACGAGAATTTTATTTTATTTCCCTTGTGTCCCCTTCATCAGTTAAAATGGTTGTGCTTTACAACTTTTCCGTTTTACTTTGGGCTATTTGTAGGCAGTCCTTTTGCAGTGATTAAAGTGCTAGATTTTAGTGAATCCATTAAAGAGAAAGTGACTAATTACGAGCATTAACGGTAAAGATTATGTGAAGGGCCACGTGTTTCATTGTGAATATAGAAAACTGTTGTGTTAAAGCTGTAATCTGAAATAATAAATGAATATAACATGTAATAGATAACAAAAAATATTCAGGGAAGACATGCAGGCTATTATCTCTGAAAACAATAAAGAAATTAGATAGGAAACAAAAAAAGAGTTTTCATTATGCTACTTAGCTTTGAATGCCTGCTAGAGAACAGATATGAGGTAGAATAGCTGGCCTCTCACATTTGATCACTTGCCATCTCCCTACAAAGTTTGCCATCTTTCTGATATAGTGTCATTTATTTGTTCCCTGCCCATAATGACCTTCCTCCTCTTCTTCCTCTCAGTACCTAATGACGTCTATTCACTTTTTAGCATAGACTTCAAAAGGCATATTTTTAAAAATCAGCTTTCATGATACTGTATTATTCTCTGAAATACATGAACCTTAATATTTATTATATAATCTATAATTAGTAAAATATCTTACTTATAGAACTGTCTCACTGTATTGTAAGCAAATACGTTCTCTAGAATTAGAACTAGAGAAATGAAAATAGAAAAATTACATGAACGAACACTGAAACCAACATATCCAATATATTCCAAGAATCTAGCACAGTACTGGCACAGGCTAAGTATTCATTAAATATTTAGTAAGGAAAAGATAAATTATTTGCCACATTTTATGATATTTGAATACCTCTATGCCCAGAGACTAGAGAATCCAGAAGAAATGGATCAATTGTTGGAAACATACACCTTCCAATATTAAATCAGGAAGAAATTGAAATCCTGAGCCAATAATGAGTTTCAAAATTGAATCAGTAATAAACAGCCTACCAACAAAAGCAAACAAACAAACGAGCAAAAAGACCCTTGGCCAGATAGATTCACACCCGAATTCTACCAGATGTACAAAAGAGAGTTATTACCAATAATACTAAAATTATTCCAAAAAATTGAGTAAGAGTGACTCCTGTCCAACTAATTCTACAAAGCCAGCATCATTCTAGTGCCAACACCTGGTAGAGACACAACAAAAAAAAAAACTTTAGGTGAATATTCTTGTTGAACATAGACACAAAAATCCTCAACAAAATACTAGCAAACGAGATCCAGCAGCACATCAAAAAGTTATTTTACCATGGTTAAGTAAGCTTTATTTCTGGGATGCAAGGTTGGTTCAACATACACACATCAATAAATATAATTGATCACATAAACAGAATATTTAAAAACCATATAATCATGACAATAGACACACAAAATGGTTTTAATAAAATTCAATATCCCTTCATGTTAAGAACATTCAGCAAATTAGGCATTGAAAGCACATACCTCAAAATAATAAGAGCCATCTATGAAAAACCCACAGCCAGTATCATACTGAATGGGCAAAAACTGGAAGCATTATCCTGGATAACTAGAACCAGATAAGGATGTCCACTCTGACCACTCCTACTCAACATAGTACAGAAAGTCCTAGCCAGAGCAATCAGACAAGAGAAAGAATAAAATGCATCCAGATAGGAAGGGAGAAAGTTAAATTATCTTTTTTTTTTTTTTTCAGACAATATGGTAGAATACCTGGAAAACCCTAAATATTTTACCAAAAGGCTCCTAGAGCTGACGAATGACTTCAGTGAAGTTTAGGATACAAAAAGCAGTAGCGTTTCTACACATCAATAACTTTCAAGCTGAGAGCCAAATCAATAACATAATCCCACTTATACTAGCCAGACAAAGAATGAAATAACTACAAATAGAGCCAACCAGGGAGGTGAAACATTTCTACCATGAGAATTACTACACACTGTTGAAGGAAATCAGAGACAACACAAGCAAATGGGAAAACCTGCTCATGGTTAGGAATAATCAATATTATTAAAATGGCCATACAACCGAAAGCAAATTACAGATTCGATACTATTTCTATCAAACTGCCAACATCATTTTTCACAGAATTAGAAAAAAAAAAAAACTGTTCTAAAATTCATATGGAACCAAAAAATAGCCCAAATGCCCAAACAATCCTAAGCACAAAGAACAAAGTCAGAGGCATCACACTATCCAACTTCAAACAAGGCTACAGTAAGCAAAATGGCATTATACTGATGCAAAAACAGACAAACCAGTAGAACATGACAGATAACTCATAAATAAAGTCACATATCTAAAACCAACTGATTTTTGACAAAGTTGACAAAAGTGAATAATGAAGAAAGGATACCCTATTCAGAAAATGGTGCTGAGATAACTGGCTAGCCATATGCAGAAGTTTGAAACTTACCATTATATAAGACTTAACTCAAGATGGATTAAAGACTTAACAGTAAGACATAAATCTATAAAAATCTTAGAAGAAAGTCTAGGAAATACCTTTCTGGACATCAACCTTGGCAAAGGATTTATGATTAAGTCCCCAAAACAGTGGGAACTAAATAAATGAAAGAGCGTCTGCACAGCAAAAGAACCTCTCAACAGAGTAAACAGACAGCCTACAGAATGGGAGAACGTATTTGCAAACTGCATCCAACAGAGGTCTAAAATCTAGAATCTATAGGAATGTAAAGAATACAATAGCAAAAACCATTTGACCTCATTAAATAAAGGACAAAGAACATAAGCAGACACTTCAAAAGAAGACACACATGCAGCCAAAAAATATATGAAAAATGCTCCATACCACTCATCATTGGAAAATGCAAATCAAAATCATTTCATATTAGTCAGAAGAGTCATTATTAAAGTGTCAAAAAATAACAGATGTTGGCAAAGTTTCAAAGAAAAAAGAATGCCTATGCACTATTAGTGGGAACATAAATTAGTTCAGCAACTGTGAAAAGCTTTGAAAATCTTTGAAAATTTCTCAAAGAACTTATAACTACCATTTGACCCAGCAACTCCATTATTGGGTATATACCCACAGGAAAATAAATCATTCTGCCAAAAAGGCACATGAACTCATATGTTCATGGTATCATTATTCATAACAGCAAATGCAGTGATACCAAGATACCCATCATTTATGGAGTGGATAAGGAAAATATGGTAGAAATACAATATGGAATACTATGGAGTCATAAAAAAGAGCAAAATTATGTCCTTTGCAGCAACATGGAAGCAGCTGGAGGACATCATCCTAAGTCAATTAATGCAGGAACAGAAAACCAAATACTGCATGTTCTCACTTATAAGTGGAGCCAAACATTGAGTACATATGAGCATAACGATGAGAACAACAGACCCTGGGGACTGCTTGCTGGAGTGAGGAAGAAGGGGGAAAAGGGTTGAAAAACTATTGGGTACTGTGCTTACTATCTAGGTGACAAGATCATTAATATAGCAAAACCCAGCAACATACAATTTACCCATGTAACAAATCTCCACACATACCCCCAAACCTAAAAGAGAAGTAAAATAATAAAAACAGATCTCACCCAAGTAAAATTAAGATTAAGTTTTTAATTGTATACAAATTTTACTTGATATTGGTGATTATTAAAAAAGAAAATACTTCCTACTAATTATGAAAATGTAGCTGAAGGTCTGCAATGTTGTAAAACACATAATAAAATGTTTTTCCTAGAAATGTGTTCAGGCAAATTAGAACTAGAGAAATAAAAATAGAAAAATCTTTTGAATAAATACTAAAAGAGCTCAGTAAGACAGTTGTTTGAAAGAAATAACTTATTTCAATTCATCAAAAGAAAAGATAAAAAATGCAAAAAGAATTTATTAGGCAGAAATTAGGTCAGTTCATAGAGTCTGAGGAAGATTTTTATAAGAACATCTATAGAAGCTGATTTGAAAACAATACATGGAAGGAGGATAGAAGCATGAAAGTATGCTGGATGTTATTTCAGTAATACAGTGAGAAAATGAGCTGCTGGAAGCTGAGATGATAATTCGGGATCAGAATCTATATGTGTTTTGAAAATAAGATATCTTGAAGAAGGCAATGCAAGGTGAGAAAGAAAGAAACTGTCAAATGATTTCAGGGTTTTGAGACTAATCAATGGACAGTGTGGGTTTGCCATTGTATTCATTTCATTTCTGCTTTTATAACAGAGTACTACAGATTGGATAATATAAAAAGAACAGAAGTTTATACAGCTTAAGATTCTGGAGGCTGGAAAGTCCAAGAGTACAGTGCACAAGCATCTGGAGAGTTTTGTCTCATGATGAAAAGGTAGAAAGTGAAAGTAAGCACATAAGACAGAGAGGTACCGGGGAATGGTACCTCTCTATAACTTACGTGATGTCATAATAACAACATTAAAAAGAGCCTTGATGACAAGTAATCTCTTATTAGGCATCACCTCTCAACACAGTTGCACTGGGGATTAAGTTTCCAATACATGAACTTTGGGGAACAAATAAAAAACATATGTACCCTAGAACTTAAAGTATTAAAAAAAAAAAAAAAAAAAGAAAAGAAACAACAACAACAAAAACATAGCATCCGTTACTTTAGATGTATAAGAATGATAAATGAACACATTTGAAGGGGATGAAGAATTGATGTTAGATGGTGGACAAAAGTAGTAGTGGACATTTTTTTGAAATCTTCTATTTCATTATCTTGAGAAAATAGGAAACAAAGTTGTCACCTGAGAGCAGGATAGAGGAGGAGGTGATTAATGTTTGCGGAAAGAGCATAAAATCATTTTCAAATATGGTAGAGAAGAGAATGGAATAAAGAAATGCAATGTGGTGAGTGTGCAGCATTCAGTGTTCACTTGACACTCACGATAAGACAAAGAAAGAACAGATAAGGTGGTTGAGTGTTTTATACACAGTCATACCTTGGAGATATAGTGGGTTTGGTTCCAGACCACTGTGATAAAGTTAATATCACAATAAAGAAAGTTGCATGAACATTTGGTTCCCAGTGCATAGAAAAATATGTTTACACTATACCCTTATCTTTTAAGTGCAATAACATTATGTCTAAAGAATCAATGTATATAACTTAATTAACATATACTTTTTACCTAGAATGTGATAATTATCTGAGCCTTCAGTGAGTAGTAATATTATTGCTGTTGGAAGATCTTGCCTCAGTGTTAATAGCCGCAGACTGATAAAGGTGGTAGTTGCTTAAGTTTGGAATGCCTGTGACAATTTCCTAAAATAAGAAAACAATGAAGTTTGTCACTTTAATTGATTCTTCTTTTCATGAAAGATTTCTCTGTAGCATGCCATGCTGTTGGATAACATATTATGCACAGTAGTACTTTCTCAAAATTGGAGTCAATCATTTCATACTGTGCAAATGCTTTATCAATAAAATGTATATAATATTCTGATTATTTGTTGTCACTTCAAGAATGTTCACAGCATCTTCCCCAGTAGATTTCAATTCAAGAAACTACTTTCTTTGCTCATTGATTAGAAGTAACTTTTATCCATTCAAGTTTGATCATGAGATTACAGCAATTCAATCACATCTTCAGGTTTCAATTCTAATTCTAGTTCTCTTGCTATTTCCAGTACCTCTGCAGTTATTTTCTTCACTTAAATATTGAACCCTTAAAGTCATCCATGAGGATTGTAATCACCTTCTTCCAAACTCCTGTTAACATTCCCATGAATCACAAATATTCCTAATGTTATATAGAATGGTGAATTATTTTCAAAAGTTTTCAATTCACTTTGCTGGTATCTGTCAGAGGAATCACTATCTATGGCAGGTATAGACTTACAAACTCTATTTCTTAAATATTGAGATGCAAAAGTCAAAATTACTTCTTGACTCATGGCATGCAGAATGGATGTTGTGTTGGCAGGCATGAAAATGACATTAATCTCCTTGTACATCTCCATTAGAGCTCCTGGTAACCAGGTGCATTGTCAATGAACAGTAATATTTTGAAATGAATATTTCTAGCTGAGCAGTAGATCTCAACAGTGGGTGTAAAATTTCAGTAAACCATGCTGTAAACAGATATGCTTTCATCTAGGGTTTTGTGTGTGTGTGTGTGTGTGTGTGTGCTATTTACAGAGCACAGGCAGAGTAGATTTAGCATGTTTAAGGGCCTGAGGATTTTCAGAATGGTAAAGGAACATTGGTAATGTCACCAGTTTCATTAGCTCCTAACAACAGAATTTGCCTGTCTTTGGAGATTTGAAATGAGGCAGTGACTTCATTTTAGCCATGAATGTCCTAGATGCTGTTTGCTTCCAATGGAAGGCTGTTTTGTCTGTATTGAAAATCTGTTGTTTAGTTTAGTCACCTTCATCAATTGTCTTAACGAATTCTTCTGAATAATTTGCTGTAGTTTTTATATAAGCACTTGCTGCTTAACATTGCATTTTATGTTATGGAGATGGCTTGTTTCTTTAAACGTCATGAAATAATCTCTTCAAACTTGTATTCTGTAGTTTCTTCACCTCCCCTGGTCTTCTTGAAATTGAAGAGAGTTAGGTACTCTCTCTGTATTAGGCTTTAGGTAAAGGGAATGTTGTGGATAGTTTGATTATCACATGGTTTTTGTTTTCAATTATGTTTATGTGGTGAATCACATTTACTGATTTGCATATGTTGAATCACCCTTGCATCCCACTTGGTCATGATAAATTATCTTTTTCATGTGCTGCTGGATTTGGTTTGGTAGTATTTTGTTGTTGTGTCTATGTTCATCAGGGATATTAGCCTGTAGGATTCCTCTTTTGTTGTGTCCTTGACAGATTTTAGTATCAGGATGATACTGGTTTTGTTGAATGAGTTAAGGAGCAATGCCTTGATTTTTTGGAATAGTTTCAGCAAGATTGATACCAACTCTTTATACATCTGGTAGAATTTTGCTCTGAATTTGTCTACTCAAGGGCTTTTTTGGGGAGCTGGTAAATGGTTATTATTGTTTCAATTTAGTAACTCATTATTGGTCTTTTCAGGATTTCCATTTCTTCTTGGTTCAATGTTAAGAGGTTGCATGTTCACTGAAATGTCATCATTTCTTTGGGTTTTCTAGTTTGTATGCATAGAAATGTTTGTAGTAGTCTTTGAGGATTTTTTTTTTTTTTTTGTATTTCTGTGCTATCACTTATAATTTTAACTTTGTCATTCCTAATTCTGCTTATTTGAATCTTCTCAGTATTTTCTTGGTTAATCTAACTACCAGTATGTAAATTTTGTTTATTCTTTCAATGAACAAACTTTTCGTTCTGTTGTTTTTTTGGAAGTTTTATTTTTCGCCTCAATTTTACTTAGTTCAGCTCTGAATTTGTATTTATTTTCTTCTGCTACCTTTGGGTTTGGTTTGTACTTGTTTTTCTAGTTCCTTTAGGTGCAATGTTAGGTTGTTAATTTGAGATATTTCTATATTTTTACTGTAGGCATTAATGCTACATTAACACTGCTTTTGCTGTATTTCAGTAGTTTTGATATGTTGTGTCTCTATTTTTATTTGTTTTAAAAGCTTCTTTTATTTCTATCTAAATTTTGACATTTATTCAAAAGTCATACAGTAGCAAGTTATTTAGTTTCCATATAGTTGAGGTTTTGAGAGTTCTTCTAGGTATTGACTTCTAATTTTATTCTGTTGTGGTCCAATAATATGCTTGGTATGCTTGTGATTTCTTTTTTTTTTTTTTTAATTTTTTGAGATTTGCTCTATGACCAAGCATATGGTCTATTGTAGAGTGTTTCTTGTGCAGATGAGAAAAGTGTATATTCTGTGGTGGTTAGGTGGAGTATTCTGTAGATGTCTATTAGATCCAACTGGTCAAGAGTCCAATTAAATCCACTTTCCTTGTTAGTTTTCTGCCTTGACGATGTGTCTAGAGATGTCAGTGGGGTGTTTAAGTCCCTCACTATTATTTCTTGGATGTGTGTCTCTTTTCTTAGTTCTAATAGTATTTGTTTTAGAAATCTTTGTACTCCAATGTTGGTCATGTATATTTTTAAGCTGATTAAATCTTGTTCAATTCAAACTTTTATCATTGTAAATGCCCTTCTTTGCATTTGTTTTTTTTTTTTCTTTTTACTGTTATTGTTTTAAATTCTGTTTTATCTAATACAGCAAATAGCTACAGCTGCTCTTTTTTGTTTTCCATTTGTATAATAGATCTTTATCCATCCCTTTATTTTGATTCTGTGGCTATCATTACACATGAGATTGGTCTCTCAAATGCAGCAGAAGGTTGGGCCATTAAAAAATAAATAAAAAAGAAAAAAGAATAAAAAAACACACACTAATTCACCACTATATGGCTTTAAGTAGAACATTTAGCCCACTTACATTCAATATTTATATGTGAGATCTTGTACCTTTCATAGTGTTGTTAGTTGCTTTGTGGTCTTAATTGTGTAATTGCTATATAGGATTTGTAAGCTTTGTATTTGTGTGTGTTTATGTTCTTATATGGTGGTATTATTCTATTGTTTCCATGTTTAGAACTGCTTTGAGCACTTCTTGTAAGGCTGGTCCAGTGGTGACAAATTCCATTAGAATTTGCTTGACTGGGAAAGATTTTATTTCTCCTTTGCCTTTGAAGTTTAGTTTGGCAGCATATGCCATTTTTTGCTGGCAAGTTTTTTTCCTTAAAAGGGCTAAAACTACATCCACAATCTGTTTTGGCTTGCGAAGTTTCTGCTGAGAGATATACTGTTTGTCTGATGGTATTTCCTTTAAAGGCAATTTGGCTCTTTTCTCTAGCCTTTAAGATATGTTTCTATTACACACATCTTGGATAGTCTGATGATTATATGCCTTGAGGATGGTCATTTTGTATAGTATCTTGTGGGTGTTCTCTGAACTTCTTCTGATGGGATGTTAACCTCTCTAGCAAGGTTAGGGATGTTTTACTGATTTATTTCTTCAAATATGTTTTCCAAATTGCTTACCATTTTATATTATCTTTCAGGAACGCCAATACACCATAGATTTGTTCATTTTATATAATCCCATATAATTTTCATTTTTATTGTTTTATTTTTTCTGACAGAGTTAATTTTTAAGAGTGGTCTTCAAGCTCTGAAATTCATTATTTTTGGTCTAACCTATTGTTATAGCTTCCAGCTGTATTTTAAAATTTTTGTAAGGAAGTATTAAATACCAGAAGTTATATATTTTTTCAAATATAGCTATCTTGTCCTTCACCGTCTGAATCACTTTTCTTGTTTCTTTGTGTTAGATTTCAACTATTTCTTCGATCTCATTGAGTTTCTTTTCAATCCACATTTTGAATTTCCTGTCTGTCATTTAAGACTTTTCAGGTTAGTTAGAAAGCATTGCTAAAAAAACTAGTGTGATCATCTGGGGGTGTCAATATACTCTGACTTTTTGTACTGCCAGAGTTCCTATGCTATTCCTTCTAATCTGAGGAAAATGTTGATTCTTATTTTTGAATTTGCTATCATTTGGATGGGACTTTTATATATTTTAAAATTATTTCTTTCCTTGATGGTATAACTGTGATATATGTTGCCTATGATTATTTGTCTTCATGTTTGCATACGTTTAGTTGGCTAAGGATCTGTACTTGTTCTTAGGGTTGTGGATAGCTTTTGTACAGTGGTTTTTCAGATGTTGCTTATTGCAGCAACATATTGGATATACGCATGGACATACTAGTCTCCTAGAGGGCTGAATGTATAGAAGCCTCAAGAAGCTTATTCATGGAGTAGCACTAAGCTTTTCTGGCAGTAGGGTTTTTATTTGGGGGTAAAGTTCAGACTGCAGTCCAGTTGATGTTGCTTAGGACTAAGAGCTGGCTCACCCTTAGGCTGATGATAGATGGAAGCACTATTGGGACGGTGGCAGAAAAATATAATTTTGGGTTGCCCTGAGCTCTCAAGGGAAGAAGCCAGGAGCTGGCTTCCTATCCTGAGCCAGCGGAAATACAATCTGCTTCCCTACTGTGTGCCATCACAAGGCTTGTGGCAACCTGTTTATAAAGAATTATTCCTTTATTTCCCAGCCACAGTGCAGGTGGGGATCATAGATATTCTCCTCTTATGGCTACCACTAAAATGCACATGGAACAGAGCCTCTTCTTCCCATCCAGAGCAGGCAACTCTGTAAGGTATCCATCCTCCATTGCAGGGATGCTGCTGTTGTGTGTAGAGAAGGGGAATCGGGTCACATCCTTCATATAAGCCCAAGCAGCATGGACTCACTTTCAGCAGGGGTGAAGCCACCACAAAAAGTATGAAAAATGCCTTTTCGAAGTGTAAATGTGCCAGCTCCCAGCAAGAAGAACCACTGTTGTATCTGTACCAGGGTATAGTGAGGAGGTGCAAGATGGCTACTATTGAGGACCGCTCTGGGGGTGGTGAAGAATGAACAGACACAAGAGACAAAGACAAACAGAGAACATGGCGGCCGCACCTAGAGCCTCTGCCTCACTTTATTTATACTCCATAAACCCCACGTCAGCAAAAATAACACAATGCAAAACAAACTTTCTGCACCCAGATGCAACCTTCTGCTTAGTTCCTTGTCTCTAAGCTCTTTCTTATTTGTCTGCCTTCTTGGCGCCTACTAGAGTTCATTAAAAGTTCAACTAGAGATATTGTCCTTGACTACTGGAGTTCATTAAAAGTGCAACTAGCTAGAGATACTGTCCTTGAGCCTTATCTATTCTTAGCATATTGTTTTCAATGGCCCCTGCATTTTCCCCTTTTTGTTTTGCCTCAATCTTAGAAAGGTAGCCCATACTTGTTCCTGTTTTTTCCTTTGTTTTTGGATGTGATGGAGGGAGCATCGGATTACCAGGAGAAGTAGACTCAATCCAAGCGCCCAAAGCAATATACTTCCAGAGATTGTAGAAATCCATGTTTTCATCTGGGTCCATGGATTAAGAGCAGCAAGGCGTTGACCCAGCTCCTGCATAGTAGCTGCCCCGGACAATACATGTAATTGTTGTTGAAATGCTTCAGAAATGTTTTGAGTGAGTTTTTGGATGTCCACACTAATATTTTTATGGCCTATTAATAGTTTGCGGATTTCGGTCCAATTTTGAGAGATATTAAAAGGCACAGGTGTTACGCAAAATTGAGTAGAGTTCCAATCACATGGCAGTGTTATCCGAGTACTGAGGACAGTGAGCTGATCTCCAAGCCATGTTAAGGCTTGTTCCACGTTGTCCAATCTTTTAGTGAGTTGGGAGTCAGTGTTCCGTTGTTGCAGCCACACCGATGAGATTATTCATGCCATTGCTGTACAAATTCAGCATTTTGTATGCTTTGATGTAGTGCGAGCCCTGCCACAGCCGCAGTGGAGGCAATGGCAACAAGGCTCATCACCAAGGCAATTATGAGTCCAAGGGCACGAAGGGTCTGCTGAAGGGAAGTCCAAATATAAGTCTCAAGAGGTGATGCCCCCCACCGTCACTTAATGTTGACAGGTAGCCAAATTTCCTTACGAGCCCTGAGGATATAAATATCCCCCGTAAAACTGCCACCAGGTATGATTGAGGCAAGACAAAAATGTACACGTATCTTTACAATTAACAATCCCTGTATCATTATCCCACGTCAAGTTCCCCGCTAATAATAGGTAAGGCTTTCAGACACAAGCAATAATATATCGGGAGGTATTCCGATGTAAGTGAATATGAAAGGAGCTCTTCGGGTTAGAAAGATGAAGGGACATGTTTCCCACAAAAGTACTAATAGCATCACCTGCAGCTAATACCTTCCAAATATGACTCTGTACTTGTAAAGAGTGTTTAAGATGAGGCATAGGTGGAGACAAGCCTCCTTCATGCCATACCAAGGTCTCATTACCATCAGCGGCAATACTTTTATTTACCCGGTGCCATTTCAAAGGTATGTGACTAAATTTTGTTTGAAAATCACCGTGCACACTCCATTCAGTTACGTGCAGCCCATTGTACTCTATTAAAATTCGGGACTTAGTTCCCCAAGATTGCTGCCATTCCAGCACCTCAATATTAGGGGAAACCTCTGGGATAGGACAAAAAGGTGAGGAACTAGGAATAGTCCCATTACTATATACAGTATGGTTATACTGAAAGCTTCTAGTTACAATAATAACAGTGTTAGCAGCCACATGGCTATGATTATAGCAAACAGCCCAAGCTTCATGCAATTTCCGGAGACAATGAGGACTGTTTCCCATGCAAATCGGAAGTCCTTCCACTCCAAATTGGTATGTGCTGTTTATTATTCCCGTTTCCCGTTCTATATTGTCCTTGTCTATATAGGGGGACGGCATCCAAGTAGTGTCATTGGTGAAAACCTTAATTTCCACCTCCCCCCAGGCGACTCCCTGATACAAGGGTGGAATGGGAATATAAGTCCAATATTCATAGAAAGCCTCACTAAGGGAAATAAGTCCCCCACCGAGGCACATCCAACAAAAGAAGAGATGCATGCTGAGTCCAGTTTTCTTTTCAACAGGGTTTCAATCGCCTTGTAGGAAACCATTCAGGTCCGCTCCCTGTAAGGATAAGAGCATAGCCCTGTCCCTGTTTTAGAACTTGCCCTTGAGCATACTTACCCTCTTCATTAGGATACCAAACCCTTAAATTGTCAGCGGGGACTATCGCCAAGGGAGGTGAGGAAAGATGAGTTACGGTAGCGGAGTCCTGCAATTGTCTCCGTTGATTCAAAAAATTTAAGGTAAAAAGAACCTTCAGTATCTGGTTTCTGGGGGACTCATTTCCCCCTTTTTGTTTTTGCAGCTGCGTTTTTAAGATTAAATTTGCGCACTCAATAATGGCTTGACCTTGACTGTTGCCTGGGATACCGGTGAGATGTCGAATATTGTATTGCTGTAAGAAAATTTGTAATTTACAAGAGACATAGGCAGGGGCATTATCAGTTTTAAGTATAAGAGGAATGCCCGTGATGGTAAAACAAGCTAAGAGATGAGTAATAACAGAGTCAGCTTTTTTAGATGGCAAAGGAGTTGCCCATTGAAAATGAGAGAAAGTATCAATGGTATGATCAGCATACTTTAATCGTCCAAAAGAAGGGACATGTGTGACATCCATTTGTCAGATCTGATTAACTTGAGTACCTTGTGCATTAACCCCAGGATGGAAAGATGGAATGCTTAAAGGAGCACAAGAAGGACAAGCTCGGATAAGAGAACGAGCTTGTTTACGAGTTAAATGAAACTGTCGTTGAAGGCCGGAACTATTAGTGTGATGTAGAGTATGTTCTTGTTCTGCAGCCTGCAGGTGGCCGATTAAAAGCGAATCAATCAGAGCATTACCATGAACTAATGGTCCAGGAAGTTGAGAATGAGAACGAAGATGAGTGATGAATAAAGGAGCTTGACGTTGACTCAAAGCAGAAGACAACAAAGAAAAGAGTTTTTGAAGAGAAGAAGTAGCAAAAAGAGGTAGAGTGGCCTGAGAAATATAAGAAGTAACATAAACGGCGTATTGAGAATCACTAACAATGTTACAACTGGTGGAAGGGAAATCAAGTAAGACCATGAGAATAGCAAACAGTTTTCCCTGTTGCACCGAGGGATAAGGATAAACTGTAACTCGAGATTGATGAACACTCCAATATCAAGCTTTACCGTTACAACTAGCATCAGTAAAAAAAGTAGGACCTTGAACAGGAAATATAGATATTGGTGAGAAGGGCAATACAGAATGCTGCCAAAAGAATGAAAAAATTGGAGACTTAGGATATTGGGTAGAAAATTGTCCAACAAATGAAGCGCAAGCAACTTGCCAAGAATCAGAAGTGGAAAGAAGATAAGTAATCTGACTATGAGTAAATTGAGAAATAATAAAGGAAGGATCTCCTCCCCAGAGTTGTCGACAGAGATGTCGTCCTTTGATGATTAATTTAGCTAAACGATCAACATAAGTAGTCAAGCGTTTAGATGTTTTGTTGGACAAAAAGATCCATTGTAATGGCCGATTTGTTTGATGAATCATTCCTGTGGGAGAATGTAAAGTGTGAAATAAACAAAAGTAAGGGGAACGTTGGGAAGGATATAATGTAAATGGGCTTTTTGAAGCTGCTCTTCTACCAGCTGGAGTTCCTGTAAAGCCAAAGGAGTTAAATGACGTGGGCTGTTCAAGTGACTGTCTCCTTCTAGAATAGAAAAAAGATGTTGTAATTGATACATTGGTATTTCTAACACAGGACACATCCAATTAATGTCTCCTAAAAGCTTTTGAAAGTCATTTAAAGTTTTTAAATGATTACATAGAATTTGAATCTTTTGGGGTTGAATATTTTGCGCTCCCAAGGTATAACCTAAATATTGAATAGGAAAATCCACTTGAATTTTTTTTTTTCTATATTAAGTGAGAATAAAGAAAGCTGAGTTTGTAACAATGCAAAAGCATCTTGCTGCTTTTCTTTAGTAGGTGCAGCAAGAAGAATGTCATCCATATAATGATATAAAAGAACAGAAGGATGACATTTTTGAACAGGATCCAGGGTCCGATGAACAAATTCTTGACACAAGGTAGGGCTGTTTATCATACCTTGAAGTAAAACTTTCCACTGATACCGTGAAAGTAGCTGAGAATTATTAAAAACAGGGACAGAGAAGGCAAAACGCTCACAATCCTTTTGATGCAAAGGAATAGAGAAAAAACAATCCTTTAAATCAATAATCATGAGTAACCAATCTTGAGGAATCATACAAGGATTAGGAAGACCAGGTTGTAAAGATCCCATGGGTTGAATACATGCATTAATAGCACGAAGATCTGTTAATAGTCTCCATTTACCGTTTTTTTTTTTTTGTTTGTTTGTTTGTTTATTACAAAGACAGAGGAATTCCATGGAGAAGTACTAGGCTCTATATGACCTAAGGATAATTGTTCCTAAACTAAGTTTTCCAAGGCCTCAAGCTTTTTACGTGTTAAAGGCCACTGTTTAATCCATATAGGAACATTAGTTTTCCACGTCAAAGGAAGGGCTTGAGGCTGCTGAACAGTGGCTACATGTTTAAAGATTTTTTAAGGGGATTATAGCCCATGTGTAACATCATATTCTTGGCAGAATTAGAGACATGGGGAATAGAAACAAAAGCTCCAAATTGTTGCAATAAATTTTGTCCCTTATAAGTTTAGGGCAATAGGAACAATATAAAACTGGACTTGGGCCATTTGACCATTTGGCCCTCGACAACTCAAGGATTGAGAACTTTGATACACCTCAGAGGTGGAACCTAATCCAGTAAGAGAAACAGCAACAGGCTGTTTAGGCCAATGTAAAGGCCATTGGTTGGAGGCAATAATAGAAACATCAGCTCCAGTGTCCACCAAGCCCTGAAAAATTTGTCCCTCTACTTTGAGGGGAAACAAAGGTTTTTGTTGAGTTACTAAAGTTTCCCAAAAAATATGTTTACCCGTGCTTCCAAAACCTCCAGTTCTTTTTTGTCCCCGTGAAGGAAACTGAAAACAGGGTAATAAAAGAAGTTGTGCAATCTGCTGCCCCCCTTTAAGGGATATGGGTTTATGAGCCTGTGTCATAATTTGAATTTCCCCTTTATAATCAGAATCTATAACTTCCAAATGAACTTGTAAACCCTGTAGAATACTACTACTGCGTCCTATAAGCAATCCAGCAGTATGTGGAGGTAATGGCCCAAAAACACCTGTAGTCAATTTAACAACTCCCATTTCCGGGGTGAGTTTGACAGCCTGCAAAATCGCCACATCAGCAGCGGCGCTACCAGAAGTAGCAGAGAAAAGTTGAGCTACTGAAAATTGGGGGTTAACATTGACTGACTGGCCTGCTGATGCTGGACCCCCGAGCTGACTGGAAATTGCAAATGAAGAGGGCTTGTATTGTTGTTGGGGCCCCAAGCTGAAGGGCCCCTTTGTAAGTTTCCCAATCTGGAGGTTAAAAGATTACCATCTTTGTCTACCTTAGAGTGACATTCATTAGTCCAGTGTCGCCCTTTGCCGCAGCAACGACAGGGTTCAGTGGGAAGCTTTTTAGATCCTACTCTTGAGGAGTCGCTCTTATGAGATAGTTTACGGCACTCCTTTTTAAAATGACCAGTCTTTCCACATTGGAAGCAAACTCCCTTTTTTCCCATGAGTGCCTTAGATAAAGCTCCAGCAAACAATTGTGCATTATAGGCAGCCCCTCCCACTCCTGCACAGGCTCTAATAAAATCTTCTATTTGTGAGTTTCCAGCAGCCTTGAGAGGACGCAACAACCTCTGACATTCCTGATTAGCATTCTCGAAGGCTAGTGTGGTTATCAGGATTTTGCCTGCAGCCCCACTACCCACAGTCTTTATTACAGCATCTTGGAGCCGAGCGACAAAATCAGGATAAGATTCATTGGCACCCTGCAAAACCTTAACAAAAGACAAGGCAGTTTTCCCCAATGGTTCTACTTTACACCAAGCCTTTAAAAACAGTCCTTTAACTTGTGATAATGCCACATCATCGAGTCCAGATTGAGCCGCTACTGTAGCAAACTGACCAGTACCTGTTAATTGCTCCTCTGTTGGCCCTGGAGGATTTCTAGCGGCATTACGGCAAGCCTGTTCTTTGGCATCTTCCAGCCACCAACTGCGTTGCTGAAGCCACTGAGAGCGGTCCAAAACAGCCTTCCCGAAAGTCTCCCAATCAAGAGGCAAAAACAAATTATCAGAAGAGAAAGAATCTAGAAGCCCCATGACAAAAGGAGATTGAGGGTCATAATTAGCAACAGCTGCCTTCATTTCTTTAAGGAATTTAAATTGAAGGACATTATACTGCACATTTATACCTCCTTGAGGAAATTGATCATTAGGGGCAAAAGGTTGCCTAGTAATGGGGAACAATTGTAGAGGATCCTCATCCTCTTGAGAATCCAATACCTCAATTACAGCCTTAGCAGTAGAAGCGGGGACAGCAAAAACCATGCCTGAACGAGGCAGCATTTCCACCGGCGGTGGCGGTGGTGGTGGGGGAAAACTGTTTTCCTCTTCCACCTTGGGTGCCGATGGGGGTGGATGGACCACAGGAAAAGTAAAAACAGGAGTGGGTGGAGGAGAAGGCTGAGGGGGAGATAACTGTAATTGTAAAATTTGTTGTAGCAATTGGACAACTGGCTGAAGCTCCTTTTGAATTTCTGATTCCTTTTCATGAGACACATCCTTAGACAAAGGACCGTTTCCACCAGCTACAGGATTATCTAAAGGAGGGGAAATGGCTATCGGAGACTTCGAAGACTCCTCATCCCCTTTTTCCCCTTTTTCAGAGTCTGTCTCTAAGAGCTCCAAAGCTTGGGTAATAGAAGCACAAAGGGCCCATAAAGGTGCTGACATTACATCACCGCGCTGGTGTGCTTAACGAAGGGTCTTAACAACCTGTTGCCAATCTCGCTTATTTAATTGTACTTCAGTTTGATATTGAAACCAAGAACAATGTTGTTCCACATGAGCAAACAATTTCCGAAAAGTTCTCTGTTTTGTATCAACCCCAATCGAAAGTAAAAGCCCTTGTAATAATCTTAAATATTCTGAGGCCAAGGAACTGGAATTCCCCATAATGAAAGCTTAAGAAGGTTCCCCTTAACAATCCCCGGGTTTTACCCGCTCCTAGGGGGTTCCCCTTCTTGTTCCCCACTACTCACCCCTGCGGACCCTGCTCGCTGCGCCACTTATTGAGGACCGCGCTGGGGGTGGTGAAGAATGAACAGACACAAGAGACAAAGACAAACAGAGAACATGACGGCCGCACCTAGAGCCTCCACCTCACTTTATTTATACTCCATAAACCCCACGTCAGCAAAAATAACACAATGCAAAACAAACTTTCTGCACCCAGATGTAACCTTCTGCTTAGTTCCTTGTCTCTAAGCTCTTTCTTATTTGTCTGCCTTCTCGGCGCCTACTAGAGTTCATTAAAAGTTCAACTAGAGATACTGTCCTTGACTACTGGAGTTCATTAAAAGTGCAACTAGCTAGAGATACTATCCTTGAGCCTTATCTATTCTTAGCATATTGTTTTCAATGGCCCCTGCAGGCTACCCTCTCCATGTTTATTCCTGGGAGTTGCTGCTTTCTCCTTTGTAGATTGGTGGTATGCACACATTTTCTTTGTCCCTAAGGGGGTTTTGGCAGGCTTTGTTCTTCCCTCCCTTAGGGGCAGCTTACACAGAGGGTTATATCTTTAGGAGTTTCTCGGGTACTCTGGTACCCACTGGTCCTCTGTGCTTTCCAAGGTGAGAGTGCATTGTGGGGTATGTTTGTGGGGGATCTGGTGGTGTGATGACTCAAAGGCGGACAACCCCTGGGTAGAGCAGTACCCTACTATGAAGGCATAACCAGTATAGCACTGACTATCTCAGTTTGGGTCTGAGAGGAGTGTGGGCACACAACTGGCCACCTGGTTTGTTCTCAGGAATTCCTCAAGTTGTCACCATCAGTGTTAATGCCCTGGGTCACAAGGACACAGGGTTTCTGACCAGTTTAACGGCCATCAGATTTTCACAGTGGTGAAGGCAGCAGAAAAGCACTCCTACCTATCCTTTCTGTGAGGATCTGAGTTTCTCTGATTTTGATCTCTGGCAGACTCTTTTGGCTTTTCTCTTCTTTGCCCCAGCTTTTTCCCATGGGCACTCCTACAATTTCTGGCTGTCTTCCTTCAGTATTTTTTTTTTTCTTTCAGAACTTTCCCATTCTCCAGTAACTTTGATCCATTTTTTAGAGAAGAACTGAAATCTGATGTCTATAGTCAGCCATTATATTTGTCTGTTCTCACCTGCTAATAAAGACATACCTGAGATGAGGTAATTTATAAAGGAAGGGGGTTTAATTGACTTACAGTTCTGCATGGCTAGAAAGTCCTCCCAATCATGATGGAATGCAAAGGAAAAGCAAAGTCATGTCTTACATGGTGCCAAGCAAGAGGGCATGTGCAGGAGAATTCCCCTTTATAAAACCATCAGATCTCATGAGACTTAGTCACATCATGAGGACAGCAGGGAAAAATCCTGCCCCCATGAGCCAATTACCTACGACTGGGTCCTTCCCACTACATGGGGATTATTAAATTTCAAGGTGAGATTTGGGTCAGGACACAGAGCCAAACCATATCATTCTGCCCCTAGCTCCTCCCAAATATCATGTCCTTAGATTTCAAAACTGATCATGCCTTCCAACAGTCCCACAAAGTCTTAACTAACTCATTCCAGCATTAACCAAAAAGTCCAAAGTCTCATCTGAGATAAGACAAGTACCTTCTGGCTAGCCTGTAAAATTAAAAGTAAGGTGGTTACTTCCTAGATGTAATGAGAGTATAGGCATTGGGTAAATCCATCTGTTCCAAATGAGATAAATTGTCCAAAGCAAAGAGGTTATAGGCCCCATACAAGTCCAAAATTCAATGGGGCAGCCAAATCTTAAAACTCTGAAATGATCTTCTTTGACTCCATGCCTTATATCCAGGTTATGCTGGTGCAAGATTTGGGCTCCCATGAACTCAGGCACCTCTGCCCATGTGGCTTTGCAGGGTACAGCCCCCCTCCTGCCTACCTTCATGGACTGGCATTGAGTATCTGCAGATTTTCTAGGTGCATGATGCAAGCTGTCAGTGGATCTACCATTCTGGTGTCTGGAGGACGATGGCCCTCTTCTCACAGTTCTGCTATGCAGTGCCCCAGTGGAGACTCTGTGTCGGGGCTCTGACCCCACAGTTTCCTTTTACACTGCCCTTGCAGAGGTTCCCCATGAGGGCCCTTTTCCTATGGCAAACTTATTCCTGGACATCCAGCTGTTTCCATACATCCTCTGAAATCTAGGAAGAGGTTTCCAAACCTCAGTTCTTGATATCTGTGCACCCACAGGCTCAACATCACAAAGAAACTGCCAAGGCTTGGGGCTTACAATCTCTGAAGCCACAGCTCCAGCTGGAGCTTGGCCCCTTTTAGCCATAACTGGACTGACTGGGATGTACAGCACCACATCCCTATGCTGCACATAGCAGAGGGGGCCCTGCACTCAGCACACAAAACTATTTTTTCCTCCTAGGCCTCTAGTCCTGTGATGGGAGGGCCTGCCAGGAAGATCCCTGACATGCCCTGAAGACATTTTCCCTACTGTCATGGGGATTAACATTTGGCTCTTTGTTACTTATGTAAATTTCTGTAGCTAGCTTTTATTTCTAATCAGAAAATGGGGTTTTCTTTTCTATTGCATCCTCAGGCTGCATATTTTCTGAACTTTTATACTCTGCTTCCATTTTAAACATAAGTTCCAATTTCAACTTATTTTTGTGAATAAATAAAACTGAATGCTCTTAATTGCACCCAAGTCACCTCTTGAACACTTTGCTGCTTAGACATTTATTCTGCCAGATGCCCTAAATCATCTCTGTGAAGTTCGAAGTTCCGCAAATCTCTAGGACAGGGACAAAATGCCATCAGTCTCTTTGCTAGAGTATAGCAGGTGTCACCTTTGCTCCAGTTGCCAACAAATTCCTCCTCTTCTTCTGAGACCACCTCAACCGGGACCTTCTTGCTCATATCACTATCAGCACTTTGTCAAAACCATTCAACAAGTCTCTAGGAAGTTCCAGACTTTCCCACATCTTCCTGTTTTCTTCTGAGCCCTCCAGACTCTTCCAGCCTCTGCCTGTTACCCGGTTCCAAAGTTGTTTCCACATTTTCGGATATCTTCATATCAGTGCCCCACTACATGGTACCAATTTACTGTATTGGTCTGTTCTCATGCTGCTAGTAAAGACATACCTGAGACTGGGTAATTTGTAAAGGAAAGAGTTTTAACTGACTCACAGTTCCACATGGCTGGGGAGGCCTCACAATCATGGCAGAAGTTAAAGGACGAGCAAAAAGACATCTTACAAGGCGGCAGGCAAGAGGGCAGGTGCAGGGGAACTCCCCTTTATAAAACCATTAGATTTTGTGAGGTTTATTCACATCACAAGAACAGCATGAGAAAAATCCACACCCATGCTTCAATTACCTCCCACTGAGTCCCTCTCACAACATATAGGGTTTATTACAATTCACGGTGAGATTTGGGTGGGGACACAGAGCCAAACCATATCAGCCATAGGATGTCAGAGCTGACAAAGACCAACTTTTAACCTGTACAATTCACTCATGAGAAACTGAAGCTATCAGAGAAGTGACCTTTATGGGGTCATCACTCAGCAGATCCAGCAGTAGGACATTGGTGCTCTGCCACTCAGCTGGGTTTCTGCCTTCAGACAGGGCCCTAACTCCCTTCTTCACCAATAAGCTATAACCAGGGTAGAGATCAGTGACCTTTCTAGTTTTTGACTTAAAGTGAGAGATGTGTGATTTTTCCTTTCACTTGAACACTTATAAGCCATTGTAGTGTGATTAATTGGACTAATTTCAATACTGTTGTGTATCAGGAAATACAAAGTCCTGAGGAGAGGGAGAGAGATGAAAGCAGGTCGGTGGAGCAGTCAGAACACATGCAATATTTATCAATTAGGTTTGCGGTTTTATTGGGGCACAGTTCATGGTGACCCAATATAATTATAATGGTATCATCAAAGATCACCATTACAGATCAACATAACATATATTACAAGAATGTAATGTTTGAGTATTGTAAAAATTACCAAAATGTGACACAGAGATACAAAGTAAGCACATGCTATTTGAAAAATGTCAGAGGTATTTGCTTAGCAGAGGTGTATTACAAACTTTCAATTTATAAAACAGCAATATTTATGAAATACAATAAAGTGAAACCAAATGAAATTATTTATGGTGGTATTCACATTTTCCTGCATTAGTGCAGAGTCAGAGTAGACTACATTTAGATGTAACTAAAATGCTGATTTTGTCAAGCAGGTATGGCAAAGTGAGATGGAGCAAGGAATCTAATAGTATTTAGTAAGGAGTTATTATGATCAGTGATCTTAATATTTATTGTATATAGGAAAGAAGAGAGGTTATCAAAGAAGGAAAAGATATGAAAAACAGCCTCATTGCACAGAAGTCTTGTGTGACAAAAAAAAAAAAAAAAAAATGTTGGTGTTGCGGCACTAAAGGGTGTAATCCAGAAGAATAATATATGGGATCAGAACAGATGTAAAAATTTAATATGACTGGAATTTCAAATCTTAGATCCATGCTAGTTTTTGAAAATGATTATCCTATGTAAGAGATTTTCAAGAAATACAGTAATAATGAAATTAAAATATAATTTTGGAGTCTTCTGCAACAAATTCATCAACATGTCTGAGTTGTCACACATATTGGATGAAGGTAAGCTATGAGGAAGAAGGAATTCTGCACCTGAATCTGCACATTCCTGAGATTTCATGTTAGACTTCTGCATCAACTAGGTGATGAGCCAGAGATTTCTTAACAAGGGATAATTAGGTGAGACAATGAAATAAATTGTATTATTTAGAAACAAAAAGAATAATCTTCTTAGGCACAGGAAAAGTAAATTTTTATATTCTTTATTCACTTGGGATAAAAAAGATGAAAAATATTGTCTTCTAGGGAGTACCTCTTTTAAGTTAAAGGTCACAATTTACTCAATAGACAAGGGAATTTCTTCTTCCTTAAAATTCATTTTTTAAGCTTAGAGACCATGAAACGTTATGATTCATGTTGTTATGGTAGACTGACTTGTGATGTATCTGAATTTCAGCAATACGTGGTAGAACTAATACAGAAAAGTACGTTACAAACCTTGAAGTCAGATTGAAAACAGCTGTTATCTGAGGGGAAAAAAAGTCAAATATCAAAGCTGTGGGGATAAAATCATCTCTACATCATAATTTAATGCTAAAAGCTTAATTAGCCTTAGCTCAAACTATTTTTTGCCATTAAAAGGAATTGTGAAAACCGCAATTACTTTTGCACCAAACTATAGCATTTGCTAGTTCTCAGACTTTATATAAAATATGTTTCAAAATTAGTCGTATCTATAAGTCATGGATTTTCAAGTTAATATTAGTTCACTTGACTTTTGGTAACTAAATAGTATTTCTTTTATGTTGCAAAATCAAAAAAAAATAAAGTAAAAATAAAATAACTAGTTTTGGTATAGTTTTTCTGGCTTTTACCTTGGCATCCATCAATTGGCTTTATCCTAAGATTTACGGAATACTGGCTGCATCAGTTCTAGATATCATATCCAGATGTTACATAATTCAGAGGAAGAAGAGAAGTAGCTTTTCCCCATTACCCCTTCTTGGAAGTGCTGAAAATCTCCCTAGAATCTTTTCCAAGGACTTCTTCTTATATTAATATGATTTTGAGCCAAACATTGACAGAGAGTTAGAGTATCTTGAAAGTGATTTTCCACTAGGAGTGATTTTGCCCTAGAAGGTACATTTGGCAATATCTGGAGACATTGTTTCTTTTCTTTTTTTTTTTTTTTTTTTGGTTATCACAATTACGGCACCGCTACTGGCTAGTGGACATAGGCCAGGGAAGCTGCTAAAAATCCTGTAAAATACAGGTCAGACCCTGCCCACAGCAAATAAATACCCAGATGAAAAACATCAATAAGTGCCAAGGTCTCAAACCGTGTCTCAAACCGTGTCTTAGCCCATTCAAGACCACCCCTTATGGTAGGGTTGACATCAGCTTCTAGTGAAGCATATGGATGAGTAAGGAATTTATATATTAAGAAAATTTTAATTCCCTCAGGAGGAAGCCAGGGTCATGAAGCCAGATAGACAACAATGCCATTCCCTTCACTCACTAGCGGTTAATAGGCACACTTTTACAATTCAGTATGCACTTTTCAGTAGAGAAATGGCTTTCTACTTTCAGGGATCTGATCAGAAATTTCACAATGTCTGACCTCAGTAATGCCATACTGCCTATTACTTTTATATGTCAGTGCCTCAATAGTAACATATCTATGACAGAGAAAACATATTCCATTAATGTATTAATACAGTGATGTGTATCATATGACTGAATTCAAAGTACATTTTCTAGAGTAGAGAGTTTTTGTTTAATTCTAGCTTTTATTATAAGAGTAGCCTTACACAATTTCAAAGCCAGAAGGAGAACAGTTTATATAATACTCGAGAGAAAACTATGGTTCAGGGAGGATAAGTAAGTTGTTTTAGATCCCGTAGCTAGAATAATCAGGACAGAACTTTGATCTCAGAGCTGCTAACTCATAACATGCTGCTCAAGTGTGTTAGTTATCTCTTTGAGATACAATGTAAACTGTAGGAAATTAAGAGATGGAGAGAAGAAATTTTCACATTTTACATTTCAGAGTCTTTGAAGATGAATATGCACAGAGGAATGTTGTTAGTCCTTTAATGATGCCAGTGATAGTAGATTTTGCAGAACTAACAAAACAGCTACAATAAATTAGATGCGATATTTCCTACACAGTGAAAAGCACATTTAGCAATCATACCTCCCCAGATGACTGTTAAGATATGGAATTATTACTTTTATATGCCAGGTAAATAACCAGTATCCTTTAATTAGACTAGATTAAGAAAAGTGAATTGCTTTGAAAATAGCAATGGAATGGAATGGTGTCTTTCATCAAGAGCAGAATCATGTTAATGTCTTAGGCTGTCTAGTTACCATGACAAATAGGTTGTGGTACATGCACACTTTAATTATTAACACTGAAATCTGCTGAAATTGAAGTATTGCTCTTAGGAAGAGCTATTACCGCTGAAATGACCCATTTAATAGTGACCATGGTATCAAAATATGGATTTAAATTGGTAATTAATATTAGTCAATTTCTGAAAATGTTAACACAGAAGTTCAATAAAAATGCTAACTAGGTCTCAAATACCACAGATAGTATATTGACATATTAATATGTATTACTTATATTAAATGCTTTGTAGATTTTGACTTGAGAACAAAATAGAAAGAAATAATAAGAATGAAAGCATTTCCTAATGAGCTTCCAAAGAGTCAATAAACCTAGTGGATTATTTTTCTTTTTTCAGTTTTTATGCCTAAAATTTGTATAAAAGCATTTTCCATTATCACAACCTACAGAACTCTAATGAATAGAAGTGAGAAAAATTTAAAATAAGATGATAGGATACTTGAGGAATTTTAAACTAATAAGTGGTTGACATGTTGCTCAGTTTATGGGTCACTTGTTCTAAGATCCATATAATAACTCGCTGCCCCACACTTATTCTATTATTTGCAGTCCTCTCCAAAGGAAGAAGACTATGAAGCTCCATTAGATGGCACATAACCAATGAAATTATGAAATAACATTATAAGTGATATTATAATAGAACTAAAAATGAACAAACAAAGCAAATGTGCCTTTAGTAATATGGTCATAGAATCACCAATATGTGCTATGGAATGCATTAATTGATATCTGTTGAGATTTACTTGTTTAATTGTCTTATCTTAAACTGATACTAACATGGGATGATGTTCTCTGAGCAATTTAACTGATATATCTTAAATATGTTAGAGAAGTTTAAGGGAAAACAGTGTGTTATTTACAATTTTTCTAAAGAGAACTTTAAAACTGTACTCAAATCTGAGAATAAATATATACAATATTATTCTGACCATGAAGAATAGTAAACAAATAAAAATCTGTTTAATGATAATGATAATCATTTATGATCACTTAAGTCTTTGAATTTAAATAAAAATGGCAGATAAATTTTAACAGGATTTAGACATCAAATTGTAATGTATTTTTTTCCAACATGAATGTGAGTCTCTAAGTTAATATGTGGTATATAAGTGGAAGGTAGAAATCATTTCAAAGTACTTTGAAGATACACACACACACACATTTAAAAATATTTTTTAAACTATCAGTTTTACTTAATCTCTCAAATCTTTAATATGAACTGGGTGCTGAAACAGCTGCCTCTTGGAATTGTGTTGTTTGTGCAGAGCACCTGTGCCTGAATCTGCAGTACACAAATTTTAGGTGCTTTATTCAGCCAGTACCGATGGCATTTTGTTGTTTAGCCTTCATATTGCAGTTACATTAATACTTGTGTTTGTGGTTAGCAGGTTAGCCTCATTTCAACAGGTGGAAACCATTAAAACCACAATGGCAACACACCATGCATGTTTTCCTGTGAGACATTCTAAATGTTGATGTTCCCTTTGTCATCTCATCTCATAGCCCAGGCCAAAAAACTAGGTTTTTTTTCTTTTTAAAATATTTTTGTTACAAGCATGGACATCTATGTGGATTGCATAATGGTTAGATTTTTCTGTAACGGCCATCTTCAGATAAAAATAATTAATACAACAATGTTTTAATAATATGTATACATTTTTCTTTTTAAATTATGTGCTGAATGATCCACAAAGTGATATTTGAAATTTAGAATATTCCAAATGAACTTACTTCTGAATTTCAGTTCTTCTTGAAAGATTGGGTAGAAAATGTTTGCCTTGTATTACCAAAATATCTCAAGGACATTGTAATTTAGTCATTTACTAAAGTAGGATATGTTTAATATCCCTGAGTATATTAGTATAGTAAGTTTTGTTTAGGAAAACAGGTGAAAGAAAACTAATGAGGATGAAAAATGTGTCTTTTAAAATAATAATATATATGCAGTACATTTATATGTGGTATATAAAATATTCAAAAAGAAAATGCACAGACCAGAATGATTGTGACTAAGGGCTTGGGAGAAGGGAAAATAGGAAGTTGCCATTCAACTGGTACAAAGCTCAAGTTTTCTAGAGATTTGTACATCATCTGGCCCAGAGTTAACAACATGGTATTGTACACTTAAAACTTTTTAAGAGCTGGTAGATCTCATGTTAAGTGTTCCTCCAATAGTAATAATAGTAATAATAAAACTAACTGCATCTTCTAGTTTTCAGGATTTGGGATTTATTCTTTCCTAGATAATTGGCTTATTTTATAGAAATATGTTTTGATTATGAAAATAGTCTATGAAAATTATATTATTTTTCTTTATCAAAAGAAATACACTGTGGCAGTGTACCAAGAAATAATAATTTTCATAATAAGTTAGGAAGAATTTAAAATTTTCAGAGGCAAACTGTGAGGTAAAATTTAAATAAAGTGAAAGGTAGGACTTTATTTTATAGTGTTGCACTGATATCTCCATTTGTTTTCCTTAGTTGGATTGCTTTTTTTCATATTTTAAACAGTTCCTCTTGAAAGCCATCTGGTATTTATTTATTTATTTATTTATTTATTTTAATGATAAAAATATGTATACCATAATCTTTCTGTATTATTGAAAATCTTTATTTGAAAAATCATCTTTTGAACATCAAAATCTCAAAGTCTTGAAAAATCTATTATGGGTCTATTCAGATTTGGCAATTTCAATTGCTTTCAGTCATTCTGCCTGGGCTTAAAATAGGCCATTCCTTTTGATAGTTATTTAAATACCAACTTAATAATGGTAACTTTTTTTTTTTTTTTTTTACCTACTTTATGTCTTATTTTTCTAGCTTGTATAAATCACTTGCCAATTAAAAAAAAAAAAAAAAAAAAAACCCTGAAATAAGCAGTTTTTCTTCCAGTATTCCAGTAATCCTCTACCTGTTGAGTGAAATATCTTTTTACACTGCCCATCAGCAACATCACATTATAATATTATGTTGTTAGTCAATATTATGTTATAAGTCAGTGTTATAATATTGACTGTTATATCCTCATCAATATCATAAATAAAACACACAAAGTAGTCAGTGTGTTAATACATCCAGATACAGTAATACTCTGTATCTTTAAGCTGTGAAGGAGCAATGTGTTTTTATTTAAGATTTTTTAAAATTTATATTTCAGAGCCAGAATATGGTATGCAACATCTCAAAATACAAAATTATTTTTTCTAATAAATTATGTGTACTGCTTCCGATCTTCAGAAGATACCAGCTTTTAATACATAAATAGACATTTGGCATAAAATTTTACCTTTCTAACATAATACTTTTGAAATAAATTCTCATGGTTTCAATAAATATAATGAATATTCAAAAAAAGATAGTGAAATGTGACACCAATAATAAAATATACAGTGAACCATCTATAAGTAACACCAACTAAGAACAAAGGCAATTAAATTGACTTGAAACACACACTTAGTGACTCGCTCTTACAATACTGTCAGAAGTTTATCCAGGTTATTCACCTGGCATCAGAAAAAAAGTTTGTTTACCATTGCTTCACAGAAAATTTTTAATGGCCAGAAAACTGCACAGTTACCTTTATTTTGGTGTCTTTTTTTGCAAAGAGAGCATGAAAACATCATTTTACTTCTGTCATCTGACCATTCTCTCTTTCACTGAAGATATTTCTGTCTTTCTGTCTTTAGCTGAAGAAAGAAACTTATCTTCAATGTCCCTCCATGCAAGAAAAATAACTGGTGATTTGCAGCACTTTGGGAGGCCGAGGCAGGCGGATCACGAGGTCAGGAGATCGAGAACATCCCGGCTAACACGGTGAAACCCCATCTCTACTAAAAAAAAAAAAAAAAAAAAAATCCAAAAAGTTAGCCGGGTGTGGTGGCGTGCTTCTGTAGTCCCAGCTACTTGGGAGGCTGAGGCAGGAGAATGGCCCGAACCCTGGAGGCAGAGCTTGCAGTGAGCCGAGATCCAGCCACTGTACTCCAGCCTGGGCGACAGAACGAGACTCCGTCTCAAATAAATAAATAAATAGTTAAAAGTGGCACTCTGTTACATCTTAAGAGATACAGCATTTACAAACAAAGCAAAATTAAACTGAATCTGTTTATTTTAGGTGAGTACGTTCTACAAATTTGTTGTGAACACTGAATTAGAAATTAGATGATCCTTGGCTTATGATGGGGTTTCGTGTTGATAAACATATCATAAATTGAAAAAGTCCTGTGTTGAAAATGCCTTTAAAACATCTAATCTACCAAACATTGTAGCTTAGCCTAACCCACCTTAAATGTGTTCAGAACACACATTAGTCTAAAAGTGGGCAATATCATGTAAAACAAAGCTTATTTTATAATAAATTGTTGAATATGATGTAACATCTTGCATACTGTACTGAAAGTGAAAAACAGTGATTGTATGAGTACTTGAAATATAGTTATTATTCAATGCTTACGGCTTTCAAACAATTGTAAAATAAAAAAATTGTAAGTACAACCGCCATAATTCAGGGCCTGTATAGACTGAGTCATTGCTCCCAGGAGAAATACAGAGTTAAATTTCTGCGAGCATCTGGTTCAACATTTCTGTCGACCAATCAACATATAACCTTGTTTTATGTGTGTTTCTGTTAGAAGACACCTTATAATATATATATTTTTTGATTCATTGACATTAAACTTATGACCAACAGCACTATAACTCATGCTTGAAAGAATCTTATCTAGCACATATATTTTATTCATAAGACACAACAGTTTTTTTGTGCCTAGGAACACTAGACAACATTGAGTACTATACTTGGGGCCACTTTAAACAGTAAAATCACCAAGAAAAAGCAAAACAAAAAAAAAATCATAAAACACTGTACTCAATAATTAGAAAATAATGGCATTTATTTACAGTGAGAGATCTGAAACCAGAAGGCATACTATTGTCTTGTTCAACCACAGCGGGGAATGTTCAGGTTGATGACTCAAATTTTCGCCACTCCGCACATGTCCGCAAATGACTGTGAAATCACCATAATTATTGATTTAGGGATTACAATGAATTTTAGCTAATAGATCCTCAAATATAGAATCCATGAATAATGAGGATTTTCTGTGTTTAGTGAAGGGGATGAGATAATATCTGGTAGTGATATGTGTGTATGTATTTAGGATTTCTGCTCATATAGCCTGTCTGCTAAGATGACTGTAAAGCCTGGTAGTAAAAGCAAAAGATTCCTTTTAATAGCAGAAGAGCTATTACAGATGAATATCTATTACAAAATAAGTTGTACTAAAATATGTACAAATGGCTAGACAATGCATAAATATGGATTAGGGAAAAATTATTAGCATGTTTTATTTCTAAAACAAAGATTTTCATAAATTTCAGTTAATGCTATATATGCATATATACACATATATAGTATATATTATATATTATATATTATAATTACATATATAATTATGTAATATACGTGTATATATGTTTAAACACAGAATCAAAACATATCTTGAAAATTATTTACAAAATGTATTATTTGAAAAGTATTTACTACTGAACCAGAAAAGAATCGTTTTCTTCTTTTTCTGGCATTGAATTTCTGTTTTTATTTCTTCTTCTCTTCCAGCTTTTGGCTTCATAGTTAAACTGGCTCTCTTAACATAGTGGTAATTATGGTCACTAGCAGTTCTAGATTAAATATTATCTTAAATAGGCTACAAAACATGGTATTTATGAATCAGAAATAAGACCCAGTAAATTAGACCCAGCTAATAAAAAGTAAGTTGAAATAAAGAGACTGACAGTTAAGATACAAAAAAAGATAAGAGCTAGAATTAAAAGTGAATTAGAAATACAAAATTTGGCCGGGCGCGGTGGCTCAAGCCTGTAATCCCAGCACTTTGGGAGGCCGAGACGGGCGAATCACGAGGTCAGGAGATCGAGACCATCCTGGCTAACACGGTGAAACCCCGTCTCTACTAAAAATACAAAAACTAGCTGGGCGAGGTGGCGGGCGCCTGTAGTCCCAGCTCCTCGGGAGGCTGAGGCTGGAGAATGGCGTAAACCCGGGAGGCGGAGCTTGCAGTGAGCTGAGATCTGGCCACTGCACTCCAGTCCGGGCGACAGAGCGAGACTCCGCCTAAAAAAAAAAAAAAAAGAAAAAAAAAAGAAATACAAAATTTACTTGTATGTATGGTATTAACAAAAGAAATGACACTAAGGAACATTAAAAAAACTGATGCCATGGACAGTTTTGAATTTCCCAAATATAAGAGAAAAAAACAAGATGGGAAAAAATAAGAAAATATGATAATAGAAGCACTATTCATAATAGACAAAACATGGAAACAACCCAAGTGTCCATTGATAGATGAACAGACGAGCAAAATGTGGCATATACATACAAGGGAATGTCATTCAGTCTTAAAAATGAAGGATATTCTTTTACATGCTACATATATGAACCATGAGAACATTATGCTAAGTGAATTAAGTAGTCACAAAAGGATAAAAATTGATTATTCTACTTATATAAGGTCCTTGGGGAAGTCAAATCCATAGAGGCTGGTGGTGTTTGCCAGAGGTTGGAGTACAGAATTTTTAATGGGTAACAGAGTTTCAATTTTGCAAGATAAAAGTTTCCTGGATGGCTAATGATGATAGTTGCACAATGTGAATGTACTTAACACCACTGAATGTACATTTAGAAATGGATGTATATTTTATCACAATTGAACATTTAAAACTATTTTTGAATGCAATTTTATTCATCACTTGGATGGATTAAAAAACAACAAAAACAACAGTGAAATACTCTGATAATTTTGACTTAGGTTCTTGCAACTAATGTTTTATATCTTTATTGAAATACATATCCATAGGAAAGATACACTGTTGCTTTGTGTGTCTTTAAACGCTCATGAACAGTTTTGTGTTATGTATCTTTCTTCTTACTTTTTTCACTCAATGTTTAGTTTTGTGATCTTTCCAGAGATAAATATGAAAACCTCACTCATCCTTTTTAAATATTTTATGTATTTAAATATTTAAATACATCCTTTTTAAATATTCTATGTATCTAATGAAAATAAATTTTCATTAGATACATAGAAACATTCATATACCTATTTCTACATTTATGTACATTGAAGTTATAGCGAATAGTATTGCTGTAGACAAACTCATTTATACGTCTTTGTGTTCACTTATAAAAGTTATTCTAAATTTTAATGTATCCAGGTTTTGCTGGGGTTTTATAATTACTGGACTTTGGGCACACTTTATTTTGGTAGATAGTATCACTTTAACTCTCCAAATTGATACCATTGATAAATCATATTAGTATTTAATGGTTTATCTTTTCCCGTGTCCTTTAAATTTTGTATTTTTGGTAGAAACTAAATGATGTCTCGTTTAAATTAGCATGTCTCCAGTTAGTAGTAAGGATGGTGTATTAATCTGTTTTCGTACTGCTGATAAAGATATACCTGAGACTGGACAATTTACAAAAGAAAGAGGTTTAATTCTACATACAGTTGCATATGGCTAAGGAGGCTTCACAGGCATGGCAGAAGGCAAGGAGGAACAAGTCACATCTTACGTGTTTGGTGGCAGGCAAAAAGAGTTTGTACAGGGAAACTCCCATTTTTTAAAAACCATCAGATCTCATGAGACTCATTCACAATAAAAAAAAAAACAGCGTAGGAAAGACCTGCTCCCATAATTCAATCACCTCCCACAAGGTCCCTTCCACAACACGAGAGAATTCAAGATAAGATTTGGGTGAGGACACAGCCAAACCATATTATCCTGCCCCAATCCCTCCCAAATCTCATGTCCTCACATTTTCAAAACCAATTATGCCTTCCCAGCAGTCCCCCAAAGTCTTAACTCATTTCAGCATTAACTCAAAAGTTCACAGGCCAAACCCTCATCTGAGAGGAAGCAAGTTCCCTCCATCTATAGGCCTGTAAAATCAAAAGCAGGTTAGTTACTTCTAGATATAATGGGGGTACAGGTATTGGGTAATACAGCCATTCCAAAAGGGAGAAATTGGCCAAAACAACAAAGGGCCCCACGCAAATCTGAAATCCAGCACGATAGTCAAATCTTAACGCTCCAAAATGATCTCCTTTGACTCCATGTCTCACATCCAGTCATGCTGATGCAAGAGGTAAGTTTCCATAGTTCCCACAGTCTTGGACAGCTCCGCCCCTATGGCTTTGCAGGGTACAGCCTTTCTCCTGGCTGCTTTCAAGGACTGGCGTTGAGTGTTTGCAACTTTTTCAGGTGTGCAGGGCAAGCTGTCAGTGGATCTACCATTCTGGGGTCTGGAGAAGGGAGGTCCTCTTCTCACAGCTCTCCTAGGCAGTGCCCTAGAAGAGACTCTGTGTGTGTGGACCCCGCATTTCCCATGTGCACTGCCCTAGCAGAGGTTTTCCATGAGCACCCTGCCCCTGCAGGACATTTTTTCCTGGGCAATCAGGAATTTCCATACATCCTCTGAAATCTAGGCGGAGGTTCCCAAACCTCACTTCTTTACTTCTGTGCACCGTCAGACTCAACACCATGTGGAAGCTGCCAAGGTTTGGGGCTTCCTCCCTCTGAAGCAACAGCCCAAGCTGTACCTTGGCCTCTTTTAGTCACAGCTTGAGCAGATGGGATGCAGGGCACTAAGTACCTAGAATGCACATAGCACAGGGACCCTGGGCCCAGCCCACAAAGCTACATTTTTCTCCTAGGCCTCTGGGCCTGTGATGGGAGTTGCTGTTCTGAAGACCTCTGACATGCCCTGGAGACATTTCCTCCATTGTCTAACGGAATAACATTCAGCTCCTTGTTACTTATGCAAATTTCTGCAGCTAGTTTGAATTTCTCCTCAGAAAATGGCATTTCTTTTTCTATTGCATTGCCAGGCTGCAAATTTTCCAAACTTTTATGCTTTGCTTCCCTTATAAACCTGAATGCCTTTAACACTTTGCTGCTTAGAAATTTCTTCCACCAGATACCTAGAATCATCTCTCTAAGTTCAAAGTTGCAAATATCTCTAGAGCAGAGACAAAGTGCCACCAGTCTGCTAAAACATAACAAGGTTACCTTTGCTCCACTTTCCCACAAGTTCCTCATTTCCATCTGAGATCACCTTAGCCTGGATTTTATTGTCCATATTTCTATCAGCAATTTGGTCTAAGCCATTCAATAAGTTCCTAGGAAGTTCCAAACTTTCCTACAGTTGTGTATCTTCTTCTGAGCCCTCCAAGTTGTTCCAACCTCTGCCTGTTATCCAGTTCCAATGTCGCTTCCATATTTTCAGGTGTCTTTTCAGCAGCACCCTGCTCCGAGTACCAATTTACTGTATTAGTCCGTTTTCATATTGATGATAAAGATATACTTGAGACTCAACAATTTACAAAAGAAAGAGGTTTCATTAGACTTACAGTTCTATATGGCTAAGGAGGCTTCACAATCATGGCAGAAGACAAGGAGGAGCAAGTCACGTCTTACGTGGATGGCAGCAGGCAAAAAGAGAGTTTGTGCAAGGAAACTCCCTTTTTTTTAAAAAAAAACCAGTCAGATCTCATGAGATTCATTCACAATCATGAGAACAGGGCACGAAAGACCCACCCCCATAATTCAATCACCTCCCCCCAGGTCCCTCCCACAACGTGTGGGAATTCAAGATGAGATTTTGGTGGGGACAGAGCCAAACTATAGCAGATGGGAACTTCATATGCTTTTTAGATATTAGGTTTCCCCATTTGCAGATCTATACATCTACCTTTTTTGCGTGTATTATATTCTTTCCTCTGTTTACTCCAAGGGGTCTATTACATTCCATATACCATTTTTATTGTTGGTTATCTAACAAATGTATTTTTTACTTACCTTTGTACTTTTACTACAGCAGCTTTTGTTAACCTTTAATTTTTTCACTATGATACAGCTAATTTTTCTTTCGGTTTTTGGTTTGCTATTTCTGTTACTGGGTTAAGGAACAAGTTTTATGTACTATAGTCTCAACCTACATAATCAATGTTTTATATGTTATAAAGTAAGCTAGCATTTTGCCCTCTTTATGGTGAACCAATTTAACCAAATTAATAATTTCTCTGTTAGTGACATTAATATAAGTATATGCTATGTTTCTATGTATACAATAATATGTTTTTGGACTCCCTATTTGTTTCTTTCTTCTGTTGATGTGTTTCTACATGGAAAACAATATAGCTTAAACTAACACAGCTTTGTTATATCTTGGGATTTGGTCGGGTGCAATGCCTCATTATGCTTTCTTTTTCCAACATGCTTTATCTACCTGTGTCCCACTATTTTTTTATACAAACTTTGGAATTATAGATCAATTCTGTAAAAATACCCAATAATATTGTATACAAAATGCATTACAGAATATTAGAAAATTGCAGAATTTTACAAAATTTTTAAAATGACATTTGTAAAATGCTAAGTGTTCCAAAGCATTTTACCAGTTTGTACTCTCACTACTAATTGTTCCAAATCTTTGACAACATTTAGAATTTTCAGTCTTTCATTTTAGCCATTTTGGTAAGTGCCTACTAGAATTTTGTTTTTGTTTAGATAGCATTTTCCTAAATGCTAAATTTCCTAAATCTAAAACGTTTGTTTGGCAGGTGTGGTGGCTCACGCCTGTAATCCCAACACTTTGGGAGGCCGAGGCAGGCATAACACCTGAGGTCAGGAGTTCAAGACCAGCCTGGCCAACATGGTGAAACCGCGTCTCTATTAAAGATGCAAAAATTAGCTGAATGTGGTGGTGCATGCATGTAATCCCTGCTACGTGGGAGGCTGAGGCAGGAGAATCACTTGAACCCAGGAGGTGGAGGTGGCAGTGAGCTGAGATCACACCACTGCACTCCAGCCTGGGTGACAAAAAAAAAAAACTCTGTCTCAAAAAAAAAAAAAAAGTTTGTTTGCATCCCTCCCTTTCTCGATTATTATTACAAAATGAACTATTCATAGTTATAGCCTGGTAGTAATTCATTTCCGCTGCACCACAGATTTCTTACTTTCTACCTGGGAATTTCCTGCTGCTTCTGCGTGGGTAGCTTGCAGGTAGGTCTTCAGACATAATGGCTCTCACACACACCTGGAATTGCATAGGGCTAACACCTCCATGATAGCTCTTGAGCAGTAGCTGAAAAGACCCAGCAGTTTTTTACTAAGTCTTCAATACCTTAAATAAAAAATTCTGAGGCATATTTTACACAATTCCTAGTATCATTCCACTGTGATAACCAGCACAAATAAGTAATTTCAAATTGACATTCTTTTCCTTTTTGTTGGAATCAACTCAGTGCCTCTACTTCAATTCTCTGGATATCTTCCCAGAACAATTTACCTATATATGATCAATTGTCTAAGAATTATCTTGTTAAGGTAAGTGAAGCTATGATATGACTTAATTTTTAAGTTGATACTAATCAATATTGTAAAATCATCTGTCATTTTTTCTAAATACATCATTTCTGTCTCATCTCTGTCCTCTCTGCTTGTGTATTATGTCATATACAATAGTCTATTTTACACTTTTCTGTATGTGAACTTGTGTCTTACTTTGTCTCTCTGTTTCATTTTGATCTTTTTTTCTGAACTACTTTGTATTTCACTATCTCAACAGCTATTACTAGTGTGCTGCTTAATTTATTTAATAGATTGTTATCAATTGTTGTAACTTTCTTTCCTAGATTTTCCTATGATTATTTTTCTAATTTTCAGTTTCCTACTAAACATATCAATCTTGTCATATGTTTTTTTGTGCATATAAGCATAATTATTTAAATTCAATTTCTATAATTTTTTAGATCTCCTTTAGATCACTTTTAATTATTCATTGTTTCTTCTGTTTCTTAACATGTTGTCTTCTCAAATACTAAATTATTTTTAATTAAGTTCTGAATATTATATATAAGACCTATAATACATATATGAAAATTTGAAGATAATTTAAGACACAGTTTGATATTTTTGTCCTTCAGAGAGATTTCCCTTTGTGACTGGCAGATGACTTGGGAGCTATTCAATTAGGTAGCCTTATTCTTAAAAGAAATTGAGATCATTCAAGCTGGTTTTCAAACTTTTCAGAGATTTATTAATGAATTTTTATCCTTCTGTCTTTGATATAGGTATCAACATTTTTTTAACCAAAGTTAAGAGATTTTACCCTTCGTCTGTCAAAACTAGACTCTGATTTTTGACCCATGTGCTTACTGACTTTATAGAAAGCTCTGCTTAGCTTCTTTTTTATCCATCATTTCTGGAATCAGCAATTAGTTAAAATGTTAAAATGACCTCAAATAACAAATTCAAGTCTTGGGTTTTCTTCTTTTTATGTCTTACCCCAAACTCTTCCACAGTCTTTTGTTGTTTTCAATGACTAACATATCTATTTCCGTATTTTTTTCTAGCTTTTCTCAGATAAAAAGTTGATTCAAATTAAATGTTGACCATCAATAGCTACTGAGATTTTTGAATTGAGAGAAAGCTTGATCTTACAAATATTAAACAGTATAGATCTGACTGCCACATTAAGAGTAGATTCTATATGGCAAGAACAGAAAAGCATAGAAATTTAGGAAGCTTTTGCAATACTATAGAAAATATTCTATATAATATAGAAAACAAATATTTTCTACACAAGGATGAATTAAAGGATGCTAAAAAGTTTCTCAATTACAGGCATATTTAGAATTTATGGTAAAAGTGTTTGCTTAAGTGCTTAGACATGAGTTATAAGAGAAAGGAACAACTCCATTGGTAACTTTTGGCATGAGGAATTGGAAGAAAAATGGAGCAAGTTTTAGGACAAACAGTCTTGGAGAAAAAAAGATCTGTTTACTCTGGTTTTGAACATGTTAAGACTGAGATATTTATTAGAACACCAAAGTGAGGATGTAAACTAGACAATTGAATAAGAATTTGCACTTTAGAAGAGAGGCCCTTTCTTAATATAATCTAGGGAGCTATCAGTGGACAAATGATACTTCGTTGGGTCACTCTATAAAGTCATTAAGAAAGTATGTTAGTCTGAGTTCTCTAGAGAAACATAACCAATAGAATATCAGTAGGTATGCAGATAAGTAGATAGATAGGTATATAGACAGATAGTCTAAGTAATTGTCTCACATGGATGAGAATTTCCAAGATCTGTATTTGGAAAACTGGATACCCTGTAGAGACCTGTAGAGAGGTAGTTCCAGTACGAGTCAAAAGGCCTGAGAGCCAGGGGAGACAACAATGTAAATTGCAGTCTGAATCTGAGTCAAAAGCGGAGGACTGATGTTCCAGCACAAAGAGACACAGAGTATTTCTTCCCTACTCATCCACTTGATTTCATGCAGTCCTTCAACTAAATTCTCTGGTGAACCCAGACTGGATGAGGTCTACACACTTTAAACAGGGCTATCTGTTTTATTCAGTCTACCCAAACACATGTTAAACTGATACAGAAACTCTCACAGACACACCTAGAATAATGTTTAACCAAGTTTCTGAGCACCCATAGTTCAGTCACATTGCCACATGAAATTAACTATCACATGAAGTGAAGATACATTTTTCAAAATGTTCATAGATTTAGTCCTTCAGTTGGCACTGTTAACAGTTCAAGCAAATTAAAAAAAAAAAAAAAATTGGAAAACATATTTGAGGCTGGGCGCACTGGCTCAGGCCTCTAATTCCAGCACTTTGGGAGGTTGAGGCAGGTGGATAACCTGAGGTCAGGGTTCAAGACCAGCCTGGCTAAATGGCAAAACCCCATCTCTACTAAAAATACAAAAATTAGCTGGGTGTGATGGCAGGCGCCTTTAATCCCAACTACTCAGGAGGCTGAGGCAGGAGAATTGCTTGAACCCAGGAGGTGGAAGTTGCAGTGAGCTGAGATCACTGCACTACAGCCTGGACGACGAGTGAAATTCTGTCTCAAAAATAAAAACAAACAAAAAAACCCTCATATTTGAATCGATGTGTAGTGAGGCCTAACCAGGAGGATATGATGTCCTGAAAGGTAAATAAAGAAATTTCAAAAAGGAGAATGTGATCAAGTGTATCAAATGCTACCGATAATTTGAGATAAGAGCAAATATTGACCATCAGATTTTTTGATATGAATGTCCTTGTTAATTTTAACATTTGTTTTGATATAAATAATGTAGTTTTAAAAAGTCTTTTTTTTTTGCTTTGTCTTTCCTTTGAAGGTAATATAAATAACAGCATGATTCAGGAAATTGCTTTTATTACTCTATAAAAGAGAAAGCAAGGTCATCAACTGTGAGGAGAGTAGAGAATGTGTAAAGAGGTAGAGGGAAGTATGGTGCCACAGTCTAGGAAAGGAGGAGACTGGCTCAAACAGAAGAAATACAGTGTGATGACCTGTCGACATTAAAGGCTCACTTGAGAATACTGATCATGAAATTAAAATAAGGCAAGTCAGCACAGAAGCCTGTTCTCCAGTGTTATTCAGATGTATGTAGACAGACGTGGAATAGGCTGAGAGCTGGCTTTCCCTAGGATTGCAGTTTACCACTATTAAAGAAGAACAAAACAGTTGAAGGGATATGTATAGGAGCGTTATTCGTGAAAGATAAGGAAATTTAAGGTGGATAGAAAGAAATGTGAGAAAATATCATTAATCAGTAACATATTATAATGTTTAAATTATATGAACATATTATTGCATCTGCATATATAGTTATATATGCACATTTATCCTCTTTGGTTGTTCATTGTAAAACACATTGCTTCCTGTTTTAATTTTTAAAACAATATGACTTAAAATAGTTATTTTTAATCAACATGTTTTGTTTTTTAATTTTTATTTATTTTTGCAGCTTAATTTTTCTGAAACAGTCTAGTAAGCATTGAGTTTGAGAAAAGAAGAGAAAGACAAGAAAAGAGAGAGTGTTGCCTTTATTTTCTACAAGGATTGCAAGAAAGAAGATAGGTGAATTTCTAGAATATAACATCAAGATATTGTGATTATGTTTTATAATCAGTCCAGGGTGTCTTGGAAGAATAAAACAGCTTTGCACTGGATTTTGTAGCTCTCAGAGATTATAATAAGCTGCCTGTAAATCTTTTGGCATTTGCAAACCTAGCCTAATAGTACTAACGTTTCTTCAGGCAAGAGATGTGATTATTTTTTCCCCCTTTTTAGCACTCTCCAACCTGTAGTTCTGTCAATTTGCTTTAGTTCACATTAATTATCTGAATCATAGGAGTGTGTCACTTTATAATCTGCCGTCACTGTAGTGTTCATCAATAAAGCCCTCTTCAAGTCTCCAGTAAGTTTTTAAAGCTATCAGAGTATTTAAAGTCAATAACTATTCATATTTACAGAGCATGTAAGTCAGCAATTTCAGGAAGAACAAATAGTATATGGCAATGTCTAAACAGTAAAGATATTCAGTATATTAACTTCCATAATGTTAAATGACAAATCTATTCAGTTTGAAGCTTTCATTTATTCTAGATGCCATAAATCATGCTTGTCTAACTCGCGGCCCGCTGGCTCCATGTGGTCCGGATGGCTTTGAATGCAGCCCAACACAAATTCATAAACTTTCTTAAAACGTTATGAGATTTTTTTTTTTTTTTTTTTTTTGCAATCTTTTAAAGCTCATCAGCTGTCATTAGTGTTAGTGCATTTTATGTGTGGCTCAAGACTATTCTTTTTCCAGTGTGGTCCAGGGGAGCCAAAAGATTGGACACCCCTGTTATAAATGTTTAACACAAGGCATTAACATTAGATAATCATATAAATGCTGCTATAGATGGCAGGACATCAAAGCTGTCATTACAGTTACTAGAGTTGAGATAAGAAAAAAAAAGCTGTAGCTTTACAATTATATATATGTCCATATATTTGTGTTATACTGTATGAAATAGATGATTGAGCTCTGGTCCTAAGTTAACCACTGGTGTTTTCCCCACAATTTTTAGCCATTTAAAACACAGTCATGCATTACTGAATCAGTGACTTTTTTTAACCTTTTCACAATCAATTACAATTTAAGTGTTTTTTTAGTCTTATTTTTACACGGAAAAGTATAACTGAAAATAAAGTATGTAAGCTATTTATAACCCTAAAAATGGTGATTATTTTTTATAGAAGTACATAAATACCACAAGAAGTCAATTTAACACATTTATGACATTAGAGCAAGTAAATGATTCATTTACTAATTTTTTTAATTTACAAATTTTTTTTACCCATACCTGGATTATACTTTTGGTTAAGATAATATATAAGACATTAACTTGAAATTTAGGTTTAGCTTCATATAAGATGTAAGCTGCTTAATTTCATCCAAGGTGTTTTATTTAACAACTAGAAGAATTTTAGGGAATTTACTTATGTGTGTGAACTATTTTTTTTTTTTTTGGTAAAATTATGCATACTTAGACATTCTAATGTGTAAAAACATTAGAGAGACTAATTCCCACACTGTATTTATTGGATTACAAGGTTAATACAATAAGCTAGAAAAAGCATAGTATAGTCTTAATACTACATTAATTTTCAGCTAATTATGAACTGATAATAAACTAGAAAATGAAAAGTTAAAAAATTCATTTAAGTATATATAATACATTACCTAGATAAGCATAGAAATAAAATATAGATTGTAAAACCTATAGCATTCTTACAAACAGGGAGTAATTATGTAAATGATATTAAAATACAAGCCAGAATTTAAAAGAATTTAAATAAATAACATATTTTACATACATATTTAAATGCTTATATTTATCACTTTACTATTTTTATCACAAATCTTCAAATAGGTAGCATACCTATTTGAAGTATGAATGAATGGGGTACATTTGCCCCACTGTCATGTTTACTAAGCTATATAGACCTAAGAGTTTTTATTCATTATACAGTTAAAAATTACTTGACATTAATATATGACACCTCTTGTATGTTATTTGTGGTTTGTTATGTATACTCATGCTTAAATGAATTATTCAGTATAATAAATGTAGATTTTATACCGAATCAAAAGTTATAATTAACAAGGACTTCTTTTTTTAGCATGTCAAGTTAAACTTATCAAGTACTGAGAGAGACAGAGAGAGAATTAAGTATACCTGTATGTATCTATATAATGTTCACATTTAATTCTCCTATTATCCATAAGACATAGAGAAGATAACTTCTACATTACAGATAATTATCCAAAATAATTGGAGAAAATGCTTGTTTGGCGAAAAGTTACATATACATATTGGGAAATAGAACAACTTTGTTTAATTATCACTAATGCCTACATACAGAACAATAAACCTTACTTAATTTATATTTCTCAAATATTTTTCAAGTTGAACACTGTAAAGTGAAACATCAACAACATCAGCACTATCACTGTCATCATCAGCACTATCATTGTCATCATCAGCTTATCTAATGTTTATTAAACACTTACTTAATCATATATCCTACTTTTCCAAGATGGTCTCAGTTTATACCTATTGCCCAAGAATAATTAGTAAGAGTGCCCACATTCCATCTTAAATTATACCAATATTATTGACAAATTATGTGATACTGGTCGAGGCAGGCAGACCATCCGAGGTCAGGAGTTCGAGATCAGCCTGGACAATATAGTGAAACCTCGTCTCTACTAAAAATACAAAAAAATGTCCTGGGTGTGATGGCGGGTGCCTGTAATCCCAACTACTGAGGAGGCTGAGGCAGGAGAATTGCTTGAACCCAGAAGGCAGAGGTTGCATTGAGCCGAGATCATGCCATTGCACTCCAGCCTGGGCAATAAGAGCGAAACTCTGTCTCAAAAATAAATAAGTAAATAAATAAATAAATAAAAGAATTTCATTATATTTCTAATGCATTTAAATGTCATTGCCTAAAATAATAACTTTGCACATGAAAAAGCAGTATATTAATGAATACAAGTTCATCCTGTCTTAATGACAGAAACTGGGAATAAAGCCAGATGCCTGGACTCACCTACCCATGCAGTGCACAAGGTAGTTCAGCTCTTCTCACCAGAGTTAATTTGACTATTTTAATTTAAGGTAATTAATTGCATACACCTCACACTGGGTGATAAGTTCCACTTGGTAAACAAAGACATATAAAATATTTCTTGGTAATAATTCTTGCAAAATATTTTTGGTAAAAGCACAGGAAATGCATTGGGGCAAAGTGAATCTTGAAATAATCAGTTGAGTTTTAGCAAGGGAAGGCATGTGAAAAGGGCCAAGGAGAGAATAGCACTCCATGTGCAGGTAGAAAAATATGTATATTTGCAAAGCTTTAATAGTAAACTGTCTTTGGGGTCAAACGAATTCAAATTTTAATGCAGAATTAGCAGTTCTTCACTGTATGCCCTCGCCCTACCTACCTTATCAACCTTTTTTTTTTTTTTTTTTTTTTTTTTTTTTGAGATGGAGTCTCGCTCTGTCGCCCAGGCTGGAATATAGTGGCGCGATCTCCACTCACTGCAAGCTCTGCCTGCCGAGTTCACGCCATTCTCCGGCCTCAGCCTCCGGAGTAGCTGGGACCACAGGCGCCCGCCACCACGTCCTGCTAATTTTTTGTGTTTTTAGTGGATACAGGGTTTCACCATGTTAGCCAGGATGGTCTCGATCTCCTGACCTCATGATCTGCCTACCTTGGCCTCCCAAAGTGCTGGGATTACAGACGTTAGCCACCGTGCCTGGCCCCCTTTTTTTTATTTTTTTAAGAATTTCTTTATTCAATTAATAGCTATCTTGTGACCATTAACCTAAAGTTTTGGGAATTGGGCATGGTCTTTCCACTTAAATATCTTACTTCTTGGCAGATTTCATGTTCTCTAATATCCCTCTTAATTTATCTTCAGTTTTAATTCCATACCTTTAGCAGCAGTCTTTGATAAGAGTAGCAAAGCCTATGTGTGCTGAAAGAAGTACAACATGTACGTGTGTGTGACTGTATTAATAAGCATACACATACTTGTGTGAATGTGTGTGTATATACGTATCTACATGCTTGTATGTGTGCATATATATGTTTGTATGTACTTGTATATATCTGTTTTTGCACACACATTCACATGTATGCACATGCTGTTTGGACTGGTAAAACTGCCAAACTACAGGTCTTATTATTTTCTGAAAATTTGTTGCTTTATTGTAGTAATTTGGAGCTTTTATTCTTCCTTATATGATTCATAGACCTCAGCACATTTTCTTGCCTGTAATATATAGCCACATTTATTGCATAAAGGAGTGAGCATTTGGGTTTTGTAAGTCCAAAGTTTTTATTACAAAATGTATAATAAAAAAGGATATATTTATCCTTCAAATTGCTCAGATGAAATTGAGTTTTGAAAACACTTTTTTTTTCTAAATTTGATCAAGATATGGCATTCTTCTCTTTCTGTATACAGATGTATAAACAATTTTATATAATAGACATATGATACCATATTTTCATAGTTTAAAAAAGAAATGGTTATTGAATTATCCAAGTGAACATGCTATGATTATTATTAATTTACTCTGCCATCTCCATTATAATTGTTATAGCTTTCATTATTTTATCCCATTAGTCTTTCCTGGATACCAATATATTCAATATAATTGTGAATTCTTCAAGCCTGACCTTCTTGGTTTATTTCTGGAGGCTATGAAGACATCTATCCACCTGCATCCTTCTAAAATATAAAATAATTGAATTGAAAGTACATTGATGGAAAAACAGTTAACCTTTTTCTTTGGAAAGGGCTGATACATTTATGTGAGAGGAGCCATTTAGTATGTTTCTATAAATTTACTAAGGACATATCAAAACACCTTATTTCATAGATCATCTCAAAACTGAAATTAAGAATACTTCAAAAACTGACCTAACACTAGTAATTTTAAGTGTTTCCAAGACTGAATGAACCAACCATTAATAAATTAGTTCCGTTCCTTCTATTAAAACATATATTTGATCAGAAATTACTTTAGTTTATTACACTCCCATTATTTCACAATATCTAGTCATTTGAAATAGATGCATAGTATTTCTATAGTAACATACAGTATTGAAAATAGCATTTGTTTCAGAATTTAATTTCATAACTTCTAATGAAATACACTTGAACAAAACAAACGGATCTCAAATTCATAGTGAGATGACATAATCTGATAAGCATTCTTATTTATACAATGTCAATTAGGTGTAATATATTTAATTCTTATCAAGTATTCAGTTTTTAAATATTATCTTCATTCAGTATATTTATACATTAGCCTTCTATAAATTGTTTGATTGAGCCTTCCTGAGAATTTCCTCCTTTTGTTGTACAATATGTGGTAAAATTTTGTTTATACCTTCATCTTTCTTTTCCTTGAGAAATATTCCTTTCTTTTCTTTGAGAAATGAGTGAGCTTCCTGCACTCCTTTCTTCTGTATCTTTTCTTAGCTTAATGCCAAGCCCCTTCCTTATTTCCAAGCCTCAACCTTCTATTGAAATATTCAAATCCACTGGTTGTCAAAATTGAAGAGAAGTTTTAAAATTATTCAATATCAATCCTCAATCAAATTATGAACAGTACCACAGATAGGATTTCACTGGGCCTTTCTGACCAATTTAATGCGGGCTTAAGTAATGTATAGTACTTCTGTGCCTGGACTTCAAATAACCTCCCTCAGTGATTCTCATTCTCTCTCTCAAGGTGACCTTTGTAAATATATTTTCAAAATGATCGTGTTATGCAATGGAAGTATCCAAGTGACAGAAGAAAACCAAGTCTCTTGCTAACAATGTTAAGAAGGGGTATGAGAGCTTAGTGAGATTAAAATGTTAAGCCTAGTCTTTAGAATTCATCTGTTATGAATTGTTCTACCTAATTTAATTCACCCTAAATCTCTGATGGAAAATAAAAAAATGTAGCTTTCTGTAAAAATGACTTTTCCTCTTGGATAGCCTTCATAAAACTGGTTGTGGAAATGGAGACTGTTTCCTCGTTACTGTTTGTAAAACATATCACTTCTTTCTCCTTTAAAACTAGAAGTTTATATCTAATATTATTCATTCAATGATATTCTTCAGACACTTTCAAAAATGGTCACTCCTTAAATATAGACATCATTAATCCCCAGTTCACTCCCACAAACATAACTCCAAGATTTTAGGACTTGTTTAACTCTTGCTCATTCTAACATCACTGCCATATTTTTTTTAAATTTTAGTATCTATATAATTGGTTTTTCCAAAAGCCTGATTGCTTACTTTTTTGACCTCTTACATTCTTCCAATGATAAAGTAATATTATGCCATCTTATCTCAACCACTTATTACCATGTAATAGTTTTTAAAATTTTATTTTATTTAGTTATGATAAGGACACAACATGAAGTCTACCCTCTTAAATTTTTAAGTGTGCCATACAATATTTTTATCTCTGGCACACTGTTGTGCAACAGCTCTCTAGATCTTATTTATTCATCTTAGATAACTGATTTTTTAAAAACTCATTGATTAGAAAATCCCCATATCACCATTTTCTCTTTCCCTGGCCGCCACGATTCTATTCCTTGCTGCTGAGAGTTTCACTACTTGAGATGTCTTATATAAGTGGAATTGAAAAGCATTTGACCTTTTGTGACTGGTTGATTTCATCTAGTGTATGATATAGCTCTAATGTTTGTCCCCTCCAAATCTCATATTGAATTGTGATGCTCAGTGTTGGAGGTGGGGTCTGTTGGGAGTTATTTGGGTAATTGTGAAGGATCCCTCATGAATGGCTTGATGCTCTCTCAATGGTAATGAGTGGGTTCTTGCTCTGTTAGTTCATGTAAGAGCTGGTTTTTTAAAGGAGCCTGATACATCCTCCTCTGTCTCTTGCCCTCTTTCTCGCCATGTGACACACCTGCTACCCCTTTACCTTCCACAATGATTGGAAGCTTCTGGAAGCCCTAACCAAAAGCAGATGCTGGTGTCCTGCTTCCTGTACAGTTTTCATAACCATGAACTAAATAAACCCTTCCCTTTTAAAAATAAATTACCCAGTCTCAGGTATTCCTTTATAGCAATGCAAAACAGACTAGTACATTGTCCTCAAAGTTTATCTATGTTTTTACATTGAAAGATTACCTTCTTTTTAAATGCCAGTAATGTATGTATACATGACATTATTTTTTATCCATTCATCTGTCAATGCCATTTAGTTTTTTCCCACCTATTAGCTATTATTAATCTTGCTGAAATTATATGTAAGTGCTGATATCTTTTTGAGACCTTGATTTCAGTTATTGGGACAAATATACAGAAATGGAATTTCTGCATCACCTGGTAGTTCCATTTTTAATTTTTTGAGTAGCATCCATACTCTTCTCTGTAGAGGCGGTACCATTTTACATTCTGACCCATCAGTATACAAACAGATATTCCAATTTCTTTACATCCTAGCCAACACTTCTTATTGTTTGTTGTGGTTTTGATTTGCATTTCTTTATGATAGTGATATTGAGCATCTTTTTACATTTCTTGGCCATTTGCGTGTCTTCTTTGAAGAAATGTCTGTTCAGGTCCTTGGTCCCTAGGCAAAGCTTTGCATAGACATTTCTTCAAAGAAGACAGACATACATTAGTCTTTTTGCTATTAACTTATATGAGTTCTTTTTAAGCTTTGGATATATGGTTTTCCAGCATTGTATTCAGTTCTGAAAGTTGCCTTTTTACTCTGTTGATTGCTTTCTTTGCTGTGTAGAATCTTCTTAGTTGGATGTAGCCTCACTCATTCTTTATTATTTTTGCCTGTGCTTTTGTGTCATATTCATTAAATCATTGCCAAGATCAAAATCATGAAGATTTTCCCCTCTTGTCTTTTAAAAGTTTTACAACTTTGGGTCTTATATTTAAGTCTTTAGTACATTTTGAGTTGATATTGGCTCAATATCAGATATCAATATCAAATATTGCCAATATCAACTCAAAATGTATTAAAAGCTTAAATATAAGAGTCCGTTTCATACATTTGCATGTGGATATCTGTTTCTTCAAAAATCATTTGTTGAAGACACTATCCTCTTTCCATTGTACATTCTTAGCACTATTATCAAAGGTCAGTTGAACACATAGATGTGGATTTATTTATAGATTATCTATTTGTTATATTGTTTATTTGTGTGTCTTTGTATCAGTATCAGTATCAGTATCATACTGTTTTAATTACTGTAACTTTGTCATCAGTATTTTGAAATCAGAAAGTGTGACTCCCAACTCTGTTTGTTTTTTTCAATCCTGATTTGGCTATTTGGGGTCTTTTGTAGTTCTATATAAATTTTAAAATTGTTTTTACTATCATATAAAAATACTATTGAGATTTTGATAGGGATTGCATTGAATCAGTAGATCTCATTGAGTGTTCTGGACAGTTTAACAACATTTAGCCTTGCAATGCATGAGCATGGATGTCTTTTATTTGTTAATGTCTTCTTTAGTTACTTTCATTAGTATTTTAGGCTTTCAGTATATATGTCTTTCACATACTTAGTTAAGTTTATTTCTAAGTAGCTTATTATTTCTGATGCTATTGTAAATGAAACAATTTTTCTAATTCTCTTTTCAGATTAATTTTCATATGTGGATGATATGATTGATTTTTATATGTGGATTTTCTATCCCACAACTTTACTGAATATATTTACTAATTTTAACAATTATTGGGATAGCTGTGTGTGTGTGTGTGTGTGTGTTTGTGTGTATGTGTGTGTGTTTGGTCTTTAGACATCTTTAAATATAAAATCATGTCATCTGGAAAGAGGAATAATTTTACTCTTTTTTTTTTCCAAATAGGATGCTTTCATTTTTATTCTTGCCTTATTTCTTTGGCCAGGTCTTCTGTTACTATGTTGAAGGGAATTGGGAACGTGGGCATCTTTTTTCTTATCATAGTGGAAAATCTGTCAGTTTTTCATTTTAGAGTATAATGCTAGTCATGGGCTTTTCATACATGGCTTTTATTATGTACAGGTAGTGTGACTCTATATCTAATTTGCATGAAAGGGTGTGGGACTTTGTCAAATGCTTATACTAAATTGAGAAGATCATACAATTTTTAACACTAATTCTGTTAATGTGATTTATTGCGTTAATTGATTTCATTTATTGAGCCATCCTTATATCCCTGGCATAATCTCTACTTGGTCATAGCTTCTGACCCTTTTAATGTACTGCTGAATTCAGTTTGTGAGTATCTTATTGTGGATTTTTGCATCTATGGTGATTAGGTATACTGGCCTGTACTTTTCTTTTCTTGTGATCTCTTAGTCTGGAGTTGATATCACAGTTATGTTGGCCTTATAAAATGCATTTGAAAGTGTTATTTTCTCTTCATTTTTTGAAATAATGTGAGAAGAATTTGCTTTCATTATTATTTAAATATTTGGTAGAATTAGCCACTGAAGCCATCTGGTTCTATGTTTTTGTTGTTGTTGCTAAGATGTCTGTGATTACTGATTAAGTCTCCTTACTATTTATAGGTTAGTTTAAACTTTTTATTTCTGTAGACTTCAGTACCAGTAGATGGCATGCTTCTAAAAATTTATTTATTTATTCTAGGTTATGCAGGTCATTGGGGCTGTTCATAGTACTCTCTTAAGATTTCTTTGACAACAGTTATAATGTCTATTCTTTAATTTCTGATTTTATTAATTTAAGTCTTCTCTCTTTTTATAGTTAATCTAGCTAACGGTTTGCTCGTATTGTTTATCTTTGCAAGAAATAAACTCATAATTTTGTTGATTTTTTCTATTGCTTTTCTGGTCTCTATTTTTATTCTGATCTTTAGTATATTCTCTCTTCTACTAACTTTAAGCTTGTTTTATTCCTTTTCCTATCCCTTGAAGGATAAAGTTAGGTTGTTTTCTGAAGATCTTTCTTGTTTCTTAATGTAGGCATTTAATGGCTGTAAACTTTTCTCTTATAACTGCTTTGGCTGCATCCCATAGGCTTTGTTGTTATGTTGTGCTTCCATTCTAATTTGTCTCAAGCTTTTGTTTAATTTCTCTTTTGATTTCTTCTTTTACTCATTGATTGATTAGAAGTGCATTAAATTTTATATATTGTGATTTTTTCAATGTTTCTCCTACTGTTGATTAATCTCCTCAATCAATAGATATATAACCGTAGATATATTATCATTACTTTGCTGAAAGAATATCTATTTCTAATGGAAGGATTTTACTAGCTCTTGAAGTTTCGGGTGACCACTAAGATAATCATTTGGTGAAAGCTCTAAAATGATAGGGACATGGGATAGTTCAATATCAATGGTACTTGATTAGCACATAAACATTTCACTTAAAAATAAATACATGCTTCCCAGAATAAAATTTATGGGAGGTCAACACTATTGTACAGAAATAATATAAAATTCTGGTATCCATAAAAGAGTTGATGTGTGGGACTTCGTTCAGAAGAATAAGCATGCTTTACATGTACATTTTAGTAACAAAGCTGGCTAGTAATCGATGAACACAGTCAGCCTGAAAAATTGTTTTCACAACAGGAATACAAAAAAGATAGGATGAGGTAAGTCACAGAAGAGTAGGAAAAAAAAAATTCATATATTTATAGTTTCAAACATATTGTTGTGTGACTGTCAGTTTTGAGCAGCTGTAGCTTAACTTTAATGTTATGTTCCATTAAAATAGAATTAAATGTGTTCTTTGATGTAAAGAAAATTAACTTGCAATTGTAAAGACATGTCTTAAAAAATCTGTAGTATTGAGAGCTAAAATAATATTGAGAAAAAATTGTTTAAGTTATTTAAAAAATATGACATATAACATGACCCATCCTAGAACAGATCACTAAATGAAAACAAAGATCAATATATTTTGTCTTTAGTGTGTTTTCTTTCACCAAGCTACCCTTACATATAACATATTGTGCTAAATCTTGTAAAATGTAGAAGGATAAACAGGGGAACACTGAGTATCAGAGCATTTAGAAATTGTATTTGTTCACTTTTGTTTGATCATTCCTGATCATTAAAAAAGTCAGTTATTATTTATGCCATTCCTTCATGCATCCATGTTTGTGTAAGCAACTACCAAATTTAATAATTGGTTGACAAAATATATGTGTATTATAATTACATCATTTTCAGCCATGTTATGTATTATCCATATTCATTTTAAAGTTTCTTTTTTTAATCACAGCAATTTAGCTTCATTATGTACTAATAATGCTATTGGACAACTTAGAAACCTGTTTTCCTGAGACTTGGCAGTAAGAAATATTTACATTCCTAAGGGACTTACAATCTGGCTAGGCAAAATAAGCATATGTGAGATACATACATGGTGTATAACAGAGTTTTCTACTTAAAATTGAAATGAAGATTTCAGACAATAGTGATATAGGAGTTCAGTAAAAGGAGCAAATAAAGGGAACAGATGACCAGGAAAAAGTTTGTGGGGTTGAGTATTGGGAGTTATGTTGGGTATTAAAATACTGATTTGATTTCCCAAAGTGATGCCTTTATTGAAGCAAATGACACACTTATTAATGACATAGGCTTCCATTATCTGATTAAATGCTTGACTTTACTGACCTGTTACCTTACCTTTGAGGTTTCATTTCCTACCTGGCTAGCACAATTCTCACCCTGTGAAAAGGAAGGTCAATGCTAATCAGAACACTTTTCACAAGGTTATATAAAATGGTAGCTAATCTTGAAAACTTCGCCTTTTTTGTAGAAGCATGTTTTTCTCTTGCTTTTATTTCTTAAAGAAAGTAGTGGTAGGTATTTTTATTTTTAAAGCTAGATACAGCAAGTAAAATGCATGACTGCTTATTTTATTTTAGGTTTGGATTAGATGAGAAAAACAGATAGGGCATTTAGAATGCCCTTCTTCACCTTGCAATGAATCTGACTCATAGGCAATTTATAGCAACGCATACAGTTTTAAAAGTTGCTGCAGTAATAGTCAGCGGTCAAACTATTATAATTTAAACTGATTAAGATGCCCCCAGAGAACACATTTTACAAGAAGCCTAAAATTTATTGAAAAACAATGTGAGTTAGGTTTTTCATTTGTTGTATTTCCATTCCTGAGGAAATCAGTGGCAATAACGCTTGTTAAGTTGACATCCTGCTTGATGTTTTCACCATGCAAGTTAAACATTCAGTTTCAACAACCAAAGACAAGGTCAGAATTTTACTGCTTTCCTGTCCACCTGACTATAATATAATTCATCTTTAAGAACATTTCCAAGTGTTTCAATATTCCACATCCTCTATGAAATATAAAAGTATTTTTTCATTCTTACAGAGATTTGCAGACACATCTAATAGAAATGCCAAAAGGTATAATAATATTTTAAAATATTATTTTTCATTAAAATGGTTTGTGATTTAATGGTGATAAGTATGGTCAGGTTTATCTGGTAAGCAATACAAAATGACAAACTAAATAATGAGAACAGAGCCACTAGGATTTAAAAAAAAAGTCCTTTGCTGTGCATTAACAGGGAATTTTTTTTTAAATACACATTTATTAAAACAGTATTTTTTATTATGATGAGTTATTTTTAAACTAAAAAAAGTTATGGTTGAAAATGAAGTTCAAAAAAAATTAAGATTCTTAACTTACAGTATTTTTAATATTTCTGTTTTGATCTTTCTGCCATAATTTGGTTTATGTATAAGGTGAGCATTCAGCTTGGTTTGTCTGAGAGAATCCCAATTTAAGTCTGAGTCTCAGCAACATTATGGATATTACCCATTTTACTCTAAACTGGAGATTTGGATGATAAATTATATAGTCACATTTTTATGGGATGTATTTCAAGAAGTTCCCATTCTTTCTTTGGCTCGCCACTTTATCATTCATTCCTGTAAACATTTTATGGCATGTTTGAGGACTAACACTGCCATTGCAAACGTTTCAACAGAAACAGCATCTATGGAGAATTAAGATTTTTAGGGAAATGCAACTTCACACTTATCATCATGTCTTCACAAGAATGTAATTGCATTTTACTTTTTATCTTATTATAAAGGTAAGCATGAGCATTTTACAACTCCTGGCAAACTTATAAGGCAAGAAAAAAACAACCAGAAACTACCGGTGATACTGCCTAGGGGTAAAATTTTGTAATGCAATGTTTAATATTTTCTTTATTGTATCTATGAATAGTGATTTTGTCTTTACGTATGTATTCAATTATATATACAATGTCCTGATTTTAGTTTTTTCTCCAAGATTACAACCAAAGCTTTAACAATTACCTGGTTAAGTTGGCCACATTACTCAAATATGGTATGTGATTGATGTTTCCATTGTCCTTATGGGTCTTGTATAATCTTTTGAACTTATTAAGGCTGAAGCTCCAGTTTTGTCCTGACAGGCTCAGTAGTCTGCTTTGGTTAAAAACCCAAGAGACTGGATCCAATTATCAGAAGTAGACGGATTAAGTTCTACAGGGCCTAGAACATGAATGAATAAAACTCAAATTTCACTATATTATTTTTTCAACGAAAAATATGTTTGTATCTGAGGTCAGAAAGTTTGCATCAGTGCAATCATCACTTTCTTTTCTGGTATGTAACCCATGGGTAAGAATCAAAGAAAGTATACCAAAAGTAAATGAACATCATCTAAAATCTGATCAAGAAATGAAACTATTGTTAAAATTATTCTATGTAAATTTTAAATGTTATAATATCATGTCTCAAATTTTGTATTCTTTAATATTTTTCCCATAATATTCATAACAATCTTTGGATATCTTACCTTAGTGCCTACATAACTTTTTATATTTATATATTATAGTTTAGTTTGTTACTTATGTAAAGTAGGTGATTATATTGTCTCTAATATTCAGCAATTATAAATAAATATTTAAAAGATTTTTTTGTTTGCCAATATTTTCCTTTATTTATCTTATGAGAGGGTTCAAAATATAGAACTGATATGAATTAAAATATTAACATTGTAATGTACCTAACAACATATTCCTATGTTGGTTTCTAACATGTTTGCAATAATCAGTCTTTTGATTAGCAGTATTTAAGCATGCCCTCATAATCCCAGCAGTTTGAGAGGCTGATGTGGGCAGGCCGCTTGCGCTCACAAGATCTACACCAGCCTGGCAGCAGGGAAAAATCTTGTCTCTACAAAAGTACAAAAAGTAGCTGGTATGATCCCAGCTACTCCAGAGACTGAGGTAGGATGACTTCTGAAGCCTGAGAAGTCGAGGCTGCGGTGAGCCAAGATCATGCCACTGCATTTCAGCCTGGACAACAAAGAGAGATTCTGTCTCACACAACAAAAAAAAGATTTTGAACCTCATTACTATACAAATTTCAATAAATATAAAATACAATGGTTTTACAACAAATATGACAAAATATCGATATAACTTGCGTCTAATGGAGTTAAGCATTCTTAGCATTCTTTTTTTTTTTTTTTTTTTGGCCTGCCTCAACATCCTAAAGTTCTGGAATTATCGGCATGAGCCACCGCACCTGGCCTCAAAAATCTTAATATGTTAATTAACCTTCCTATTTTTTTATAATAATTATTAATTTTTAAAAAGAATTAGTTATTTTTCTGATTTGAATTACTAAAATAAATTGTATTATATATATAATGTTTTTATTTAAAAGTATTAAATTATAAAACAAGAGCATATTATTATTAAATTCTTTAAAAATCCAAAGGAGGAGGAAGAAGAAAAGGAAAAGACAAAGAAGGGGAAGAACAAGAGAACAGTAAGAACAACAATCAGAGTGACACAATGCAGTTTCACTCCCAGACACAACCACTGAAAATACACGTTTATAATTTATCAGTCACACACACACACTTACATAAAGCAATGAGAACTTGATAGGGTTTGGTTTTGTGTCCTCACCCATATCACATCTCAGATTGTAATCACCAGGTGTTGAGGGAGGAACCTGGTGGGAAGTGATTGCATATTGGGGGCAGTCTCCCCCATCCTCTTCTCCTGATAGTGAGTGAGTTCTTACGAGATCTGATGGTTTTATAAGGGGTTCTTCCCTCTTTGCTCTCTCTTTCTCTCTCTTGCCACCTTGTGAAGAGGTGCTTGCTTCCCATTCATCTTTCTCCATAATTGTAAGTTTCCTAAGGTGTTCTTAGCCATACGGAACTGTCAATTGATTAAACCTCTTCCCTTTATAAATTTCCCAGTCGTGGGTGTGTTTTATAGCACTGTGAAAACAGAATAATACAGCACTTTATTTAAAATTACCAAGTCTGTTTTCTTATAAGCAAGATAGGAACAGAAGTAGTACCTCTTTTGTAGGTTTTGTGATTATAAAATAACAATTTTTATGCAAACACTGTTCTTCAAGGCTCCTAGTAAGTGTATTATAAAATATTTACTGAGTTTTTGAAGTGATTGTTCTACTAGGTGACTACTATGTAATTAAAAAAAAAAAAAAAACCTTCTTGTTAGACATTTCCTTTGCACCATTTTGAAGGCTGTTTTGTCTGTTTCAACCCTTGCCCTTCTTTTGAAAGAGAACAAATTTTTGCTTAATTGTTCATATCTAAGTTTTGCTAGCTGTGCTAATTAGTTGTGAGAATTTGGGAAGGAACTGTGGATTATATCCTCATTGCAACTTGAAGTGTCTGATGGCAGAGCCTGTAAAAGAAAAGGGAGTAGATGGAGAACATAAATCACAATGTTAAAAAGAAAGAATGCTGAATATCTAATGGAGGTTTTGGTAAAGTCTAAATTGGTTTTCTAGCATACATAAAGTTATTTAAAATGCCTGAAACAACTGATATTAATGAATGCCATTTTACCACGTGTTAGTTGGCTAGGGCTGCCTTCTCGTGTGTCCTAACTTGGTCTTTTCTCTGTGTGCATATGATCTTGGTGTCTCTTCTTATAAGGGCAAAAGTCCTGTTGAATTAGAGTGCAACCATTAGGACCTCGTTTAACCTTCATTACTTCCTTAAACGTCCTATCTCCAAATACAGTCACATTGGAACTCAGGGCTTCAGTATGTGGATTGAGGGAGGAGATGCAATTCAGTTCATAACTTTCTACCCTCTGACTCTCCAAATTCCATGACCTTTTTGCATTCAAAATGCATTCACCCCTTCCCTAAATACTCAAAAGACTTAACTCATTCCAGCATCAGCTAACTCCAAGTCTAAAGTCTCTCAAATATCATCTAAACCAGGTATGGTTGAGACTTAAAATATGATTTATCATGAGGCAAAATTTTTCTTCAGCTGTGAACCTGTGAAACTAGACAAGCTGTGTGCTTCTAAAAGAAAATAGTAGCACAGGCATAGGATGGACCTTCCCATTGAAAAAGGGAGAAATGTTGAAAACAAGGTGGGGGTAACCAAGTCTCAATCAAGCCCAAAACTTAGCAAGGCAAATTTTTTTTTTTAATTTTAATAACACATTTTATTGAACCCAGTACATCTAAAATATTATTATTTTGACATGAAATAGACAAAACATGCTCATTCAAAACATATTTTACATTCTCCTTCTTTCTCCATATGGAGGCTTTGAAACTCTGTGTATTTTACATTTCATAGCACATCTCAATTTGGATTAGCCACATTTCAACTGCTCAATAGTTACATTGCTAGTGACTATTTTATTGAATAATGCAGTTCTAGAGAGTCTTTTGCAAAGATTTCATGGCCGTAAAATAACATTAAATTACCAGTCTCCTCTTATTATTTGCTTTCCTGTTTCAATCCAATATTTTTGCTACCCAAATCCAACTGATTGAAAAGCAGATGGAGGTAGGTAGCAATGGTAAAAAGCTTATAAGGAAAATGATAAATGCTGCATTTGTAGCCTTTTGTCTTGATGCATTTCTTATCTGAAAAAAACCCAAAATGTATTTGATGACCATGATTACACAGGTGACATGTTTACAGGTGTGATGAATTTACAAGGTTGCTGTGACTCAGTCCAAGATCTGGAGACTATTTATTGAATAGAAGTCTTCTAACTTAGGCAGAAATGGAAACCAGGATGAAACATTTTGTTATTCAAAGCCAGTTTGCTTGAAGATGCTCTTCAGAGATGGATTACAGAGATGGAAGAAACATTTTCTGCTCACTTTGTATTTAGTGTTTCTGCTATTTAACTGTGCAGGATTACTAACAAATATCCCAGCATGATATTTATTTATTATTTATTTTTTGTTATTATTATGCTTTAAGTTCTAGGGTACATGTGCATAAAGTGCAGGTTTGTTACATATGTATCCATGTGCCACTTTGGTGTGCTGCAGCCATTAACTCATAATTTACGTTATGTATATCTCCTAATGCTCTCCCTCCCCACTCCCCCCACCCCACGACAGGCCTCGGTGTGTGATGTTCCCCTTCCCGTGTCCAAGTGTTCTCATTGTTCAATTCCCACCTGTGAGTGAGAACATGCGGTGTTTGGTTTACTGTTCTTGCGATAGTTTGCTGAGGATGATGGTTTCCAGCTTCATCCGTGTCCCTACAAAGAACATGAACTCATTCATTTTTATGGCTGTGTATTATTCCATGGTGTATATGTGCTACATTTTCTTAATCCAGTCTGTCATTGATGTACATTAGGGTTGGTTCCAAGTCTTTGCTGTTGTGAATAGTGCTGCAATAAACATATGTGTGCATGTGTCTTTATAGTAGCATGATTTATAATCAGCAAGGCAAATTTTATTAGACCTTAATGCTTGAGAACAATAGACTGGATGGATGCTCTGGCCTCTGGGCCCACTGGGGTGACAGCCCCATCTGTCCTTAGTCCTAGGCAGTGCAATAGACCAACGCTTTGAAACTGAGGAGACAACCTTGGTACCTTGGCGTGTGTGTGCTCTTTGAGTTCTGGTTTCTTTTTGGTTAACATTGTTTTTCCTCAATTCATCTCTATCCTTTCACATTTTACTTTAAGCCAAACTTGTCCAACCCACAGCCCATGGGACGGTAAGCATACAGCCCAGGACAGCTTTGCATGTAGCCCAACACAAATTCATGAACTTTCTTAAAAGATTATGAGATCTTTTGGCTTTTTTTTTTTTTTTTTTTTTTAGCTCATCAGCTATTCTTAGTGTTAGTATATTTTATGTGTAGAGCAACACAATTCTTTTTCCACTGTGGCCCAGGGAAGCCGAAAGATTGGACACCCCTGCTTTAAACAGTACTGTGAGCTCAGGCTGTACCATAAACACTTTGCTTAAAAATCATATCTGCTAAATATCCAAGGTAGGCACTAACAAGTTCTACCTTCCACAAAACACTAGAACACAATTCTGCCAAGTTCTTTGTCACTTAATTACAAAGATTGCCTTCCAGTTTCCAAGAACATATTCTTCATCTTTATTCAAGACCTCCCCAGAATCACTTTTAGCATCTTTATTCCTACCAACCATTCCTTCTAGTCTGTCTAGGCTATTTCTAAAACCTGCCTCTAAATACTTTTGGCCTCTTCCTATCCCCCAATTCCAAAGCCACTTCCACATTTTTAGGTGTTTTTTACACCAACACCTCACACTCTGTACCAAAATCTGTATTAGTCTGATAGGGCTGCCCTAACAAAATATGACAGGCAGAATGCCTTAAACAATAGAAATTTATGTTATCACAGTTTTAGAGACTTGAAGACTGAGATCAAGGTGCCAACAAGATTGGTTCTGCTGAGGTCTCTTCTTGATTTGTGGAAGACTGCCTTCTTACTGTGTTCTCACATGACCTTTCTCCTGTGTAAGTAACTTCTGTACTCAATTCCTTTTGTTACAAGGACACCAGCCCTATTGGATTAAGGTGCCATCCCAATGATGTCATTAGGATAGGGCCCTAACTGCCTTTTTGAAAGTCTTATCTTCGGCCGGGTGTGGTAGCTCATGCCCATAATCCCAGCACTTTGAGAGGCTGAGGCGGGCGGATCACGAGGTCAGGAGATTGAGACCATCCTGGCTAAAACACTGAAACCCTGTCTCTAATGAAAATACAAAAAATTAGCTGGCCGAGGTGGGGGGCGCCTGTAGTCCCAGCTACTCAGTAGTCTGAGGCAGAAGAATGGCGTGAACCCAGGAGGCGGGGGTTGCAGTGAGCCGAGATTGTGCCACTGCTCTCCTGGGCGACAGAGTGAGACTTCATCTCAAAAAAAAAAAAAAAAAAAAAAGCCTTGTCTTCAAATATGGTAACTATGAGAATTAGGACTAAAACATGGTAATTCGAAGGAGACAGCTATCAGTCCATAATATTCAGTAAGGATTTGGGAGTCATTTTGCTATTTCCCTTGAGATGCCTAGTGATACTGGCCAGAAGGTAGCTGTAGAAAATTTGGGACACTTTATCAAGGATAAATAACTATAAATAATGGTTAACTCTTATGTTGTTGGATTTATTATACCAAGAAGTTAATATCAACCTCTGGTTACATGATAAGCTTTGGAGGGAAATTGCAGAAGCCACTCTGGATTAATATATCTAGACTCTGTATTAGTAAGGAAATTAGATTTCACCAGGACTTCATGAGTAATCTAGATTAAGCATTTTTGAGAAACTTCTCAAGAGTTTGCAGTCTAAAGATAAATATCAAATTCATGGATACCCAACAGTTAAGCAATTGGAGTACTTCACTTATAGGAAAAAGCGTGTGTGCAGATCAAAGTGAAATGGTTCAGTACTCTTGATCAGTTACATTGTCTAGGGCCAGATTTACCAGTGGCTGTGTTGCTACCATAGGAAATAAATTGAAAAAAAGACTTGGAACTTCTAGTTGAAGACTCTTGTTCCCATAGATCATAAAAATCACGTGAAGAGTATTTACCAGGGATAGAGGAAGAGGCTTTGAGACATGTTTATTTTGTGGTCCCGAATCCTGTTCTACTAAATTTGTTATATGAGACATACCCACATTAACATTTTCTTTAAATAAAATTACATTGAACCTCCATGATTCTGCGTTAGGAGAAAATTCATCTTAGTTATGACTGGGACTCCCAAGGTCAGGCAAAGGAAGTTGGGATTCTTAAACACATCAGAGCACTTAGTGAGATCCTTCTGATCTTTGGTCCATAACAATTATTGGTAATATTTTCATTGATCCTTGAAAATAGGAGCCCTGCACCTTGGAATTATGCCTGGTGATAGACATAGAGGCTTAGAGCCTGTTGTCTATAGCCTAGCATCCCAAGATGCACCATTAAGCACTTCCTCTCTGAGATTTTACTAGCAGGCCTTGTCTATCACACTAGCACAATGAAACAAACAGAATTCCTTAACTTTTCAAAATCAAATGCTACTAAAGGCATGCATCATGATGTAGTTTTTTTTTTTTCTTTGTTCTCTGCAGCACAATCTTCTCAAAATAAGAAAACATAAAAGCAGAGAAAACCTTTCAAAAATAGAGCATTTAATAGTTAAGGCAAAAAAAAAATGGGGATGGATAAAGCAAGAAAAAAGTCCAAATTAATATCTCCATTCATTGTTCTTCTGTAATATAATATGCTACTAAAACACCATAAGGGTGATAGACTTAAAAGATTGAGAACTGATAAAAGGTAGGTAAATATTCGGATGCTATAACATTAGGATTTGTTCGTTCAATCACAGCATCAGTGAATTATATTTTGATTCTGGAACATTTTAAAGCTCTAGAAAAATTCACACAGTCAGTTGAATTTTGCCTCCAATTACAAGTCTAGCACATAAACTCTTTCCCTTCAAAAATGGATGATTTCTTTGCACGTGTATTCAGTCTGGAAGGTACATTGTGGGAGCCTAAAAAATTTGGTGGATTACATTTTCGGTAATTATAATGCAACAAGTCAGTGGAGAAATTATTAGTAGCTTAGAGAGAAAAATATTAATAGTTTTAAAAGCTTTATTGGTTAACTGAATGGTTAAGTGAATTTTGTAGATCACACAAGGATGTCTCAGTCTGACTCAGTTTGAATTCCCATTAGTTTGCTGTATGTAAGATAAAGAAATACGTTTGATCTACACAGTTTTTTTTTGTGAATAAGTTTATATCACTGCTTCACACAACAGTACTGCTTCATAGCTTCCTATATACACACTTGAAATTGGTGCGAAGGGCACTGAACAATTAGCATTTGTTTTCTCTGGGACTTCTCCAAATTTCCCAACACGAAAGCTTCCCAGGGGAGAGAAGTTGGAGAATAATCAGAACAAGTCTGATGACACTGTGTTCAGAGAAATTGCAAAAATAAAATAAAAAATAGGTTTAGCTCAATTACAAAATAAGACAAAATAAAATAATATAAAATACAATTTTTACACTGTTGGTTTGAAAGGAAACTAGGTCCCAAAAGTCAACATTGCAGTACTGTTTTTGGACATATGCCAGTGCTGTTATATTAAGAGAATGTTACCATGAAACACAGATCTTAAATATTTGAGATCCATTTCTCCCCTTAACTTCTAAAGAGGAAAATACATTTTCCTGTTTAACCACTAGCCTAAGTAAAACACTTACCCTTTAGTAAACAGGCTAGTGATGGAACAGACCATGTATCAATATGAGAAGGGATGAGGGATTCAAAGGGGCAAAAAAGGATAAATTGTAAAACTGGAATGCATAGAGGAAGAGAGAGGAAAAGGAAGTTGAGTGAGTAAACACTTGTTAGGAAAAGTGGAACATATGGGGAAGAAAACATTAAAGACTTTTTTTTGTCTGTTTGTTTAAGGTGATGCTTCATTGTTCATCTCCTGTCGGAAACCTACATTAAACTACTTCAGTACTTTTCAAAAGTTTAACATTAAATTTATGCTTCTTTAAATGCCATGTAATGTTGAAACTGGCCTTGAGATGGCTTCTGTATATTTGGATTACAAGTGCATAAAACGAACTGTGGATGAGCAGTTACCAGTTTCCTAGTTGGGCATCCATGCCACATAATTATTTTTCTTGTCACACATGCAATTTACAACACAGGAGAATTAGATTGAATTGAAGAATTGAAGATTATGAGAGAGAATGAGAATAAAGTAGCTGAGGTGGCAGCAAGCATGAAGAGTGGCTGAGTCTTTGTAAGTGGCGAGTTACCCTCTGTGGTAGAGCTTGCTCTGTTTTGAGTAGCTGTAGATGTGGAAGCCTGTGTCACTCTTCTGTCATTCATGGCTCTAGGTTCTATAGCTCTTCATGAATTTTTAAGGCCAAAATGTTTGATTGTTTCACTTTTCTATATTTGAATGTGTTTCTTAATAATATATCTCTTCCTAAATTGTTGTATATTTCAGGAAAACCCTAAAGTTTCTTATACAAAACATAGTAAATTCACTTTGCATTGAAGAAGAATTTTTGCTTTTTCAGTCATTCCAGGATATAATATTTCATGGAATGTAATGGTGTAATATATGAGATCTAAACTTGTAGGATATATTACAGAAGGTTTGGTCAAAATTAACCTTTAGTATTATGGATGTTATTTTTTTTTTCTATTAACTGTGTTTATTTTGCTGAATTGTCACGTTTCTCTGAGAAAAGCATTAGCTAGGCTGTTATGAAATATATTACGCTACTCATCTGTAGGATATTCACACAAGGTGGGACTCTACAGATAAACTAGACAGTGGGGAGTCCTATCCTCAGTTGCAAAGAAGGAGCAAATTCTGAATGGCCAGATCAAAATTTATTTTTTCTTGTTTTTTTTTTTTTTTTTTTTTTTTTTTTTTTGAGAAGGAATCTCGCTCTGTCACCCAGGCTGGAGTGCAGTGGCCAGATCTCAGCTCACTGCAAACTCCGCCTCCCGGGTTTACGCCATTCTCCTGCCTCAGCCTCCCGAGTAGCTGGGACTACAGGCGCCCGCCACCTCGCCCGGCTAGTTTTTTGTATTTTTTAGTAGAGACGGGGTTTCACCGTGTTAGCCAGGATGGTCTCGATCTCCTGACCTCATGATCCGCCCGCCTCGGCCTCCCAAAGTGCTGGGATTACAGGCTTGAGCCACCGCGCCCGGCCAAAATTTATTTTTTCTTGTAAGAAAAAATATAAAATTTCTACATGATCTAAATTTTAGTTTCAGCACTCAAAATAGTAGTTTTCTTTAAAGTAAAGCTAATATTTAATTTTCAAGTCGTTTGTTCTTAGGACTAATGTTTTGTTTGCAAATAATTAAAGTGTAATTGAACTATGCAATACAACTGCAATATTTTAGATAAGAGCTGACATTTAATATCCAGGCTTTTTTAAAATATTAATTTATGAATGAAAGAAAATGTTGAAATAGCTCATATATGTCTATTTGGCTAACAAGCAATGCCCTATTAATGAATGGCTAGCCTTCCCTGGGCCAGTCTCAAATTAATTGATTACCAATTAAAATAAATATTAACGCTAATATCAGACAGTTAAGTACAAAATGTGTTTCAGAAAACTTACGATATATCCAGTTTTTTCTCCATGTTTATTAGTAGAGTTCTGCTGTCTGTTTTTATAACTTCATCCCTTTATTTTTGTTATATTGTTCCCAATAGATTCATTTATAGCTGAGTATTTCCCCAACTCTCCAATTGCGCTCCCAAGAAAACACCAACATTTTTTTTTTTTTTTTTTTTTTTTTTTTTTTTTTTTTTTTTTTTTTTAAACGGAGTCTCGTTCTGTTACCTAAACTGGAGTGCAGTGGCATAATCTCAACCCACTGCAACCTCCGCCTCTTGGGCTCAAGCAATTCTCCTGCCTCAGCCTCTCAAGTAGCTGGAATTACAGGCTCCTGCCACAACACTGGGCTAATTTTTTTTTTTTTTTTTCAATTTTTATTAGAAACAGGGTTTCACCATGTTGGCCAGGCTGGCCTTGAATTCCTGACCTCAAGTGATTCACACCTCGGCCTCCCAAAGTGCTGCAATTACAGGCCTGAGCCACGGCGCCTGGCCCACCAACCTTTCTTTATGCCCACTCTCTTCATGAAATGCATTGCTTCTGGCTCTAATGAAAATGTGAAAGTTCTTTAAAGAGACTGGCTCTTCCTACTGCATCTTTCTAGAATTGAAAGCACTCATTCATTATGCTCCATATACCATCTTAGCTGCAGCAGTTATATTCAACATAACTACTGGGATCTGTCCAAACCAAAATCTTAACTGAGGATGAGAGGAGACATGGGCAAGAAAAAGTGATGAGATGCGAAGGGGACAAATGGGCAGTTGGACAGAGACAGTTGAACTGGTATAACTATGAGAGAGAGAAACAGAAAGAGACAGCATACTTTGTTTTACATAATTTTCAAATAATTGCAGTGGCCTGGAAAGAAACAGTGCACTGGTGATGAAACAGAAATTGATTGATGAGTTAGGAATTGAGGACCAAAAGATAGAAAACTTCTTATGGTCTTGATGTAAGCAAAACATTTCTATGCTGGAGAAAAACAAAACACATTTTAGGGAAATGTAGTACATATGGAATGTCTTTTAGTGATACTTCCTTTCACTAACACACTTGGACTTCAATTCTACTTCAGTTCTTCAATTCAATCAATTCTCCTGTGCTATAAAATTATATGTGTGGCAAGAAAAAGAATTATGTGGCATGGTTGCCAAACTAGGGAAGATAATAAGAAAAGACAAATTGATTTCTAACAAATTCATGGGTTTGTGCATCATTAATTAATGGAAAATTTTATAATGTGTCTTAGGAGATCTAAGAGAATATTATTACACATAGGACATATGGGACATAAAGTTTTTAACTTCTTTTGCTGAAAGTTAATGGAAATAAAACTAACACAAATCATGGAGTTTGCCCCTGTGAAATTATTCCTTATGTGTGGACTGGTACAACTTTAGGTAGGAGTCTACATGCATCTCATATAAATCTTCGTTTGGATTCCATATAAGCAACTGAGAATGTTATGTAAAAGGACATTATATAAAAGCAACATGTGTGTAAAATCAATATTTTATTCCAAATTCTAATAATTGTTGATTTATGGATCATTATTAAAATAAGATACATTTAGAATCAGTTCTTTTAGAATTGCCAAGATTATATTTGTCTTTTTCCTATAGTATGTCGATATTGGAATCTGACACACTGAAAGATAGTATACTGCAATAAAAAAGAAGCAAACATATTAAAACGGAATTAACTTTAAGAAGCTCTGACAGATGCAAGGTGCTTCACACACATTTTTCTGTGATGTTTAACATGTCAATTGAAAATTGCTTAAGAAATATTTAAGACAAATCTATCACATTCAAAGGCTGAGAAAATAGTTTTTGCATGTATGTGTCTTATTTTACTTTTGAATATTTATGTTAAAAATCAAAGTTTATTTGCTCAAGTCATGCCTTCATGACGTTTTTGAAAGACGTATTTTTCTGTATTGTTTTTCAAAGGTGGTACACACATTTCCATTGTTAATATTTCATGACCGACTATATATAAAATATTTAACATAATGAATTGAGAAGGCATTTATCTCCATTTCACTTATTTTTTAACTTTGTTAATGCCACATGGCTATTTTAATTTTAGAGCCTAATTATTTCTAGAGAGTGAAGACTGCATATTAGAAAAGTTATATTGAGATACACACAAATAGATATGTGTGTATTATATTTTCTATTGCAAGAATGGGGGCCAGTAGTTGCCAACACAGAAAGAATAAAAACCACTAATTTAGATGATGAGAAATAGTTAACTGAAACCCACAAAGTTTGCAAAACAACCTTTACAACCCAACTGATCTCACAGCATAATCATTGTCATATTTTGCAATACCAATTGTTAGGTGATAATTTAGTAGTAGGGAGATAGCAACATCTCCAGCAGTGTCTATGATAGTATGAGTATGTACTCTAGTTTAGTCCCAGATTGAAAGAGGTTCTGATAACCGTGTCAATTAGATTAGGCCTCAGGCAATTTTACAATAATGTTCATTGTATGACCCAATAGATACAGTTGTGATCTAACATGGAATGATAAAGACTGACAAGCAAACAAATTAATTATGAGGCAAAATAAACCAGATATGTTTTCCAGATTTCTGCAGCTCTTTCAGGAAGCCGATTTCTGGGGTTGAAAAACCAGATGAGGTATTGGGTCAGTAAGTATTTTGGTGCACATTGAGTTTACTGATGAATAGGTTTATTTCTTCATTCATTCATTTGTTCATCCGATAGGAGTGTTGGCTTTCCATAGGCATGCAAGTGCTTGTGCTGGTTATTGTGGATACACTAAAAAGTGCCTTTGCCCATGTATCTGTCAATCAGCAAGCCCATCATTTCTATTCTATGTCAAAAATATGTCTAACAACATGACATAACTGAGGAGATTTCCCCAGAAAATAACTGCAGCAGTTCTCATGAAGCAGACGAGCTTTCCTGTCTGTATATAAACAGAGGCTAGTATTGACATTTTACTATAAGGAAGTCACATAGAGGTATCGATTAGTGTCAGTGAACAGACACTGAAAACAAATACAAATCACTGGTGCTCACTCTTGAAATAGCCTATATTTTAATACTATTAATATTGTAACCCTAAAAGAATAGAAAAAAGAAAAAAAAGGAAAAGAGAGGGAGGTAGGAGGGAAGTTATTTTGATATGTCCAGCAGATAAATCATTTTGACTCTTTTGTCTTTCTTCCTACGTATTTAAAATATCACTTGAGAATCTTGGGTAAGCTTTATATTTATTATAAATACTGTTTGCTCCTGGTTATAATTAATTTTTTTTGAATTTCAGGTAAAACTTTTGTTCATTGTTAATATTTTAATTTTAACCTAGTTTTTCTAATAATAAATGTTCCTGAGCTTCCTCCTAATCTCCTTTATTCCTTACTTAATTTGCAAATTGACAATTTTCAAGAGTACCGTTTAACTAAAAAAATGGGTAAAAATGTTTATAGAAGTATATATTTATAACTTCCTTTCCATATTGTTTCCTTATCTTTATCATACAGTTTCCTTTTGAAAGATGAACATATTATGGCTTTGGAAAAATAAGATTCTCTTTAGCTAGAGGCTGGAAAATAATAACTTTATAACGGTTCTCTCCTTTCACCTTGCTACTAAAATAGCTTTTGTTTTCAGATCAAATGTAATCTCAAGTTTCATGTATGTGTTCATTCGTATCCTTATTTCAGTGAAATTGCCAGGAAGTCTGTAAATAATTATTTCTTGCAATTTCCATCCTTTTCTTTGAGATTGTGATACACATATCTTTATATTAAAACTATGCTCTAGTTGCCATAGAGGTATAGTCATTAAATTCCAAAGACCAATTATTATACCTAATTCCACTAGATATGAGAAAATGAGTTTAATGACTGTTCACACAGATCATTTGCAATATATGTGTATGTGTGCATGTCCGTGTGTGTGTGTGTGTCCTGACACCTCCAGAAATACTCTTCTAAGTGTTTTTCTCACCAGTTTTATTATGAGCTTAGTTCTGTACCCAAATCAGGCAGCAGAAAACGTCTTCAGAAACAAAACTGCCATTGCAATGCTTTGAACTTTCATTATTTCATTGAAAAATCTAAATCCCATTTTTTCACCTGCCAGTCTAGTTGTCTCACAGAAAGTGAGAGTTTATAGCAGCAGAGAAGTGGTTCAGCAGGCAATGACAGCTGAGGTTGAAGTAAATAGATTTCCCATACAAGATCTGGAGCTGTCAACACTGTCAGTCTACATTCTCCTGATAAGCACACCATTTTAAACCTTTGGCAAGATTTTTCCTAGCCTTCTCCCCACTTTGTTTAATCTCATGGTGCCTCATATATCTCACTCTGGTGGCTGCAATATGCAATAAGTTCAATGACTGTTTCTACTCTGAAAATATTGGAGATATTGCTGTCCTACCTATCATAGAAATGAAAGTGATTCTCCACTCTAAGGGATAATACGTGGAGACAAGACTCCCTCAGGGTCCAATACTTACCCCCTTTGGTGTTAACTATAAAGTTTAAAATGTAGAAAGAGTTTATAAAATATATGCCTTTCAGTGTTGCTAGTATATGGTTGAATTTTTTATGACCTGATATTTATTTTAATTCTGCTCATGGCTGTGAAATCAGTTTTAGACACTCTCTTTCCCGCTTACTCTCTCTAGTTCTAGACCCCTAAGATTACCCTGATTTTTAGAAGACGCAATCCCTTGATTCCACTGCCTTTGCATTATGCCACATTACTATCAGGTTCTCATTTTCTTTCGTAACAAATTAGATTACGTAACTTGTTAATATAGTCACTTCTGTGGTGACATAAAATATTCTTTCATCACTCTCATTTCATTTTACTACTCCCCCTGCATTCAACCAAGTATCTGAATATAGCTAAACAAAAGACACACACTTCACAATTTTGGCCAGGAAGTTCAAATATGCCTATTCTTCTCCTTGTCAGTCATACCTTATTTTTTCTGCTGTATTTACCTTCTAATTCTCAAACACTGAGCATTTCTTCTTCCAAACATCACTTGAAATTGTTGACTTTAATTTTTAATTCACTGAAAAAGTAGAAAATAGCAGAAGATGTTTCCATTGCTTTTACTACACAAATCTCTCTACAGTGTTGTAGTCGTGGCCACCTGACCTGACTGCACTCTAATTTAATTGCCTAAACTTTCTCAGCTATGTCATTCCCTTGCATGTTGTATCCTGCATCTTGTAACCTAAGAAAAGACGTTTTTTTTTTTGTTTGTTTTTTTGTTTTTTTTTCTTTGGAAAGTGCTCCTCTTTCTTTTTCATCAGGGCTTTTCTCGTTATTGCAGATTCCCTTTACCTTAATATATTTCACTCAAAATGTCCTAATATGTTTCACTCAAAAACAAAACAAAAAAAATGCAAAAAACAAGCAAATAAGCTCCCTTGACTCTGTAAAATACCTTTTTTATCTTTCTCCTTTAAGAAAAATACCTCAAACGGCTTCAACTTAGCCATTGTTCCCATTTTCTCCCTTTTTTATTCTCCTTCCAACTCACTTTCACCCCTATCACTTGACAAAATCACCAATGACTTTCATATCTTTAAGCCTGACTTTGACTTTGAACAAAATTTGAAAGAAATAATCTTTTCTTTTTCTTTTTTTTTGCATTTGAAGAAATATTTCAGAATTATTTATCTCTAGATCTTGTATTGTGTGTACACGTGATACATTTTATTGATAGTTGCCATCTAATGAACATGACAACCTTATTTAAAAACAAAACAGTAAAAAGAAAAATTTTTAAACAATCAGAAACATTAAAATAGGGGCTTGTTACTGAGTGTTATTAAGGTACTACAACATTGTGCTTGTATTAAAAGATAGAATTCTCCTTCTTAGGAAAATGTATTAAATATTTACCATCTAATGAAGTTGCTGTGCATTCTCTTAATAATCTTTTCATAATAGAGTTACAAATTCTTCTGGTATTCCTCTGAACTCACACTGCCTTTCATTTCTCTTGATTATCTGTCGGAGGATCCAGACCATTTTATGCATTGCTGCATCTAACTCAGAATGTTATAGGATATGTAATAGGTATTCATTAAATGTTAGTAGAATGACTGTCTTAAAACATTAGTTTTCTATATCCTATTTTCATAAGTAATCTTTGTCAGCTTTTAAATATTAGCTTAAAATAGAAGAAAATATCATAGAAACCAATTTAGTTTAAATTAATTCACTTAATCTAAATGCAATAAATATTTTAGTTTAAAATATAAGGTTATGTATACAGCCATATACATACGTACATATATTTTACACACACATACACACATATATCTATATATAAAGGAAAAGAGAAAGAGAGAATGAGTAGATTCAGAATAAATTCTTCAAACCTTTTCTTCACACAGTAATCTCTTCCATTTTTTCTGCCTATTTTTCTCCTACCAGTAATGTTCTATTCTGGTACTCAGATGTAATTATTTTTCTCCCTCCTTGTATAGTGTTTATTTCTTTCTCTCCATTATTCATTCATTCTTCTTCCTTTTCTCACAAATATCTACAGATTCAAAACTTACTTTCATTTCACGAGATTTCTTGTTTCTTTCTGCAAGAATAAATATCCAATTTTTATCAAATGCTTTCCAGCATCTACTGAGAAGCTTGTTTGTTTTCTTTATACATTAATGTTATTATCTATTTTATTCAAAGCTTTTCTGATATTAAATATATTTTATTTGGAGCTGTTGGGTCATAGACATTGATTTATGGTGAATTTTATTCATATCTCATTGAATTACAGCCTTGAGCATTTTGTTAAGATTTTAAGATTTTATTATCAATGTTAATAATTAACGTTATTCTTTTCTTCTTTTACTCCTATTGTGTATTTTGTTGTAATATGTAAAATGTATTGATTATTTAAAAATAATTGGCCAAGCACAGTGGCTTATGCCTGTAATTCCAGAACTTAGGGAGGCCAAGGCGGGTGGATCACTAGGTGAGGAGACCGAGACCATCCTGGACAACATGGTGAAACCCCGTCTCTACTAAAAATACAAAAATTAGCCAGGTGTGGTGGTGTGTACCTGTAGTCCCTGCTACTCAGGAAGCTGAGGGCAGGAGAATTGCTTGAACCTGGGAGGCGGAGGCTGCAGTGAGCCAAGATTGTGCCACTGCCCTGAAGCCTGGGTAACACAGCAAGACTCTGTCTCAAAAAAAAAAAAAAAAAAAAAAAAAAAAAAAAAAATTCAAGTTACTTTGATGGGTTTATATTACAATGTATGTATTCTGGGAAAATTTTCATGACTTCGATAACAAAAATTCTGTTGAGAATCTCCTAATAGATAAACAACTGTTTATTTATTTTTATTTTTGTGTTTAGGTTTTACCATGTGCATGTATATTATTTTACTACTCCAGCTTCATCTTTATACTTGAACCTTGTCTTGTTTGCTGGTACCTCATTCTCAAAAGCACAACACACTTTTACTTTCTTTGATCTGAGTAAGGGCTGTGCTCTCTTGGGAGAATTATTTCCAAATGTTCAGTTATCTAGGGGATTTCAAAATATTTAATTAATGGATGGCTCAGTTTGTTTTGGCTGCTATAACAAAGTACTTTAGACTGGGTAATTGACAAATGATAGCAATTTAATTATCACAATTTTAAAGGCTGGAAAGTCTAGGATCATAGTACCAAGCAGATTCTGTTTCTGATCAAGGTTCATTCTCTGCTTTGTAGATAGCTCTCCTTGCTGCACTCTTACATGGTGCAAGGGCAGAATGCTGTGTCCTCACATGGCAGAAGGAGAAAACATCTCTTTCACACTTCTTTTATAAGATCACTAATCCCATTTATGAAAGCTTCACCCTCATTACTTAATCATCTCCTAGAGGCTTTACCTCTTAACATTATCACATTGGTAATTAAGCTTCAACACTTGAATTTTGGAAGGACACTTTTAGGTCATAGCATTGGTTACCTATTATTAATTTGGGTGCAAAATTAAGTCCTAGTGACTTCCAGGATAAAGAAGAGTAATTTTCCAAAATGTAAAATATCTGATAATGATTAAAGAGTCTTCTTTTGATCCCTTTTCAGAGTAATTTCCTAAAAGACTACAAAGAAAAGAGGAATATATTGAGGACAAAACTATGTATTTGAGATTCCAATACCCTGTCTCTCTGTCTAGCTATCTATCCATTCATCCATCTAAGTAAAATGTTTCTTTTGCATTTTGAGAAAATTTCCCACCGGATTTGGTGAACCAAGCAAGAGTAGTTCACATTGCTTCCTGCAACTTCGTGCCTCTTCTTCGGCACTCCACAGCTCCTTTAGAGCACATGCTGCCCCTTTTCAAGATTTGTTATTCAGTTGATGTGCCATGCCTGCTGACAGGTTTATGCTTTTTCTTCTAGGTGCTGTTTTCTTCCCGACATGCATCATCATTTGACAAACTCCCAATCAGTCATGTAACCATAGAAAGATTTCTCATGTTACATACGGATATTGTCATTCCTTTCTTTGTCTATGTTCTGTTTATGTAAATAGTATCATTTAACTGTTTCTGCTATTACCTGTCCTGTAGGAATATAACTTTCAAGGTCTGGAATGACAAAAAATTGATCTTTATTTTCCTTGATACATGGCAACAGAATTATACACACACGTAAGCAATATGATACTTCGGAGTATAAGTTAGAATCACACATCACGTTCTATCTGTGTGGCACATAAACTATTTTACTATATGCATGGCACAATTTGTCCTCTCATTATCCTAAATCTACCATTCTTAAACATTAATACACATGAGAATTATCTGCAGATGTTTTTAACATGGATATTTTTGGCCTCCACCTTGAGAGATTCATTTTGTTCATTTTGAACAGGCACCCTTTTATTGTGATGTAGATAATCCACATATAACACTTCTAGAAGAAATTTGTGGCCTACACTAAAGATTTTAATATATGCAGGACTCCACTGAAGCATAAAGTAAAACAGGCCATGCATGTTAAACCAAGATAGGATCAGATTAATTGAGACTACATTTTTAATAAAGCTTTTGTTGCAATGCCCTTTCACCACTAGGTGCCATTGTTAATAATGTCTGATTCATTTTGTGATATGTGACATTTGAAGCTTTTCTTTTTCTTTATCTATAGACCTCGAATTCATGAAAGTGGATAATTAGTTCTATAATTTTGGATAGAGCAGAACAAGACTCTTTTCATATGCAAACCCTACTTTCTTGTAGTCTTTTATTTTTCCTATAAGCCTTAAATTCCTTTGTTTGGGCTTGTGTCAATAAAAAACGAATGAGCTGTGATACCTCTGAAACTAAATATGCCAAAGTAGGCAACTGTGACTTGGGATGATGCGTCTACCTCTCTGACACATCAAGCTGAAAGCTTTCTGCCTGTCTATCGATCTACACACTTAGATGGGTTTGACAAGCATGTTATTTTAGCAAGAAACAATACAAAAGGGAGAAAAAAATACCCTTCATTGTATTTAAGCCTCAGGCTGCTCAGGGCTTCACCCTGGGGGAATTGGATTCTTCTTCATAGGATGCAATTGTTGTCTGGTCTGAAATTTCCAATAAACCTGGAATTACTTTCAATTACATTGAGTTAGACATGACCTCAAGGTAGAATTGTGTATTAAGTGGATAACTGATGGTTGGTATTATAGGAAAAAAGACACACAAGCTCTAGGAATAGCAAATAAAATGAGTTGAATAGAGAAGTTGAACTGTTATCTAATGTTCACAGTAAGAGGGTATACTATTTGCTAATGTGCTTTGGAGTGCTTTCATCTTTGAGGTGAGCATTTGTTTAGGAATTTATCTGTTAGGAACTTTGTTCTCAGTCTTTCTTGGCATTCTTTTAAATTTTTATTATAACACGGCTTTGAACAGTGGTTGCAAAACTAAAGTTTTATATTATTTTGGCAGATAATAAACCTTTTCCTTTCTCCGAGTTTTGATTTATTCATTAATTTATGTATTTTGTATTATGTGTATAATAATCTTTATTATTTCATACATATTTTTGTAACATCAGAAGTATGTATAGTATTACAGTTACTTGGTTTTTGCTACTAATATGCTTCATAAAATATTAATTTAATTCTAGATATTTTTGAGGAATCATGGTTAACTTACTACATTGTCTTATGTAGTAAGAAAAGTTTTAGAAAAAAATTATAAAATGTCTAAATAATTGGTAAAATATAGTGAGTTTTAACTTTGTAGACATAGATGTCTAATTAAATCAAATATTTTTGTATTTTAAGTTCACAATAATTATGATTTAGGCAGCTCATAACTATTCTTTATACCTGGCATCCTTTTCAGTCATTAAAGGAAATGTCTTATTATTTATGTCAAAAATAGTGTTTCAAAAAACTCTAATGATCCTACGTTTTGTGTCGTTATCAAAATCTTAAAAGTAGTATACAGTAACTTCTTACTTAATATCAATAATAGGTTTCTAGAAGCTGAAACTTTAAGCAAAATGACACACAATGAAACCAGTTGTACTATTGACTAACTGATATAAACAAGAGTTAAGTTCATATGCCATATTTTGGATCACAAAACACCATCAACTTCTAAATAAAGACCCAAAGCCGTTCTAATATTAAACATTGAAATGAATGTGAGTTATACATTCATTTAAGAAAGATCAATAAAAACAAGTAAGAAAATTATATTTCCAATTTTTGGTAGATCAATATGTGATGGCAATGGTAATGGCAGTAGATTAAGTCAAGTAATAAGTGACTGCAAAGCAAAAATGGTAAAGAGCACCTCCTTCTTCCATGTAATTCAAAAACAGATAACAAATATGACTGCTCCCTGAATGCTTTCAACAGCATTGTTTCTTGTCATGCATTTGTGTGACTATTATAAGACTTTGCAAATGTTTATTTTATGAATATAATAATCTATATTCATTTACTTTTCAACTCACTTTCCCATTTAAGAAAGATTAATTATAACAATAAGACTATTATTTACCCATTTAGTCCAGTTCAGGGTCACTGGTGGCCGTATAGCCTATCCCAGCAGCTCAGGGTGCAAGGCAGGAACCCATGCTGCCATTGTCTTACAGGGCCCACTGACACACCCACATCTGCACCCACATTCACTCACACTGGGACAATGCAGACACACCAGTTCACCCTAACGTGCACATCTTTGTAATGTGAGAGGAAACCCCAGTTCCCATAGAAAGCCCAAGCAGACATGGGGAGAATGGGCAAGCTCCACACAGACAGTGGCCCTGGCCAAAAACCAATTTTTTTCATCAACTTTATAACAAAGCACACAATGATGAGGCAGGATTATTTGAAGACCTGCTATAATTGTTTTCTAAATTAGTACAGTTGCTCTAATGATAAATATTTCAGAAATAATTTTTGCTCTGAAAATTTTACAGGTTAAGCCATTTTTTATTTCATATTTAAAATCCAAATTAATGAACTGTTTTATGAAAAAGTACTGCTGAATATATTTAAGCTTACATTTCAAGAAAGAAATAATGCATTTTAACATGTATTGATTATTTTACATTTCTTCAGGATATAGTTCAGTAATTTACTTAGCTTCAGTATGCTATTATCATTATTATTATTATTTTATTATTATACTTTAAGTTCTAGGGTACATGTGCACAACGTGCAGGTTTGTTACATATCTATACATGTGCCATGTTGGTGTGCTGCACCCATTTATACTTTCAGAGAAAAATGACACATTTCATCATAATGAAGCAATCATTCATAAAAGTTTACATTTATAATGTGTTTTAAAATTGAATTACACATGTATGGTAATTATCATAAGCATGATTGATAAAATATGCATGTTAAACAAAAAGAACTGAGTTATGTTTCTTTTTATGATTTACTTACTGCTTGTGTTGATTTACACAGGATTAGATAATTAAAATGACTCACAAAGATTCATGGTATGCTTGTACAAAGATTTAATCAATGTAAAAGATGAGACACATGAAGAGAAAGGAAGCACAAATAGTTGGAGATGTCTGTAGGTACAGCATCAGTGTCCTTTCTCAAGTCACACCATATAAACCTCATCTTCAGATTATGAAGAATCAAGGTATCTGTAACATATTTCAGTTTCAAGAAGTTCACCCTTGAGTTTACTGAATATTTTATATCCCCATTGGTCAAGACAACCTGGGCTCTACAAGTGGCTGATCCAGGTACAAACCACAAATTTAAACTCTAGCTGAGTTTCAAATTTTAAACAGTGCATTCTAACTCACTAGCTAGCACATCTCATCCTTATCTTGCTCAGGGGTCAGGATCCTCCCTCTAAGCACATCCAGAGAGATATAAGCATAGTGCTGTCCCAGTTCCACTTGCAAGATATTCTTACACATGGCTTAAACTGGACTAGCCATTTAAGACCTCAACATCCTTGGTATTTTTATTTTAATATGTGAATGAGAAATGAGTCCAGTTTCCCAACCTAGTGTTTAAAGAATGAGCTTGTTTTAGCACCTCACAGTTTTGACTTCTGTTCTGTGACTTTCTTAGCAAACTAAAGCGACCTTCCCTTTACATTTGGCTAAAATCAGAAATGTTCTTTTTTGCTAAGCAGAGCTTTTTGAAATCTACCTATATAATGTCAGAAAAAGGACAAATAACTTCCTTCGAAGCAAACATTTTTATTCCTATTCATTTTCTTTTGTTGCAGACACAAATAGACTTTATACTCTCTTTCCTCCCACCTCATATGCCATATCCATTTCTTTTCTCTAAAATGTCTAGGGGCTGAGTAATGTAGGCTATGCATACATTTAAAAATAATATAGAATGAAGATTTGCATAAAAAATAAGTTGGTCTCAAAATATCTTGTTTTCTTTTTAATATTTTTTGACAGTGTACAAAGTATTTTGTTGCTAGTCTTTCAAGGTTAGTGGTCATGACAATATTTTTTTTTCTTTGTATAAAATAAGTGTTTCCCCTAACTGTCCAAATACGTATATTTGTCAGATGTGTGTGTGTGTGTGTGTGTGTGTGCGCACACATCAGATTTCAGCAGGGCAATTGCTAACGCTTCTGAGTCACTACTGATTTTAAATTAAGCTGCCCAAAACAAGCAAAAAATAGAAAGAAAAATTTATGTGGTAGAGAATACATGTAAACATAACAGGATAGAGATGCCTCTTTCCTCAACTTGTAATATTATCTACCCTTTTTTCTCATGTTTATTTGCTGAAGACATAGCATGCACTAATTTAGATAAACTAAAATGATTTGCTGCAGCTAAAATCACAGTAAATACAATCTTCCTTATTGAAAGTTCAACATTACAGCATATATTATTATTAGGGTAATACGAACTACCATAAATATAATCGTGGTAGTAATTTGATAATTAGTGAAGTGACCATTTGATAATCCTGAAAGTTTAATGAAAATCTTAAAAAAATATATGAAAATTGAAAATATGTTATTTTAATAATCTTAGGTTGGCTTTAATTTAATATTCACATAAAGTGAGTTACGATAATAAGTTATGACTAATCTTACAAAGGTTTTGTATTTAAAATTGTATACAAATTTTAGGCATCAATTTATGTAAATACATCCATCGTTTTTAATCTTATTCTTTAAATCTTGTTTTTAGATTCTGCCATATTTTCTTTTTTGAGTCATATTTATATAATTCAGAAAATACTAGTGACTACACAGTAGTACTTATGTAGGTTATGCGCTGCATAATGACATTTCAGTCAGTAATGGACCACATCACATATATGAAGGCAGTCCCAGTAGATTATAATGTAGATAAACAGTTTCTATTGCCTAGTAGTGTGATAATACAATGCACATGTTTGTGGTGATGCTGGTGTAAACAAATGTAATGTGCTGCTAGTAGTATAAATGTATGGCACTTGCAGTTATGTAAAGTACCCAGTACTTGATAATGATAATAAATGACTGTATTCCTTGTTTATGTATACATTATACTGCAGTTTCATTATGATTTTACAGTGTAATTCTTCTACTTATAAAAAAGTTAACTGTATAACAGCCTCATACAGGTTCTTCAGGAAGTATTCCAGAAGTTACTATTATCATATAAAGGCATTGTTACCATAAAAACTCCGTGCATATCACTGCTCCTAAAGACCTCCCAGTGGGACAAAATGTGGAGGTTGAAGACGGTGATACTAATGATCCTTATCCTGTGCAGGCCTAGGCTAATGTGTGTGTTTATGTTTTAGTTTTTCACACAAAAAAAATTAAAGTTAAAAAGGTTTACATTAAGAATAAAAAAAGCTTATTAAAAAATATAAAGAAAATATTTTTTTGCACCTGTACCATGTGTGTTTTGTCTTATGAGTCAAAAAGCTTAAAAATGTTTAAAGTTTAAAGTAAAAAAGTTTCAATAAGTTAAAGTTAATTTATTATTAAAGAAATAAACATTTAAAAAAATTAATGTAGCCTACTGGTATAGTATTTATAAATTTACAGTAGTGTAATGCCCTTGGCCTTTATATTCACTTATCATTCACTGATTGAACCAGAACAAATTCCAGATGCTCCATTCATGGTAAGTTTTTATACAGGAGTGCCATTTTTTTAAATCTTCTATACCATATTTTTACTGTACCTTTTCTGTGTTTAGTTGTAGTTAAATACACAAATATTTATCATTGTGTGACAGTTACCTATAGTATTCAGCATAGGAACATGTGATACAGGTCTGTGGCTTAAGATCAATAGGTTATACCACATAGCCTAGGTAGGCTATATCATCTGTTTGTGTAAGTACTCTATGATATTTGCATAACAAAATTGCCTAAGGATGCATTCCTCAGAATTTTTTCTTGTTGTTAAGCGGCACATGTTCGTACATACCGTAAAGGTATGTGTATATTTTTGAATAAAAAGTTTTTATTTCTGTTAAAACTTCTTGATTAATCATGATAGTTATTTTATTTTATTTTATTTTATTTTATTTTATTTTATTTTATTTTATTTTATTTATTTTATTTTATTTCATTTTATTATACTTTAAGTCCTAGGGTACATGTGCATAACGTGCAGGTTTGTTACATATGTATACTTATGCCATGTTGGTGTGCTGCACCCATCAACTCGTCAGCACCCCTCAATTCATCATTTATATCATGTATAACTCCCCAATGCAATCCCTCCCTCCTCCCCCCTCCCCCCTCCGCATGATAGGCCCCAGTGCGTGATGTTCCCCTTCCCGAGTATAAGTGATCTCATTGTTCAGTTCCCACCTATGAGTGAGAACATGCGGTGTTTGGTTTTCTGTTCTTGTGAGAGTTTGCTAAGAATGATGGTTTCCAGCTGCATCCATGTCCCTACAAAGGACGCAAACTCATCCTTTCTTATGGCTGCATAGTATTCCATGGTGTATATGTGCCACATTTTCTTAAGCCAGTCTGTCACAGATGGACATTTGGGTTGATTCCAAGTCTTTGCTATTGTGAATAGTGCCGCAATAAACATACGTGTACATGTGTCTTTGTAGTAGAATAATTTATAATCCTTTGGGTATATACCCAGTAGTGGGATGGCTGGGTCATATGGTACATCTAGTTCTAGATCCTTGAGGAATTGCCATACTGTTTTCCATAATGGTTGAACTAGTTTACAATCCCACCAACAGTGTAAAAGTGTTCCTATTTCTCCACATCCTCTCCAACACCTGTTGTTTCCTGACTTCTTAATGATTGCCATTCTAACTGGTGTGAGATGGTATCTCATTGTGGTTTTGATTTGCATTTCTCTGATGGCGAGTGACGATGAACATTTTTTCATGTGTCTGTTGGCTGTATGAATATCTTCTTTTGAGAAATGTCTGTTCATATCGTTTCCCCACTTTTTGATGGGGTTGTTTGTTTTTTTCTCGTATATTTGTTTGAGTTCTTTGTAGATTCTGGATATTAGCCCTTTGTCAGATGCGTAGGTTGCAAAAATTTTCTCCCATTCTGTAGGTTGCCTGTTCACTCTGATGGTAGTTTCTTTTGCTGTGCAAAAGCTCTTTAGTTTAATTAGATCCCATTTGTCAATTTTGGCTTTTGCTACCGTTGCTTTTGGTGTTTTAGACATGAAGTCCTTGCCCATGCCTATGTCCTGAATGGTACTACCTAGATTTTCTTCTAGGGTTTTTATGGTATTAGGTCTAACATTTAAGTCTCTAATCCATCTTGAATTAATCTTCGTATAAGGGGTAAGGAAAGGATCCAGTTTCAGCTTTCTACTTATGGCTAGCCAGTTTTCCCAGCACCATTTATTAAATAGGGAATCCTTTCCCCATTTCTTGTTTCTCTCAGGTTTGTCAAAGATCAGATGGCTGTAGATGTGCGGTATTATTTCTGAGGACTCTGTTCTGTTCCATTGGTCTATATCTCTGTTTTGGTACCAGTACCATGCTGTTTTGGTTACTGTAGCCTTGTAGTATAGTTTGAAGTCAGGTAGCGTGACGCCTCCAGCTTTTTCCTTTTGACTTAGGATTGTCTTGGCAATGCGGGCTCTTTTTTGGTTCCATATGAACTTTAAAGCAGTTTTTTCCAATTCTGTGAAGAAACTCATTGGTAGCTTGATGGGGATGGCATTGAATCTATAAATAACCTTGGGGAGTATGGCCATTTTCACGATATTGATTCTTCCTATCCATCAGCATGGTATGTTCTTCCATTTGTTTGTGTCCTCTTTTATTTCACTGAGCAGTGGTTTGTAGTTCTCCTTGAAGAGGTCCTTTACATCCCTTGTAAGCTGGATTCCTAGGTATTTTATTCTCTTTGAAGCAATTGTGAATGGAAGTTCTTTCCTGATTTGGCTCTCTGCTTGTCTGTTACTGGTGTATAAGAATGCTTGTGATTTTTGCACATTAATTTTGTATCCTGAGACTTTGCTGAAGTTGCTTATCAGCTTAAGGAGATTTTGGGCTGAGACGATGGGGTTTTCTAAATATACGATCATGTCATCTGCAAACAGGGACAATTTGACTTCTTCTTTTCCTAACTGGATACCCTTGATTTCTTTCTCTTGCCTGATTGCCCTAGCCAGAACTTCCAACACTATGTTGAATAGGAGTGGTGAGAGAGGGCATCCCTGTCTTGTGCCAGTTTTCAAAGGGAATTTTTCCAGTTTTTGCCCATTCAGTATGATATTAGCTGTGGGTTTGTCATAAATAGCTCTTATTATTTTGAGGTACGTTCCATCAATACCGAATTTATTGAGCGTTTTTAGCATGAAGGGCTGTTGAATTTTGTCAAAAGCCTTTTCTGCATCTATTGAGACAATCATGTGGTTCTTGTCTTTGGTTCTGTTTATATGCTGGATTACATTTATTGATTTGCGAATGTTGAACCAGCCTTGCATCCCAGGGATGAAGCCCACTTGATCATGGTGGATAAGTTTTTTGATGTGCTGCTGAATCCGGTTTGCCAGTATTTTATTGAGAATTTTTGCATCAATGTTCATCAGGGATATTGGTCTAAAATTCTCTTTTTTTGTTGTGTCTCTGCCAGGCTTTGGTATCAGGATGATGTTGGCCTCATAAAATGAGTTAGGGAGGATTCCCTCTTTTTCTATTGATTGGAATAGTTTCAGAAGGAATGGTACCAGCTCCTCCTTGTACCTCTGGGAGAATTCAGCTGTGAATCCATCTGGTCCTAGACTTTTTTTGGTGGGTAGGCTATTAATTGTTGCCTCAATTTCAGAGCCTGCTATTGGTCTATTCAGGGATTCAACTTATTCCTGGTTTAGCCTTGGGAGAGTGTAAGTGTCCAGGAAATTATCCATTTCTTCTAGATTTTCTAGTTGATTTGCGTAGAGGCGTTTATAGTATTCTCTGATGGTAGTTTGTATTTCTGTGGGGTCAGTGGTGATATCCCCTTTATAATTTTTATTGCATCTGTTTGATTCCTCTCTCTTTTCTTCTTTATTAGCCTTGCTAGCGGTCTGTCAATTTTGTTGATCTTTTCAAAAAACCAACTCCTGGATTCATTGATTTTTTGGAGGGTTTTTTGTGTCTCTATCTCCTTCAGTTCGGCTCTGATCTTAGTTATTTCTTGCCTTCTGCTAGCTTTTGAATGTGATTGCTCTTGCCTCTCTAGTTCTTTTAATTGTGATGTTAGAGTGTCAATTTTAGATCTTTCCTGCTTTCTCTTGTGGGCATTTAGTGCTATAAATTTCCCTCTACACACTGCTTTCAATGTGTCCCAGAGATTCTGGTATGTTGTATCTTTGTTCTCATTGGTTTCAAAGAACATCTTTATTTCTGCTTTCATTTCGTTATGTACCCAGTAGTCATTCAGGAGCAGGTTGTTCAGTTTCCATGTAGTTGAGCGGTTTTGATTGAGTTTCTTAGTCCTGAGTTCTAGTTTGATTGCACTGTGGTCTGAGAGACAGTTTGTTATAATTTCTGTTCTTGTACATTTGCTGAGGAGTGCTTTACTTCCAATTATATGGTCAATTTTGGAATAAGTGCGATGTGGTGCTGAGAAGAATGTATATTCTGTTGATTTGGGGTGGAGAGTTCTATAGATGTCTATTAGGTCCGCTTGGTGCAGAGATGAGTTCAATTCCTGGATATCCTTGTTAACTTTCTGTCTCGTTGATCTGTCTAATGTTGACAGCGGGGTGTTGAAGTCTCCCATTATTATTGTATGGGAGTCTAAGTCTCTTTGTAAGTCTCTAAGGACTTGCTTTATGAATCTGGGTGCTCCTGTATTGGGTGCATATATATTTAGGAGAGTTAGCTCTTCCTGTTGAATTGATCCCTTTACCATTATGTAATGGCCTTCTTTGTCTCTTTTGATCTTTGATGGTTTAAAGTCTGTTTTATCAGAGACAAGGATTGCAACCCCTGCTTTTTTTTTTGTTCTTCATTTGCTTGGTAGATCTTCCTCCATCCCTTTATTTTGAGCCTATGTATGTCTCTGCATGTGAGATGGGTCTCCTGAATACAGCAGACTGATGGGTCTTGACTCTTTATCCAGTTTGCCAGTCTGTGTCTTTTAATTGGAGCATTTAGCCCATTAACATTTAAGGTTAATATTGTTATGTGTGAACTTGATCCTGCCATTATGATATTAACTGGTTATTTTGCTCGTTAGTTGATGCAGTTTCTTCCTAGCCTCGATGGTCTTTACATTTTGGCATGTTTTTGCGATGGCTGGTACCGGTTGTTCCTTTCCATGTTTAGGGCTTCCGTCAGGGTCTCTTGTAAGGCAGGCCTGGTGGTGACAAAATCTCTAAGCATTTGCTTATCTGTAAAGGATTTTATTTCTCCTTCACTTATGAAACTTAGTTTGGCTGGATATGAAATTCTGGGTTTAAAATTCTTTTCTTTAAGAACGTTGAATATTGGCCCCCACTCTCTCCTGGCTTGTAGAGTTTCTGCCGAGAGATCTGCTGTTAGTCTGATGGGCTTCCCTTTGTGGGTAACCCGACCTTTCTCTCTGGCTGCCCTTAAGATTTTTTCCTTCATTTCAACTTTGGTGAATCTGGCAATTATGTGTCTTGGAGTTGCTCTTCTGGAGGAGTATCTTTGTGGCGTTCTCTGTATTTCCTGAATTTGAATGTTGGCCTGCCCTACTAGGTTGGGGAAGTTCTCCTGGATGATTTCCTGAAGAGTGTTTTCCAACTTGGTTCCATTTTCCCCCTCACATTCAGGCACCCCAATCAGACGTAGATTTGGTCTTTTTACGTAATCCCATACTTCTTGCAGGCTTTGCTCATTTCTTTTTCTTCTTTTTTCTTTGGTTTCTCTTCTCGCTTCATTTCATTCATTTGATCTTCAATCGCTGATACTCTTTCTTCCAGTTGATCGAGTCGGTTACTGAAGCTTGTGCATTTGTCACGTATTTCTCGTGTCATGGTTTTCATCTCTGTCATTTCGTTTATGATCTTCTCTGCATTAATTAGTCTAGCTGTCAATTCTTCCACTCTTTTTTCAAGATTTTTAGTTTCTTTGCGCTGGGAACGTAATTCCTCCTTTAGCTCTGATAAGTTTGATGGACTGAAGCCTTCTTCTCTCCTCTCGTCCAAGTCATTCTCTGACCAGCTTTGATCCGTTGCTGGCGATGGACTGCGCTCCTTTGCAGGGGGAGATGCGCTCTTATTTTTTGAATTTCCAGCTTTTCTGCCCTCCTTCTTCCCCATCTTTGTGGTTTTATCTGTCTCTGGTCTTTGATGGTGGTGACGTACTGATGGGGTTTTGGTATAGGTGTCCTTCCTGTTTGATAGTTTTCCTTCTGACAGTCAGAAGGACTGTCTGTTGGTCTGTTGGAGGTTGCTTGAGGTCCACTCCAGACCCTGTTTGCCTGGGTATCAGCAGCAGAGGTTGCCGAAGATAGAATATTGCTGAACAGCGAGTGTACCTGTCTGATTCTTCCTTTGGAAGTTTCCTCTCAGGGGTGTACTCCACCCTGTGAGGTGTGGGGTGTCAGACTGCCCCTAGTGGGGGATTTCTCCCAGCTAGGCTACTCAGGGGTCAGGGACACACCTGAGCAGGCAGTCTGTCCGTTCTCAGATCTCAACCTCCACGTTGGGAGATCCAGCGGCTCTCCCCAAAGCTGTCAGACAGAGTCGTTCGCGTCTGCACCGGCTCCCGCTACTTCCCCTGTTGGTCTTCAGCTGTGCGCTGTCCCCAGAGGTGGAGACTACAGAGACAGGCAGGCTTCCTTGAGCTGCTGTGAGCTCCACCCAGTTCGAGCTTCCCAGCGGCTTTGTTTACCTACTTAAGCCTCAGCAATGGCGGGCGCCCCTCCCCCAGCCTCCCTGCTGCCTTGCGGATAGATCGCGGCAGACTGCTGTGTTAGCAGTGAGGGAGGCTTCGTGGGCGTGGGACCCTCCCGGCCAGGTGTGGGATATATTCTCCTGGTGTGCCTGTATGCTTACAGCGCAGTATTGGGGTGGGAGTTACCCGATTTTCCAGGTGTTGTGTGTCTCAGTTCCCCTGGCTAGGAAAACGGATCCCCTTCCCCCTTGCGCTTCCAGGTGAGGCGATGCCTCGCCCTGCTTCAGCTCTCGCTGGTCAGGCTGCAGCAGCTGACCAGCACCGATTGTCCGGCACTCCCTAGTGAGATGACCCCAGTACCTCAGTTGAAAATGCAGAAATCAGCGGTCTTCTGTGTCGCTCGCGCTGGAGTTGGAGGCTGAAGCTGTTCCTATTCGGCCATCTTGCTCCGCACCCCGCCCCCCCCCGAGAGTAATTTTATTTTCTTTTAATTTTATTTATTTATTTATTTATTTATTTATTTTTGAGACAGAGTCTCACTCTGTCACCCAGTCTGGAGCGCAGTGGCACGATCTCGACTCACTGCAACCTCCACCTCCCAGGTTCAAGTGATTTTTCTGCTTCAGCCTCCTGAGTAGCTGAAATTACAGGTGCCTGGCACCATGCCCAGCTAATTTTTTTCTTTTTTACTAGAGATGGAGTTTCGCCACGTTGGACAGACTGGTCTTGAACTCGTGACCTCAGGTGATCTGCCTGCCTTGGCCTCCCAAAGTGCTGGGATTACAGGCGGGAGCCACCGCGCCGGATCATGATGATAATTTAACATGGTCTCTTAATAATATCGCCAGAGAATGTCAAGGGAATTAAAGCAGCTAAAATACAACAGTTAAAACTTTTAACATTAAGTTGTGTACAATAAGATACCATTTGTAATACGAAATCCAGAGGATTATATTGATGGTAGTTGGTATTATCCTTATAAGAGTGAATGCTAGTATATTAAACTTTCAGTAATAAAGACTATATTTATTCTGATGTTTTTTGCAATAAATCATTTTAGTTCACCTAACCTGATATACCGTATGTCTTAAGTAAATATACATAAGGATAGGGATAGATGGTATTGCGGGTTGAAAAAAGAAGTATCTTCAAAGGCTCAGGATTGCATTGAAAGAACTAAATATTGCCAAAATGCCTGTAACATTATTGGTAAAGAAAATGTATCATCAGATGAATTGGAAGAGAAAGCTGTAGGCCAAATTGTACAAAATCTTACAGACCATAAGTGTTTTCCAAGAGTGGTGAGGAGTGTTCCTGTCAAGGAATAACAAGGTCCGAATTATTCTTTTGGGCTCTGATGGGAGAATGGTTATGTGGAGAGTAAGCACAGATAGATACAAGGAAGAAGGAAGGAGGTTATCACAATAGTCCAGGGAAAATGTAAGATGACTTGAATTAGCTTCTTTACATTAAGAGATAAAATAATGGATTTAGTATGTATTTAGAAGACAGAGATGAATGAATTTCGGTGAATATGAAAAGGAAATGATGAAAGAAACAGAAGAGAACTGGAAGAATTAAACCAGTATAATTGCAGTTGAAAAGGAACACATTCTACTAGTCAACATAATTACATGCTCTCTATTCTAAAAGTTAAAACCATAAAAAAGAATTTCAAATTTCCCAAGACATCACTGTATCATCTGAATTGAGATCCCTTTAAAAATCTAAGTTACCAGAATACACTTTCAAATAACCCTTTTGAAGTTTACTACCTTACAATCCTATAGTCCACCTCCCGTCTCCTGCTGAGTTTCGCGAGGTTTCATCTTCATCATCTGAATGGACTGAGACCCATCCTCTTCTGATCTCAAGACAGTTTTTTGAGCAGGCCTTTGATTGTCCCAAAGTTTGATGTGCTAAGAAATCAGAGAGACTCATCCCCTGATTCTGGCTTATTTAAAAGTATTTTCCTCCTTCCTTCTCATACACTACAGTTCATAAGAAATAAAAAAGTCTTGCTATAAAATTTTCTGTCTATAACACAGTTGAAGAAACTAAGTGAGTAGAGCTTGAGTGGGAACTCATGATCAACAGCATATACAAAAACATTAAATAAAATGAGAACTGAAAACGTATATTATGTTATCAACATAACGGTCAATAATATCCTTAAGAAGAACAAATTAATAAAGTGATAAGAGTGGAAAAGATAATAGAATGGGTGGTGAGAAGGCAGACATGGCTTATGTAGGCAAAGCTTTTATTATTTATTTAAAATAAATTTAATAAAAATGGAATATGTTTAAGATTACAATTATTTTAATATGTATGTAAAATAATTACTACAGTCAATATAATCCACATATTTGTCTCCTCATATAGTTATCTTTTATGTTTTGTAGTTAGAACACCCGAAATCTACTCTCTTAGTGAATTTCCAGTGTACGTTAACTATAGTCATTTTGCTGTACTGTAGGCAAACCTTTTCAATTTTGCCTGAAAAAAAGTGGATGTAAGAAACATAGAATTAGATAAGGTAAAATGAAGAAACAAGGGTGAATATTATTTAGAAAATATTTTAAGGGATTATACTACAAACAATACAATAGTTATGGCTTGAGCAGAGAGTCAGTTAATATTCAACAAAATAAGATGCCTGTTATCAGAAAAAAAGCCCTTTATCTTTTCTAGGCAGAAATTCATTTCTGCATCTCTTTTGTCAAGATCAAGGCATGGTTTACAACAGACACTCAAATACTTCTGAATAACTTAGTACATTGATTACCTGGTATATCTAATCCAAATTTCTTACACTGAAATATGGCCTTATTTGTTTTGCTCATTGAGGTTGGAATATAGCTATCACCATTTGTAAATCTATATATCATAAAATCAATATTTTATAATATATTTCTGTAGTGACCTTAATATTTTTAATCACTTGTATATTATATATCATTATTGTCCTGTATAATTGGAAGATAACTTGGAAGTTCTTAGTGTTATTTAGGAAATATTGGATACCTTTAGATTTAAAACTTGTATTTTTTCAAAACATGTACCCTCTGGAGTTGTCAAATGATGTATGTTGTCCAGTATAACAGAAAGAGAACTACAAAATTAATTAAAGATTCATGATATTAATTTTGACCACATGTATTTATAGGAATGTATCTTTTAATGTTGATAGAGTAAATTTAATGGAACTTCTTCAAAGGGTACTTTAATATACCATGAGTTTTATTACATTAGAATTCAATTAAAAAACCACATAATAAATGTGTGATATGAATTATATTATTTTCTACTGATTGCATAATTATACGTGAAACTTTACTTCATTTTATGTAACAGTTTTTTATTACCAAAATTTGTGTTCAATTTATTTCCAAATAATAAAAAACTCTTTAAACTATTATTAAATAGCATCAGTTAAAAATCAAAGACTAAGTACATTTTAAAAAGATAAAATTAGATTCATAGTCAAGAATTAACCCCCAATTGATTGTGTTTCTAATTGTAAAAAATGACACCATGTACGTAACTAGAAGTTAACATTAATGTATTTATAATCTGAACATAGAGTATTGTTTTTGTTTTGTTATTTAATTAACAAAATTTATGTGTATTTATCATGTACAGCATGATGTTTTGAATATGTACATATTATGGAATAGAAAATTGAGCTTGTTAGTACATGTGTTACTTCATATTCTTACTTTTTGTGTGGGAGGAGAACACTTTCGGTTCTCTCTCAGCAATTTTCAAGAATATAATATATTGTTATGAGTTATAGCCACCATATTTTACAAAAGAGCTCTTGAATTTCTTTCTCCTATCTAACTGAAATTTTGTATCCTTTGACTAACATCCTCTTAGCCTCTCACCCCTCCCACCATGAGCTCCTGGTAAACACCATTCTACTCTGTATTTTTATGAGATCAACTGTTTTAGTGTTCACATAGAAATGAGATCATCCATTATTTGTCTTTTTGCACCTGGCTTATTACACTTAATATAATATTCTCCAGGCTCATCCATATTGTCATAAATGACAGATTTCTTTATTTTTTAAAGCTGAATAGTATTCCATTGTGTGTGTGTGTGTGTGTGTGTGTGTGTGTGTGTGTGTGTGTATCACATTTCCTTGATCCGTTCATCTGTTGATGAACACATATATTTATTCCTTATCTTTGCTATTATGAATAATGCTGCAGTGAACAAGGGGGTTCAGATACCTCTTTGACATACTGATTTTGATTCCTCTGGATATATACCCAATAGTGGGATTGCTCGATTGGGAAGTGTTTTCTAAAATGTAAATTCAAGGGAGAAAATGAAATGGTAAGGAAAGGATATAATTGATAAAACTGAATCAGTGCACATAAAATAAAACTTTAACATGGTAAAAATAAGCCATAAAATAGAAATCAACTGACAAACTAGGAGGAAAATATGTGCGATATGTGGACAGCAAATATCAGTATCAGTTAAAATTCTTAAAAATTAAAGGAAAGAGGCAAAAAGTGGCTTAGAAAAATGGGTACAAAATGTGAGAAAATTCACTAAAACAAACACAGCTTTTATAATATAAAGCATTTTGAAACTCATTCAGACAAACACAAATATAGAGAACATTCAGATGTCTTCTCATTGATTGAAATGGCAACAGGTAAGAGAAAACAATGGCAACATAGTCTGTTAGTAAGATAATGAAGTGCCACTCACATTGCTGATGAGAATGCAAATTAATATAATAATTTGAAGGAGAAATTGACAATGTCTAATAAAAACACAAATGTAACCTTTAGATAAGGCATCCCTCTTTCAGTACCTTACCCACAAAATAAGTATCCAGCTATATGAAAAAGCATATTAACAAGTCTATGCATTGTAAAATTATTTGAAATTAGAAAATACAGTAAAACAACTAAAAAACCAACACATATGAGATTTTCAGAACATATTATGGCACGTTTTTAAAACTGTGTAATGTGAGCTGTAATAAAAATAGCTATGAATTCATAGAATTAACATGGAATAATTTATTAACATGTGATGTAGTACAAAAGGCAAAATGCAAAACATTGTCTATGGTCTGCTAGCTTTTATGCATGAACTAAAGGGAACAAAGTATACACGTATTTGCTTATTTGTGCAAAACAAAACACATACATACATACTCATGAAGGATAAAACAGGAGCTGATGCTATCAGTTGCCTTCAGAGGGAAGTTGGAATGTGTGGATAAGAGAGGGTCAAAACAAATAGGGTAAAAGAGATAAGGGAATAATATTTCCCTGAATATAACAATTGTATTAGTTTAACTCTTAGAACCATGTTATGTTTTACATAACCAAAAAAAGTAACAATATCAAACATGGCAGAAAGTGGAATAGAGAGACAAATGTACCTAACCATACATTGAAGAAAAGATATAATCACATTGGCAAGATAGGGGAATTAACTCAAAATTCTTGAACAGAGTAATCTGACTATATACTTTCAAGTTTCAAGACAAAAATAAGCACACATTAAACTGTAGTTAGTAATTTATTTTTATCAAAGATGTTGACTAGTGATTGTGTAACTATTAATACTGTCTGCATATTGTAGCATTAAGGAATAAGTTAATGCATTCATAATAATGATAACCACATTCATAACTGTTGGAAAATGGTGCTATGTATCTGGAAAGAGAAAAGTCTAGGATCATTTGTCTGCTGTTGGATATGAAGTGGAAGTGACTGAGGAACCAATGGGGCAAAACTACCATCTGTAGGATTATGACTGAATGACTTTAAGTAAGAATCTCACCCAGGTGGAATGATACAGGGATACAGGGAACTCCTCCTGTCTGACTCCTTTGAGCTGGGACATTGGCCTTTTTCCAACCTTCAGACTCAAACAGAAACATTAGTTCTTCTTGGGTCTCTAACTTGCAGGTGCTGAAATGGAATGTATACCATTGGTTCTCCTGATTCTTAGGTTTTTGAACTTGGACTGGAACTACAACTACACATTAGTTCTCCCATGGGTCTTCAATTTCTGACCATAGGTCTTGGAATATTTCATCCTCCATAATCATGTGAACCAGTTCTGTATTATGAATCATATAAATACACACACACACACATAGATACATAAATATATATACATATATATATATATATATAAGTAAAAATACACATACACACAAATATATATATGCACACACAGACACACACACAAACACACAACTATTGGCTCATTTCTCTGGAGCAACTTGATTAATATGGATTTCCAATTTCCCTAAGCCTATGAATTCCTTCTTCTACATAAAACCAAAAGAGGTCCGGCATTTCCAACTAACTCACTGTGGCCCGCTTTTTGGTCCATATTTCTGTAAACTAACAAAACCACTGGAGTTTTTATAACTCACTGAGCTGTAGTGTTAAATACAGAATCTCTGCTTAGCGAGCCCATATCAATATAAATCCGTAGCTTTAGATAGACAGATAGATATCAATGATAGATAGATGCAGATCAGCATCATGCATGTTTTAAAATACATACCTTTTAAATCTGATTTCTAGATCTGTACACTCAGAAGAGTATAGAACCAATGACAGTGACACTCAGGAGCAATGAGAATAATTAGAGCCAAAATCTTAATTTTTAAATATAATTCTTCATGAAGAGGAATGAAGCTTCCTTAGAGAATTTGTAGATAGAGTTAAGATTAGGCTTGGAAATACAAGAAAAATTATGCCATAATAGGAAGGTGGGATGTACTGAAAAAATGATGGGGTCATGTCTAAAGGACAAATTACTGTGCCAGGAGTCGGCTTAAAGTTGCTTCCATTGTCTGAATAAGAGTAATTTATTATAGCTCATAGAATTAAATAAGAATACATCTAAACAAACAAATCCACAAGTAAGTAAAATGAGGGAAGGAAAATCTCTTCCTTGTAGAATGGCAAAAAAAATAAAAAATAAAAAAATAAATTGCAGGAGTAGTGATGGAATTAGAAAATCATGATTTTGTGTTCACCACATTTTTTTTTGAGAGTATTACCATTAGTGGATAACAACATAATGGGTATTCATTTCAAGAGGAGTCAGATTTTATACTTTCACAATGTATTATCTTAACATTCTTTATAATTATAAAGGGCAAAAATATTAACTTTTTAACATTTTAATATTAACTTTTTAAAAGACACCATCTGTGAGTTTTATTTTCTGTAAAATTAATTGATTTTAATATGGTAAATTATTGATTTTAATATGGTAAATAAAGAAACACATGTTTATCAGTTTCATTAAATATGAAATTTTCTTTCATTTGAATTTTTTTGCCAGCATTACTTCTTCTGAGACATTGTCACAAAGACTTTTTTTACGTATGTAAATAAGTTCACCTTCATTTAGTGCCCGTAGCTACATATCTAGAGTCTCTTGAATAGCAGCAGTGTCAATATTCTTAAAATTAGCTTTTTCTTCTATAAGTACATGCAAATTTCACTTGCAGCATTACCACTTTTTGATTCTTTGTGGCATTTTCATCTTTATTGGTCAAGTCTCTCTTTCAGTTTTTTTTTTTTTTAATTTTTATAAAATGATAGATTACCAGGAGACACATAAGTTGCAAATACATGCTTTGCTGTCGGTGCATGAACCTAATAACGGACGTAAAGTGATCAATCACCAACAGAATTTGAAAAAAAAAGTGTAATTAGTCACGGATTATAATGTTCATCTGTTTTTATGTGGTGATTTGTGGACTGAAGAACTAGCAACAAAGATTGTACTTTACACCTTTACTCATAGTTAATATACCAACTAAAATGTGGACTTCTTGTTAGGAAACTGTTGTGATTTAACTAAACTATGAAAACTGAAATTTGAGCATAACAGGATCTTGAAAAATGAGAACCGCTTGCATCTAAAATGTAAGCAAAATTTTAGAATTATTTCTCCAATTGGCTGTTGTCCAAAAAATTTCTCCTGTCCATTTTTAGAATGTCCATTTTTAGAGACATAGATGGATGAACCAAGATTGGCCACACAGGTGCTCTTAAGCAAGATTTGTAATTAGAGGAAATGACTCAAAGATTCAAATCATTTGGAGATGATGCAGAGTGGTTGTGCTGTTGACCAGTAGCCAGAGAGACTGTGCATTAAGGGCTGTGAAGTTTTTGGAGGCAATGACACTGTTGACAAGAACCCAATGGTGTCATCCAGGCAAGGCAGGCAGGCCAGGCCCACGAATGACTATGCTGTCCATTGTCTCTTCCTTCAGCTATGCACATTTATTTTTGAGGCTAATTCTTCAGGCTATCTCTTTATTCTGTGAGCTTTTCTATATCCTCCCAATTCCATTTTCTCCTTAACAAATCCATAATCATTATCAATAACTGCCATCATGCTGCATATAGAAAGTCTCCCCACCTTAGCCTAGTTTTAATTTTTAATTTCTCATTTTGTAATACAGTCATTATGAAGAATTAATATATTTGTTGTGTGCAAGTCAGTGCTTTGTACAGATTAAATCTATCTAGAATGTTTTTCCTTCTTTTTTTATTTCGTTTTCTCCAACCTCCACTTTTCATTTACGTATTCACTGTTTTTCCTAAAAGGAAATTCTAAAAGTACAATCATTTCTGAAAATCTGTTTCTGAAGTACTAACCAAAATGATGCTTTCATTTTTAAGGTAATTTCAATTTTTGTTCTAGTGTCCACCATAAAACGTATAAATGGAAATTTGTCAGCATTAATTTTATATATTCAAAGTGGCCAAAAGTGCTTGATAAATTATAAGAATTAGTAAATGGTATTTATTATTAAACATATATATACTATATATATACTAAAAATCAATGCTTCACATTTAAGGACCTTTCTTGTTCTATAGAAGTACTTTCCCACATCGCCTCAAAGGCCCATTCCTAGAGGCTCTATTCCCCCATACATTTTTCTCATTCCCCCAATTATTTTTTATTCCATTTCCTTCCCACTGACAGTCACCATCTAAGATATCTTTCAACAGCAAATACAAAGGCTTCCCACTCCATATAACTTCCCCAGAAATATCATGTAGATTAATGCAGTTCTGGCAGTAAAACATGAAAAATTTTGGGCCACAAATTTACAATAGTTGTTAGTGATTTTCACATTTGGAAATGACTACTGGCTTAAATTACTGGAAGACTTGACCTATAGGGTAAATTCCTTATCAACAATTCCCGGACTCTAATGTGGTTGTTGAGAGAAGATAATGAGCAGTGGAAAAACACCCCTGGCAAAATAAATTAAAGCCTCCTAGGATATATCCTAGCTTGGGATTTTGCCTAAGGCCAGTTTCGTTTTAATGCTGCTCTAAATATATTAGGAAATAGGTCCGCGTTTTATCTCTTACTTTGGGAACCACTGATAATGCTAAGGCAAATATTAAGTAATGGTTCAGCTAACTGTGAATGCTTCCCTGGGGATATTTTTGTTATTATTTTATACAAGTTAAGTAGTGAGATGTAAAGACAAAACCGAAAGCAGAAGACCGACTTCTATTTTTGTTTACATTTTGACTTCTTTTGGTTTGTCTCTAGTTTCACATTATTGGTAATTTATTTAATCTTTAACTCTGAAATATAAATTAAGAAGCTTAGATGTTCTTTCGGTTCACGACTCTTTTCCCTAACTTTTTCAGGCAGTTTAGATTCACTTACATGCAAAGAAAAAAGTGATGATAATGATGAAATTAATGAAAGGTTTTATGACAGACCACAGATATGCTTATAGAAAACAATATACTAAAATTAGAGTCATATATTGTTTATAAATATGTAAATCCGTGTAGCTTCAAATGTTCTTCCCAGTTGAATACATATCAATTCCACCAATGCCTAACTAAATCCAAATGAGAACTATAATGCTCTATTTCCCTAGCCATGTAACATAAAATACTCTTATATTTTATTAGATTAGATAATAACAGAGAAAGTAAAGTTCGTACTTATTAGCCAGAATCAGTAAGTGGGTTTAGAGATATTCTTACTATTTTCAGATCATCTAGAAAATCTAACGAAAACATGAACTCCGCTGTTCGGAACACTAATGGGGAGAGGTTCAGGGGCTTGATCATGTAACCCTCTGGGGTGATGAAAGATCCATGCTCCATGAAAGCGGGAGGATAAGCAATTGTGAATAAAAGTATATCATACATTATTACTAGCCATCCATTCTTTCACACAACTGACCAACATCTCCTCAAAATATTCTTGTTAATGGGCCTCGTTTTCTGTTTTCCTGAGTAATTTATAATTTTCAGCAAAACAAATTAAATATCAATATACTGTGGGAAATACAGCTAAATATTGTCCTATCTATAAACAAAAATAAATGTAATTTAACACATAATTGAAAATTGATTCAATTATATATCAATAAAAAATAAATGATATATATTAGTGAAGTTATGAGAGACATACATCTTTGTGATATTCACATAATTCTGATTCCTCTTACTCTACTTCTTCAAGGTAACATTATATAATTCACAGATTTTTTACTGTACTTAAATTTATCAATAACTTTAATAGGATAATAATTCCTACCATGAGCTGATGTATTTAAAAGCTATATTTAATGTGTATAACATAATATAATTTGGCTGACAGAAAACAAAATATTCTTTCAATGTTACTTAAAATAGGTGAAACTTGTTTTTATGTTTAGATTTATAGGTCAAACGGCAAAAGTTTATACATTGCCATTTTGAGATTCCATGAAACTATAGCCATGAGCATTAAATAAAAGTTAGAAACATAAATTTTTATAGCACTTTAGTATTTTCTTTCCATTTAAACACAAAACTAAAGTGTATAATATTATTAGTAAAAATCCAACCAACAGCAAGTTTGTATTTTGACAAGGAGCTGCGTGCAGCTCTTTAATTCTTCAGTTTTTGTGATCACAAATTCCACACAAGATATAAGCCACAGCAGATTTCAACAAGTTTTATTTTTATGTAGGCAATATAAAGCACACTAAATTTTAAATGTAGTAAATCTTTGAAAATGATTCTAGGCAATATTTATTATAACATCTTTTTTCTTTTTTAAGAAGGTAGTAACAATTAATATGCCAAACAGTTACAATTTAAATTAATTGTAAAACTTTGGATAATGCCAAGTTTCCCATATTTATAGATAAATTGGAGAAACAATTTTGCACTCCAAGAAATGTATCATGTTTAATAGTGCTAATGAGGACTTCTGGTTACTATGGCAGGGTGAGTTAAATTAGAAGAAATAGCTGCTTTATTAAAGAAACAAAAAATACTGGCGGGGCACAGTGGCTCATGCCTATAATCACAGCACTTTGAGAGGCCAAGGTGGGTGGATCACCTGAGGTCCGGAGTTTGAGAACAGCCTGGCCAACATGGTGAAACCCCATTTCTACTAAAAATACAAAAAATTAGCTGGGCGTGGTGTCAGGCACCTGTAGTCCCAGCTACTCGGGAGGCTGATGCAGAATTGCTTGAACCTGGGAGTCAGAGGTTGCACTGAGCCAGATTGCACCATTGCACTGTAGCTTGGGCAACGAGAGCGAAATTCCATCTCAAAAAAAAAAAAAAAAAAAAAAAAAAAATTCTGATACTTTCAAATTTTAAAAAATATAGAAGAAATTACTATGAACATTCCAGCTGCCAAAACTCTGATCTGATGAGCACAAGTTGGAGCTATCTAGCTCATGAGATATCAAATGGCAAGTAAGAGAATGATTAGGGAGCTGAGGTTTCACTACAATGTGATGACATGAGATAATTCCTAGCCTCCTGCCAAAATAGAAATGTAACTGTGTGAAGTAGATATGAAAACATCTGTCAAATCTGTGAAACAGGGATTATAAATTCTCTCTCCACTATTCTTGAGAGGTTGCAAATAAGCTTATTGTCTGGAACCTGGAGGTAAGGTGGAGTGGGAGAAACCTATGACAGACCCATGATGTTGGTGAAATTAAATTATAAAAATGTTCATCTATAAATATTGACTAAAAATCATTTAGCAATGATTAATCAGTGAAGTTTAAAATACCAGCAATAATATGGAATATGATAGAAAATAGTATAAAGGTTTGTAAAGAAATGAAAATAGAGCTACTGTGTGATCCAGCAATCTCTTTCTGGCTACCCCCAAAACAGATGAAATCACCAACATGTAAAGATATTTGCACCCCCATGTCCATTGCAGCATTGTTCACAATAGCCAAGATATGGAGGCCATCTAACAATCTAAATGCTCATTAATAGACAAATGGATAAAGAAAACATGGTGTGTATATATATGTATATATGTGGTACATGAGGGTGCAAATATCTTTACGTGGTGGTGATTTTATCTGTTTTGGAGATAGCCAGAAAGAGATTGCTGGATCACATAGTAGCTCTATTTTAGTATATATATGTATATACATGTATTATATATATGTACATATATACACCACATATATACATATATAAAATACCACATACACATATATATGGAATGATATATACATATATATGGAATGATATATATGGAATGATATATATGGAATGATATATATATATATGGAATGATATGGAATAATGTTCACAGTTTAACAAAAGGAGCAAATTCTGTTATTTGCCACAACATGGGTGGACTTGGAGGAATTTATGCTAAGTAAAATAAGCCAGACACAGAAAGAAAAATATTGCATGATGCATAATTCCTCTTATATGTGGACTATGTGTTTTGTAAGAGCTCAAATACTCAGAGATAGTGGGGTGGAGGTGAGAGTGATGGAAGAGAAAATGGGAAGATGTGGGTCAAAGGATACAAAATGGCATACATATAGGATGAAAAAAGTCTAGACATCTGATGTACAACATGAATACTAAAGTTCATAAAGTTGCATTGTATTAGAGAGTTTTGTCAACTAAGTAGAGTTTAGTTGCTCTTGTCACAAAAATGTAACTAGTTAGATGATAGATACGTTAATCTACTTCACTGTAGTAATCATTTTGCTATCTACATGTATCCCATAATATCTTGTCATAAACTTCAAATACACACAATAAAATGTGTTCAATAAACATGAAATATGAGAAGATAGAGGTTGGAATTAAAATATTCAATTTTTGAAGTATAAAACGACTGAATTATTTTATACATGTTTAGAATATATGTGAAACGTTCATAGTAAAGAATAGAAAAACAGTAGAATGTCAAATTCAAACCCAGTGCAGGGAAAGCATAGAAGAAAAGAAGAACTAAAGTACCAGAATATAATAGAAGGAAAGAAGAAGACTGAAGCAAAGAAAAATATGACAAATAAAGTATTCAAAACATATATCAAATTATGTCAGTAATCACAGTATGAAACATACTATTCAAAGATAAAATAATATTTTGTCTCAAATTATTTCATAAATTTTTAAAAATAATTTGATGTTGTTAAATACAAGTCTGATTATATGGGAAATTGCTTCTAAAGAAAAAATGATTTTGTGTGTGAGAACAAAATAACTGGAAGTTGAAAAAGCCCTGTACACAAAAATTGTAAAACTGTCAGTCCATTTTCCTCTCAGGGACTCCATGAATCCCTTGAAATTAAATACTAGTATAAAATATATGTTTATACTTATAAGTGCATTTATTTATTTATTTTTGAGTGTGAATCCAGAGCTTTTGTCAGATGGTTTTAAGTATTGCAACATAAGAAAGGAAAATAATGATTGCCATAAATGCAGTATTTGAAACACTGGTGGCTAATATGAAACAACATTTAACCACAAAGAGAAGAGGCCAAGTCATTTCCTAAATAAAGTTCTGCTCACCACCACTTAACAAATGTTAAGGGCTTAGAATACTCATGTGTAATTTATTCCCCAGTTATAATTATTTAGGTTGTTTGTAGAATACACTTTAAGCGTACTGTTTTAGAGCCACAGAAATTTGCTTTGTTATAATTTCATGTGATTAATTGACCAAAAGATGTGTTATAATAATTTTGTACACAATTTTATGATAGTCTAAAAAGTATGAAGAAAACAACTGCCAGAATGAGAGAATTCTGATTTCAGCTTTTGCCCTTCTTTTTGTGCTGTTAGATGAGCTGCTATGGGAAAATTTAAAAAGGGGATATCTATAAACCTATCTTCCCTCTTTCCTTTGTTGTTTATCTAATTAATAAGCCTTTATTGAGATGTTCTACCTACCATGCACTCTGTGTGGTGCCAGGGATATAAATTAGTAAACAAAATCAGAAAGCTTCCATTTCCATTTAAATATAATGAGAAAGACACATTTTAATTTTGTATGTAAAGGTCTGATAACTATATTAGTTTAATTATTTAATGCATGATTATTGCATGTCTAAGGTCTTATTTTTACTTGGAGTTAGGAGTTTCAAAGTTATTCCTCCCTAGGCTGATGTCTTAACTTGTAATTTTGCCTCTACTCACAATTCTCTCAATTAATTATAGACAAATCTTGTGACTTTTGTTGTCATTGTTTTGTTTTTATTGTTTTTGTTCTCAGAGAAGGATGAAGAATTGAATTGGAGGATTATTGGGAGAAAGTAGGATAAGAGATTTTCTTTGACTCAGAGAGTAACAATAATGAATGTTACTGACATTTTTTAATCACTTAGCATATGTCAGGCACAGAGGTAAATGCCACACATACATCATGAGAGACACACAGGTTAATAACCACCCAGTGTCTCATAGAAAGGAAGAGGACATTTGGGATCTGAACTTTGGAAATTAACTTCAGGCTCTCTGTTCTTCAAAACTCTGCAAGACTGAGAGAGGTAAATTAACCAATAAACAACCATGTCCCTGAGAGCAAGGTTTTCTTTTTCTAAATTTATCAGTTGCCAATGACCAGTAGTTACTTTAGTAATATTAAAATAAAAGTAAAAACACTAGAAAAATAAAATTTAAAAGATGCAAAATAGAAATCTACCTTTTTATTATTATATTTAACAGAAATACTTTATCAAAAAACTAAAAATTGAATCACAATTTATCTACATTTTTCAAATTGATATAAATTTTTAAAATATCTTGTCAAGGACTTGCAACAATAATTTGCAAATTAACACCTGTCCAGAGACCTATCTTTGAGTTACAGTGCCCTCATCCATCCCATGTCATGGTATTTGTATTTGTGTGTGACATATATATATATTTCTTCATTGGAGACTAGTTGAGAACCAAGAAAAATATATGCCAATTTGTATGAATCTTAGGATAAAAGACATCCATATGTGGAAATTTTACCAATTATAGGCATTTTAGAAAATGATTTTTGAAATCTCACTTAGCCCTACATAAAGATAATTTGGAAAAAGCTAGGAAAATGAGAAAGGAATTTTTTTAGCATAGTTTTTCCCCCCAATTCCTAAATGCACCTGTACTTAAGATAGTTATAAGAGTGAAGAAACTCATTTCTCTAATGAGACACTGAATGGATACTCTAGATGAAAAGCCTAGTTCAGGGAAAACACCACTGTGAATTGTTTAGCCTATTATTTTTATTTTCTGGAGATACACATGTGTTTGGTTTTAGCAAGTGTGAACAAGCTCTAACAATACATTTATAATATTTCGTGGAACTGTCTTTGTAGCCCATGAGCTTCAGAATGTCATCTACGTAGTCTTACTGGTAATCCTCATATGGGTAGTCTTCATCACAAAACAGTTGTAGGGACATGACAACATTGTTTTTGCTGTCAGCCATCAAACATAATTTTCAAGTCTATTTTGTATCTATCTGGGTATTAGAATTTTTAAAATTTTATTTTGATCTTGGGGAAAGTATGTCCTAGAAGAATTGTGTGGAACACAATTTAAAATTATTACATATAAGTAGGTATGTGAATGCAACAGAACAATTTAAAAGAATCAAGGATTTTTCTAGATTGCCATTTTATATTACAGTTTAGTAGGAGAGAAGATTTTCAGGTTGTCCTTGAAAAAAATAATTCTGATTTTATCAATTCATAATTTGCAGACAGAAGCACATTGAAGATGATATAGTTTCTTTTAAAACTGATGAAATGATAGGTAATTTTGACTTTAAAATAAGTTAATTTATGTAAGATGAGATTTAGAAGGGAACTTTCTAAATGAAATGTAAGAAATGACTATATTAAATTACTAGCATAAAAAATGTGAAAAAAAACTTTTAAAGTGTTTCCGAAGTATTATGTTAAAGTATTTTATGCAATTTATATTTTATCTAAGTATAATTTAATCCCAAATGATATATGGTGAACATTGAGAATGCTCCTGATAGTGCTTTGAGGAAAAGAATGTAAGAATAATAACATGAAGCAACTAAGTAATGTAAAAAATTGTGATGACATTTTTAAAAATAATTAATTGAATTTATTTTTAAACAGTGTTAACAGAAAAACTGAACCACAAGTAGAGTCCCTTGTTCCTGTATATTCTTTCTTCCCACCTCCCAGTTTCCCCTATTATCAGCATAATCTATTGTGTTATTGATGAATCAGTATTGATACATAATTAACTAAAACCCCAGTTTAAATTAGGGTTTGTTCTTTCTGTTGTACATGTCTATGTGTTTTCACAAATGCACAACATCATATATCCATCATTATGATATAAAACAGAATTGTTTCACTGCCCTAAAATCTTGCCATGCTCCCCGATTCCCACCGCCATACGTCCCTGGTCTTCACATATCCTCCCACATTTCTGGCAACCAGTGATTTTTCTACTGTTTCAGTAGTTTTGCCTTTTCTAGAATTTTATATAATTGGAATTGACCAACAGAGACCTCTCAGTTAACTACACTTTAGACAGATTTTTTCCTTTCTATAAGCCCCTTGACTTTCTTTTTATTAGTACATTTACTTTAGAAATCTGGTAATTGTAAATTGTCTTTCTGCCCTTTTGAAATAGATATAAATCTTCTTCCAGCCTCAGTTTAACAATCCAGGAGATGTCTTTATTGAGAACCTGAGAATTATTTCTTTCAAATATAAACGTGGAAGAGGATTGCACCTCTATCTCTCAGTCTCTTTGGGAGGGTAAGGGGCCTACCAATTAGCAAAGACAGATGGGCCTAATCACAGCAAAAACCCTTTGAAAACTCAGACATAACTCACTGTGCTGAAGATGTCTCTTTAATCAACCTCCTTGCTACTGTTTTCCAATACTTTTCTATCAAACGACCCCTTTGTTTATAAATCTATTGTGGGAACCCACCACTGATGATTAACGTGGGTTCTTTTCTATTTCTGTAAGCTCTCAGCTGGTTTGAGAAATAAAGGGAAAGAGTACAAGAGAGAGAAATTTTAAAGCTGGGTGTCCGGGTGAGACATCACATGTCAGCGGATTCCATGATGCTCCCTGAGCCATAAAACCAGCAAGTTTTTTATTAGCGATTTTCAAAAGGGGAGGGAGTGCATGAATAGGGTGTGGGTCGCAGAGATCACATACTTCACAAGGTAATAAAATATCACAAAGCAAGTGGAGGCAGGGTGAGATCACAGGACCACAGGATGGGGTGAAATTAAAATTGCTAATGAAGTTTCGGAAATGCATAGTCATTGATAACATCTTATCAGGAGATAGGGTTTGAGAGCAGACAGCCTGTCTGACCAAAATTTGTTAGGTGGGAATTTCCTCATCCTAATAAGCCTGAGAGTGCTACAGGAGACTGGGACTTATATCATCCCTTTGGCTTTGACCGTAAAAGGTGGCCGCCTCAAGGGGGCCGTATATAGACCTACCCTCAGGGTGCATTCTCTTTCTCAGGGATGTTCATTGCTGAGAAAAAGAATTCAGTGATATTTCTCCTATTTGCCTTTGAAAGAAGAGAAATATTGCTCTGTTCTGTCTGGCTCACCAGCAGTCAGACTTCAAGTCTTATCTCCTTTGGTCCCTGAAGATTGCTGTTATCCTGTTCTTTTTTCAAGGTGTCCAGATTTCACATTGTTCAAACACACATGCTGTACAAACAATTTGTGCAGTTAACACAATCATCACAGGGTCCTGAGGCGATATTCATCCTCCTCGGTTTACAAAGATGATGGGATTAAGAGATTAAAGTAAAGACAGGCATAGGAAATCACAAGGGTATTGATTGGGGAAGTGATAAGTGTCCATGAAATCTTCACAATTTATGTTCAGAGATTGCAGTAAAGACAGGTGTAAGAAATTATAAAAGTATTAATTTGGGGAAGTAAGAAATGTCCATGAAATCTCCATAATTTGTGTTCTTCAGCCGGTCCCTCCGTTTCGGTTCCCTGACTTCCCGCAACACAAATCCTTTTGACTTTTGTTTTAGCAGAGTTGAATTCAGTCTCTCTATTCTGTTGAAATAATCGTGAATAGAGTCTTTTTTTTTTTTTTTTTTTTTTTTGCCTAATGTCTTTGTCCCTTGCAATTGTTATATTGACAGAATCATATAATGTGATCTTTTAGGCTTGCTTCTTTTACTTGGCAGTATATATTTATAGTTTCTTCATGTATTTTGATGACTCAATCACTTTTTTTTTTTTCACAGAATAATATGTCTGTTTAAATGTATCATGTTGGTTCATCTGCTCAGCTATTGAAGGGCATTTTAGTTACTTTTAATTTTTGGCAATTAAGAATAAAACTGTCATAATTATTCACATGCCGGTAGGAGTTGGTTATTTCCCTTTCCCACATTGACTAGACTCTGGTAAAACTCAAGTCAGTTAGGTTCTGGTAAAATAATTTCCCTTTAGGGAACCTAGTGCTCTGGGCTTATTAGAAAATGCTACTTTTTTACTCCCTCTATTGGAAGTGCAAAGAGATATTTTTCCCTGATCTTCACCTTAAGAACTCAGTGTGACTCCTGCTGGTAAAACTCACAAAAGTGTGGGAATCTCTCTGTTGTTGGGCACCCTGGAAGTTTTTATCTCTCAAGGTGGGTCATATATGTCTCCAAAAATTATTCACTTAACCTTTTACATGTGCCTACCAATTGCCTGCTCAAGCAACACCTTGTGGTCTTGGTGAGCTGTGGTTCTCTATATGTATCTGTCTGTATAGTTTTGAAAGCAGTAGTTAGTCCTGTGGCCTTAATTCTCTAACAGTTCTAAAATGAGTTGAATTTTTAGTTTATTCAGCACTTTTCTTCTTGTGGTGGGGACACAAATGATGACTTCCAAGTTTGTTACATGTCTGACTGGAAATAGAAAGTAAGATTACATTAAAATAAAAATGAAAGTATTATAATTACTTTAAAATCGTCCTGTATCCTTAATAAACACTAAAAAGTGAATGAAATCAGTTAATATTGAAGAATGTTATCCTAAATATGTAGTCAAGCTTTTCTTAAGAATACTTGAATGAACAAGAGACATATCTAAATTGAAAATAATATGTATTAGTCTATTCTCAAACTGCTATGAAGAAATACTCAAGACTGGGTAATTTATACAGAAAAGAGGTGTAATTGACTCAGTTACACATGGATGAGGAAGCCTCAGGAAACTTACAATTATGGCAGAATGGGAATCAAACATGTCCTTCCTCACATGGCAGCAGCAAGGAGAAGTGCTGAGGAAAAGGGGGAAAAGCCCCATCTAAAACCATCAAATCTCATGAGAAGTCACTCACTATTATGAGAACAGCATGGGGGAAATTACCTCCATGGTCCAGTCACTTGCCACCAGATCCCACCCACGACATGTGGGGATTATGGGAACTAAAATTCAAGATGAGATTTGGGTGGGGGCATGGTCAAACCATATAATTCCACCTGTGGCCCCTCCCAAATCTCATATCCTAACATTTCAAAACAAAATCATGCCTTCCCAACAGTCCTCCATAGTCTTAACTCATTTCAACATTAAGTCAGAAGTCAGAGTCCAAAGTCTCATCTGAGACAAGGCAAGTCCCTTCCATTTAAGAGCCTGTAAATCAAAAGCAAGTTAGTTATTTCTTAGATACAATGGGGGTGTAGGCATTAGATAAATACATTGTATTAGTTCATTCTCATGCTGCTAGTAAAGGCATGCCCAAGATGGTAATTTATAAAGCAAATAGGTTTAATTGACTCACAGTTCAGCATGGCTGGAAAAGCTTCAAGAAACTTACAATCATAGTGGAAGATGAAACAAATACGTCCTTCGCATGGCAGCAGAAAGGAGAAGATATGAGCAAAGCGGGAATCCCCTTATGAAACCAAAAGATTTCCTGAGAACCTACTCACTGTAACAAAAATAGCATTAGGGAACTGCCCCCATTATTAATTTATCTCCCACCTTATCCCTCCCACAATATGTGGGGATAATGGAAACTACAATTCCAGATTAGGTTCGGGTGGAGAAAAAGCCAATCCATGTCATACACCCGTTCCAAATGGGAGAAATGTGCAAAACAACCGGACTACAGGCCCCATGCAAGTACAAAATCCAACAGGACAGTCGTTAAACTTTAAAGTTCCAAAATAATCTCCTTTGACTTCATGTCCCACGTCCAGGTCATGCTGATGCAAGAGGTGAGCTCCCACAGCCTTGAGAAGCTCCACCCCTATACTTTGCAGGGTACAACCGCACGCCTAGCTGTTTTCATGGGCTGGTGTTGAGTGTCTGTGGCTTTTCCATGTGCACAGTACAAACTGCCAGTGGATCTACCATTCTGGGGTCTGGAGGATGGTGGTCCTCTTCTCATAGTTCCACTAAGCAATGTCCCAGTGGGGATTTTATGTGGGGACTCCAACCCCATATTCCCCTTCTGTACTGCCCTAGCAGAGGTTATCCATGAGGTCTCTACCCCTGCAGCAGACTTCTGCCTGGACATCCAGGCATTTCCATACATCCTCTGAAATCTAGGCAGAGGTTTCCAAACCTCAATTCTTGACTTCTCTGCAACTGCAGGCCCAACACTAGGTGTAAGCCACCAAGGCTTGGGGCCTGCACCTTCTTCAGCAATGGCAAAAGCTGGACTTTGGCCCCTTTTAGCTACAGATGGAGCTGAAGCAGCTGGGGTGCAGGGCACCATGTCCTGAGGTTGCACAGAGTACAGTTCCCTGTCCCTGTCCCACCATTTTCCCCTCCTAGGCCTCCAGGCATGTGATGGGAGGGGTTGCTGTGAAGATCTCTAACATGTCCAGGAGACATTTTACCCATTGTCTTGGTGATTAACATTTGGCTCCTCATTATTTAAGCACATTTCTGCAGTGGGGTGAAATTTGTCCCCAGAAAATATGGCTCTCTTTTCTATTGCATTGTGTGGCTGCAAATTTTTCAAACGTTTATGCTGTGATTCCTCTTGAATGCTTTGCAACTTAGAAATTTCTTTTGCTGGATACCTTAAATCATCCCTCTCTAGTTCAAAGTTCTACAGATCTCTAGAACAGCAGCAAAATGTGGCCAGTCTCTTTGCTAAAGCATAGTAAGAGTGACCTTTACTCCTGCTCCCAACAATTTCCTCATCTCCATCTGAGACCACCTCCACCTGGACTTATTTGTCCATATCACTATCAGCAGTTTGGTCAAAGCCATTCAACAAGTCTCTAGGAAGTTTCAAACTTTCCCACATTTTTCTCTCTTCTTCTGAGTCCTCCAAATCTCTAGGAAGTTTCAAACTTTCCCACATTTCCTGTCTTCTTCTGAGCTCTCCAAGCTGTTCCAACCTCTGCCTGTTACCCACTTCCAAAGTTGTTTCCACATTTTCAGGTCTTTACATGAGTGCCCCACTACCTTGGTACCAATTTACTGTCTTAGTCCCTTGTCAGCTGCTATGAAGAAATGTCTAAGACTGGGTAATTTGTAAAGAAAAAAAAAAGTTTAATTGCCTTATAGTTCCACCTAACTAGGGAGGCCTCAGGAAACTTACTATTGTGGTGGAAGGGAAGCAAACACATTTTTCTTCACAAGGCAGTGGAAAAGAGAAGTGCCAGCAGGGAAAATGCCAGATGCTGATGAAACCATCAGATCTCGTGAGAACTCACCATCACAAGAACAATATGGGACAAATCTCCTCAATGATCCAATCACTTTCCACCAGGTCCCTTCCACAACATGTGTGGATTATAGAAACTACAATACAAGATGAGATTTGAGTGGGGGCACAGGCAAACCTTACAATGCTTCCATGGAAAGGAAGATAACTTTTTGATATTTAAAAACAAATAGCATGTTATGTGACCTTCAGGTAACTGAACATGAGCTTTTATTTTCTTATAAATGTTTAAAAAAAATAATCTAGACCATAAAGCCATGACAATAGTCAAAGATTTATTAGTTTCTATGAGTGATGTTTCTATATGGTGTCCTTTCAGAGAACAGCTTACCTATTTTGTTACTAAAATACTGTATTTGAGGAATAACTACAGTTAAAATTCTTTTCTTTTCTCCCCAATTTTCAGGTCTACTTTTCTTCATTCTTCTTTGAGATAGTTTACTTAGTGCTTTTACTATTTACAGACCAAACTAAATATAGATAGATAAAAAGTTAACATGGAAAGCAAAACATTTAGAAGAAAAATAGACCAGATATTTAAACTCATAGCTAAGGAAACTATATAAAGCCCTGAGGTTATGTACAAAGGAAAGGAAAAAACAAAAACAAAAACATAAATAAAACAATATAAAGCATGAGCATGTTAGGTAAATTAACTGTAATATTTTTAAACCCTCAATTTTTTGTTCTTTGGAGTTATGATAGTAAATATATTTATATCATTATTAGCCCTTGATTTCACCTATAATGTGATTCACAAACTTTTAATTCACATTCATTTATGGTTTATTTGCCTCAGGAGAACAATGGCAAAAGATAACATTCACACAGACACACACCCTCAAACACAAAATTACAGAAAGAAGTTTACATTCAAATACATATTTTCCCATTCTGTGTATTTTTCTTTAATTTTTCACTCATTTGTTTTGCATTTGAACTTTTGTTGGGGGAGCAATTTTACTTACATTACTTCAGAAATCATTAATAAGCTTAGTGCTTAATAATTTGTGTAGAAACATTAGCAGCTTTAGATCCATCTTATACGTCAAATAACACAAACTACATTGTACATCTCATTCATATACAAATAATGCAACATATACTTTAAATTAACACTTGAAATATATATATATTAGAAAAATATTTTTCCAATTTTTCAATCAAATAACATTACATTAACTGTAATATATAAATGCTTTAGGAGGTTTTCCAGTAACTGGTGTACAAACAGGCTATATTAGAAATTATTTTCATTCCCTCTGGTGAACCTCAAAGGATTAACCCTTTTTCTGCTTTATTCTGTTTTCTCTTGATTTAAATATCACCTCTGTTGAGAAGAGTCACTAACCACTCTTTCCTATATTTTAAAAGAAAAGGCAATAATGATTTAGGGAAAGGAGCAGTAACGGTACATTATAAATTGAGATTGAATGTTTAATGGTGTGTAGTATAGGACATTTCAAATACAGCTAATCAACTCTTACTAAGAGTGAGTCCATTCTGTAGTAAAGGAGATTTCCAACTTGGCCTGCTTGCCTATGGCATCAGGATCTTGACTGCAAATCGTTACTTGAGTTCTGTGGATTTATATTTCCTTCCTTAACAATGCTTGGAGGGATTTATTAACTTGTTACTTTGGCACTACCTTGACAAACCAAAGAAAACAAACCAAAAAATATGAACATATAAATATGTTGTTAACCAGAATGTTGAAATAACTTATGTATTGATGTGTTGATGATATTTCTAAACAGCAACAATTAGACACAGCAAATAGAATAACTACATATATAAAAACTTAATTTTTTAAAAAATAGAGTACTCAGACTTCCAGCATCTCTTTTAAGGCATAGTAATTAGTTCCTGCTGCAACAATTAAACACGCACACACACACACACACAATATTAGTGGCTAAAAACAGTGGTCGTTTATTCGTTGAGAATTGATAGCATGGATTGGTCTTGGCTCTGCTGGACTTGATTGGGAACTTCTCCCAGTCAAGGTCAGGTCCACATATGGTTAGGCCTGACTGAGCTCCACATGTCTTCTCATGTTATTATCATAGGGTAAGACCAGCACTTAAGAATGGATCTAGGTGGCGGTGCCGATTCAAACCATGCAATGACATTTAAAATTATAGTGTGGATGTATAATGCATTACATCCATTTTGAGGCCATTAGCTGAAGCAAATTATGTGGCTAGTCCAGAATCAGTGGGGTGGGGAAATATATTCTTCTTGCAGACAGGCATGGCAGTGATAGGTAGGAAATTAACACATGTGAACAGAGTGTGAACAAGGGCAAACAAAAATTAGTATACTCACATAATCTGGTGTAAGACAGATCTTGTTTAGATCTAATACATGACATTATATTATGCAATATTTTTCTATTTCAGATTATTCTAGTTTGTATAAAAATTGAGTTTTACCTACGGATTTTGTCTGTTGTCATTTTTTAAACCCCAACAGTGAGCTCTTGGTGTAAACTGTAGGTCTGTTTTCTTTGATTATACCTATAAATCACTTTCACTTCTGTCCCTAATGTGTTCAGGCAGGCACATGTGCAGTGGTGCACACACAGACACAAACACATACACACACAATTCTGAAGAATAAGATAGTTTAATCTTTTTTACAAATGACGTATAAAAATTTCTTTTGTCTTTGAACCAGGGAATGACTTTTGTCATTCTCTCAGCCCTAGTATGCTGATACTCTCTGTCGTCACTAAGTTGTCCGCAGCACTGATAAAAGTTCTGTAATCTGAACATCATTTTTTTTTAAGATAAAAAGCTGCTTTCTACTATGCATATGACAATAAGAAATTCATTCACTCTACAGGAGTTCTTGACTTTATTGTACTTCCTGTGGTGTAATATCAAATATTTTGACTTCAGGTTTTCTGATTAACCATGTAATAATTACCTTTATTTGTACCAGAATAGCCACCAATTAAACCTAGAAAGACTATTACAAATCCAGGGAGCTAGCTTGCTAGTTAAATAAGAGCCAGGAAAGATTAGTGGGCTGATAAAAGCATCCACAGGAGAGGTCTACAACACTCGGGTAGGATAAATTGCTAAAAGACAGAACTTTGTGCAGTCAGGTAGAATGGGGGCTTAACCTGTTATAACACGCACATTGAGGTTAATGTGACCTCATTAAGTTACATTGGATATATAGCCTAAGTATGTCACAGACTGCTGAGTTCTAGTTATAGCAGATATAGAAGGTAAAGGCCAGTATACTGGTATTAGAAGCCATACAGAGTTCTCATTATTTTTGTTCAAGCAATTGCTTATAAAATGTCTAGAGAAGACATGATAAAATTATGAGGACATCGGATTTGTAGGTTTCCTAGGGGCAAGCATCAACCTTATCCTAGGTAAGACGCATTCTAAGCACATTTATTATAATTGAATTGGGTAATCTTACCTGCAACATTAGAGCTCCTTTGAGCATTGCCATTACACATGTAACTCTTTATATTTATCCCTTTCTGAATCTTTAGCTTATTTGATTTGCTTATCTTATAGGGGTGATCTAGTATATCTACCTATCAATGTAGAATGCATTCACACATATACATATATGTATATGTAAATCTATGTATAGGATTGTCAGTTTCCATTAATGGCACACTGTATCATCATCCTAATTTTCATCATGTTGCATATTGATATAGTCAGTAATTTACCAATTAAATAATCTTGGGATATTGAAATAATTATTGAAAGGCATAAAACTATTAATTTCAAGGATGAATTGCATTCTAGTTCATCAGATAAATAGAAACAGTATTCCTCAATACATAGGTATATGCCTATGTACCCTTGCACATTCCGTAATAGCAGGCATTGGGGTTGTCTGACCATTTTCAAATTAAAGATTTTTAAAATCTTTTTTAACAGAAGTATTTATTAAACTGTTAATAGGTGAGTATGATGCACATGGAAGACTTGAGTCTTTTGGTTACTATAATCTATTCAAATTCTCAGAGAGAATGCAAAGGAGACCGCATATAATGATTCTATCTCTTTTTTTCCTTTTTGAGATGGAGTTTCACTCTGTCGCCCAGGCTGGAGGGCAGTAGTGCCGTCTCGCCTCATTGCAACCTTCGCCTCCTGTGTTCAAGTGATTCTCCTGCCTCAAGCTCCTGAATAGCCGGGATTATAGGCATGTGCCACCACGCCTGGCTGATTTTTGTATTTTTAGTAGAGACGAGGTTTCAGCATGTTAGCCAGGCTGATCTCGAACCCCTGACCTCAGGTGATCCGCCCATCTTGGCTTCCCAAAGTGCTACGATTACAGGTGCTAGCCACCACGCCTGGCTCATTCTATCTCATTATACCCTTGAAAAATTTACTGCTTCATGAAGGTAAAATTAACAATGTATGCCTCATATTGCAAGTGTACAATCTGATAAATGTTGACATATGTACACACTAGTGAAATCATAATCACAATCAAGAAAACATACAAAAATCCTATCACCCCTAAAGGTTTTCTTGTGTTGTTTTGTAATCTCTTTCTGTCTCATCACTCCCTATCACCTAGCCCAAGTCCGCAAGCAACCATTGATCTGGTTTCTGTGGCAATAGATAATTTTCATTTTCTAGAGATTTGTTTGAATAGAATCTAGTTGGTGGCTTCTTTCACTCAGCATAATTACTTAGAAATTCACCCATCTGTTGCTGTGTCTATATTAATTCATTTTCCTTGCTGAGTTGTATTCCATTGAATGGTTTATAAAAATTTGTTCCTCTATTCTCTAGTTGCTAGACAATTGTATTGATTCTAGTCTTTGGCTATCACAAATAATGCTGCTATAAACAATTATGCACAAGTCTTTAGACAAATGTTTTCACTTCTATTGGGTAAAGACCTAGTATTATAGTGGCTAAGTCATATTGTATATATTTAACTTTTTAAGAAACTAGCTGTTTCCAAAATAATTTTACTATTTTACATATCCACCAGTAGTTTTGATTCACATTGATGCCCTTACTTGCTATGGTCAGTCTTTCAAATTTAATCCTTCTAGCATGAATATAGTGGTATTTCATTGTGTTTTTAATGTATACTTTCCAAATATATAATGATGTTGAGCTTCTTGTCATATGATTATTTCATTTGTCTAGCTTCTTTCTTGAATTGTCAATTCAAATATTGTGCCTATCTAAGCAAAAAGAACTATTTCTTATTATTGAGTTTGGAAGTTCTTTATGAATGCAAGATCTTAATTTTTCCCCACTTTTTGGGTTGATTCTTTCCTGAACAGTTATTTTAAAAGAGCAGAAATCCTTCATTCTGATGAAATATGATTTATCTTTTTTATTTAATGGATTGAGCTTTTGGTGTTATAACTAAGAAATATTTGTCAAATAAGATCATTAAGACTTTCCTATGTATTTTCTAGAAACTTTTAGTGTCACTATTATATATGAATGCATGATAAATATCTAGTTATTTATTATAAAAATAGAGAAGTAATAGAAAGGTTATTTTTTTTTTTTTCATATGGTTCTTCAGTTGTTTTGACAACAATGAATTGTCTTGGAATCTTTGTCAAAACCAATTGAACATATATCTGTAGTTCTACATCTGCATCTACATTTCTTTTTCATTCCTGATGTTATTAATTTCTGTCTCTTCTTTTTTTTTCTAATCATTCTGGCTGGAATTTTCTGAATTTTATCAATCTTCTCAAATAGCCAGTTTAGTATTATTGATTTTCTTTATTATTTTGATTTTCTGTTTTGTATTTATTTGCTTTCTGATATTTCACATCTACTTAATTTTGGATTTAATTTGTTCTTTTTTGAATTTCTTAAGATGCAAGATGAAGTCATTGTTTGAAGAACTTTCTTATGTCTAATATTAGTATTTAGTGCTATTAATATCTCAATAAGAACTGCTTTAGCTGCATCCCACAAATTATGTCATGTAGTAGTTTATCTTCATTCAAATATTACTCAAAATAATTTCTTAACACCTTTTGACTTAATATTTGACCTATGAATTGCTTGAATTTCTTTTAGTTAGTTTCTAAATAATTTAGCATATGTACTTGTTATTACTTTTAATTTAATTTTATAGTTATCAGAGACCATCCTTATATGATTTTAATTTTTACAAATTTATCAAAGCTCATTGTATGACCCATATTGTGATATGTTGCTAAGAATCCTGTGCATGACTGAAAAGAATATGTCTGCACTATTCTTGAGTGGGATCTTATATAAGTGATAATTTGGTCAAGCTGGTGGATAGTCATGTTTTATATTCATATGCAGTTTCCGTGTAATTGTTATATAAATTATGAAGACACGGTATTTACATTTATTATAATGATGTGTTTATCTATTTGACTTTGCAGCTCTATCAGTTTTTTGACACATACGTCTGCTTGAAGAAATGACAACTGTATATTCTTATAAAATTACATTTTAATTCTTTGTAATAGTGTTTGCTATGGAATCTATTATGTCTGATGCACATATAGTAATACCAGGTTTATTTGTATTGATGGAAGCATTTTATATCTTTTTTGAGTCTTTCTTTTTAAAACATTTGTTTTGTACATTTAAAGTGGATTATTTTTAGATAACATAGAATGGGCCTTTACTTTCTTCAGTCTGAAAATCTTGGCCTTGTAATTGAGGTGTTTAGATCATTTACATTTAATGTGATGATTGTTGTTATTTGGTTTTTCAAATTGTTTGCATTAAATATTTTTATTGATACTGTTATATCTTTTGTTAATTTATCAGATAACACTTTTTTGTTTTTTTCTATTTTTATGGATTTGGGAAATATAATTATACTGTAACTGGAGGTAGTTTTTTTCACATGCGTTTTGAGTGGGGTTGAGCTTATTATATCAGTTACTTTACAGTTTTAATCAAATCTGAAACTTTTTTTGAGTTTTTTTCAAAAGCTTAATTAGAACGCAGCCCAAACAATTCCATTTCCTAAATTGAATCAAATATTGAAAATATTTACCTATAGTTAACAATACTATGTTGTACATTTAGAATGCTGTTTTAAGGGGGCAGATTTTATGTTGTGTTCTCACCTGAATAAATTAAATTTTAAAATATTTACAAGTAAGTGAGGAAGCTTCATAAATGTATTTTCATGACAAAAATGCATTTTCATAAAAGTAACAAACCATATATTGTATTTGATTCTTGAAAAGCCAAAAAGAAGTATGACTTTAGAGCTGTTTTCTGATTGTTCAGAAAAGGCAAAATATAATTTTGAAGAGAAATCTAGATATGTTGTAATAATACAACAAACACAAGAATTTATTCTGTAAATTTCATATCCTTTAAGACAACATACATTACTAATACCCATCATTAATTTGGAAAATATGTACCAGAACAGGCACAGGAAATTAAGCTTTGCATCTGTTAACTCACTTAAGTCTTTGGTTGCCTGTCATAAGCTTCACGTTTTTGAAGATTATAGGATAATTATTTATCCTATTGTCTTTCTACAAGGTTTGCACAATGTTTCTTTAGAATTAGATCCAGATAATAAAATCATTGGCAGGAATATCACAGCAGGAAGACTGCTGTATTCTTATTTCATCCTCTAAGGTGTTACATGTTTCCGATTCGTCTTATTAAGAACAATTGCTTGTTTAAGATAATGCCTGCCGGCCTTCTTGATTATAGAGTTACGCAGTTTCCATTTGTATTTTTAAATATTCTGTGGAGAAGAACTTTTGAAACTTTGTAAATATCCCTTTCATTATCCAATTTTCAATCTACTTATTTATATTTATATTTTTCCTGGCTTATAGCTTTTTGTTATATTGGCAGTAGCCCTGTCATTCCCTATGATGATGCTCAGATTGCATCACATTTGGCATGTGAGAATACCTCCAAGCTGACTGTATCTTTCTGGCATGTCCCCATCATCCCATCATTCTTTTTTTTTTTTTTCTTTTTTTTTCGAGATGAAGTCGCACTCTATCACCTAGGCTGGAGTGTAGTAATGCAATCTTGGCTAACTGCAACCTCTGGCTCCTGAGTTCAAGCAATTCTCCTGCCTCAGCCTCCTGAGTAGCTGGGATTACAGACACGCACCCCCACTCCTGGCTAATTTTTACGTTTTTAGTAGAGATGGGGTTTCACCATGTTAGCCAGGCTGGTCTCGAACTCCTGACCACAGGTGATCACCTCGGACTCCCAAAGTGCTTGGATTACAGGCATGAGCCACCGGGTCTAGCCCTCCCCATCATTCTTAAAGTAATTCTTCACTTTCTGGTATAAAACCAGTATTTCAAATTAATCATGTTCTTCTGAGACTGAACTCAAATCAGGCAGTACTCTAAAGAATTCTAGTTTGTTTTTTCAGTTTGTTTTTTAGAGGAAGTTTGTATTCAGTAACTGAGTTGTAGATTGTATGTGTGATGCTGCCCTTTGCAGGCCTGGGCAGAATACTGGACAGAAGATATACACAGAAGTATGTGAGTTCACATCATTTTTAATTTGAATACAAACTATCAGGTTGTACTTTTTTTTCTTCCCATAGCTATAACTTATATGACTGTGAGAAACTTGGCTCCAATAATCCTTAATATATTTTCTTGCTTGACTACCACTCCTGTGTTAGTTTCCTTAGAATGCCATAATCAAATACCATAAATCGGATGGTTTGACTAACAGCAACTTATTTTTGCACAGTTCTGAAAGCTAGAAGTCTGAGATTCAAGGTGTCATGAAGGTTTGTTTCTTCTGCGTGCTATGGGGGAAGGATCTGTTCCTGGCCTCTCTCCTTCGCTGTACAAGGCTGCCTTTTCCCTGTGCCTTCACATTGTCTTCCTTCTTGCATGTCTGGGTCCAAATTTCCTTTTCTCATAAGGATATCAGTCATATTGGACTAGGGACCATCCCGATGACTTTATCTTAACTCCCATCTATATAAAGACCCGATGTCTGAATCCTATCACATTCTAAGGTGCTAGGGGTTATGACTTTAACATAGGAATTGGGGACAGCACAATTCAGACCGTCATATTCCCTATGTGAAACCATTTTTTGTTTCCTTTAGCTGTTTTTTTTTTTTTTTTTTTTAGACAGAGTCTCGCTCTGTCGCCCAGGCTGGAGTGCACTGGCAAGATCTTGGCCCACTGCAACCTCCACCTCCTGGGTTTAACAAACAATTCTCTTGTATCAGTCTCCCGAGTAGCTGGGACTACAGGTGCATGCCACCGTGCCTGGCTATTTTTTGTAATTTTTTTTTTAGTAGAGATGGGGCTTCACCATATTGGTCAGGTTGGTCTCGAACTCCTGACCTCAGTGCTGGGATTACAGGCGTGAGCAACCGTGCCCGGTGTCTCTTTTTCTACATAGATACATTCTTCACTTCTCTTGAATTGATAATCTATGCTAAACAGCTGCCCCGCTTTAAACACCTTCTTCACCTGAGTATGGTCAGGCACTCTGCAAAGAACAGCCTCCTACATGTAAACTCTCCTAACTACCTGAGCTCTAACACCCTATGCTTGGCTGTACTTTGGTGTGGATCCCGTTCTTATCCCACTCCAGGCTAGCCCCCTACTATAGTAACCCTCCATATCCTTCTTGGTGTTGACACTCTATGTTAGGAAATTCTTTATTTTAAGGGAGTTGTATTGCTGAAAAAAATCCAAATGTTGCCCAACAATATCCTTTTGACTCTTGAATGGCCAAAGCAATCCAAATAGTTCTGAACTCTCTCATTGTCAGAAAATACATAGTGAAGTATAGTATCCAAAAAGAGAGTCCTCTCAGTCCCAAATCAGATGGAAAAATTGAACATAATAACACTTCTTAGATTTTCAACCAGAGAGTACCAAATAAATTAGCTGACCCAAGAAAAATTACTCATTGCCAGGCCAAGTGTTCCTTGTCATGTCTGTCCCTCAGGAAATCATGTGCGCTTTTGTAGCAGATGTTTATTGCATGCACCTACACTAAAACAAACTTCACTGGATAATTCCAGGGTTTTTATGCTTTTTTGTTTGTTTGTTTGTTTTAAACAAATGAGACATTTTTAATTGCCAGGTTGTCTGTTGCAAGTAGATAAATGCTCTGTTGGATGAGAGTCACTGTACTACATATCGTGAATCCCTGATATGGGGTTACCTTGATGTGGAGTTAGAAGCAATAACTGGATGTTAAAGTTTTGGATTATAAAGTTTTACTTTATATGCCTTTTGTGGGGATAAGTACATCTTCAATTAATGAAATAATCAATTCTAAAAATGAATGCACAGAAAGGCCAAAATGGGCCCAACTTACTAGGGGATTTGTCGTCTCACACTGTATGAGAGGGTACAGAAACCAAATGAACTTGAACTACCAGTGAAAATAATGAGCCACCAAGTAAATCAACCATGAAACTTACCTGTTCTCTGGATTCCTGATTATATGATATACTTGTTTCCTTATCATTTAACACATTTTATCTTGAGATTTGTGTTATTAACTGATATAGGATACCCTGGCAGTATTGCAACCTTCAACAAAATATGTCCATAAGTGAACACAACTCATGCATATAATAGAGCTTGTCAGCACCTTTTCGTATCTCGCTCTTTAAAAAAAAAATCTTTAGAAAATATTTTTTACAAAATATAACGCACATATGGAAACATGCACAAACCTTAAAAGTATAGCTTACCAGCTATTCATATCTTCTGACACACTATGGTTTAATTTTGTATCTTTTGGCTATTATACATGGAAGCAAAAGGTATATTATTTGGTGTCTAAATTTGTTCAACCTTACAAAATGTTTGCAATATTCATATATGTGGGCACATATGTACTTCATTTATGTTTAGTGTATAAATGCATCACAATTTGCTTTCTTACACATATAATACACATTTGGATTGTATACAGTTTTAGACTTTAACAGATAATACTGTTTTGGATTATTGTGCATATCTACTGATGTAAACATGCCATGTTCTATCAGGAATAAACATGAGAAGTAACTGACTGAGAAAGTATGCGTATTTTAACTTGTCTGTTCAATGGGGTCTATTGAACCACTGCTTTTTTTCTGAGCAAAGAATTTTTGCCTGGGACACTCAGATATCCAGAATCATCATCAATAGCTGATTAAGATCTGTCTTTGAGACTACTACTACGTAAGATTGCAAGAAGGTGCACGTAGCCTGATTATAAGTTGCAGGGGCAAGGACCTCTGAAGCTCAGTGAGATACGTACATATGGTAATACATACATATGAGATACGTACATATGGTTGACTACTCTAGCAATTTCTAATTTTATAACTTTATCTTTAGCAGAATTAAACTTAGGCTTTCCACAAGCCAAAAGAATTATATCTGGCAAATTTTAAATCTAAAGAGCTAGACTTTTGATTTTTTGATTCATTACCATGGCCTTTTATGGGTGACACTGAACAGAGGTACATTATAAATCTTGCAGGATAATACAGGGTTTTATATTACTTCAATTTTTGTGTCTTTTTAAATACATTTGTACAACTCTTAGAATATATTACATATTGTACTGAAATAGCAACTGGTATTTGTGTCTAAGAGAAATAAATGCAATCTAGACAAACAAAAGAAATGATAAAAATTAGTACAGTATGTTTCAAATCTAAGATAAAAAATACATACAAGAAAATTATCCTGTTCCTTCTCATAAATATTGGAAAATACTGATTTAATATGTAAATATACAATGTATATTCAAGAATGTGCTTGTGACTATAATTCATTTATCTCCTTTGACCAGAGAGACCTGTTTGAACATAATATTTCCATCAGCGCAGCATTATCTTAAAACCCAACCCATCAAATTAAAATTTATTAGTACAAACAAAGTGCACCAGGATTAGTCTTTAAGGAGAAACTCATATCTGGCATAAATACAGTCAACATTTAACTTACGATATTAATATAATTGAATTGGCCTGTGTTAATCTTGTAAAATTTGATTTTTTTTCTGTATTTTTTATCTTAGAAGCTGTAAATAAGTTGATTATATGCTAGAATATGGCGTGTATGCCCTGAACATGTGGACACTTTTTAAACTATATTCTCCTAAGCAGCTGCAGTTCTGATAATCAAAATTCCGTATAAAATTTATTTTAAAAATAGAAAACATCTCAATGCTTTTTTAAGACCGGTTGAAATATATATGTGTGTGTGTGTGTGTGTGTGTGTGTGTATGCATATATATGTGTATATGTGTGTGTGTGTATATATGTGTATATATATATACGCATATATATGTGTGTAGATATATATATATATCTGTATATATGTGTATATGTGTGTGTATATATATACATATAGATAGATTTTTTTTTTTTTTTTTTTTTTTTTTTTTTTTTTTTTGAGATGGAGTCTCTCTGTGTCACCCAGGCTGGAGTGCAGTAGTGGGATCTCGGCTCACTGCAACCTTCACCTCCTGGGTTCAAGCAATTCTCCTGCCTCAGCCTCCTGAAAAGCTGGGATTACAGGCATACGCCACTATGCTATGCTTTGCTTTTTTTTTTTTTTTTTTTTTTTTTTTTTTTTTTTAAGCAGAGACGGAGTTTTGCCATGTTGGCCAGGCTTGTCTCGAAATCCTGACCTCAGGTGATACACCGGCCTTGGCCTCCCAAAGTGCTGGGTTTACAGGCATGAGCCACTGTACCCAGCCTGAAATATGTTTTAAATGTAACTATATTTATTGTGGTTTTTATATTATATTCTGCACGAACATGTGCAGGTTTGTTACAAGGGTATATTACATAATGCTAAGGTTTGGATTTCTATTGGTCCTGTCACTCAAATAGTAAACACCATACCCAATGGGGAGTTTTTCTGCTCTTGCTCCTCTCCCTTCCTCCTTCCTTTTGGAGTCCCCAGTGCCTATTGTTCCTGTTTTTATGTCTGTGTGAATCCAATATTTAGCTCCTGCTTATAAGTGGGAACATGCAATATTTGGTTTTCTATTTCTCTATTAATTCACTGGAATAATGGCCTCCAGCTGCATCCACATTACTGCAAAGAAATTGATTTCATTATTTTCTATAGCTGCATAGTACTCAATGGTGTATATGTACCACATTTCTTTATACAGTCCACCATTCATGGGCACCTAGGTTGATTGCTTATCTTTGCTATTGTGAATGGTGCTGCAAGGAACATAACAGGTACATGAGTCTTTTTGATAGAGTGATTTACTTTCCTTTGGTTATATACTCAGTAATGGCTTTACTGGGTTGATTGTTAGTTCTATTTTTAGTTATTTGAGAAGCATGTAAACTGTTTTCCACCGGCTATGAACTAATTTGCATTCCCACCAGCAGTGTGTACGTATTTCCTTTTCCCTGCAACTAGCCAACATCAGTGACTTTTTGACTTTTTAATACTAGCCATTCTGACTGGTGTGACATGGTATCTCATTGTGGTTTTGATTTGTGTCTCTAATAATAAAGATGTTGTAGCATTTTGTAACATGTTTGTTGGACGCTTGTCTGTCTTCTGAGAAATGTCTGTTTGGGTATTTTTGCCCACTTTTTAATGGGGTTTCAGTTTCTTATAGATTCTGTATAGTAGACCTTTATGGGACTGCATAGTTTGCAAATATTTTTCCTGTTCTGTAGTTTGTCTATTCACACTGTTGATAATTTATTTTGCTGTACAGAAGCTCTTTAATTTAATTAAGCCCCATTTGTCTATTTTTGATTTTGTTGCACTTGCTTTCGGGGTCTTCATAAAAAAAATTACCTAGGCCAATGTCTAAAAGAGCCTTTCCTAGGTTTTCTTCTAGAATTTTCATAGTTTTTCTTATATTTAATTATTTAATCAATCTTGAGTTATTTTTTGTATATAGTGGGAGGCAGTGGTCCAGGTTCATTCTTCTGCTATGGTTAGCCAGTTTTCAAAGGAGGATTTATTGAAGGGATTCCTTTCTCCATTGTTTATTTTTGCCAACTTTGTCAAAGATCAGTTGGTTGTAGGTGTATGTGACTTTACTCAGGGGAATTTATTTTGTTTCATGGCTCTATTTTTTTTTTAACCAGTATCCTGCTGCTTTTGTTAGTGTAGCCTTGTAGTATAGTTTGAAGTCAGATAATATAATGCCTCTGAGTTTATTATTTTAGTTTAGGATTGCTTTGAGTATTTGTGGGATTTTTTTTTTTTCTTTGGGGTATCATATGAATTTTAGATTAGTTTTTTTTCTAATTCTGTGGAAAACGACATTGGTAATTTGATAGTAATAGCGTAGATTGCTTTGAGTAATATGGACATTTAAATTACATGGATTCCTTCATCCCATGAGCATGGAACGTTTTTCTATTTGTGTCATCTATGATTTCTTTCAGAAATGTTTTTTCGTTTTCTTTGTAGAGATCTTTCACCTCTTAGGTATTTTTTTTTTTGTGGCCACTGTCTTGAGTTCTTGATATGCCTTCAGCTTCAACATTATTGATGTTTAGAAATACTGCTTATTTTTGCACTTTGATTTTGTGTCCTGAGCCTTTGCTGTAGTTGTTTATCAGGTTTAGTAGTCTTTTAGTGGAATCTTTAGGATTTTCTAGGTGTAAAATTGTATCACCAGCAAAGAGAGATAATTTGACTTCCTCTCTTCTTTTTTATTTTTATTTTTTATTTTATGCTTTTTATTTTTCTTGCCCAATTGCTCTGTCTAGGACTTCCAGAGTTTTATTGAATAGGATTGATCAAAGTGGACGTTCTTGTCTTGTTTAAGTTCTTAGGGGTAGTGTTTTTGCCTATTCGGTATGATGTTGGCTGTGAGTTTGTCATAGATGGCTTTTATTATTTTGAGTTATGTACCTTTGATGTTTAGTTTTTAAGAATTGTTGTCATGAAGGGATGTTGAGTTTCATCAAATGCTTTTTCTGTGTCTATTGAGATGATCTTTTTTTTTTTTTTGTATATATTTTTCTTTATGTGGTGAATCACATTCATTAACTTGTTACATTGAACCATTCTTGCGTCTGAGGAATAGAGCCCAGTTGATAGTGGTCAATTAACTTTTTGATGTGTTACTGGATTTGGGTTTACTCATACTTTGTTGAGGATTTTTGTATCTATGGTCATCAGAGATATTGGCCTGTAGTTTTCTTTTTTTGTTGTTGTTGTTGTGTTTTTGCCAGATTTTGGTATCAGGTTTATAATGGTTTCATAGAATGAGTTAGGGAGGAATTCTGTTCCTCATTTTTTTGAAATCATTTTAGTATGATTGGTAGTGTTCTTCTTTGTACACCTGATAGAATTCAGCTGTGAATCTATCTGGCCCAGGGCTTTTTTTTTTTTTTTTTTTTTTTTGGTTGGTCGGTGCTTTTATTTAAATTACTGATTAAATTTCATTCCTTATTATTGGTATGTTCAGGATTTCTGTTAATTCCTAGATCAATCTTGGGAGTTTTATGTTTCCAGGAATTAGAAATGTAGCTATATGTAGAATAATGATGAACAATAAAGTAAAAAGGAGTAGGTTTAGCATAGCACAGGTATTTTAAAAAATTATTGAATGAACAAACTGGAATTATATATATTTTTAATTCTCTTTTCTTATTTATCTAGTCCTGAGGCTAGGTATTTTATTTTAATGTTATTTAACATTTCTTTGTCTCAATTTCCCTACTTCCAAAATGAGGTTCATAATCCTAAACATAGAAGAGTAGTAACTATCTGGAAAACCTATTGGTAGAACCTGATAGATTCTGATAGATTCTGGACATTTCTGCCAGCCTCAGACTGCTGTCACTTTAGTGGTTTATTCAAAAAATTTAATGAAGCATTAATTTAATACATAATTGAATTTATCAACCCATCTGCAAACTCTACTTGGGACAAGACAGGTCTTAAACCTACTTTTTAAGGCATTTTCTGAGACAATGGTCAGAAGCAGAGAGAAACTTATGAGCAATGGGGAAGATATGGCTTCTTGTTGTTGTTTTGGAGGATGCCTTCAGAAAAAATTCTGCCTTTAAATGACCAATTAAAAAAATAGATTTGACTATTACTCACTGATATTTACTGTTTATTCTTTTCAGTGTTTTCTTCTTTGCAGTTAAACTGTATTAATGATAATTGCATTTCACTGTATATTGTGTCATATAAAAGATAGGTTGGGTATATAGTAGCTTACACCTACAATTCCAACACTTTGGGAGGCGGAGGTGAGAGGATCACTTGAGGCTAGGAGTTCAAGGCTGCAGTGAGCCATGATTGTACTACTGCTCTCCAGAGTGAGTGATAGACACCCGGTCTCAAAATAAATAAATAAATACATAAATACTTAATAAAAGCTGTAAAATCTCTCATTTTTAAGATCAGGCATTGTGTTATATACGTAGGTTACAAAATCTTTTTTACTAATCTTAACAAACCTCATACCGCTGAATTATCTTCTACAAGCTTGACTTTACAAATCAGTGCAATCAGGGAAGTTCAATGAAAGTCTAATTTTGTTTCATTTTGTTTTGTTTCCATTAAGAAACCCCACCTTAGTTGGTGTCTTAAAAGTTATGCCAACATGCCAGCTGTATAGGGGAATAGGTCTTCAGTATTGAAAATCAATGGATTCTGCATGACACAAAGTAGATGCATTGTGCAAACTTTATCTGGTTTATTTTCTTTGCAGTGTGTAAAATTAGACTTGGAAAATGATGTGAATACTGACCTACTCAGAGTAAGCAAGGCAGAAACCAGGAGTCAGTGACTGTTGCAGATTCTGCAACAAAATGAATTTCAACAAGTAAAATTTGGTACTTGAAAAATATAGCGGGGGGGGCGGAGCAAGATGGCCGAATAGGAACAGCTCCAGTCTCCAACTCCCAGCGCGAGCGACACAGAAGACCGCTGATTTCTGCATTTTCAACTGAGGTACTGGGGTCATCTCACTAGGGAGTGCCGGACAATCGGTGCTGGTCAGCTGCTGCAGCCTGACCAGCGAGAGCTGAAGCAGGGCGAGGCATCGCCTCACCTGGAAGCGCAAGGGGGAAGGGGATCCGTTTTCCTAGCCAGGGGAACTGAGACACACAACACCTGGAAAATCGGGTAACTCCCACCCCAATACTGCGCTGTAAGCATACAGGCACACCAGGAGAATATATCCCAATCCTGGCCGGGAGGGTCCCACGCCCACGAAGCCTCCCTCACTGCTAACACAGCAGTCTGCCGCGATCTATCCGCAAGGCAGCAGGGAGGCTGGGGGAGGGGCGCCCGCCATTGCTGAGGCTTAAGTAGGTAAACAAAGCCGCTGGGAAGCTGGAACTGGGTGGAGCTCACAGCAGCTCAAGGAAGCCTGCCTGTCTCTGTAGTCTCCACCTCTGGGGACAGCGCACAGCTGAAGACCAACAGGGGAAGTAGCGGGAGCCGGTGCAGACGCTAACGACTCTGTCTGACAGCTTTGGGGAGAGCCCTGGATCTCCCAACGTGGAGGTTGAGATCTGAGAACGGACAGACTGCCTGCTCAGGTGTGTCCCTGACCCCTGAGTAGCCTAGCTGGGAGAAATCCCCCACTAGGGGCAGTCTGACACCCCACACCTCACAGGGTGGAGTACACCCCTGAGAGGAAACTTCCAAAGGAAGAATCAGACAGGTACACTCGCTGTTCAGCAATATTCTATCTTCGGCAACCTCTGCTGCTGATACCCAGGCAAACAGGGTCTGGAGTGGACCTCAAGCAATCTCCAACAGACCAACAGACAGTCCTTCTGACTGTCAGAAGGAAAACTATCAAACAGGAAGGACACCTATACCAAAACCCCATCAGTACGTCACCACCATCAAAGACCAGAGACAGATAAAACCACAAAGATGGGGAAGAAGCAGGGCAGAAAAGCTGGAAATTCAAAAAATAAGAGCGCATCTCCCCCTGCAAAGGAGCGCAGCCCATCGCCAGCAACGGATCAAAGCTGGTCAGAGAATGACTTGGACGAGAGGAGAGAAGAAGGCTTCAGTCCATCAAACTTATCAGAGCTAAAGAAGGAATTACGTTCCCAGCGTAAAGAAACTAAAAATCTTGAAAAAAGAGTGGAAGAATTGACAGCTAGACTAATTAATGCAGAGAAGATCATAAACGAAATGACAGAGATGAAAACCATGACACGAGAAATACGTGACAAATGCACAAGCTTCAGTAACCGACTCGATCAACTGGAAGAAAGAGTATCAGCGATTGAAGATCAAATGAATGAAATGAAGCGAGAAGAGAAACCAAAAGAAAAAAGAAGAAAAAGAAATGAGCAAAGCCTGCAAGAAGTATGGGATTACGTAAAAAGACCAAATCTACATCTGATTGGGGTGCCTGAATGTGAGGGGGAAAATGGAACCAAGTTGGAAAACACTCTTCAGGAAATCATCCAGGAGAACTTCCCCAACCTAGTAGGGCAGGCCAACATTCAAATTCAGGAAATACAGAGAACGCCACAAAGATACTCCTCCAGAAGAGCAACTCCAAGACACATAATTGCCAGATTCACCAAAGTTGAAATGAAGGAAAAAATCTTAAGGGCAGCCAGAGAGAAAGGTCGGGTTACCCACAAAGGGAAGCCCATCAGACTAACAGCAGATCTCTCGGCAGAAACTCTACAAGCCAGAAGAGAGTGGGGGCCAATATTCAACGTTCTTAAAGAAAAGAATTTTAAACCCAGAATTTCATATCCAGCCAAACTAAGTTTCATAAGTGAAGGAGAAATAAAATCCTTTACAGATAAGCAAATGCTTAGAGATTTTGTCACCACCAGGCCTGCCTTACAAGAGACCCTGAAGGAAGCCCTAAACATGGAAAGGAACAACCGGTACCAGCCATCGCAAAAACATGCCAAAATGTAAAGACCATCGAGGCTAGGAAGAAACTGCATCAACTAACGAGCAAAATAACCAGTTAATATCATAATGGCAGGATCAAGTTCACACATAACAATATTAACCTTAAATGTTAATGGACTAAATGCTCCAATTAAAAGACACAGGCTGGCAAACTGGATAAAGAGTCAAGACCCATTAGTCTGCTGTATTCAGGAGACCCATCTCACATGCAGAGACATACATAGGCTCAAAATAAAGGGATGGAGGAAGATCTACCAAGCAAATGGAGAACAAAAAAAAGCAGGGGTTGCAATCCTTGTCTCTGATAAAACAGACTTTAAACCATCAAAGATCAAAAGAGACAAAGAAGGCCATTACATAATGGTAAAGGGGTCAATTCAACAGGAAGAACTAACTCTCCTAAATATATATGCACCCAATACAGGAGCACCCAGATTCATAAAGCAAGTCCTTAGAGACTTACAAAGAGACTTAGACTCCCATACAATAATAATGGGAGACTTCAACACTCCACTGTCAACATTAGACAGATCAACGAGACAGAAAGTTAACAAGGATATCCAGGAATTGAACTCATCTCTGCACCAAGCGGACCTAATAGACATCTATAGAACTCTCCACCCCAAATCAACAGAATATACATTCTTCTCAGCACCACATCGCACTTATTCCAAAATTGACCACATAATTGGAAGTAAAGCACTCCTCAGCAAATGTACAAGAACAGAAATTATACCAAACTGTCTCTCAGACCACAGTGCAATCAAACAAGAACTCAGGACTAAGAAACTCAATCAAAACCGCTCATCTACATGGAAACTGAACAACCTGCTCCTGAATGACTACTGGGTACATAACGAAATGAAAGCAGAAATAAAGATGTTCCTTGAAACCAATGAGAACAAAGATACAACATACCAGAATCTCTGGGACACATTTAAAGCAGTGTGTAGAGGGAAATTTATAGCACTAAATGCCCACAAGAGAAAGCAGGAAAGATCTAAAATTGACACTCTAACATCACAATTAAAAGAACTAGAGAGGCAAGAGCAAACACATTCAAAAGCTAGCAGAAGGCAAGAAATAACAAGATCAGAGCCGAACTGAAGGAGATAGAGACACAAAAAACCCTCCAAAAAATCAATGAATCCAGGAGTTGGTTTGTTGAAAAGATCAACAAAATTGACAGACCGCTAGCAAGGCTAATAAAGAAGAAAAGAGAGAGGAATCAAATAGATGCAATAAAAAATGATAAAGGGGATATCACCACTGACACCACAGAAATACAAACTACCATCAGAGAATACTATAAACGCCTCTACGCAAATCAACTAGAAAATCTAGAAGAAATGGATAAATTCCTGGACACTTACACTCTCCCAAGGCTAAACCAGGACGAAGTTGAATCCCTGAATAGACCAATAGCAGGCTCTGAAATTTACGCAACAATTAATAGCCTACCCACCAAAAAAAGTCCAGGACCAGATGGATTCACAGCTGAATTCTACCAGAAGTACAAGGAGGAGCTGGTACCATTCCTTCTGAAACTATTCCAATCAATAGAAAAAGAGGGAATCCTCCCTAACTCATTTTATGAGGCCAACATCATCCTGATACCAAAGCCTGGCAGAGACACAACAAAAAAAGAGAATTTTAGACCAATATCCCTGATGAATATTGATGCAAAAATTCTCAATAAAATACTGGCAAACCGGATTCAGCAGCACATCAAAAAGCTTATCCACCATGATCAAGTGGGCTTCATCCCTGGGATGCAAGGCTGGTTCAACATTCGCAAATCAATAAATGTAATCCAGCATATAAACAGAACCAAAGACAAGAACCACATGATTGTCTCAATAGATGCAGAAAAGGCTTTTGACAAAATTCAACAGCCCTTCATGCTAAAAACGCTCAATAAATTCGGTATTGATGGAACGTACCTCAAAATAATAAGAGCTATTTATGACAAACCCACAGCTAATATCAAACTGAATGGGCAAAAACTGGAAAAATTCCCTTTGAAAACTGGCACAAGACAGGGATGCCCTTTCTCACCACTCCTATTCAACATAGTGTTGGAAGTTCTGGCTAGGGCAATCAGGCAAGAGAAAGAAATCAAGGGTATCCAGTTAGGAAAAGAAGAAGTCAAATTGTCCCTGTTTGCAGATGACATGATTGTATATTTAGAAAACCCCATCGTCTCAGCCCAAAATCTCCTTAAGCTGATAAGCAACTTCAGGAAAGTCTCAGGATACAAAATTAATGTGCAAAAATCACAAGCATTCTTATACACCAGTAACAGACAAGCAGAGAGCCAAATCAGGAATGAACTTCCATTCACAATTGCTTCAAAGAGAATAAAATACCTAGGAATCCAGCTTACAAGGGATGTCAAGGACCTCTTCAAGGAGAACTACAAACCACTGCTCAGTGAAATCAAAGAGGACACAAACAAATGGAAGAACATACCATGCTCATGGATAGGAAGAATCAATATCGTGAAAATGGCCATACTCCCCAAGGTTATTTATAGATTCAATGCCATCCCCATCAAGCTACCAATGAGTTTCTTCACAGAATTGGAGAAAAACTGCTTTAAAGTTCATATGGAACCAAAAAAGAGCCCGCATTGCCAAGACAATCCTAAGTCAAAAGGACAAAGCTGGAGGCGTCACGCTACCTGACTTCAAACTATACTACAAGGCTACAGTAACCAAAACAGCATGGTACTGGTACCAAAACAGAGATATAGACCAATGGAACAGAACAGAGTCCTCAGAAATAATACCGCACATCTACAGCCATCTGATCTTTGACAGACCTGAGAGAAACAAGAAATGGGGAAAGGATTCCCTATTTAATAAATGGTGCTGGGAAAATTGGCTAGCCATAAGTAGAAAGCTGAAACTGGATCCTTTCCTTACCCCTTATACGAAGATTAATTCAAGATGGATTAGAGACTTAAATGTTAGACCTAATACCATAAAAACCCTAGAAGAAAATCTAGGTAGTACCATTCAGGACATAGGCATGGGCAAGGACTTCATGTCTAAAACACCAAAAGCAACGGCAGCAAAAGCAAAAATTGACAAATGGGATCTAATTAAACTAAAGAGCTTTTGCACAGCAAAAGAAACTACCATCAGAGTGAACAGGCAACCTACAGAATGGGAGAAAATTTTTGCAACCTACTCATCTGACAAAGGGCTAATATCCAGAATCTACAAAGAACTCAAACAAATATACGAGAAAAAAACAAACAACCCCATCAAAAAGTGGGGAAAGGATATGAACAGACATTTCTCAAAAGATGATATTCATACAGCCAACAGACACATGAAAAAATGCTCATTGTCACTCGCCATCAGAGAAATGCAAATCAAAACCACAATGAGATACCATCTCACACCAGTTAGAATGGCAATCATTAAGAAGTCAGGAAACAACAGGTGTTGGAGAGGATGTGGAGAAATAGGAACACTTTTACACTGTTGGTGGGATTGTAAACTAGTTCAACCATTATGGAAAACAGTATGGCAATTCCTCAAGGATCTAGAACTAGACGTACCATATGACCCAGCCATCCCACTACTGGGTATATACCCAAAGGATTATAAATTATTCTACTACAGAGACACATGTACACGTATGTTTATTGCAGCACTATTCACAATAGCAAAGACTTGGAATCAACCCAAATGTCCATCTGTGACAGACTGGATTAAGAAAATGTGGTACATATACACCATGGAATACTATGCAGCCATAAAAAAGGATGAGTTTGCGTCCTTTGTAGGGACATGGATGCAGCTGGAAACCATCATTCTTAGCAAACTATCACAAGAACAGAAAACCAAACACCGCATGTTCTCACTCATAGGTGGGAACTGAACAATGAGATCACTTGGACTCGGGAAGGGGAACATCACGCACTGGGGCCTATCATGGGGAGGGGGGAGGGGGGAGGAGGGAGAGATTGCATTGGGGAGTTATACATGATATAAATGATGAATTGATGGGTGCTGACCAGTTGATTGGTGCAGCACACCAACATGGCATAAGTATACATATGTAACAAACCTGCATGTTATGCACATGTACCCTAGAACTTAAAGTATAATAATAAAAAAAAAATGTATATATATATATATATAGCAAGATGCAGTAAAAAGGCAGTCTTTATCACAGATCCATTCATTGAGCAAAAACAGTTAATGAGCCTCTGATTTGTTCCAGGGACTCTTCAAAATGTGTTGATTATGCCAGATAGATCATAGTAATAGACTGTATAACAACAGTTAGGATGGGCATGAGACAGGAAACTCCATCACTATTTTGAATTTGAGAAAAGGAATGCAAGCCCTGCAAGTGGGGAAGAAAATGTGGCTCCATTCCAAGAACACAGGCCTACTTGTTAGCTTACTTATTTATTCATTTACCTAGGGTCTTCAACATTTTCTGTTTAAAAAAGAATAACTCAAACTAAAGGTTGAAACAATCAATCATGAGGTTATCTTAAGGCACTATATACCCTGGAGATTCTTAGATAGTTGGTAAGTTTTTTTTTTCTTTTGAAGTCAAACAAACAAAATGACATCCATGAGTACAGGGATCTAGTCTTCAAGGATGTTTCCATCGTTGTTGAAAGACCGTCCTTTCTCACTGATTGGTCTTGTTAACATGGAAAATCATTTGACAACATTTGTGAAGTTTTATTTCTGGGCTTTCTATTCTATTTGTGTTGATCTATATGTTGGTTTACATCAAATGTATTGATAATACTATTCATGTAATTTATATCCTTGCTGATTTTTTGTCTGCTTCATCTATCAGTGATTGAGAGAGCTGTGTTAAATTCTGTGACAATAATAGATGTATGTATTTGTCTTTATTCAGTTATATCAGTTTTTGCCTTATGTATTTTGATGTTCCATTTTTAGTGTGCACATGTTTAAGATTGTTATGTCTTCTTGGAGAATTTACCCCTTTATTATTATGTTATGTACCTCTTTATCTCTTATAGTCTTTCCTATTCAGAAGTCACTTTTTTGAAATTAATATTGTTATCCTAGTTTTTGAATAGAGCTAGTATGGCATATATTGTTTCATCACATTCTTTTTAACTTGTATCTTTATATTTAAAGTGTGTTTCTTATAAACAGCATTCAGTTGAGATATTGGGTCTTTTTTTTATTTATTTATTTTTAAATACTATTTGACAATCTCTGTCTTGAAATTGTTTTATTTATACCATTCATATTTAAGGAATTATAGATATAATTGGAGGAAAATATGTCATCATTGTAACTCTCGTTTATTCATAGCATTTGCTATTTCTTTTCCTGCTTCTTTTTCTTGATACTCTGACTTTAATTGAGCACTTTATTTGATTCTACATTGTCTCTTCTTTGACATATTATTTTTTTCCTTTTTAATTTTTTTTAGTGTTTGCACTAGGATTTAAATAATCTACGTTCACCTCCTAATAACCAACACTGTTTTATTTGTAGTGCAAGTACTTTATAAGAGCTACTACCCCTGTATCTGTTGTGTGTTCAATAAGATTTAAACATTTATTTGATTGTGGGACACAACACAATGACAGATAGATGAAAGGCAGAAGTCTTGGTTATTTACAGTTGCAAAATAGAGAAGGCTGACATACAGGATTGTACAAGGATTTGTAAATGGACACAGTGTAACAATTATCTTGTGCTGTAGGGGCAACATATATATGATAAATAAGGAAGGGGAAGCTAAAGTTCGCCAGGCTTTGGCTAATTTGAACAATTCTATGAGCTGCAGGGCATAGCAGCTGTCCCTACTTGCTTAGGTCCTGATCCCAGAGTATCTTATCTTGGATAAGAAGGATAGTTGTGGTTTGTGCATAGTGGTCTCAGAGAGTGGGATGTGTTTGGAGTGGGGACTCAGCAAACTGCCCAAGAAGGAGCACTGAGGATTCTAACCATAACTTCAAAACCAGGTCAAGGCAACATTTATCAATTATTATACTACAATTGATGTCTTGATGTCTTGATATCAATTTTAAGCTGGATAATTTTGGATATCTGATAGGTCCAAATAGTAGGGAAGACTTCCAGAAAGCAGGACATTAGTTGCTCTAAACAGCATAGAAAATTTTTCTATGACATTAAGGATAAATAAACCAAGTAAAAGCATGAAGATTCCCTGAAGGTGACTCAGCTATCAGCCAGAATTTCATTTGTTTGGAGTTAAGTAAAAGAATAAATTAGTCATGAAAAGGCCCCTAGTAATATTTTGGTTGAGTTACAAAATATGTTAAAGTTGTAGGTTATGTTATTATGATGATTTCATGGCTCATACATTTTGTTAGAGTGGCCACTTCACTAATATTGTTAATCCACATATAAATATTAATATTATAAACATCCTTTGATTAGCTAATAAATAATTAAGTGATGATTTATTACCAAAACCTACTTTTGTCATCTTTTTCCTAGCCTTGTTTAAGTAGGCCTAGTATTTAGCATACTTGAGAAACTAGAGTTTTGGACATTTTAGGTTAGCGTTAATTATTTTTTATTCTTTGGTAAGAGTGATGGTTCCTGCATCCATTCCATCAAGTCCCAAAGTGGTGGCAAATCCAAATATTATAGGTATGAATGTAACATATTGTTGATGTTTGGTTAGGGTGGGGGAAGAAAAATTAAAATTTGTGTAAATAGGAAGGTCAAGAAAGATTTGAATGCATGGATGTGATTTGTGGCTTTAGGGTAGAGGAAGGATAAATACTATAGAACACATCCACAGTAGAGAGGATGAACATTGTTTTTTGTTGGGCTGAACTATAACCCTATAACATTGTCTTTAGATTGGGAAATTGCACCTTGCCTTCTATAATTTAGAATTATTAAGGAGAACTGGAGAAAGGCAGTGCTTTTTGGGGGGCATGTGATAACAGTGTGGAGTCTTCCATTAGGTAGCTCATATGGGCTTCGTATTTAGAAAACATGAAAGTAGTTGCCATTTATCATGAAGTAGTTTCCCAGCTGTAAGGGAGGTTCAGTTGGGAAGAGGTTTTTATCTTCCTATATTTATCCATCACATAGCTGGATAAATGTGTGGTATGATATATGTGGAAGCAAGTTGATGAAAAGATTAATAATTACGGAGCATCGATACTTGAAAGGCTAGATCATTTAAATGTATGTGTATGTTGGATGTCTATGTAAGTAGCCCAGGGACTAAGATGATGGATTTAGACTGTGTTTACAATATAGTCTTCTGGAGAGTGAAAGATATGAGCACTATTATAATAGGAGAGACTGAAGGACCTCTGTGGATGTTGATTAATGAGGAAGAAGAAGGGGGAGATGTTATAGATGAATACATGGTTTGAGCATTGAGAGGCCAACAGAATTATTTTGTTTTACCTAGGGGAGGATGCAGTATAAATATTTTGGTAAGTTCTCCCTTTAGACAAAAAAGGCGAGTGGTATTAGCAGAACATTAGCCTTGGAGACATTACAGAGGCATTGGACTTGGTCTCATGGAGGCTTAAAAAGGTACAAGTTAGAATTACAATCAGAGGGGGCAAACTTTACAGTTATATAGGTATTGCAAAGCAGGGTTGAGTTGCAGGGCAAACAAATTCCAGTGTCTGAAAAATCACTTCAGTCTGGTGGGTCCTGCCTTTTCAAACAAGACTTCACAATGTGATCAGTCACTGGAGAATCAAGAATGTCTGGAATCTCCTGGTGAGATTTTCCTAGTTCTGGTATAGTTAGGATTGCCAGTAGTTTGATGAGAGGTAGGTGCCAAGTAATCGCTTAGCAATTTCTTGGATTTGGGCTGAGGTGATGTCTTCTGAGACAATGCTTTCTCTACTGCAATCTCTTGGGCTAGGATGATGTGGGACTGGAGTATCCTTCCTAACTGGATATCAATTTGTGTTGATGTAGTTATGTTTTTGTGGCTTCAGGATGTAATAACACTGAGACACTCTCAGAATATGAAGAAAATGGGACTTGCAGCTTGACTTGTGGATGTCTTTTAAATCAAGAGGCTTTTCGATCACACAGGTAGCAGATGTGATGCCAGCATCTGTGATCCTGCATAATTGGACCAAAACACCAGGGCCCAACTACTACAGTTAAAATTCCAATTAATGATGGTTGAATTTAAAGGCTCCTAATAGTCCAAGGTTTTGTCCAGTTGGATGATGCAAAGGGCTTTACCGCAAATAGATTCAAATAGATTTTAAATCTTATGGCCTGTTATGGTGGAAGTGGTTAATTGAATGAAGGTATGTCTGCCATACCCATGGCTGAGGTTGGAGCTACAGCACTAGCCCATAGACAGACCCTCCATTAGCTTGTTAGTATTGACCTTTTGACTCAGTCATCAGTTTGGTTGGTAATAGGAAAGCTGGCATGATGGTCTTTGGGCTTCAAGGCTAGTATTAGCCAAACTTGGTGCCATGCAGGCCTCAGCATTTGTCATCTTTTATTAAAACAATGTCTTAATTGCTAAGTTTGAGCCTCCGAACTGCAAACCAATAAAAACACTCCAAACAATGAAAACAAAATGAAGAGCCAACATAAAGGTGTGCTGTTGCATGTCATAAGCATTTTGCTGTTTGACGTCTCTTACTCTCCAACGTGCATTATTACTGAGTTTCTAGTTTCATCATGGCGGGGCAGGGTATTGCTTCCAACATTATTTTCCAGTGCACTTTTATTTTACTAAATGGAATTGCTTATCCCATTTCTTGTTAGTCCCCACCATTTGTGGAAATGGCCCTGGAGCAATAGTTTTAATATCTTGAAGAGAATTGGAAGGGGAGGCCATATTTATCATCTGTCCTTTGTACTTGAATAGCCCTGAATATTTTTAATACTGAAAATTTAGGTTCAAATGGGTCCCATAACAAGTGGACAGGTTGCAGACCTGTAGAGAAATCTACCATTAGGAGAATATCCACTTTTGATATGGCATATAGGCCTTGTGACATGGGCTGTTTGAAAATTTATATTCATAGAAAGAGGTTTGATTGAAGGGCCTGATATGTAAAAAATCCTCATCAACATAAAAATGAGACATATCCCCCTTTAAACACAGAAAAGGGCTATGGAGAGGCTTGTAAAAATTAATATGTCATGTAGATCTGCCCAAATATGTGAAAGTAGGAGAAATTACAGATTTATCCAAAACTGAGAACCAACTAGGGGTTTGTTTGCTAGACTGAAGTTTAAAAATCTGTTGTTTCATACGACTGTGGTGTCTTTTCATTAAATTGGTCACCTGGGGGCTATATAACAGATGGAAATTCCACTGAATACCCTGTTCTAGGGCCCACTGTTGCACTGCTTGTGCTATAACATGGGATCCCTGATCTGAATCAATAATGTCAGAGTCCAGAAGGGTACTAGGACATTTTTAGCAAGGCCAGTGATTGTTTCATCTGTAGTACGTACAGTTAGAAAGGACAGAATGAGGTCATTATAGGTATCTATCTAGCTAGGGCACAACACGTGACTGCTGCTGAAGGGAGAAGTAGTCCAATATAATCTAGTTGTCATCCCCTATAGGGAATATTTCTTCAGGGAATATTGCTGTATTTTGTTGGGGCCAAGGCAAAGCTTTCCTTTTGCCCTCTGAAGTTTTACTGAAAATCAGCTAGCAAAAAAGTAGATTAATGGAATAAAAGGTATACAGATTTCTTAACATGCACTGGAGTCCTACAAAATATAAGAACTCACATGGTTGATGCTTTTATACCATCTTAAAGCTACAGAAAAAGTGGGGGCTTGGATCATTGTGAAACAGGTTACAGTGACAAAATAGGTTATGGGAAGAGAAGATGTGCCCTGGATTGTAAAGGTGATCTTGTTACATAGATGAAATGTCACATGTAGCTGCCCTCAAAGAAAATAGATGGTAAATGTTACTTTAAGACTTTTAAAGTGTCAGACTCCTAGTTAATCCTTCCTAAACCTGGATAAGGGAGGGCCTTAGAGAAAGCCTGACAATATCAATGCAGATTTTCTCTACAAATGCAAATTTGCCCCACAAAAGATAGCTTTGCAAAAGTTTCTTCTGTTTGTAGGCCCTCAGAACAACCATCTCAAAATATGGCAAAAAATTATATTTGGTGTGAAATATTTTGTTATTTTTTCAATATCATGAGTTGCCAGTGACAGATTACACCAGAACATATACATTTATCAACATGAGTTGTACTGAAGAAAGTCCTTTAGCTTTGGAACAATCCATCAGAGAAAGGACCCCTAGATGGCTCAAAGTCTCATGGTCCCAGACTGCCCATGTTGATAGAACTGAGAAAGATTGAGAAAGGGAAATTTGGGCCTGTTTATCAGTCTCTTCACTGAAGAGACTTCATTGGTATATTAGCATTGGTAGCAGCAGAGACACGAATGACCCAAATTTTGAGGAGAATAACTCACCAGTTGATGCCGAGTGGACCATCTCCATAGTTCTTTTCCTTGGAATAAAGACATTGTCCATTTTCTATTTGCTGGGCCAAACAACAAGACCATTGGCTGTTGCCCAGGAATCTGTAAAATAGTGAACAGATCATAGTTCCTTCCATGGACATGGCCTCTATTTGGGTCAAGCTATGGATGCCATCCTGTATAGAAAAGATGCCAGTGGAAAGGTAGAATTCAGCTGCCCTCCAGTGACCTCCATCAATTTGATATTGGTGCTGCCATCAGCAAAGTATGCTGATGCTCTTCTTCCTTAGATAATTGATCCAAGAGACTCTTAACTTTGCAATAAGTTTGAAAATGGGGAAAGCCACTTCTGCTCATAATTTGGAAAGAACTTTATTGTCAGGTTTAAACCTAATGTAAAGATGTCATTTCCATTTTTAATATGAGAATTCTGTGGTCATATTGAGCCACCAAAGTGATGAGTGCTTAATCCATGTCATGTTGGACACTAGAGTATGCAGAGAAAAAATGGCAGGGAGCAGGGAAGGTTTAATGGCTTCTGTTTCTAGGAGTGCCCAGTACATAAGGAAATGTTGCTTCAAGAGTGTGTAACAGGTGGCTGCAGCATGCAGCTGCCAAGCCCAAAAATGCCAGGAGCAGCTATTTGGAATCATGCTGTGTTCATAGGTTCTAAGAGACATAGTCTCCAGTGTCTAGGATCTCCACTCAAAAGTTGGGTCCAAGCAGTACCAAGGGTAAGGCCTGCAGGATAGCCAACTGACCAAACTGCAAGGTACGTAACAGTAGGTAATTTATGGTAATTTGCTAGATAGGCCTGAATATAATAGACATGTGAGGAATGTGTTGCCTCCAAAACTCAATGAGGCCCAGAAGATGTTGGATCTGTTTAAAGGTAGTTGAGATTTTTAGGACAACCTCTAATGTTTTACCCCCTTGGGAATTTGTTCTTCTGCTGACAAGAAAAGCTCTGATATTTAACAGAAGTTGCTCACCTTTGTATTTTATATAGGACTGTAACCCAATCTGGTGGCCTGGGATTCTACCACTGTTGTATCCAATTAGGCCAGAATGGGCTGTACTGATTTGGGTTTTAAGAGATTGCAGAAAGCTTATTTTGTATGCTTAGCCTCTTAGCCAATAACTTGATTAGTAATTTAATCCAATCAGATATCTTGATACATGAGTGTGGGTTTCAATATTTGCATGGTCCAGGCTATTTTCAGTTAAATTTCATTCTTGAAAAGTACTTTTTTAAGGATCCAAAGTGAAACTATATGGTGTTAAAAAGGACCCCTTCATGTTTGTGAGTCTTTTTCTTTTTTGAGACGGAGTCTCGCTCTGCCACCCAGGCTGGAGTGCAGTGGGTGGATCTCAGCTCACTGCAAGCTCCGCCTCCCGGATTCATGCCATTCTCCTGCCTCAGCCTCCCGAGTAGCTGGGACTACAAGGCGCCCGCCACGTCGCCCGGCTAGTTTTTTTTTTGTATTTTTTTTAGTAGAGACGGGGTTTCACCATGTTAGCCAGGGTGGTCTCGATCTCCTGACCTCGTGATCCACCCGTCTCGGCCTCCCAAAGTGCTGGGATTACAGGCTTGAGCCACCGCGCCCGGCCAATGTTTGTGAGTCTTGAATGTTTCTTTTGTTCCTCTAATCCTCTATGATAGTCTTATGACTTTTATTAAATTGTGTCATTATAGAATTAAAAAGTTTATGGATAGTTTCAGATAACTTCAAAAAAGAAACTTCAAACTTTTTGGTCTCTGAGAACTTAAGAACTACACTTTTATTCATATTACATAATTTTATTTGAACAAGCCAATGAAAGTTGAAGCTGTTGCTTTAAAACTACCCACTTTTCAAAAATAATGCAAATAAACTTATTTTCACCTGTTTTCTTTGGATTTAATATAACATTATTCTCTGGATGCCTACATACCTAGACTCAGGATTTCTAAAACAGAAGATATAGGCCTGGGCAAAGACTTAATGATGAAAATGCCAAAAGCAATTGCAACAAAAGCCACAACTGAGAAATGGGATCAAATTAAACTAAAGAGCTTCTGCACAGCAAAAGAAATTATCATCCGAGTGAACAGACAACCTACAGAATGGGAGAAAATTTTTGCAATCTACTCATCTGACAAAAGTCTAATACCCAGAATATACAAGGAACTTAAAGAAATTTACAAGAAAAAAAAAAAAAGAAAAACCTCATTAAAGAGTGGACAAAGGATATGAAAAATCACTTCTAAAAAGAAGACATTTTTGCAGCCAGCAAACATATGAAAAGGCTCAACATCACCTATCATTAGAGAAATGCAAATTAAAACCGCAATGAAATACCAGCTCATGCCAGTCAGAATGGTGATTATTAAAAAGTCAAGAAACAATAGATACTGGTGAGGCTGTGGAGAAATAGGAATGCTTTTACACGGTTGGCAGAAATGTAAATTAGTGCTACCATTGTGGAAGACAGTGTGGCTATTCCTCAAGGATCTAGAACCAGAAATACTATTTGACCCAGCAATCCCATTACTGGATATATACCCAAAAGAATATAAATCATTCTACTATAAAGACACCTGCATATGTATGTTTATTGCAGCACTATTTAAAATAGCAAATAAATGGAACCAACCCAAATGCCCATTGAAGATAGACTGGATGAAGAAAATGTGGTACATATACCTCATGGAATACTGTGCAGGCATAAAAAGGAATGAGATCATACCCTTTGCAGGGACATGGATGAAGCTGGAAGCCATCATCCTCAGCAAACTAACACAGGAACAGAAAACCAAACGCTGCATGTTCTCTCTCATAAGTGGGAGTTGAACAATGAGAACAGGTGGACATAGGGAGGGGAAACAACACACACTAGGGCCAGTTGGGGTGTGGGAGGACAAGGAGATGGAGAGCGTTAGGACAAACAGCTAATGTATGTGGTATTTAAAACCTAGATGATGGGTTGATAAGTGCAGCAAACCACCATGACACACGTATACCTATGTAACAAACCTACATGTTCTGTATGTGTATCCTGGAACTTAAAGTAAAATAATAATTAAAAAACATAAGATACAGATAGATAGATATAGACAGAAAGATAGATGATAAATAGATCTTTTCTTTCTTTCCTTTTCCCCTTTTTTATTACCTTGCAGTATCTGTCCAAGCTATCTGTTCCTATTTATTCCTACTGTCACCACATGTATTTAAGGCCACATTTTATATAATAAGATATTTAAACAGATCCTTGACCTGGTTTTCTAGGGATACCCTCTTCCCTTTTCTAATCCATTTTATAATCCTTTCAATTTGTTATTTCTGTACTACTACTGTAATCAGTACATTTCCATGATGAAAGTTGCCAACAGCTCTGTCTCTTTTCAAGAGTAATGTCCACATTACTTAGTTAATAACTCAATGTGTACATAACTTCAATTTATCTTTTCCATTCTATTTCTCACAATTCCTCTTAATGATATTCACTGTTAAAAATGCAGAAGTAATAGATACTTTCAATTGATGTAAGACACTCAGATTATTCAGTATTTTATTAGATTATCTTTAAAGTGTGTCTTCATATTCACCCAGCCCTAACCGCCCTTCCAGAGTCTCAAAACACCAACATCCCCATCATTTTTTTCCTTCAAAGCAGTATTTTGCCTCCATAGGATTTTCCTCCATACATCTTATAAAATGACTTTCTATCTCATTATGTAATTGTTTATCTATGTATTTCATCTCCTCAACTAGTTTGTATATTTTTCAGAGGGCAGCCTTCATATTTGATTAATGTTTCTTTGATGACATCATTCAATATAGTGCCTTAAATCTTGCTGATCCACAAAAACAATTTGTTGAATGAATGTATTGGTTTTCTATTGCTCAGTAACAAATTACGACACACTTGGCAGCTTGAAGAAATACTATTTGTTATATCATACTTCTATAGATCAGAAATCCAGGCAGGCTCTACAGGATCTCATTTTAGGGTTTTACAAGGCTTAAGTCAAGGTATTGGCTGAGCTAGGATTTTACATAAAAGTATCTGGGGAAGAATATATTTCTATGATCATTTAGGTTATTGCCAGAATGTATTTTCTTGAAGTTGTATGACTGAGGTTTTGTTTTTGCTGTTTGCTGTCACATATGAACTACTCTTAGCTTTACAGGCTATCCATATTCTTTGCCACAATATCCCTACTAAGTTCAAGCCAGGCACAGCATGTCAAATCTTCCTCATACTTTGAATGTCTCTTTCTCTGTATGCTACCAGCCAGGAAAAATTCTGCTTCTAAAAGGTTCACCTGATTGGGTCACATGCACCAAGATAATCTCCTTAACTTAATATTAGTTAATTTGGGACTTCAACTCCATTTACAAAATCCCTTTACCACATTTCCTAGATTAGTATTTGAATGAAGAATCAAGGAACTGGAATTTTGGTAGAGAAATTGATAAAAGTACACCTGCCTCAGTGAGTAAAATAAAATCCTCACCATTCTGAATCACATTTTGAATTTACAATCTTTGACTACAGAGAATCTTCTGCACTGAATTTTAGAAAAAGTTTAAGCAACATGGTTACAATTCTTTTTATAGTATTCTTATAATATACATTCAATATTTAACATCTTTGTTTTATTAGTGTTTCATTGTATGTTATGAATTCCTATATTTTTATATTCACCAAGACTTTTAGAATCCTTATATTTGACTCATGATATATTAACAATTAATTCAAAGAACATTTTTATCTTATTGGAAATTACGTTTATGCAAAATAATGCTACTTGCATTTACAGGTATAGGATATGTTTGGTTTCTCTCTATGAAGTGTTAGAGATCATATATGATTATAAGTGAAATAATCACAGAATTTTACCAAGGGCTTTTATATGAAAAATTCTTTGAACAAAGTTTAAAAGAAATTTCATGATTTGCATTGTATAGGATAATACATAGTATTTAAATTAATCACTCAAACTATGTCATGGATAAGTACCATAGCTAGGACTTGGAAACTGAGTCTTACAGTCAATACTTTGTCAACTGAATAACAACTATGAGGTATCACTTACAAACTTATATAACCACAATTTTATCTCTTTGTGTGCCATGCCCACAAGGAATAAGCTTTGGGTCAAATTCTCCATAGAACAGTAGTTATTTTAGTATACTCATAGGATACTTTCTTCCAATTTCTTCCAGTTATAAAATTTCATAAAGCTATAAAATACACTTTGGCCATTTGTTATATGTTAAATTTTATATTTTTATATCTATGAGGAAACCTGCAATGAAGTGAAGCTGGTTTGTAGATGAAAGAACAATTACATTTTAATTAGTTTAGTAAATCTGCAGAATAAACTTTGCTTTAAAAAAAATTTAGACATATATATGTATATATAGGCAAGAAACACTCAAGAAATATGCAATTTCAGATACATCACATCAGTATGGCTAAAATGTCTCTGCAAATTTTTAAAATTTAAATGATTTATATTTTGATCATTATTGCCACACTTGACTCTAACACAGTTGGAAATCTAAAAACAAGAAAAGGTCAAATGTAATGTCAGCTTATTTCTTACTTTCTCCAAAATTTCAACCTAGTTACTTTATATTTTTCTTATTAATTTTGCTCATAGTGGAATAAAAATTTATAGTATATTAAAATAAATTTTATTCCTCCAACTGTATCTGAGTTTTATATCCTACTCATTGTTTTCATCCAGTTGTTTTAGGGAACCATAGCACTTGTTAGTTGCATTCTCAGAATTTAACTTCCCAGTGACATTAGTGATTATAGATTTTTTTTCTTTTTTTCTTTGATAAAATACAAACACTTCTGCACAATAACTAAATAAATAAAATGAGCCCTTTGAAAGACAATGTAACCTATCTCATGAGGTTTTACTTTAGTCAGTAATGACATAAAATATCTCCTCTTTGCTGTACACTGCTAATTTACCTCATGAAATTTGCAGAATTAAAAGACACAGAAAAAAAATAGCAAAAAAAAAAAAAAAACCCACACATTTCTCATTACAAAATATTACAAAAGGTTGATACAAGATCTATTATTTGCAAACAAAAATCAGCACTATGGGCAGTTATATATATGTGAGCCTTAATCAAATTAAGGTATGGATATGAAATAAGTGTTTTAGACTAGAATCATGATAGACACAATGAATCCTTAAAACTGATTTTAAAACCTTAATGCTACTAGTTAAATCCTTAAGTATTCATATTTAAATGTATGGGTAGGTCAACAGGCACAAAAATTCTCCGTTTCATTCTTGCTCTACTTGTTTACTTCACATGCAAAACATTTATTGCTCATATTTGTTAGATCATAGCACAGTATCTTCATTGATTTTTACAATATCCTGCTTTTGTTCCAATATTTATTTATACAAGCATTTCATCCATATTTCTCATTCATATTTCCCATCCCAGTGGCAAATTTTGATTAAATGTGTTTTATCAACCTTTGCATTTTTTTCTCGTGTATATGCTTAATCTACACACATTATATTAACAAATTGTGTGTGTGTGTGTGCGCGCGCGCATGTGTGTGTTTCTGTACAGTTTTTTGCTGGTAAATGTTTAACAACTGACTTCTTGAAAAAATAAAATTTGATTTGTAATGTTTACTGGTTTCTGTGGAATAAATAGACATACCCACCATAGCCAAATTGGAGTTACTAACATGTTGTTATTGAATGCAGAGTTAGTTAACGATATGCAGTAGCAAGCCATATATAAATATCCAATTCTTATAACAATTTTAGATATGATTTTCTATTTCTTTTTCAAGCTGGCAGTGCTCTTTGAAGCTGACAAACTCCTTGGTTAGAGATTTTCATCATAATTATCAAATTGTAAATAAAGTAAAACTTTGGGAAAGACAGTTTCATAAGTGTCTTAGTCCATTTCTGCTGCTCTAACAGACTACCAAAGACTGGGTAATTTATAAAGAAAGAAATTTATTTCTGCTTATAGTTCTGGGGGCTGGGAAGTCCAAGTACATGGGCTTGACATCTGATGAGGGCTTTCTTGCTGTGCTATCCTATAGCAGATGTGGAGGTGAGCACTCTAGATAGAGAGGAAATGAGGTCCAAACTTATCCTTTTATCAGGAGCGCACTCTCATGGTAACTAGCTAGTCCCATCATAAGAGCATTAATCCCTTCATGAGGGCAAATATCTTATGGCCTAATCACCTCTTAAAAGTATCACAGCTTAATATTGTTGCAATGGCAATTAAGTTTATAACACATGAGATTTAGGGGACACATTCTAACCATAGCAATAATACACACTAAAACCTTCAAAGGGTTTATGAAATTTGACCAAATTATTTCACTTTTACAACATTTTGGAAAACAAAAATGTATCCTAGATGGGCACATCATTTCTGTTGCATATTTTATTTATGAGGCCACAATGAGAAATATGTCAAGCAACTTGGGAGTCATATAGAAAGCCTCTGTTTATTAGCAACAGTCATTAATTAAACATAAAAATTGTTATGCACCCATTAACATAATTTTTGTATGCATGTGTAGCAGTATAATAACATGTAAGGCTCTACTTGTAAGTTACCATGTTACTTTCTAAATAATAATAGCCTTGAATTATTCTTTTATCTTTTAATTCAGTTATATCATATAACTACATACCAAGAAAGCTGTTAAACTATTCATTATAATTAACTTTGAGTTAACTATTATGAGTGGTTTTCTGTTTTCATTTTTCCATATAGCTGCATTTGACAATGTTTCTACAGTTATGCAGACAAAACATACATATATAGAAAGAAATTTCATTTAATAATCTATAGAGTTATGTTAAGAGTAAACATATTTGAAACAAAATCCATGAAATTCTATAGGGCACATTTGGGACTCTGGGTTTAAGAAATTTCTCTGTGGTAGAAAGAGGTCTGCCCATGCCATGTGAGATTTTCATTTAATTACTTGTTTTGCCATTTACAACTTTCCTAAACTTAAATGAGTCATTTTATTATCTTGAGTCTCAGTTTTTCTATGTTTTGTAGATAATCATACCAACATAAAAGAAATTGTATAAGAATGTTATGTTCTTTGTGAGGATTTACATAACAATTGCATAGCAAGGTAATATTCTCTATAAATATAAATATACATTTAATGTGTGTATATACGCAGCACATTTGTGTAGGCATATCTGAAACTAGATGAATAAAATGTGTCCCACAGTTTCCCAGACTCCCCTAAGGGAGCTACCTTATATAGAATTTTCACAGAGAAGTCCTTGGTGGCCATGGTTTATAGCACGTTTGTATTCATTTTGGCCACTGCTATTAGGCTTGACTCAGAAATATGTATTGAACCAGTAGCTTGTCAGTAAGAGGATTATGAACAGTGAAATAACACAAGAATAAGAAACTTATTTCCCAGAATTAGAGTGGAAAGGATACATAGAGAAAAACCACATAAGTTATATGGTCAATAATCATGGCGACCCAGACTTAGGGGGAAACTCAGGCAAGCAGAGCCAAGGGGTGGAGACTTTCAGAGAAAGCTGTTGATTTCCATTATTGACTGCCATTATAGTGCATATACATTGGCCTAAGCCGTTAAAGACTATAGCAATCCCTTGCATATAGAATTTAGTGCAAGTAACACTAAGGATACATCTCAATTATGCCAGCATTATGAAGATGGGATTGGCACAACAGTCAAACTCATTTATTAGTGCCATATAAACTCATATATTTATGCCATTATAATATACTTTTTTGTTCTTTATCAGTAGTTTTTCCAAAGCCATGAGGCTCTGTCTCAGTACTGTTGCTGTACACTGTAGAAACCACCCTCAGATTACCTGACACATCAGAAAGAAGTCAAAATGAATGTATACCTTTGGCGAATCTAGAATCTGTTTTATTCACATTCAGAGGTGGTTGTTTTCTGGGAGCACAAAAAGCAAAACCTGACCTTGAAATTCCGAAAGAGCCATTTGAGCTAACTTTGAGCTTGTTTGTGTGTGATTATTTCTGAGTCACATATGAACACATATAAACTCATTCATCCAAGCAGAAGACTATCCTCAAATAATATCATCAAAGGTCAACAAGAAATTAATATTCTAACCATCTTTTACTGAAATCTAATCTTTTGGATCAGACCATATTATGTGGATCAATATATTATTAAATTTATAGGAATAAATCACGTAGAAATTTTGAACTACATAGGCTGAAGATGTGATATGTGAAGATGTGTTTGTGGACTTTGTATACTTCTCTCTGGTAGTAGGTCAAACTTCCACTTTTTATCATTTTATTCAGCCAGCACAGGCTCAATTAGTCTTTACTTCCTGATACCATGAAAGTAAAAGAAAAAAAAAATAGGATGTGTCATATTTTGGAATAACAGAGAGAGAAACCATAGCTAATATTACTTTTTACAAAACATTTTTGAAATAGAAGGTCAAATCTATGTATGAAATTAATTGTATTATGTTATTTTGGAAATACAAGTAGTGACTTTTTTTCATTGTAATTCTTAACTTGATAGAAACACAAAAACTGGGGAGAGAAATGAAAGAGGAAGTGTATAAACAAATGAAAAATACTGATGTTACCCAAAATATCCATTTATACATTTATTTAACATATATTTCAGTAGCACTTTGTCTGTTAAAGTAAGTGTATTTGATTGACAATATAATTATTGAAAACATTAAAAAGAATTTACATGGAAAATTTTTCATTTTGTGAAAAAGTCAAATACAATATAGAAACAGAATTTTTAAAAGTGTATAAGGATAAAATAATTATAATTTTTAATCATAAAATATTAAGTATAAATCCAAATTGTGATACTCCAAATGGAAGCGCCAGAGAGAAAAAATAGATTATAATTAAAATCAGTTAGTTAAAAACTATTTTTGTATTTTAAAGAAAAGTTATAAAAATCACCTAATTTATTATGTCACTAGTTTATGAACAAAATTATGACTTGTATAATAATTATTTGTATTCAAATCTCTGGAAAATATTCCCTATGCTTTTAAGTAAAAAAAAAATTCAAAGTGAGTTAAAATTGTATAGCTTTGATAATCAATCCCAAAAGGCAGTAATGGTACCTGAAAACAAAAAACAAAAATAAAACACAACTACAAGTTTGTGGAAACAATATGAGCATGAATTGCTGTGCCTAGATATGTTATCAGCTAGATGTGACAGTCACAAACTGTCAAGTTAATTAAAACATAATATTTATGTTTTGTTTTATAATAGAGTACTAAAACTAAAATCTGAGTTTGTGGGGTATTACTGGAGTGTTCAGGAAGGAGTCATTGTGCTCTGCAAAATAAAAGAGAGGTCAGGGGGAAGAGTTTATGAAAAGTACCAGTGTGAAGTACTAGATCTCCTGTGACCAAGGTCCTAAACTCAAAAATGTTAAAGATAATCATCTTTTAAATAGTGAAATACAATAGTGTGATATTATTTAAAACAAAAAAAAATCATACTTTCCTTTCAAGTGTTCTTTTTTCAAATTTTTTATTATATTAATTATATAGAATTTAATATCTCAGCATTAAAAATAGACAAAATAGGCCAATATCTATGTTTCCAATTAAAGGGACCTCATTATGTCTACAGGAGGCTATAGCATTGTCATCGTTTATTGTTATGCCAAAAGTTTTTGAAACTTCAATTTTCCCCATTGTCAAATGTCACTTAAAAAGTAAATACAACTTTTGCCTCCCAGGTTCAAGAGGTTCTCCTGCCTCAGCCTCCTGAGTAGCTGGGATTACAGGCACCCACCACCACCCCCGGCTAATTTTTGTAGTTTTAGTAGAGATGAGGTTTCACCATATCGACCAGGCTGGTCTGACCTCTGGTGATCTGCTTGCCTTGGCCTCCCAAAGTGTTGGAATTACAGGCGTGAGCCACCGCACCCAGCCTGCTGTACTTTTTATTTGAAAAATATGAAATCAGGTTAGAAATTCTTCTTCCTAGTTAAATGTGCTATTATGACGTTTTTTTTTTTTTTTTTTTGTTTTTTGTTTTTTGTTTTTTGTTTTTGTTTTATGTATTTTTTTATTTTTATTTTATTTTTATTTTATTTTATTTTTTTATTATACTTTAAGTTCTAGGGTACATGTGCATAACGTGCAGGTTTGTTACATATGTATACTTATGCCATGTTGGTGTGCTGCACCCATCAACTCGTCAGCACCCATCAATTCATCATTTATATCTTGTATAACTCCCCAATGCAAGCCCTCCCTCCTCCCCCCTCCCCCCTCCCCCCTCCCCATGATAGGCCCCAGTGCGTGATGTTCCCCTTCCCGAGTCCAAGTGATCTCATTGTTCAGTTCCCACCTATGAGTGAGAACATGTGGTGTTTGGTTTTCTGTTCTTGTGATAGTTTGCTAAGAATGATGGTTTCCAGCTGCATCCATGTCCCTACAAAGGACGCAAACTCATCCTTTTTTATGGCTGCATAGTATTCCATGGTGTATATGTGCCACATTTTCTTAATCCAGTCTGTCACAGATGGACAGCCAAGATGGCACCATTGAACTCCAGGCTGGGCGACAAGAGCAAGGCTGAGTCTCAAAAAAAAAAAAAAAAAAAAAAAGTACAGTCAGGGTTTAATACAAAAATAAAAATGTAACCTATTCCAATTAGTTTGTAAGAACAAAGGGTAGACATCAGAGAAAATGAAAAATCTACTGGTCAAATTGCAACAAAAATAGTTGCATTATTTGTTGATGAAAATGAAAAATGATTATCAGGTAATGATTAAATTATTCAGTGTACACCTGCATATATTAAGAGATTATCATTTCAGCTAAGACAATCTTTAAACTCAAGAACTGAAATAAATTAAAGTTTCACTAGACCTTTGAATCATTGTACCCCATGGGGTCACATCAAGATTTTCAAAATCTGAAAAAGTCTGTCAATAACATTGTTCTCACTTTAAAAAAAAGTCTGGTCAGCGAGAATAAAAAGACATTTTCTATTGTCAAGAAAATAAAATAAAAATAGTTTTGAAATATTGTTTATTTCACCTTTTAAAAAAAAAAAAAAAGTAAATACAGCTGTCATGATTCATTTTATGAGTCACCTTCGCTAAGAGATGCCCAGATAGCTGCCAAAACATTGTTTCTGTGGTGGTGTCTCTGAAGCTGTTTCTGAAAGAAGTTAGCTGGGTACACCAAATAAAGTAGATCTTTATAACTTTTTAACTCACTGATGTTGGTGATCATTATCCAATCAACTGATGGCCTGAATAGAACAAAAAATCAAAGACTTAGATATTTACTCTCTGTTTGAACTGGGACATTCACCTTCCCCAGCCCATAAATACCAATGTTCTTGGTTTTCAGGTATGCAAATTTGAACTTATTATTTGTTCCCTTGATTCTCAGGCTTTTGATCTTGGACTGGAACTGTATCACAAGGTCTCTTGGGTTTCTCGATAAAGATGGCAGATCATGGGACTTCTCAGATTCCATAATCTCATAAACCATTCCTTCATAATAAATCTCCTTCTCTCTTTCTCTGCATATGCTATTGTTTCTATTACTCTGGATAACCTTGACTAATAGAACAGCTTTGGAATATTGGAATCCTTTTGAATAGACCTAACAATGTTATATTGCATTAAAATTTATCATGTTCATTTAATAAATGATTATTACAACAAAATATTTTTCACTATTTCATAAATGTATTACATTATTCTGAATATCTTATTACAATGAACACAAAGGGAATCCAGTTTCCTTTGTTGTACTAGAATCTGTTACACCAAAAACTGTTTAAGTAAATGGGTCTTCCATTTAGAGTTAAAAAAAAAAAAGAAAAAAGAAAAAAAAAAATCCTTTCATGATACAAAAACCTGTCTAGTAAAATAATTTGCTGTAATGAGATATGTCCTAAATTTTGGTTTGTTCATTTATTTCATTTTATTCAATGATTTATTCACATAAGTAAATAAAAATTATTTTTTGTCATTGAATATATGTAAATCCCAAGTTTAATTATTAATAAGAAGGACATAAGTAATTAGATGCAAATGATGGAAAGAAAATTGTCTGGGTCATAAGTTCCTGGAGTTTGAACCAGTTGTTTGTTATTGATATACACTAACAGGTGGCTATATAGGGGAGGCAAGTTCACACAGTTTGTCATTAATGAGAATTATCATGCTAAACCCTACGTGCAATGCCTATGCCTAATAAGCAGAAATGAGAAGGTATGAGAATTCCTTTGACATTCTTGGGCCATTTTTACGGGACATAATAGTAGTTTTGTGTAATTATATTTATAACCCTAAAGTAAGAACAGGAAAAAAAAAAAAAAAAAACATACTAAGCACTGATTTTACCTTGGGAATAAAGGGGATCATCATTTATTGTTATGCCTAAAGTTTTTGAAACTTCAAAGCTTTTGCACCTGATTCTTCCTAATGTGTCACCGAGTCTCAGTTTGTTAGAAAAGGGTGGAATTTTTAAAAGTTAAAAAGAAGACAATGTGAGTGGCTGAAATGCATTTTGGCATCCTTTTCATGACAATGAGACTATCTTTTACCAATACAAATAAAACCAGAAGTTAAATTTTAAAATAAACACATAGGTAAAGTCTTAAAAGAAACCTAATATAATTCCTTTATGTAATAGTAAGGAAACTAACATAAGTGAAATAGATCAAGAAGTAAGAATTCACAATTTATTGTCTCGAAATATTTTAACACAGGTGAAAGGCAGCAAGGATATGTGACTAAAAACATAAACTCTGGAATTGAATTTCATTTCTGAGTTTAATGTCTGGCTCTGCCACTGTGCCTGCTGTGCTGCTGTGATGGTTATTTGATATCCCTTGACCTTTTCCTCATCTCTAAAATTATTATCTACTTCATAGCCTTAATGTGAAAGCTAAATGAGTTAATGTTTGCAAAGCACTTTGAATTGTGCCTAGACATAGTAAATTTTATCTAAATGCTTGCTAAACAAATGTTACTTTATGCATGTTGATATATGCATTTGTTTAATGTGTAGTTTGTCACGTATATAGATCACAATACATTAATAATTTCTCCTTTTGCCATATAAGTGGTTGTTGAATCATGAATTAATAGATAAACTGTAATAATCTCTAATCAAAATCTGACTGAAATAGCTTACTGCTATGTGATAGATATTGAGCCTTGTTTTTCTGAGTGAAACTTAAAAAGAAAAAAACATAGAAAAGAGTATATAGTCCTTCAAGGAATAACAAAAATAAACCTGATTTAACTATTGAGCACTTTGAATAAATATTCAAAGTCAAGCTTTACTCAATAAGAAATTATTTTAAACTTAAAAAAGATTTCAATACATGTTTACACAAATACCAAGAAAAAAGAACTAAATCATAGGCAAACATCGTTTAGAATAACAATACCATACGATAGCTCTCCAGGAAAATGTATAAAAGTCTTTCATTTTCACTCAGACACAATAATAATGAAGAAATATTAATAGCATAGAAACAAATATAATTAATATTCTTCCAAGGTGATATTTATTCAGAATAAAAGTTCTAAAAACTACAATCAAATGAAAGTAGATTCCGCAGTACAACTATCAATAACTAAAAATGCAACGATAAAAACAATCAAAACTTTTTGGAAAATTGAGTTTCAATGATAGGAAAGGTCTACTTCTTTAATTATCTGAAATAATTTTATATTCACAGAACAATTTATATACCGTAACTTATTAAGTGCTGTATAGAAACATATGATTTATAAGTGAAATACTTATATTAGTAGAAATGGAGCTCTGGGTCTGTGCATTTTATTTCATCAAGTTCTCAAAAATGATCAAAATTTAACATGAATACAAATCATTGCAAAATTTCACTTACAAAACAAAAACTTCAAATATATTATCAGAGTAAAATTCTGGTATGTATGAGTTGATTGGTGTGCTTATGGAACCATGATTAACTATACATGAGTAAGAATGCCAATACAGAAAGAATTTAATGATATTTGAGCCAATCCACTCTAAATTACACATGCAGAGATAGAAGATAATGCAGGCATAAGGAGAACAACGATGTGTGTAATCCTACAGTTTCACCTAAAAGTCCAAAGCATGAAAAATCTTGTGATATTTTCATATCAGTAGATAACAGTTTTATCTCATTAACTGCAGTGGCTTCAAAGCATAACTTGGTAGGTTTATGTTATAATTTAACTATTTCCCTACTTAGAAACACATATTTTCAATAGATCGCATCTTTTGAGGAGATCAAAACAAAGAATAACCTTCATATTTTACTCTATGTAAGTGGTAAAGGGTTTGTTCATGAAAATGATTGTAGACCCTACTGTTTGCACTTATAAATTGTCTTTGGCACTTAAGAGTTGATGGTTTCTGGGCAAGTTACCTAAGCCTTCTGTGCCTCAGTATTTTCAGTCGTAAAATGAAAATAATGATGATAATATCTAACTCAGAGTATTTATAAGAAATGAATCAATGACTATACGTAAGATGCATAGAAATAAGTGCTGCATAATGAAGCCAGATATTGTGGTACATCTGGGTCATAATGAGATTTGTTTCTTGCCTCCTAAGCCATCGTTTTCCCTTTCCAACTCAGCTGTATTATTTCAATGGGATTGCCTTGCTCCAAATATAGAGGTGAAACTTGATTGGCTTAAAAAACCTGAAGTGGGAGTTCCTAGCTGCAGTGAGTGGTGATCAGACCCCCGCACTCCAGCCTACGTGACAGAGCAAGAGCCTGTCATTACAAAAACCCCTCAGTCCCATGACCCCAGCATTTCGTCATTGTGTCGGTTTATTTTTGGTCCAGTTGAGGTCAATGAAATGTAATATGTGATTGCTAGTGACTTCAGAGAACGATGCTTACTACTTCTCTGTGTCTCTAGCTAGATGTAAACAAAAAAAGCCTATGGAATAATTTATGAACAATAACTTTCTGGAAAAACTGAAGGATAATGATACTCTTACTATAGATGTCCAAAGAGAGAGATGGAAAGTAAAACCTTCATTTGTTAATATTGGTAATCTTTTCTGTGACATGACTAAAAATATGTTTTTCAAGAGAGTGATAATGATTTTCTGTTAATTGCAAATAAAATAATTGAAACTTGTATACATGGTGAGCCAAAGCAAATGCAGACCATGTTCTTATGTCTCAGAATCTAGTGAATGGAACATAAATAATCGTGCAATTATAAATAACTAGTAGTTATTTATTGAGCACTTACTCTATGACAGACCTTGTTATATAGTCACTTTATATAAATTAAAATTGTATGGCATAGATTTTATTAATATATACTAATTTTACAAATGAGGAAACAGCCAAGGAAAGTGATTTGCCCATGTTCATACAGCTGGAGGCAGAACTAGAATTTGAACCCATGCAATTCAATTTCAGATCCTTTGTCCTTAAACTCTAACTTAGAGTTATTCTCCAAGAAGCATAAATTGGTATCTGCAATAAAAGCTGAAAATTAGAGTTATATAATCTATGAGGGTTTATTTTAGGGTCATATTTCATAAGAAGATCAAAATTTTCCCTTCCTTCCCTCCCTCCCTCCCTCCCTCCGTCTCTCTCTCCCTCTCTCCCTCTCTCCCTCTCTCTCTCTCTCATTCTCTCTTTCTCTCTTTCTCTCTCTCTTTCTCTCTTTCTCTCTTTCTTTCTTTCTTTCTTCTTTGACACAGTTTCACTCTTGTTGCCCAGGCTGGAGTGCAATGGCTCAATCTTGGCTTACTGCAACCTCCGCCTCCCTGGTTCAAGTGATTCTCCTGCCTCAGCCTTCCGAGTAGCTGGGATTAAATTTTTCTTTCTTTTGTTTTTCCCCGGGCTTGGATAATTTTTCTTTTTTAATTTGAAAACCTGTTTAAGGTGTTCCATCTACCTCTTAAAAATCAAATTATGCATGATTTTAAAAAATTGTTTATTGTGACAAAACACGTTACATGAGATATATCCACTTAAAATTTTAGGTACACAGTATAATATTGTTAACTATAAGCACAGTGTTGTATGACAGATCTCTAGAATTTCTTATGTTGCATGACTGAAACTCTATACCCATTACATAGCAACTTTCCATTTTCCTCTCCCTCCAGCACATTGAGATCACCACTCTACTTTGTTTCTGTGAGTCGTGTACATAAAATGGAGTATATTTTAACCATAAAAAAGAAAATTTGGTCATATGCAACAACATGAATAAATTTTGAGGACATTATGCTTAATAAAATAGGCCTGTCAGAGAAGAAGTGCTGCATGATTCCACTTATATGAAGTATCAAAAGTAGCCATACTCATAGAAATAGGATTTTCTTTTCAAATGAAAGATAAGTGGAAGATAATCTAGAAGAAACGTTATATAATAGGTTTACTGATGAAGCACATCCCTGTGATAGAAAAAGCATAAAGGGCTTGGGAAAAAATCATAAAGCATATGGGTAAAGGACTACAAGAAGGTTGATTTGACTATAGCAGAGATATCAGGGATCAACCTTGCACAAGGTGAGGCAGGAGAGACATGTAAAGGATAAATCACAAAGAAAAAAATCTATGACTTATTAAGAAATTGTGCATTTAGTTCTAGGAAATTTAGAAGATTTTTTTCTTAAATATTTTCTAAATATTTATCACTTAGCTTATGTTTCCTTTACTTTATTTTCCAGCTATTCAATCAGTATTACTTGGGGTGAGGGACAAATACAATGAATACATATGAATTGAATGTGCTATTTATTGATATATTTTGATAGGAAACTATAATATATTCTAAATTCCAGTTGAGAATACTAATTTTTAAAGTGCTAAATATATTTTGTTTCTCAAATCATTTATTTGTTTCCACAAAATTATTTAGTTGTTAGTGTTATGTTTCTTCTTGGTTATTTTAATCATTATCACTATTTTTCTTAACTACCTAATTAAAAGTGAATATATATTCATTAAAAAATGACTGCTATGATGATTTAATTCCTTGATTGAGTAGGGTCTTGCAGTCTTTTTTTGCTGTAACTCTCTTTTTCTGAATGGTAGACTTGAGTGAAGCTCTGAATAAATACATGAGATGTAAATGAGATAAGTTTCACTTCTGACTATTTGGGAACAGAACTGTTATCTGCCCTTCCAGTCCTCTCTTCCCCTCAATCCACACGACAAAAGAGTGAGGTCATTATAGGTTTCTGTTTATTATTTAAGGGTTAAGAGTAGAAGTCAGGTTGGAAGACATATATATTCTTAACACAAATTTTTCAAATCATTTTTTTTCTGATAATTGTCACAGATTCAGAAGAACAATGAACTTACAGTGTTGTATGGCCATTAGATGTCTTACAATTCCTTATGATTTAAAGATTAAAGTAGCAGGAGACATTATGAAGTAGAAAACCAGATATTTGAGGACAGACATAATATAGCAAAGGAGTACATGGCCCAGAAGAAAAAGGCAGTGACGTAATTGAAAGGTGAATTAAGAGCAAAATTGATACTTATAAAGAGTGGTGAATTATAATATCTAGCTGTAAAATAAAGAATACTGAAAAAGTATTTTGAAAAAAAAATACAATGAATTCAGTTTCTTTTGTGTTGTAATTAGAGATGTCATATGGCCCCCAAATGTTGAAATCAAGAACAGATAACTGTTAAACTTATGAGAAATGGAGATGGATTTGAAATGGAGATTGTACTCATTAGCATATAGAAGGTTGAATTATGGAGTGGGTCACCCCAACGGAAGTAGTGGATACAGACAGAAGAGAAATGAGATACGCAAAAAAAAAAAAAAAAAAAAAAAAAAAAAAAAAAAAAAAAAAAAAAGAATGGGGAAATTAACATTTAGTATTTTAATGGTGCATGTGGCATTCATGAGAAAGTCAGAGAAGAAAGGGCTGGGCCAGAGAAGTAGGAGAATATGGTGTCAAGGAAACCAATGGAAAAGAGGGAGGGAAGCAGTACAAAACAATAACAATTTCTGTTGAATTGCAACATATATATATATGCGCCCACATGATTTAGTCACCAAAGTGTTCTTAGTGACCTTGGCAATGAAATTCTAGTACACTGATAAGATTCAAGTAATAATTAAAAAAATAAAGAAATGATGGGAGTGGCAAGAGGTACAGAATTTGCTAAGTTGCAGTTTGCTAGCATCAAAGCAAAAGAGTGACACCAACAATACAAAGAGCAGAAGAGAAGTCAAGGGATTCTTCATTTTACTGTTTTTCATTTCAGAAGACAAATACGTACATATAAAATTGCTTAACAAAGAACATGCTCGAATATAGTTAAAAAATAAACAGGAGCAAGAGATTTAGTCTAAATAATAGGTAGACAGATCCAGTTTACAAAGGAGTTGACCCCTTTCAGTGTGTGTGTGGAAAATATAACAGAGAGGAAAGGAAATCTGGAAGGTCTACCAAGTGTTTTCTAATTCATTGGTGAAAAATGTCATTAGATTTTACCTTATGACTAAGTATAATACAGGTTATGTAATATACATTTTATTTGTCATTTCTATAAAAATGATGTGTATTATCTTAATGTAAATTTTTATATTAATATAAGTTGTATTTGTATTATAATTATTATAATTACATATTTGATATATCACTTCTCTATTTAACAACACATTTGAATAAACAATGCTCTTTATCTCCTGACCTGACTATGTAACAGAGTTTCCTTTGCTTGATACAACAAAACAGACTTTTTTCTCTTTTCTTCTTTTTTTGTTCCTGGCAAATCAAAGTATTGAACTGCAGCAGTTGGCTTATAGAAACTCAGGTCAGAGGAAAGTGGATTGCTCTGGATTGCTGATGTTTCAAAAGTTTTATTCAGTCTTTGAGAGATAAGGAAATGATCTCAAATAAAACTTTTCACAGCCCTATTTTACTTCCTTTATCTTCTAAGTGGGGCCCCTTGTCAGCCTTTGATCCTACCCCACTAAAGTTTCCAGTAATTCAGCTGTCCCAGAATGATATGTTTTATAGCATTTCTGTAATTGCAAACCAGCTGGTAGAACTTCGAGAGACCAACAAAAATATTTTAAACAGTTACTTTAAAAACTATTAGTTGCTAAATTACACTCATTTCCCTCACCACTTGAAGTATCCTGCACAAAAAAAATAGGCCCAGGATTACCTAATTAAAAGAGAGAAAAAAATTTTCTTTGCAATTTACATTTAAGCAGAAGCATATTTTTATAATAACCCTGCAGCCGTATTTTTCTCTAGTGCCTTTTCCTAACAAAATATATGCCATATTCAATAATCCTTTCACCTGTAGGTCTATTGGGCACTGCTAATAATAACTAGACCTTTGCTATTTGTAGAGAAATCAGCTCAGTGAAAATGGGATCAGAAAAATCTCTTTTTCAATGTATGCACAACTTCCTATAGAAAAGAAAAGAAGGCTTGTTTGGATAGCTCCCCAATAAAAAGAAACAAGATTTCTAAACACTTTAATTATATTTGATTATTTTAATGAAAATATATTACATAATTTGTTATTTTATTATTAAATTATAAAATATGTGCAGAAGAGTATTATTCAGGAGTAAAGGCTTGTTTATACAAATACATATTACACAAATAGAATTACGGTAGTTTTGCTATCAATCATCTGTTATTTTTATGCTTATACTTAAGTCATACTTTTACTTCCTCACTTGCAGGTTTAACTACAGGTTGATGACAGTGAAAGATACATTATTATATTGGCTTGAGAGAGTGTGAGGACCAATTTGCTAAGATTTGTTTCTCTGGCGATATGACTCTGTATGTTTTTCTGAAGCTATGTAGAGTTTTTAAAACTATCTTTAAAAATTGTAAAGATTTCACAATGTAAATGCACTGTTTTGGGGGGAATTTCAGAGAATGATATATGATTAAATCAAAACTGAAAGAATTGATTTACTTGAGTTCAATCATTCAACGAAGAGAAGGCAGTCACCCTTCCACGCCTCTTCTTGAGCTGTACCCAGGGACTTGTTGATCTTTCACGTAGCAAGAACTCAATAAACTATGTTCTAAAACCTCTGTGCAAGCATTAAGGACTATGAATGACAGATTTTAAGATATTTACAAGATTATTCCCTAGATTTCTACAATAAATAAAGCCTGCATTCTGCAAATATCTGTAATGCAGATTTCCTATGATTATTTGTTTATAATGTTTTTAGATTCAACACAATCAACTAATTGCTATATTGATTTAAAAGTCAATAAGTTATCTTTTAAAAGTTTTTAAAACATTTTCTTTCTAGTGTGCATGATATTTAATCCTAATTATAGCAAGGGATCATTCTGTAAACACCCTAAGATAATGATGTAAGCACTATAAGAATTACATAGTATGTCCAAAAGTATTTTAACCTTTTATCTATTATAATGAATTTGTATTTATTTAATGGCATTCTTTAAGAATATGCAAGTGCCTGTCTGAAGCATTAATCTTCCAGTACTTACATCTTTTATATATAAACATATATTTTATATAAATATAATTTTTAATAATATTCTTGAAAATTCAAGTAACTTGAAATGCTCAGTTGCTAATTAGAATGGACAAATTTATGAAAAATTTGATCAATGTGAATAAAAACTTTTGCTCCTCAAATTTATCATTTTTCTTTTTTTAAACTTTTTCTTAAAAGTAGAATTTTTGCTTGCATTTGTAAGATAATTTCTCATTTTCTTCCTTGAATATTCTTTAAGTTTATTGAAACTTTAACTTTGATGATGAATTTAGCTATAGATGGTGATATGGTTTGTCTGTGTCCCCACCCAAATCTCATCTTGAATTGAAACTCCCACAATTCCCATGTGTCAGGGAAGGAACCTGGTTGGAGCTGATTGAATTATGGGGGCAGGTCTTTCCTGCACTATTCTTGTGGTATTGAATGAGTCTCATGAGATCTGATAGTTTTAAAAATGGGAGTTTCGTGCACAAGCTCTCTTTGCTGCTGCCACCCACGTAAGATGTGACTTACTCCTCCTTGCCTTCTTCAATGAATGTGAGGCCTCCCCAGCCATGTGGAGCTGTAAGTCCAATAAACCTCTTTCTTTTGTTAATTGCCCAGTCTCAGGTACTGTCTTTATTTGTACCAGTAGAGTGGCACTGAAAAAAATACCTGAAAATGTGGAAGTAACTTTGGAATTGGGTAACAGGCAGAGATTGGAAGAGCTTGGGGGGCTCAGAAGAGACAGGAAAATGTGAGAAAGTTTGTAACTCCCTAGACACTTGTTGATTGGCTTTGACCAAAATGCTGATAACGATATGGACAATGACATCCAGGCAGGGGTGGTCTCAGAAGGAGATGAGGAACTTATTTGCAACTGGAGCAAAGGTGACTCTTGTTAAGCTTTAGCAAAGAGGTTGGTGTCATTTTCCCCCTGCCCTAGAAGTATATACAAGGTTGAAATTGAGAGAGATGATTCAGAGTATCTGGTGGAAGAAATTTCTAAGCAGCAAAGCATTCAAGCGTTGACTTGGGTGCTGTTAAAGGCATTCACTTTTATAAGGGAAGTAGAGCATAAAAGTTTGGAAAATTTGCAGCCTAACAATGCAATAGAAAATAAAACCCATTTTCTGAGGACAAATTTAAACCTGCTGCAGAAATTTGCATAAGTAATGAGGAACTGAATGTTATTCACCAAGACATTGGGAAAAATATCTCCAGTGCATGTCTGAGGTCTTCAAGGCAGCCCCTCCCATCACAGGCCCAGAGGTTTAGGAGGAAAAATGGTTTTGTGGGCTGGTCCCAGGATCCCTCTGCTGTTTGCAGTCTAGGGACTTGGTGCCCTGCATCCCAGCCACTCTAGCTGTGACTAAAATGAGCCAAGGTACAGTTTGGGCGTTGTTTCAGAGAGTGGGCACTCCAAGCCTTGGCAGCTACCATATGTCATTGAGCCTGTGGGTGCACAGAAGTCAAGAGTTGAGGTTTGGGGACCTCCGTATAGATTTCAGAAGATGTATGGAAATGCCTGGATGCCCTGGCAAAAGTTTGCCTAAGGGGCGGGACCCTCATGGAGAGCCTCTGTTAGGACAGTACAGATGGCAAATGTGGGGTCAGAACCTCCACACAAAGTCCCTATGGGGGCACTACCTAGTAAAGTCATGAGAAGAGGGTCACCATCCTCCCGACTCCAGACTAGTAGATTCACTGACAGCTTACACCATTCACCTGGAGAAACCTCAGACACTTAACACTAGCCCGTGAAAGCAGCCAGGAGCGGGGGATATACTCTGCAAAGTCACAGGAGAAGAGCTGCCCAAGACCATGGGAACTCACTTCTTGCATCAGCAGGGCCTGGATGTGATACATGGAGTTAAAGGAGATCATTTTGGAGCTTTAAGATTTGAGCTTTAAGATTTGACCGCCCTGTGGGATTTCAGACTTGCATGGGGCCTGTAGCCCCTTTGTTTTGGCCAATTTCTCCCATTTGGAATGGCTGTATTTACCCAATGTCTGTATCCCCATTGTGTCTGGGAAGCAATTAACCTACTTTTGATTTTACAGGCTCCTAGGCAGAAAGCACTTGCCTTGTCTCAGATGAGATGTTGGACTATCAATTTTGAGTTAATGCTGAAATGAGCAAAGACTTTTGGGGAATGTTGGGAACATGATTGGTTTTGAAATGTGAGAACATGAGATTTTGGGGGGTAGGTAGGGGCGAAATTATATGGTTTGGCTGTGTCCCCAACCAACTCTCATCTTGAATTTTAACTCCCACAACTCCCACGTGTCCTGGGAGGAAACTGGTGGGAGGTGATTGAATTATGGGGATGGGTATTTCCTGTGCTTTTCTTAGGACAGTGAATGAGTCTTATGAGATCTGATGGTTTTTAAAATGAGAGTTTCTGCGCACAATCTGTCTTTGCCTGCCACCATCCATGTAAGATGTAACTTGTTCCTCCTTGCCTTCTGCTATGATTTTGAGGCCTCCGCAGCTGTGTGAAACTGTAAGTCCAATAAATATCTTTATTTTTTTGTAAATTGCCTGTGTCAGGTAAGTCTTTTCAGCAATGTGAAAACAGACTAATACAGATGTCCAAACTAGTATGTATTTCAATGAAAATTTAAAAAATTGTTTTTAACACATATATTATTTTCTTATGTAGACTGTCATCCTTCATAATCTTGAACAAGCATTGATGAATAGTAGTCAGGAGTATCAATATAGCTACAAGAATTTAAGTAGCTACAGATTTCAGTTAAGAAAAATGCAGAGAATTAGATCACTGCAGTGCCTCCAGCACAGTGAAAAAATGTGATTATTTTCCAGTTTGATGGTGAATATAAAGGTAAATATGTTGCAATCTTTACCACTGAACTTAGGAAATTAAAATTACAATAGAGAAATAAGATTATTATTTGAGCTTTACAAACTACATAGGTTACCAAGGATTTCCAATGCCATTTGAAGAACGAGAATTGCAAATGTGCCTTCTACCCTATAGAGCATCTTCTGAACATAAATCAAGAAAAACTTAGAGCCTCCATTGAGTTCCTATTCTTTTTTTTTTTCACTTTGTTTATCATTTTCTTCCTTTACTTTTCCTTTTTTTTTTTCTTATAGTTTTGAGACTATCATGAAAAGAAAATGGGTTATGGTTTTACACAGCAACACCTTATACTGCATTGTAAGAGTGATTAATCTGTGTACTTCCCAGAGCAGGGAAAGTATGGATTTGTGAAAATATGTTAATGTCCTGTTTGGGATTGGTAGTCCTACTTCTTTAGCATATTTCAAAGAGATCTTGGGAACATGATTTGAAAGATATGTAATTAAATAGCTAAATAGCTTTGGAATTTTTAACAAAAAGCATACTATGAATTCTACAGTAGACAAAGCTTGAGATATATATATATATATATATATATATATATATATATATTTAATTTAGTTTGTGGTTGTGTGTGTGTGTGTGTGTGTGTGTGAGAGAGAGAGAGAGAGAGAGAGAGAGAGAGAGAGAGAGAGAGAGAGAGAGAGAGAGAGAGAGAAACAACACATTTTACCACCAAACAGGATTGGAGAATGGATTGAAGAGCTATTTTGGAATGTAAAACATTATACTAGGAAGACAAGCAAGATGCTAGTCAGTTCATTAGAAAGCCTCCTGGTTACTGGATAGTATAATGATGTGACCAAGAGTTCACTGTTTGCAGCTACTGCTATAAGATGATACACCATTCAGTGTATCATTGACATGCTTTTTACTTATCTATCAGAGTTCCTCACAAAAATTTGGTTTTGGATCAGGTGGAACTGAATAGATATCCATGAAGTTTCAGGATAGATCCTTTTGCCTTCCTTTAAATATTTTAAATATATGTTGTTAAGCATTTTTACTCACATAGACCTTTCTTCATACCTTAGGTATTGCAGTCACCACCTATTACTATGTTCATCTCCTTTTCCTCCTCCTCCTCTTCCTCCTCCTTCTACTTTTTCTTCTTCTTGCCTCTTTCCTCTTCCTTCTCAGCTTCCTTCCCCTGATCCTGCTTTGCCCCCTCTCCCTATCTGTCAGCAGTAAGCCAAGTAAGGATAAGAGACTGAGCACAAATATAAAATTAGTGCACGGTGCAGGCTAAGCTGGAAATAAGACCAGGGAGAGAATATATTAAGAAATAAATTAGGCCACATTGATGCATTTTGCCTGTACATTAGAAGCAATTAGGAACCTCTGATAGCTACAAGCTGAGACAGTGAAGTACTTTGACCTATATTCCGAGATCCTTCAGCCACAAAAAAGACAATGGGTACCAAACAGAGAGATAGAACAGATTAGTGTAGATTAGATGGAAGGCAATTTTAGGGGTTCAGGAGACTGATGGTAGGGTGTTCAGAGGTATAATTGTAAATTATGTAAGTAAAGAAAAGTAAAAGGGTGAAAAATATTTAACATGAAAAATCATCACCATTATTGCCTGAGAAACTGAAAGGTGGCCAAAGAAATGCATTAAAGAATGTTGTTGTTTAGTTCCTTTGGACTCAAGCCTATTAGGAAAGGAAATTTTATATTATCGCTGGAGCATACATAATGGAAAGAGTTCCAGCATTCAAAATATAGGCATCTTTATATTGTGAACATTATGTTTCATAGGTTTATATAACTTGAAGTTCTTACTAAAATCATGAGCTCTCACAAAATAGTATTGCTGAAACATTATTTAGCAGGTAAAGTTTACATCGCCAGCAATGAATTTGATAAGGGTTTAAATTGTTTTAAACGTTTCATAGATAAATACTGGAATTGTGACTTTATCAGAAGGGTGAAAAATCAAATTTAAGTAGATTATAGGTTAATTTTAGGGTATATTAAGATACTGTTGAAGCATCTAAACTGCACATGTATTCCCTTTAATCATGCTTTCATGTGAAAAATTTTCAAAAGCCTGGTACTTCAGGGGTCCATTTAACTCTTCATTCACTCCTCTCCAGGAAAGAAAGTATGATTTAACTGATTTATGAGTTTGAGGGAAAAAAATGTGTGGATGACTCTAAACATTATATATTCTCCTTTTGCATGTATCTGCCTGCAGAAAAGAGGATTTTGATTTCCTCTTGCAACATGCTGTCAGGAATTGGCCCTGCTGTGGTAATCATCTGTGTTTCTTCTTATGTAGAGATGTTTGAGTGTACAAACCTATTTTGTACAACAATCAAAAAGGAGTAACTCCACTTTACTTACCATTTCTTCCAAACAAGATTTTGTATAACTTTTAATCTGAAAAAAAACTGTAAACATTCAGAAAAGTTTAAAGAGGTATATGAAGAATGCTTATATATACTATCTAAATTCAAAAAGTGCAAGAATGGGTTAACATTAAAGATTCAGTCAATTTAGTTGATCGTGTCAGTCAAATTTCAAAGAAAAATTATTTATAAAATTTGACCTCTATTTCTGATAAAATAGCAAACAAAGAAACTCAGGAAATTAAGAATGGAAAATAATATCTCATTTTGATTAAGGATATCCTAACATATCTTGAACATATATTTAAAGTTGAAATATTGAATATTTTTTCATTGAATTAAGGATAACAATAATATATTATTACAACTCTTATTTAACAAAAAGAAATAATTATAGATAAAAAGTTTAAAAGGAATAAACAACAGAATGAACTGTCATTACTGGCTGATATCATAATTGTATAATAATGAATTCAAAAAAATTATAAAATATTTTCAAATAAAATGAATAATTGAGTTTAGGAAGGCTGCTGGATATTTAGTCAATACCATAACTATCAGTTTTATTTATCTAAACAATCATTCTATAACACAGATGTTATTTTGAAATCTAATGCCATTTACAATATAATAAAAATCAAAAGTGTAGGAAAAATATCCTAGTGAAGAATGTGAAAAACCACTACACTAAAAAATACTAAATATTGCTGGAAAAATGAAAAGATCAATTAAAAAATAAAGAGCAATCCATGTTTATACCTTGAAATATTCAGTATTGTTAAAATATCAATTTTCTTAAAATTAATCTATATATTCAATGCAATAAGTCTTCCTAGGTATTTGGTATCTGTAGGTGTAAATTCACTAGCTTATTCAAAATGTATATGGAATGTCAAAGTATCTGGCATGCCATACTATCTTAAAGTAAAAGCTTAGAGGACTAACACTATGATAGTACAAGGCTTTCTATTAAAATATTTTTTTAAAAAGTGATTTAGGTAATATAATACCAGTTAAAAATGCGAAACTGAGGGAATGGAACAGAATGGGAAGTAAAAGCCTAGGCCCACATATTATGGTCACTTAACATTTAACAAAGTAGGACTGTTAATCACAGAAAAAATGGAAAAATGGATGATTATTTCAATAAACACAGATTGAGCATATCTGTATGAAAAAATAAAATAATTTGACATATACTTCACATCATAGAAAGTATATCATTTGAGATGGATGATAGCTCTAAATGATGAATATAAACAAGCCTCTGAAAAAAAGGTGAGACATCTTTATAACTTTGGGTAAGAAAATACTTCTTAAGTAGATAATTAAATAATTAATTATAAAAGAATAAATCTTTTAAACTCATTAAAATTGAGAGCTTTTTTACAGCAAAGGACAGCATTAAGCAACTGAAAAGCCAAGCCACCCGTCTTAAAACATATAACTGACAAAGAACGTATTTTATATCAAATACATTAAAAAAATCCTATAGTGAGATAAGAAAAAGACAACAGTTCATTTTTTAAATGATTAAAAACCTTGAATAGGTACTTTATAGCAGAGGATAAACCTATGTCCAATGAGCATGATAAAATTATTTCTCAAAGAAATGCAGATGAAAGCAATAGCAGAATACTACTTCACATATATTCAAAGGTTATACTTAGAAAGTCTGTCAAGGTAAGTATTTTACTGTAATCCCAGCCTTTTGGGAGGTGAGGCAGGAGGATTGCTTAAGGCCAGGAGTTTAAAACCATTCTGGACAATAAAGTAAGACTTCATCTCTACAAAAAATAAAAGTAAAAAAATGAAACTTAGCTGTGTGTGGTTGCACTTGCCTGTAGTCTCAGCTTCTCAGTAGGCTAAGGCAGCAAGACCACTTGAGCTCAGCAGTTCAAGGCTACCGTGAGCCATGGTCACAACACTGTACTCTATTCTGGGTGACAGATCAAGGCCTCATATCAAAACAAAAACAAAAACAGAAAGTATTTGAAAGATGGGGGGCAACTGAAACTGTTCATCAATGCCAGTGGGAATGTAAAGTGGCAGATACTTTGGGAAGCTTTTTCTATACCTACTAAAGTAAAATACAGGCCTACCCTATGATCTGCCCATTATACTTGTAGTTAGATACCCAAAAGAAATGAGCCTATGTAGCAACAAAAAGATATTCATAAGAATTTACATAAGAATTTTATTTGTAATTGCTCCAAACCTTTGTCACACAAATATCCATTAAGCAGACAATTAATAAACATATTTTATTTATTTAGTGAAATACTACACAGCAAAATAAAATCAAACTCCTGATAAATACAAAGTCTCACTTGACTTTGAGCAAAATAAAAAAACTATACATACTCTATGACTCCATTTAGATTACAATTCAGAACAGTTAAAATTAATCAAAGATGAAGAAAGATAAAATAGTGGTTATATTGGGAAAGGCAGATTGTGAGTGGGACAGGGCACACATTAACTTTTTTCAAGTTTTTGTAAATATTCTGTAAATACAGATTTTTCTCATTGCACTGTGGTTCCTAATGATTTATCACTCAGTTAACTTTAAACAGTTTAATATATATATGTTACCATATCCATAAGATAAAGGAAGAAAGCAAATATAAGAAAATGACTAAACATTTTGTGTCAAATATAACAAAGTGTGATATTATGTATGTGATCTTCATATGGTTTAGGCCAAAATCATTATTAAAAATGGGGTATGTGGAATCATGACTTTTATTCTCTGCCTCAACTTCTAGTAAGACACCCTCCCTCCTAATCCTTCTCTCCAAATAAAGACAGAATTGTATTCGGCAGCAGAGATCCTTTGTAAACTCCAAAGAGCAAGACATTGTAGTGAAAAAATCCACTATATCTCAACAGTCAGCTGATGATGTGCATTTTGGCCTAGTATTTCAAGAAAGTCTCCAGCAAGAATTACTTCTAAATGAGAATTGATAGACAGAACAATATGTGACATTTTACTTTATTTTCAGTATGTTCTATAGGCCAAGATTGATTTTTTATTTCAAACTGAGTTAAGTTCCATGTTCACTAGGAAGACTTAATGTGAGAGTTTTTAATTTCAATTATTGCTGCTAAGCATAACTTAGGTATCAATTTCAATAAGTACATTGAAGGCAGGGAGGGATCTGAAAAAATAACTTCTCTAGAGGTGTATTCTTGTATCAGCTTTCATTTAACTCTGAAGATGTTAATTGTATAAACTTCAAAAAGTATGAAAGTAATAAAAATGTTTGTGCCAAAAATACTCTGCATCCAGAAGTAAAGGATGCTCAGGGCATCAAAGAATATGTATAAGGATTAGTCACTTGTTTGGGTGACATAGACCTAAGAGCTGTGTCTAAATGATAATGCAAAACAAAACAAAGAACAATAACTATATCCTTATTTTATTACTTCTTTGAGAACTTCCCTCATTTTGTAACTAAGAATGTAACACTACAAGTATCCCTCTCAATGCTGTGTTAGGTGCATCATGCATAGTTTTGATGTTACATTTTATTTTCATTCAGTTCCACGAATGTTTCATTTCCTTTGAAACTTCATCGTTAATTATTGTATTATTTAGATGTATATTGTTTAAATGCTAAATGTTTTCTTTCATATGCTTAAGGCTCTGTTTGCTGCTTAGGATTTTGAACACATTTAGAATTATTATGTATTTCTGGTGGATTGATCCCCTTATCATTATGTAGTGTTTCTCTTTGTTTGTAGTAATTTTCTAGGCCCTGAATTCTACTCTAGCTAATATTTATAGGGCCACTTTTGATTTTAATTTGCAATTAATGTTCTCCTCATATATCATTTTTCATCTTTTTATGTTCAACCTATGTATGCTGTTGAATTTGAAGCGATCTTCTAAGCAAAAAAAGTTGTGGGTTTTGTTTGTTTGTTTGCTTTTTAAGCTCATTTTGACAGTCTCTGCCTTTTAGTGGCTGTACTGAGACCATTCATGTTTAGCCTAATTGTTGACATGTTAGAGCACAAAATCTACCTTTTTATTATTTATTTCATTTGTCTTTGCCATTTGTGTCTTCTTGCCTTTCTATGGAATCCAAGAAGTCATAGGAACCCATAGAATATATTTTTAGAATTTATCTTGATATGCTTTTAGTAGTTTAAGGTGAATTGGCTTGAATAGTACTTTTGGTGGTGCATCTAGATATTACAATATACACATGGGACTCATTACCATCTCCTGGCATCAGTGTTTTACCATTTGGAATGAAACGTTAACCCAATTTAGGTGCCTTTAATTTCCCAAGTTTTCTATTGTTACCTTGTGTAACAGGTGCTATAATAATTTTTAATTATCACATATCATTTTTTAAACTCATGAGGACAATTTAGTATATTTGTATTTACTTATATTTTTGTATTTTTCTCTTGTTCTTTTTCCTCATGATGTTCCAAGATGTCTTCTTTTATTATTTACTTTCTACTCTTTAAATCCATTCTTAAGAACTTATTCAGCCATTCTGTTTTTGGTAAATTATGATGAATTATTTAAGTTTTATTATATCTCAGAGTACTGTATGTCCTAAAGGGACACTTAGAAGTACTTTATGTCCTAAAGTAGAGTTTTGATAGCTTTAGAAATTGTCATTGACTGTTCTTTACTTTCAGCACTTGAAAAATGTTTTGTATTACTTTCTGGTTTCCACTGATTCATATAAGAAATACTGCTATCATTGGTCAGACGCAGTGGCTTAGGTCTGTAATCCCAGCACTTTGGGAGGCCAAGGCGGGCAGATCATGGGGTCGGGAGATCCAGACCATCCTGGCCAACATGGTGAAACCCTGTCTCTACCAAAAATACAAAAAAACTAGCCGGGCATGGCAGCGTATGCCTGTAATCCCAGCTACTGGAGGCTGAGGCAGGAGAATTGCTTGAACCCGGGAGACAGACACTGCAGTGAACCAAGATCATGCCACTGCACTCCAGCATGGCGACAGACCAAGACTCCGTCTCACAAAAATAGATAAAATAAATAAATAAATAAATAAATAAATAAATAAATAAATAAGCTATCACTGAAATTAGCATTCTCTTGTAGTTAATGTGTCATTTCTCTTTAACTTTGTAGGACATTTTTCTGGACCTTACTTTTTTTAAGTTTGTGTGATATGTAATGTTGTGAATTTCTTGAGCCTGTCTTATTTTGAGGTTCTTTCAGTTTTTTGGGGGATCAGCAGGGTTATATTTTTGTCAAATTTGTGATGTTTTCAGTCATTTTTTGCAATATTCTTTCAGTTCCATTATATTTTTTTCTGAACCTGGGACTTCAGTCATCTGAATGTTGAATTTTTTGTTATTGCCCCATAGGTCCCTGAGAGTCTCTTCATTTTGTTATTTAATTATATTCTCTTTGTTGTTTAGGTTTTTTGTTGTTTGTTTTGTTCTTTTGTTTGTTTTTGAGATAGTCTCACTCTGTCGCCAAGGCTAGAGTGCAGTGACATGATCTCAGCTCAGTACAACCTCCGCCTCCCAGGTTCAAGCGATTCTCAGTTTCTCAGCCTCCCGATTAGCTGGGATTACAGGTGCATGCCACCACGCTCAGCTAATTTTTATATTTTTAGTAAAGAGGGGTTTTCACCATGTTGGCCAGACTGGTCTCAAATCCCCGACCTCTAGTGTTCAGCATGCCTCAGCCTCCCAAAGTGCTGGGATTACAGCCAGGCCTATTGTTTAGTTCATATAATTTTATTGATCATTCCTCAAGTTAATTGATTCTATTCTCTGTCTTAGCCACTCAATTATTGAGTTCATTCAGTGAGTTTTTATTTCCTTATTTTAAATATTTTCCACGCTATTTTAAAATAATAGTCAATTATTTTCAATGATTTACAATGTAAGTTATTCTATAATTTCCCTTTGGTATCTTTTATAAATTCTATATATCTGCTCTAATTTTTTGTTTCATAATTCATTTCAAGAGAATTTTTTTATTGCTTGTTGCAGTAAATTGCTTATTTTATAATGACTGCTATAAAATACTTGTCTGATTTATCTCTGATTTTGTGTCACTTGATTGTTTTTCTTCACTTAAATTGTGATTTTCCTGGCTTTTTGTATAGTGGATGACTACTAATTTTATTCAGGACATTTTGTCTAATATATTAGAAGATTATAGGTACAACTTAAATATTCTATTTGACAAGACAGTTATTCAGGTTTATCACACAGGCCTGCTTTTTCTGGGGTTGTGGTTACATTAACATTCTAATTTTCAAAATTTGCGCTATACAGTTTTTGGTCTGCTTGGTTTAGTTCTATTGGTGTTGTGCAGTTTTTTTATATGCTGGAGTTTACACTGTTCTCTGATTATGTTGCTTGATTGGGTAGAAGAAGTTTACCTAGGCCATCATGGCTCAGAGAAGGGGGAGAGACTTTCTGGCCAGTGTGGACAACAAGTGCATTCCAGACCTTGTATTTAATGTAAGTAAATTGGTCATGTCTGGATCTCCTCAGTGTCTGGGGTCTGCCAGTGGTAGATAGAGTTATTTGGCTTATGGGAGGAAGTGTGCTTCCTAGACCTGATCACATATTCTGTGGTTATCTTATTTGCCAGTGTTGTCTGGAAACCCAGTAGTTCTAGCTGGAGAAGGATTCCTATAGTCTCTGGTGACATAGAACATTTTCCAGGCTTGGCATGTCTTTAAGGTGTGAATTTTCTCTACAGAAACTGCTCAACTGCTTTGGTGTCTCTATGTAGTGGAAAGGACTATTTGGCTCGCAAAGATAAATAACAGTAACACCCTGACCTGGCAAATATTGTGGTGCCTTTTGCTGGATATTCTGACTATCTGGTATCTTTGAATTGGAAAAAGTTCTTTCTATTGCTGTTTGCCAGTTGGGATTTTAGTTGATCTCCACTTGGTGGTACTGCTGGGCTTACCAGGACACTCGTTTGACCTCATGAAAGGGTGAGACTACACAAGTTGCATTCTGTAACTAGTAGTGGAAATCAGAAAACACTGGACCTTCTGCTTTTGGATAAGGGGTTAAAAGAGTCCTTACCTAACCACTGTCCGTTCAGTCTTGGAGGCCCTAACCAATGTGTCATTTATCTCCTAGTTTTTCAGATTAATCATTAGGCTTCCTATTGCTTTATTTCCATGGTTGACAGTATTATTTGGGGTTTTGACGGTGACTGATGTGAGAAAGAGGTAAGGCTATGCTATCTTTTTCAGATTTTTTTTTATTGGTTCCTTCAAGCTTTTGCTTTATCTTTGCTTATATATTATATATTAAAGCAGCATTTCTGCAATTTTGAAAAACATACAATATATGTAAACATTTAATATTCTAAAACAGATGAATAATTGCATGTGTATCTCATTTATCTTGCTATAGTAATTACTAAATTACATTTCTAATCATTTAGGTAGCAGAGGAGAGATCTCATATCTCACTTTGCTATGGCAAAGTTATCCATAGTTAACATGTTGCTCACTTAAAAATCTAGTTTCTTGGATTGTCTTGTTTTATATATCTTGTCTTGTAAACATTTATTTTAATTACATTGTTCACTAATGCATTACACTTAAATGACTTCATACCAAGCTCTCTTCATGTTCTTATATCTGTACCTGGTAACTTTATTGATAAAATATGGTTTCTGTGAGCCCTCTAAACTGGCTGGATATTTAGCACTTGGGTCATAACACTGTCCTCTATGCAACTTATGAATCAATGTGATTATCTATTTATGCCAGGATTTATAACCTAACAGATGTCTGTGTAGTTAGATACCCATATGAATACCATATCCTGTGGTTTGTTATTTATTTCAGTTAATCAGCTATAACTGAGATTAAAAGAATATCAAAAATTATTTAGCAAAATCATTATTAATGACTAAAGAGCAGTTGTGTTTTTTTTTTTACATTATATTGAGGATTCTTTAAAAATTACATAAGAGCAAAGATAAACTAAAGCAAAAATTGTCTGTATGACATATTAAATTCTGATATATAGTGTTAAAGTTGAACTAATTGAGCATTTATTTTGTGCCTAGCACTATGAACACTATACTTAATGCATTTGTATTATTAATAAAAGTGAACATAATGACAGTGGAAACTTACAACCGTTGAGAAAACATATTTAAGTGTTGTTGTTCAGATCAATTATGTGATAACAGTTGTAAATTGTGGTGAATAAACATTTTACATTTCTACTAGATATACTTCTGTTTATAATAACTCCTATCAAAAATATCAATACTGCATTTTATTAGATGTATAGGAAAATTTAAATGTATTCACATTTTATCTCACATATTATCAATCTTTAGTTGTTAGTATGAAACTATGTGAGGAAAGAATATAGATTTTCAAAAGCTTTTAGCAAAATAATTTGAATACCACTGTTAGAGATATTTTATTCCAAAAGAGATTACTAGTGGGAGGAATTGATGTGGTTATATACAATAGTAAAAATATTCTAAAGTCAACATTGATCTAATGGGAAAAAGGAATATGATAATATGATGGAGTAATATATGGAGGGAGATTTATGCAAGAAAGATAAAAAGTCACAATACTGTGAATTGGAATAAGTATGTTGTGGGAAAACATTTAGTAGATTATGTTTTGCTAGACTGTGTTTAATTAATAGCTTTTGAGAGGCAGTATAAAGTTATAGCTGAAAAAATTATATATTATGGAGGATATGGAGAAGCTAGAATGCCAATAGTAGATATTAAATTTTATAATTAAGCACTTAGAAAGCAACTTATACTTTAAAAAGGACCTAATGACATTACATAATCTTGTCTTAAAAATAATAATTCACAAAAATAGACACATAGAACAGGGTAGAGATCCCTGAAATAAAGCTACAACACGTATAAACAACTGATCTTCAACAAAGTTGACAAAAACAAACAAACGAGAAAGAGTATTCTATTCAATATATGGTGCCTGAAAATCTGGCTAACCAGATGCAGAAGAATAAAACTGGACCTCTACTTCACACTAGATAGATAGATAGATAGATAGATAGATAGATAGATAGATAGACAGATAGATAGATGTCTATATATAACTAACTCAAAATGAATTAAAAACTTAAATATAAGTCTTCAAACTATAAAAATTCTATAAGAAAATGTATTGATATGGTTTGGCTCTGTTTCCCCACCTAAATCTCACCTTGAATTGTAATAATCCACATGTGTCAAGGATGGACCAAGTGAGGATAATTGAAACATGGGGACGGTTTTTCCCATGCTGTTCTCGTGATACTAAGTGAGTTCTTACAGAATCGAATGGTTTTATAAGGGGCTTTCCCCTTCACTGGATACTCATTCTCTCTCTTGCCAACCTGTGAAGAGGGGCTCCACCATGGCTGTAAGTTTCCTGAGGCTTCCCCAGCCATGTGTAACTGTGAATGAATTAAACCTCTTTTCTTTATTACCCAGTCTCAGGTATTTCTTCATAGCAGTGTGAGAATAAACTAATACACCTAGGAAATACTCTGCTAGACATGGTCTGGGCAAATAATTCATGACTAAGTCCTCAAAAGCAAATGCAACAAAAACTCAACAATTGGGACATAATTGAATTAAAGAGCTTCAGCACATCAAAAGAAATTATCAACTGACAATCGACAGTATGGGAGAAAATATTTGCAAACTATGCATCTAACAAAGACCTAATATGCAGAATCTATAAGGTACTTAAATCAACAAGAGAAAAATAATGTCATTAAAAAGTGGGCCAAGGACATGAACAGACACTTCTCAAAAGAATGCTCAACACCATTAATCATCAGAGAGATGCATATCAAAACCACAATGAGATATTATCTCACACCAGTCAGAATGGCAATTAATAAAAAGTAAAAAAATAATAATAATAACAGATGTTGGTGAGGCTGGAGAAAAAAAAGTAATGCTTATACACTATTAGTGGGAATGTAAATTAGTTCAGCCACTGTGAAAAGCAATCTGGGTATTACTCGAAGAACAAAAAATAGAATTTCTATTTGACCCGGCAACCTCATAACTGGATACACACCTAGAGGAAAATAAATCATTCTACCAAAAGACACCCACATTTGTATTTTATCACAGCACTATTCACAATAGCAAGGACATGGAAATCAACACTGGTGCCCCTCAGTGGTGAATTAGATAAATAAAATGTAGTACATATACACCATGGAATACTACGCAGCCATGTAAAAAAACAAATGCATGTCCTTTTTAGAAACATGATATGCCTGGGGGCCATTATTCTAGGCAAATCAATGCAGAAACGGAAAACTAAACATTGCATGTTCTCACTTATAAGTGAGAGCTAAAAATTTGGTACACATAGGCACAAATACGGAAACAATAAACCTTGAGGATTCTAAAAGAGGGAAAGGGAGGGAGGGGGAAAAGTTCTGAAAATCTACCAGTTGGGTATTATGTTTACTACTTGAGTGGGTGATGGGATCACTAGAAGCCAAAACATCAGCATCATGCAATATACCCATGCAACAAACCTGCACATGTACCCCCTGAATCTAAAATAAAATTAAATATAAAAGAAAAAATAAAAGTAGAAATCCAGAGCATTAGAAAGGAGGCAGAATAAAAAGCCCTAGATACTCCTTACCCCTATGGAGGCACCTCTTCTGCAACACTGCATGGGCCAGTTACCTTTCTGAGAAATACAGATACAATTTAAGCGTGTGCTATGACCCAGCCGAGTGTAAAGTCAGCCACATTGAAACTGGCTAGAAGAAAAATGTGTGTCCTTCTCACTATGTTTTCCCTTCAGCATAGGACCGCATGTTTGAGAGAAAACGCCCAGCAACTGGCATCTCCCTTGAGAGGAAAAGGGAAGAATGGATTGTACATCCAGTGTTCTGAGACTTCAGGAAGCTGCCTAAGGAACTAGCTTGTGTTTCTCTTCTCTTACAGTGCTGACATTATTCAGCATGTTTTAGATGGCTGGGGGCTAGCTGAGAAGAAAAAAAAAAGAGATGGTAGTATGCTGCTGCTTTAGAGGGCCCATGTTGCAGCAAACAGACACCAGAGAGAACAAGATAATGAGCTCAAAAAACAAACAAACAAAAAACAATAAAACCAAATAAATCAGAAAATCCCTTTAGTTAGGAATCTACATGCATAAGTCTAGAATAAACACTCACAGAAAGGTTTGAGAGTCCCCTAGAATATCTGGCCAGTATGATAGGTAAAGATTTTTTTTTTTCTCCTATACAAAGCCAGTCCATAAAGATTAGAAGAGTTATGAAGAATACAAACACAAAATACAAACAAACTGAAAATGACATAATCAAAGGTATAATACACATCTCCAGAAACTGACCCTAAAGAATGTAAATAAATAACCTAAGAATGACTTCAAAATAATTGTCACAAAGTTTCCCAATGAACTGAAGAAAACAATGCATGGACAAAACGAAAACTTATTGAAAGCGATAGAAAATATATCACAGGCAAGTAATTTGAAATTATTCAGTCAGTGGAGTGAAAGGAAAAAAAAATAACAAAAAAGAAAGAGGAATTTCTAACAGATGTAGAAGACATCATCAAGCTGACCAGTATACACATTATGAAAATTCTAAAAGGAGGAAAAAAGAGCAGAAAGCTTGTTTTTAAAATAATACCCAAAACTTGTTAAATCTAGGAAAGAAAATGGATGTCCAGATTCAAGAAACATAATAGATCCCAAATAGTAAAAACCCACAAAAATCTATACTGGGATAAATTATAATCAAATTGTCAAATGTCAAAGACAAACAGAAAATTTGAGAATGGCAAGACAAAAACAACTTGTCATGTATAAGGACACCTACATAAGACTATTAGCGAATTGATGTGTATATTTAAAGCAATGAAAGAAAACACTGTCAAATAAGAATACTATATCCAGCTAAACTATCCTTCAAAAATAACAAAAATAAATAATACTTTCAGATATAAACAAAACCTGAGGAAGTTTGTTACCACTAGACCTGCCTTACAATAAATGTTAAAAAGAATTTTAGAATTTAAAAAGGCACTAAACAGCAACACCAAATCACATGAAAATATAAAATTTACTAGTAAAGATAAATGTAGACACAAATAGAGAATATGGTAATATCGCAATGGTGGTGTGTAAATCACTTTCAGTTATGCTCTAGGAGTTAAGAATAGGTGATGTGTGGCGGTTCACACCCATAATCCTAGCATTTTGGGAGACCAAGGCAGGTGGATCACCTGAGTTCAGGAGTTTGAGACCAGCCTGACCAATATGGTGAAACCCTGTCTCTACTAAAAATACAAAAATTAGCTGGGCGTGGTGGTGTGTGCCTGTAATCCCAGCTACTCAGGAGGCTGAGACGGGAGAATTGCTTGAACCCGGGAGGCAGAGGTTGCAGTGAGCTGAGATGGTGCCACTGCCCTCCAGCCTCGGTGACAGAGCAATACTCTGTCTCAAAAAAAAAAAAAAAAAAAAAAGTTAAAAATAAAAATATAACAACTATAAAATAGTTTTTATATTATGCATATGTGGTACACAATATACAAATGTGAAATTTGTGGCATTGTAAGAAAGAAAGGAGGCATAAAAGTGTAGACTTTGTATATAATTAAAGCTAAGTTGTTATATGTTAAAATTTTAGAACTATAAGACATTTTACATAAGCCCCATAGAAACCAAAAAGAAAACATCCTATAGAACATATGCAAAATAAAATTTAAAAATAATCAAAGTGTATCACTCCGAAGATCAATGAAACACGAAGAGGGAGAGAGGAAAAGGGACAAACCAGCTACTAAATAGACAGAAAATGATTCACAGAATGGCAATAGTAAGCCCTACTCTGTCAATAATTATTTATACTGTAAATGGATTATACCCCTCAATCAAAAGACATGTAGTGGCAGAATTACAAGAAAACAAGATCTAACCATATTCTGTGTATAAGAAACTCAATTTAGATTTAAGGACACAAATGTAGGACAAATGAAGTGATGAAAGAAGACATTCCATAGTAATGTAAAAAAAAAAAAAAAAAAATCAGAATGGCCATGCTATTAGAAAAAGAATAAACTTTAAGTTAAAAACTCTTGAGGGGGGCGGAGCAAGATGGCCGAATAGCAAGAGCTCCAGTCTCCAGCTCCCAGTGCCAGTGACACAGAAGACAGGTGATTTCTGCATTTTCAACTGAGGTACTGGGTTTATCTCACTAGGGAGTGCTGGACAATCAGTGCTGGTCAGCTATTGCAGCCCGACCAGCTAGAGCTGAAGCAGGGTGAGGCATCGCCTCACCTGGGAAGCCCAAGGGGGAAGGGAATCCCTTTTCCTAGCCAGGGGAACTGAGACACACAACACCTGGAAAATCGGGTAACTCCCATGCCAATACTGCGCTTTAAGAAAACGGGCACACCAAGAGATTACATCCCACACCTGGCCGGGAGGGTCCCACGCCCACTGGAGCCTCCCTCATTGCTAACACAGCAGTCTGCGATCTAACTGCAAGGCAGCAGCGAGGCTGGGGGAGGGACGCCTGCCATTGCTAAGGCTTAAGTATATAAACAAAGCCCTGGGAAGATCGAACTGGGTGGAGCTCACAGCAGCTCAAGGAGGCCTGCCAGTCTCTGTAGACTCCACCTCTGGGGACAGGGCACAGCTGAACAAAAACAACAACAACAACGACAAAAAGCAGCAGAAACCTCTGCAGATGCAAACGGCTCTGTCTGACAGCTTTGAAGAGAGCAGGGAATCTCCCAACACGGAGGTTGAGATCTGAGAACGGACAGACTGCCTGCTCAAGTGGGTCCCTGACCCCTGAGTAACCTAACTGGGAGACATCCTCCACTAGGGGCAGACCAACACCCCACACCTCACACTGGTGGAGTACACCCCTGAGAGGAAGCTTCCAAAGCAAGAATCAGACAGGTACACTCACTGTTCAGCACTATTCTATCTTCTGCAGCCTCTGCTGCTGACACCCAGGCAAACAGGGTCTGGAGTGGACCTCAAGCAATCTCCAACAGACCTACAGCTGAGGGTCCTGACTGTTAGAAGGAAAACTAACAAACAGGAAGGACACCCACACCAAAACCCCATCAGTACATCACCATCATCAATGATCAGAGGCAGATAAAACCACAAAGAAGGGGAAAAAGCAGAGCAGAACAGCTGGAAATTCAAATAATAAGAGCGCATCTCCCCCTCCAAAGGAATGCAGCTCATCGCCAACAACAGATCAAAGCTGGATGGAGAATGACTTTGACGAGACGAGAGAAGAAGGCTTCAGACCATCAAACTTCTCAGAGCTAAAGGAGGAATTGAGGAATTACATACCCAGTGCAAAGAAACTAAAAATCTTGAAAAAAGAGTGGAAGAATTGATAACCAGAATAATTAATGCAGAGAAGTTCATAAACGAAATGACAGAGATGAAAACCATGACACGAGAAATACGTGACAAAATGCACAAGCTTCAGTAACTGACTCGATCAACTGGAAGAAAGAGTATCAGCGATGGAGGATCAAATGGATGAAATGAAGCGAGAAGAGAAACCAAAAGAAAAAAGAAGAAAAAGAAATGAAAAAAGCCTGCAAGAAGTATGGGATTATGTAAAAAGACCAAATCTACGTCTGATTGGGGTGCCTGAAAGTGAGGGGGAAAATGGAACCAAGTTGGAAAACACTCTTCAGGATATCATCCAGGAGAACTTCCCCAACCTAGTAGGGCAGGGCAACATTCAAACTCAGGAAATACAGAGAATGCCACAAAGATACTCCTCGAGAAGAGCAACTCCAAGACACATAATTGCCAGATTCACCAAAGTTGAAATGAAGGAAAAAATCTTAAGGGCAGCCAGAGAGAAAGGTCGGGTTACCTACAAAGGGAAGCCCATCAGACTAACAGCAGATCTCTCAGCAGAAACTCTACAAGCCAGAAGAGAGTGGGGGCCAATATTCAACATTCTTAAAGAAAAGAATTTTAAACCCAGAATTTCATATCCAGCCAAACTAAGTTCCATAAGTGAAGGAGAAATAAAATCCTTTACAGATAAGCAAATGCTTAGAGATTTTGTCACCACCAAGCCTGCCTTACAAGAGACCCTGAAGGAAGCACTCAACATGGAAAGGAACAACCGGTACCAGACATCGCAAAAACATGCCAAAATGTAAAGACCATCGAGGCTAGGAAGAAACTGCATCAACTAACGACCAAAATAACCAGTTAATATCATAATGGCAGGATCATGTTCACACATAACAATATTAACCTTAAATGTAAATGGACTAAATGCTCCAATTAAAAGACATAGACTGGCAAGTTGGATAAAGAGTCAAGACCCATCAGTCTGCTGTATTCAGGCGACCCATCTCACATGCAGCAACATACATAGGCTCAAAATAAAGGGATGGAGGAAGATCTACCAAGCAAATGGAGAACAAAAAAAAAAAAAAAAAAAAAAAAAAAAGCAGGGGTTGCAATCCTAGTCTCTGATAAAACAGACTTTAAACCATCAAAGATCAAAAAAGACAAAGAAGGACATTACATAATGGTAAAGGGATCAATTCAACAGGAAGAGCTAACTATCCTAAATATATATGTACCCAATACAGGAGCACCCAGATTCATAAAGCAAGTCCTTAGAGACTTACAGAGGGACTTAGACTCCCAGACAATAGTAATGGGAGACTTCAACACCCCACTGTCAACATTAGACAGATCAACTGAGACAGAAAGTTAACAAGGATATACAGGAATTGAACTCATCTCTGCAGCAAGTAGGCCTAATAGACATCTACAGAACTCTCCACCACAAATCAACAGAATATACATTCTTCTCAGCGCCACATCACACTTATTCCAAAATTGACGACATAATTGGAAGTAAAGCACTCCTCACCAAATGTACAAAAACAGAAATTATAAAAACTAGAACTCAGGACTACGAAACTCCATCAAAACAGCTCAACTACATGGAAACTGAATAACCTGCTCCTGAGTGACTACTGGGTGCATAACGAAATAAAGGCAGAAATAAAGATGTTCTTTGAAACCAACGAGAACAAAGATACAACATACCAGAATCTCTGGGACACATTTAAAGCAGTGTATAGAGGGAAATTTATAGCACTAAATGCCCACAAGAGAAAGCAGGAAAGATCTAAAATGGACACTCTAACATCACAATTAAAAGAACTAGAGAAGCAAGAGCAAACACATTCAAAAGCTAGCAGAAGGCAAGAAATAACTAAGATCAGAGCAGAACTGAAGGAGATAGAGACACAAAAACCCTCCAAAAAATAAATGAATCCTGGAGTTGGTTTTTTTAAAAGATCAAAAAAATTGATTGACCGCTAGCAAGACTAATAAAGAAGAAAAGAGAGAAGAATCAAATAGACGCAAGTAAAAAATGATAAAGGGGATATCACCACTGACCCCACAGAAATACAAACTACCATCAGAGAATACTATAAACAACTCTACACAAGTAAACTAGAAAATCTAGAAGAAATGGATAATTTCCTGGACACTTACACTCTCCCAAGACTAAACCAGGAAGAAGCTGAATCCCTGTATAGATCAATAGCAGGCTCTGAAATTGAGGCAATAATTAATAGCCTACCAACCAAAAAAAGTCCAGGACCAGATGGATTCACAGCTGAATTCTCCCAGTGGTACAAGGAGGAGCTGGTACCATTCCTTATGAAACTATTCCAATCAATAGAAAGAGAGGGGATCCTCCCTAACTCATTTGATGAGGCCAACATCATCCTGATACCAAAGCCTGGCAGAGACACAACAAAAAAAGAGAATTTTAGACCAATATCCCTGAAGAACATCGATGCAAAAATCCTCAATAAAATACTGGCAAACCAGATCCAGCAGCACATCAAAAAGCTTATCCACCATGATCAAGTGGCCTTCATCCCTGGGATGCAAGGCTGGTTCAACATTCGCAAATCAATAAACATAATCCAGCATCTAAACAGAACCAAAGTGAAGAACCACATGATTATCTCAATAGATGCAGAAAAGGACTTTGACAAAATTCAACAGCCTTCATGCTAAAAACTGTCAATAAATTCGGTATTGATGGAACGTATCTCAAAATAATAAGAGCTATTTATGACAAACCCACAGCCAATATCTTACTGAATGGGCAAAAACTGGAAAAATGCCCTTTGAAAACTGGCACAAGACAGGAATGCACTCTCTCACCACTCCTATTCAACATAGCGTTGGAAGTTCTGGCTAGGGCAATCAGGCAAGAGAAAGAAATAAAGGGTATTCAGTTAGGAAAAAAAGAAGTCAAATTGTCCCTCTTTGCAGATGACATGATTGTATATTTAGAAAACCCCATTGTCTCAGCCCAAAATCTCCTTAAGCTGATAAGAAACTTCAGCAAATTCTCAGGATACAAAATTAATGTGCAAAAGTCACAAGCATTCTTATACACCAGTAACAGACAGAGAGCCAAATCATGAATGAACTTCCATTCACAATTGCTTCAAAGAGAATAAAATACCTAGGAATCCAACTTACAAGGGATGTAAAGGACCTCTTCAAGGAGAACTACAAACCACTGCTCAGTGAAATCAAAGAGGACACAAACAAATGGAAGAACATACCATGCTCATGGATAGGAAGAATCAATATCGTGAAAATGGCCATACTGCCCAAGGTAATTTATAGATTCAATGCCATCCCCATCAAGCTACCAATGAGTTTCTTCACAGAATTGGAAAAAACTGCTTTAAAGTTCATATGGAACCAAAAAAGAGCCCGCATTGCCAAGACAATCCTAAGTCAAAAGAACAAAGCTGGAGGCATCACGATACCTGACTTCAAGCTATACTACAAGGCTACAGTAACCAAAGCAGCATGGTACTGGTACCAAACCAGAGATATAGACCAATGGAACAGAACAGAGTCCTCAGAAATAATACCACACATCTACAGCCATCTGATCTTTGACAAACCTGAGAAAAACAAGAAATGGGGAAAGGATTCCCAAATCATGCTGGCTATAAAGACACATGCACAAGTATGTTTATTGTGGCACTATTCACAATAGCAAATACTTGGAATCAACCCAAATGTCCATCAGTGACAGACTAGATTAAGAAAATGTGGCACATATACATCATGGAATATTATGCAGCCATAAAAAAGGATGAGTTTGAGTCCTTTGTAGGGACATGGATGTAGCTGGAAAACCAAACACCGCATGTTCTCACTCATAGGTGGGAACTGAACAATGAGATCACTTGGACTCGGGAAGGGGAACATCACACACTGGGGCCTATCATGGGGGGGGGAGGGATTGCATTGGGAGTTATACCTGATGTAAATGACGAGTTGATGGGTGCTGACGAGTTGATGGGTGCAGCACACCAACATGGCACAAGTATACATATGTAACAAGCCTGCACGTTATGCATATGTACCCTAGAACTTAAAGTATAATAATAATAAAAAAAACTCTTTCAAGAGACAAAGTACATTACATATTAATAGAAGGGTAAATTTAATAGAAAGATGTTATAATCATAAATATATATATATATATATATAGTGTCAGAACACTTAAATATATAAATCAAATGAGAGAAATATAAAAATAAACACATAATTATAGGAAATTTCAATAGTATATTTTCAATAGTGAGTAGTACATGCAGAGAGAATATCTATAAGGAAGCAGAATTTTAACAACACTGTGAACCATATGTACCTAATAGACATATAGAGAACATTACACATAGCATCAGCATAATGCATATTCTTCTCAAGCATTCATGGAACATTCTCCAGAATGGAGTATATGTTAGGTGACAAAAAGGTTTTATCAAATTTAAGAAGGTTGATATCATATATTGTATCTCTGCTACCTTGGAATGAAACTAGAAATTAATAATATAATTAAATTAGCCTTTGGCTTTGTTTTTGTTTTGTTGTTGTTTTTGTTTAGAATTGGTTTGGCTACTTGGGTTCTTTTTTGATTCTATGTGAACTTTAGAATAGGGTTTTTCCAATTATGTAAAAAATGACATTGGTAGTTTGATAGGAATAGTGTTGAACCTATATATTGCTTTGGGAATTGTGGCCATTTTAACAATATTGATTCTTCCAATCCATGAACATGGAATACCGTTCCGCTTGTTTTTGTCACTTGTGGTTTATTTTAACAGTGGTTTTGTAGTCCTCCTTGTAGAGATCTTTCACCTCCTTGGTTAGATGTATTCCTAGGTAATTTGTGTGAACGTTTGTGTGTGTAGCTATTGTATGTGGAATTGAGTTCTTATTTTGGCTCTCAGTTTGAACATTTTTGTCATATAGAAATACTATGATGTTTTATACATCGATTTTGTAACCTGAAACTTTGCTGAAGTTATTTATCTCCCCCATGAGCCTGCTGATGGAGTCTTTATGGTTTTCGAGCTATAGAATTATATCATTTACAAAGAAAGAGTTTGAGTTATTTTCCTGTTTGAATGCCTTTAATTTATTTCTTTGACCTGATTGTTCTGGCTAGTACTTCCAGTACTAGGTTGAATAACGGTGGTGAGAGTGGGCATCCTTGTCTTGTTCCAGTTCTCAGAGAGAATGATTTCAGATTTACTCATTCAATATAATATTGGCTTTGTGTTTGTCATGTATGGCTCTTAGTATTTTGAGATATATTCCTCTGATGCCTAGTTTATTAAAAATTTTTAACATGAAGGAATGTTGGACTTTATTGAAAGCTTTTTCCATGTCAATTGAGATGATATTATGATTTTTTAAATTGTTTTTAGAGTGAATCACATTTATTGATTTGTGTAAGTTGAAACTTGCATCCCAGGGATGAAGCCTACTTTATCATTGCAAATTATCATTTTGATGTGCTGTTGAATTTGTTATGCTATTATTTTGTTGAGGATTTTTGCATTAGTGTTCATGAGGGTTATTGTCTTCTAGTTTTTCTCTTTTTGTTGTGTCTTTGCCAGCTTTTGGTGTCAGGGTGATGCTGGCTTTGTAGAATGAGTTAGGCAGGAGTCCCTCCTCCTCCGTTTTTTTAAATAGTTTCAGTAGAGTTAGTACCACCCCTCCTTTGTACCTCTCGTGGAATTCAGCTGGGGACGTATCTGGTCTACAGCTCTTTTGATTGTTAGTTTTTGTTTTATTTTATTAATGATTCAATTTCAGAACTCGATATTAATATGCTCAGTGTTTCCATTTCTTCCTGGTTCAATCTTGGGAGATTGTTTCCAGGAATTTTTCCATTTCCTCTATATTTTCTAGTTTGTGTGTGTAGCGGTGTTCAAAATCATCTCTGAGGACCTTTTGTCTTTCTGTGGGATCAGTTGTAGGGTCACTTCTTCATTTCTAATTGTGTTTATTGGATCTTGTTTCTGTTTACATTTGCTAATATAGCTAGCAGTCTTAAGATTTTGTTTATCCTTTCAAAGTATCAAGTTTTGGTTTTACCATTGCTTTGTATGGATTTTGGGTTCTCCATTTCATTCAGCTCCTCTCTGATTATAGTCGGTTCTTTCTTTTCTTCAAGCTTTATCAGCCTGAAAATGCCCAATCTCATCTTGCCTGATTCTTGATGGGATTTGAGTAATAAGTCAATGGTAATTTTAAAGTCAGATTATAATATATATTTTTAAATGAACTTGAGTTATCACATTAATCCTTTCTATTGTTGTTCATATTTCCTACTTATTACTAACCAGCTGGGTTAGATAGGGATACAGAAAATATCTCAATTTATGGGAGAATAAGTACAGTAAATATAAAGTGATATAGAATAATAAACATAGTGTTAAAATACATAAATATTTATACCACCAAAATACATATAAATATGTGTCTCATATTCTAACTCAATTTTTTATCTATCTTTGTTTTTTAAGAGATTAATTTTGTAATTTTATGTTTGAGACGTGAAATACATATAGACAGATTCACATGTTAAGTAGAATTGTTCAACAGCAGAATGACTTCTACAAACTAAAGTCGTGTTTTCATCTTCCTGTACAATTCTCTAGGATTTAACACTATATATCACTTATTTATTGAATAATACATATGTTAGTTTCAAAATTAGATATTTAAAATAATTTGAGAGAAAATAATTATGTTTTAAATAATGCTTAATGGAAAGAAACTAACTTTTAAAAACTGATGAAAGAGAAGATCTATATTTTTGAAAAAGCTCTACACCTTTTCTAGTTCATCACATACCAGTGCGTTTGGAAAATATTATTTTCCTTATAAGCAGATAAGTCATGTCAATAGAAGCAGTTATCTTAAAGAGTTATTGTATAACAGTTAGTATAGACTTAGTAATATTATAGGGAAAGAGGCATTGATTAATTTAGCTAGGGGAAAATTTTTGGTGTCTTACAAATGCTGACAGAAGCAGCCTGCTTATGTCTGACCTTCTTTAGTCATATAGCACAATTAATTGCATTTCTGCATGACAGATTGTTGCATTGCCTTCATTTATCTAAACAATAATTTGCCTTTTAGTTAATTTGACTTTGAAAATATTTTTGACATTTGTATACTGAAAATGTAGTGTCACACTGGTACCTTATTTTCAACCTCAAGGACATAATTAGTAACACAGTGGAAAAATTGAAGTCATCTGATTCCTTACAGAGTGAGATTATTTGTATCATTATATTCAAGATAGTCTTCCTGCTTTTTACTTTTTATATTGTCATATTACCATAGGTTGTGTACGTGTGACAGAGAGAGAGCAAGAGAGAGCAAGGTGGAGAAAAACTGATAAAACATATATGGAAAGGCAGAAAGAAAGACAGAAGGAGGAGAGGTAGAGAGAGGGGAAGATGATAAAGAGATAGAGAAAGGAGAGTAATTTGTGGGAAAAAAGACAGAAGGAAATAATTAATTTTCATATTAGATGTAAATATTGTTTTTGGTGAATGCATGCCTGAAAAATGTCATAACATTTTCCTAGTTCTATTGTTGTATTCATACAAATGTGATGATGTGCTATCTGATATAAATTAGACAATGCTTATTTGAAATTAAAATTTATAAATTTTAATCATTAATGGGGCAATAGCAATCTCAGGGCAACAAGTAAAAAAGAACAGGTCTAAGATAGGAAAGATTAGTGAAAAATTGGTAGAATTCAGTGAAGAAAGTATCAACTAAATTGGTTTAAAACAAGAGTTTTCCCAATAATATATTGAAGGACTTACCTAATAAATCAGAATGCTTAAAATAAACTTCTTAGCTTCAGAATACATTGTAAAGGAAAATGTGGATTATAGAGAAATTCTTTAAAGGTTTTTACTCTTGGGCAGAGATTGCAGGATTTCCACACCTTTCACATTCTCTAGATTTAATTTTCTCCAAATGCTAGATGCCGAAGATCTTCAAATATTCATCAATTTTAAAGAAGCATAACAGAGAAATACAGAATAATATGTATTTATAGAACATATTGAATTTCCACATATTTTCTCCAGAGTTTGTGTTTATATTGTTTTGCCAAAGAATCATTTCACACCAACCTAGCAGTAAGAGGAAATTTGAAGTTAGTTTCTTATAGTGAATGGAATTTCACATCAATAGTGAATGGGATTTCACATTACAGTTCATTTACACAAAATAGTTTCAGGCTTTATATATGTATGAAAAATATTACTGAAACTGATTCTGAAATTTAATTTCCTTAAAATGCTTTGGACATAATTGCCTAAGAATACTTTGTCACTTTTCATGAAAATAAAAGTGCATTTGTATCTCTTTATTCATCATATGTGTCAGCAATGTGCATTTAAAATAATAATGACCTCTTCAAATATTGTTGAACAGGTAATATGCCATGCAAAGTGAGCAAAGCATTTTACATGCCTTGTGTCATTTAATCCACTCAACTATTACATATGAGGATGCTGAAGTGCTGAATAGTTAAGTAGCTTAATGGAAGTTTCAGAGTTGGCAAATGGTTTATATGGAAGCTTAAAGAAGTTTCTCTGTCACAGATGGACATTTGGGTTGAATCCAAGTCTTTGCTATTGTGAATAGTGCAGCAATAAACATACGTGTGCATGTGTCTTTATAGCAGCATGATTTATAATCCTTTGGGTATATACCCAGTAGTGGGATGGCTGGGTCATATGGTACATCTAGTTCCAGATCCTTGAGAAATTGCCATACTGTTTTCCATAATGGTTGAACTAGTTTACAATCCCACCAACAGTGTAAAAGTGTTCCTATTTCTCCACATCCTCTCCAACACCTGTTGTTTCCTGACATTTTAATGATTGCCATTCTAACTGGTGTGAGATGGTATCTCATTGTGGTTTTGATTTGCATTTCTCTGATGGTGAGTGATGATGAGCACTTTTTCATGTGTCTGTTGGCTGTATGAATGTCTTCTTTTGAGAAATGTCTGTTCATATCCTTTGCCCACTTTTTGATGGGGTTGTTTTTTTCTTGTATATTTGTTTGAGTTCTTTGTAGATTCTGGATATTAGCCCTTTGTCAGATGAGTAGATTGCAAAAATTTTCTCCCATTCTGTAAGTTGCCTGTTCACTCTGATGGTAGTTTCTTTTGCTGTGTAGAAGCTCTTTAGTTTAATTAGATCCCAATTGTCAATTTTGGCTTTTGCTGCCGTTGCTTTTGGTGTTTTAGACATGAAGTCCTTGCCCATGCCTATGTCCTGAATGATACTACCTAGGTTTTCTTCTAGGGTTTTTATGGTATTAGGTCTAACATTTAAGTCTCGAATCCATCTTGAATTAATTTTTGTATAAGGAGTAAGGAAAGGATCCAGTTTCAGCTTTCTACTTATGGCTAGCCAATTTTCCCAGCACCATTTATTAAATAGGGAATCCTTCCCCCATTTCTTGTTTCTCTCAGGTTTGTCAAAGATCAGATGGCTGTAGATGTGTGGTATTATTTCTGAGGACTCTGTTCTGTTCCGTTGGTCTATATCTCTGTTTTGGTACCAGTACCATGCTGTTTTGGTTACTGTAGCCTTGTAGTATAGTTTGAAGTCAGATTAAGAAAATGTGGCACATATACACCATGGAATACTTTGCAGCCATAAAAAAGGATGAGTTTGCGTCCTTTGTAGGGACATGGATGCAGCTGGAAACCATCATTCTTAGCAAACTATCACAAGAACAGAAAACCAAACACCGCATGTTCTCACTCATAGGTGGGAACTGAACAATGAGATCACTTGGACTCGGGAAGGGGAACATCACACATCAGGGCCTATCATGGGGAGGGGGGCGTGGGGAGGGATTGCATTGGGAGTTATACCTGATATAAAAGATGAATTGATGGGTGCTGACGAGTTGATGGGTGCAGCACACCAACATGGCACAAGTATACATATGTAACAAACCTGCACGTTATGCACATGTACCCTAGAACTTAAAGTATAATAAATAAATAAATAAATAAATAAATAAAAAGACGTTTCTCTGAACTCGAAGATCACACTTTTAGCCATTCTGTTATTTAACAATATCTGAACTCTGAATATCTGTGAGTACACCAACATAAAATCATTTACTTGGAAGGTTCAAATTAAGAAATAAGACTTTTTTATTTGTATTGTATATTGAATGATTGCTTTGCCTACACTTATACATCTTTTTTATCACAAATGCATTTTTAGAAGCTATAAAAGTAAAAAAAAAAAAAAAAGGGCCACAATGTTAAGAATATTTCAAAATCTTGCAGTAATTTTTTGTCCTATAAATTTTTGAGTTATATGCATTTTATTTTCAAATTACATGTAATAAGTTTGTTTAAAAGCAGGATATGCTGTGTGTGCTGGCTCATGCCTGTAACCGCAGCACTTTGGGAGGCAGAGGTGGGCGGATCACCTGAGGTCAGGAATTCGAGACCAACCTGGCCAACACGGTGAAACGCTATCTCTAGTAAAAATACAAAAATTAGCCACGTGTGGTGACGTGTGCCTGTAATCCCAGCTACTCTGCTGGCTGAGGCACAACAATCTCTTGAACCTGGGAGGCAAAGGTTGCAGTGAGCTGAGATTACACCACTGCACTCCAGCCTGGGCAAGGGTCTCACTCTTAATAAATATATTTTATTTATACATAAATAAAAATAAAAGCACAATAAAAACATGACACTTTGTATCTCCTAACTGTAAACTGGTGAAGTAGAACAGAAAAACAAATCTCATAGAGTAAAGTCAAATGAAGAATGGCATTTCAGAACATAACAGCCACTAACTGGGCTGTGGTTTGTTTTTTGCAGAAAGGCATATCCCGTAAAGAGTAAGTTGAACATATTTTGCCACCTGACAATAGCTTAGTAGATGGAAAAGTTACTTTACTTTCAATCATCAACTTTGAGCAACTAATTTACTAGGAATGCCTTGTTTCATTCTAATTCTTTGATGTTTCTAAGGAATAGTCGTCTAACAGTGGGACAAGAATGAGTGGAAGTAGTTGGAGATGTATTCAGAGACAGCAGTGACTGGAAATACTTGCAGGGTCCTGAGCAAGTGTGAGTTTTAGGTAACCTCCTGTCCCCTGTAGATTCTGGAAGGCACAGACAATGAGAACAGGACTTTTATTTTAAGTCTTATAGTATTAGATGTAGAATGAAAGTGTAGGATGGAGAGACAGTCTGCTGCAATACAACTATTGTTCAGCAATTTGATTAATTGGAGCAGTTGTGTTTCCTTCTTTTCTATTCATTTATTTTTTTCCTTTTCTTCCCCTTTCTCCTTGTTTGCCTTCTGCTCACTCCAAGTCAGCATTGTCTTCAAATAGGCTTTTGTAAAAACAACTCATGTTGTTTATTTTACATTATAGGAGAATTTCTGTATATTGAGGGAGTATTCAAGAGTATAAAAGTAGGAAAAGTTATGTCAATCAGATACTCAAGAGGATTTCAGGATTGTCTCCATCCTAGCAACAGCTTGTCATTGAAATATACTTTTTAACATGGTGTATGTCAAGGCTCCATTTTTTCCTTTATCCCCCAAAGACAGAAAGCCATTCAGTTAGAAAATGATGACATGATTCAAATGTTGCATTAAATTTAGCTCTAGGCATATTCAAATAATATTAAAATCATGATGTGGACTGTTTTAATAAAATGCTGATATGTATAATTATTATATAGTAGTGTTAAATTATAGATGTAGGTTTCATAATGTTTTTATATTACCTTACAACTTATAAACTCAAGAAATTATAGTAGTGATTTAAAAAAATGATTGCAGAGTTTTGCCTATTTTCCATTCCCAGAAACAAGACCGTTGTCTGTTCATTTCTACCCTTGATAGACCCATTTGGTTTCATTTATATAGAAAAATTGTCTCATTCTAGCTTTCTGAAAAAATATATAAAAAGTAAATTACGTTTCCAACATTAACGAATAAATATTTAAGTTGAATGATAATTTTAAAATAAAGTATGTTCATATTCACATCAGCAAGAATAACTATTTAGTAGAATAAAGTTACATAGACTAAAATGTGCTATTTATTTGTAACATAACCTTGGAACAAAGAAATGCAATCATGTTATTGCTTTTAAAATAACTTGTATCTGGGAGAGAGAAGCCTATTATTTTCCTAAATCTCAAATCTATGACATTTCCAGAAAAAAAGAAGTTAATAGCCTTCCATAAAAAAGAAACATAGAAATCTTTCATTATTTAACAATAACCTAGTCCTTAATTCATTATATATTATCTCCCTTCTATATTAGTTATCATTATTTTCTAGTTTTTAAAACATGTTTAATTCTTGAGGAAAATGGTACTTAATTGAAGTTCACAATAAGCTGCATAGTGGGAAGAAACAGGATATTATATCACCTTGTTTACATGATATTTAGGGAAAAGTAACAAAACATTTTCAGAATATGTACAAAGATTTTTATATGTACTTTTTTCATTGTTTGCTTTCTTGAAAATAAATTCCTTTTATATCTACTTTTTTATGTGCAATCAGATATTATTAAAATATTGCTCCTGTAAATCTTTACAAAATGCTATATTTATATTCAGCCATCTGCAGCTAGTAGTAATCATTATGAGAAGGGATTGAGAGTAGACAGGAAATGATAGGAAGTCAGGCATTGTCTGTGCCAGCCATGGCAGGTGTAGACGTTTCTACTTTACTTTGGAAAAATTCTAATAATATTTACTCATAATCTATCACTTTTTTCATAAATAGTTATATCAATATTTGTATTAATACAGTATTATCCAATTGACTAACAATTGTTTTAATACTAAAAAATATAATTAAAATAACTAAATTTACAATTGTATGGGATTTTTTTATCTTAGACCTTCCATAATATAACATGTTGAATAAAATGGACAATAAGTCAATGTTACTATCTTTGGCAACCTGATGGAAGTATTTTTTAATAAGCAATTTCTATCTTTGTTTCATTTATATTGCAATGAAAGTTAAAATAAAATATGTGAAATAGTAAAAAATTCCTCCCTACAAAAACATCGTTAGAGAAACATTATGACGTTCAGCATTACAGAGACAACAATTTATGGTTTGTTTGGCAAATTCCAAATTGCCTGCACAACATTAACATTCAAAATATGTGTGATGATATTTGTCTGATGGAAAATCTGAATATCTCTTATACTTACAGAAGTAAAATGAATTATTAGAATTTTTTATTATTTTCATATTCTAGATTTTTAATTAAGGTAAATGCTTAACAATAGAGGAGAGATAGCATCCAGAAAAATAAACAAGCAATGGTTATTAATAATATAAAAACATTTTAAGAATGCTTATTGAAATCATGATAGTTCAGATAACAAGAATTCAAATTAATTTTTAAAATATTATTTAAGACAACATTATGAATATTTGTTATAAAGCTAAGGTTATTTTATTTTAAATAAATGTTTAGATTGGGAATAATTTTAGATTTATGGAAAAGTTGCAAAGATTTTATAAGGAGTTTCTGTCTACCCTTTATCCATTTTCTCTCGGTATTATTACATTATATAAGCTGGATATATTTATCAAAACTAAGAAGACAATTTTGCTATATTAGTATTAACTACATTCTAATCTTTATTTGTATTTCACTAGATTTTTCCATTATAGCCCTTTTATATTCCAGGATGCATATTACTTTGAGACATCAATTATCTTTATCTCTAGTGGTCTATGAAAGATTCCTAGTCTTTCTCATTTCTCGTGACTTTAATAGTTTTAAGAACTGGTCTAGTTTTTATAGAATGTTTCTCCATGTAAGTTTATTGTTTTTATCATGCTTAGACAGAAGTTATATATTTTTGGAGATAATACACAGGTGAAGTATCCTGTTACTGTTTTTCATTTTCTCAATTCTTTGGAATTCAATCACAAAGTCAAGCTCACATTCAAAGAGTAATTATGTAAAGTATTTATAATTCTTCCGAAAGGAAGATTTGTCCCATCTTTCCCTCCCTTCTTTTTTGTGACCCTAGTATTCATGTCAGTAGAAACTCATGCTTATTATGTTAATTTTGCATTAGAATTCAATACTATGTTATTTGTTGATCAAATTATTTTTTGCTTGAATACTCATGCTCTTAGAGTGTGGCACCTGAGTGCCTTTGATATACCTATTTTTGTCTGTCTGTTTGTTTGAATAATTTCTTATTTCTGGCATGACATGATATTCCATGCCTATCTTATGTTTTACTACCCTACCTAGAAAGTTATTTATCTAGTGGTCAACCTATTTATTTATTTGTTTGTTTATTTATGTATGTATTTATTTATTTATGTATTTATGTATTTATTTATTTATTTATTTTTAAGCTAATCCATTTGAGCCTGCTTTCTGGAAAAACAAATATAAAACATAACACAATCCCCAGAGGCTGAAAAGTCTATATTGACATTCATTTAATATTTAATGACTTGAATTCAGTTACCTCCAAATTAGTCAAAATGTATTTCCAAGCTCAGGTTAGAGACCTTGTATTAGTTTTTTTGTGAACAAAGCCAATAGGGCTTCCCACATTGAATTCCTGCCAGGTAGAACTATCTGATGACCTTCTTGAGTGGTTGCATCTGTCTCAACATCCCATATACTTTGGGCATATTCTGTAATTTATATTACCTTATCTTTTACCTAAAGATTAGCATATCTTTAAAGTGATATTGTTTGACCTTATGTCACCAGGAAATGTTTCAGTGATTGTTTTAATGGCTTATTCATTAATTATTAGTTTATTTTATTTTCATTTTAATCATATAATTTAAAATTATATTTTACATATTATTTTACTGTATTCTTTTACTTACTTTCTAACTCTTTAAATTACTTTCAACATATTTTACTGACTCTTTTTTTTCCCCCAAAGAATGTTGGAAGAAACACAATTTACTTGAAATACTAATTAATTTCAGCAGGTAATAGGTTTCTGTTCCATAAAAGAAAAAAATGCATGGAATTAAATATACTAGCTTTATTTACTACAAGACTTATCAGTTTTTATTAAGTGAGGTAGATCTCATAATGGTCTCCCAAACATGTCCACATCCCACTTCCTATAACTTGCAAATATATTACCATATATGGTACATGGACTTTGCTGATGTGGTGAAATTAATACTCTTGAGATGAGATTATCTGTGTTGTTCAGAGGGTCTGAGTCAAAGAATGAGATGTGAAAATGAAAAGAGAGGTAAGGTGACACAAGATCAGAAGCCAAGAAATGTGCACAACCTTTAGAGTCTAGAAATGAAAAGTAAACAACTTTTCTCTTTGAGTCTCCGTAAGAAACACAATCCTGGCAACATATTGATTTTAGCCCAGGAAACGCATTTTAAACATCTGACCTCCAAACCTGCGAGATAATTAATTCATGTTGTTTTTAAAACACTTTTTCATTTTTTAAAATGAATTTTTAAAACTTTGAACTTTTTGAAGTGAAAACTTTAGATTTATTCTGCAGAAGCCCATTTTCAAGAAACTGAAGATGAATGTGGGACAGGAGAGGTTCCCCTCTCTTTTCCTTTCTCCTAACTTATCTATTTTCAACAGAAGATAAAAATATCCTGGACCACAAAACCTATGCTTCTCCCCAAAAAACAAAAACAAAAAAGACCCTGAGGTTCCAAATAGTTACAGCATCTTAACTTATCATAAAAAAGGGAAGGAGCCAGAAAAAAACAGGAGTCCTTGGGATGTGAGGATAATCTTCAGCCTGCTGCAATATCCCCCTTTAAAGCAGCTGCCCAAATGGGGCAAGCCAGGCATTATATCATTTAAAATTTTTCCATACCCAATTTTATTAAAGCAAAAATAGAAAAAAAAATCCTTTTCCCTAAAAAATTTCAACTACATTATATTTTTATAATATGTTATAAACTTATAACACTTATAATATTTTATAATATCTTAAAAACATTATAAAAATATGACAATTATATTTGGGATTTAGCATAATATATGTTTTATATATTTATATGTGTTTAATATACTTTAATATAAAATATATTTTATTTTATTATAAATATTCATATATTACTTTAAAAAATGAAATTTGAAGGCATCAAGGGTTAAAGTTGATCTGGAATAACAGAATGTGAAATTCTCTCTTTCTTTCCCTTTTGTGGTCTTGTTAATGGGTACATTCCCTGTAGAGGAACCCTCCACAAGGAGATGGCAGAGAAAAGGAATCAAAGTGAGCAAAGGGTAGGGTCTTCCCACGCAGTCAGCAGCCATTATGGGTGTGGGCATGGTGCTAGGGAAGCCACACCCTCTGAGAATGTTCCATATGGGACCGGCATGTGAAGCATTAAGTGTGCTGCAATTGGTTACAGTAGCAATAAGGAAATAATACACTATATTTCTGTTCTTTTCAAGTACGTGTAAGCCAAAAACTATGTGAAACAGGTCTCAATCAATTTAGAAGTTTATTTTGCCAAGGTTAAGGACATGCCTGGAAGAAACAAACAGAGAATTACAGTGACCGTCTGTGTGGTCTTGCCTTTTTCTAAATATTATTTTGAGGCCTTCGATATTTACAGGGGAATGGTGGGATGGAGGGCAAAGAGGGAGTATTGTAATCCACATGTTGCAAGTGAAAGGGAGTCAGTATGGCAAATAGTCGATTATGTGTTGGTCTCTTGCTCAGTAAATTGGTAAATTACATAAGGTAAGCTGAACATCGAGTATCTACCTTTGGAAATACTTAATGCTTTATCTTTAGCTATCTGCTTAGAAATATTATAAAAGGAAAGGCAGCTTCTTGAATGTCTCAGCTTTCAACTTAATGTTTTTCTTTTGGCATAATGAAAGGGGGTCCCAACTTTCTACTTGCCATTCACATATCTTAGTATATAAATGATGTTATTAAAGACCTTATTTAGGGTAGTGGTATTAGGTTGTTTTATATTATTTATGTATTTTTCAATATGTTTCACTGCCAATTTTTTTTTAAAAGAGAAAAATTAAAGAAAGCATAAGTTTGATGAAAATACATGCAGTGTATGTGTGTGTGGATAGTAATATTCTATAGAAATATTATATAACAGATCTCTAAATGTAGATAAATACCATGAAAACATCTTATTTAGATAAGTACAAAGTGGATCAAATGCTACAAGTGATTCTCTACAAACCAACTTAACCTGTTATGAGAGAAAAAATACTGATCAATAGAAACATTGAAGGATATCTTTTACATATGTGCAGAATTTAAAATTCCATGGAATAAAGTATCAAATTCAATTTAAAAACTAATTTTAGGTGACATGCATCATGTCAATGATATTAAGAAGACAAATTCACTTTTAAAAATACAGTAATCATGCTTTGTATTTGCAGGAAAATAACACACTATTACCTGTAGAACTTTAAATGGGTACTTTTGTTTCAAAAAGCAGAGGCCAACATAAACATCCTAAATACACACTCTTTTTTTCTTACATATATTCTTTCTCAATTATTCTGAGCATATGTAAACAAATTTAAGTATATGTAATACAGCCAAGTCAAACCAGATATAGTGAGTACCTAATGTTCATCTACCTGTTCAAGTAAACATGTAAATGAGGATGTTTATGTTCCTGGATACAAACAGGAAAAAAAGTGGATAGATTTTACATTTCAAGTGTAGTTATGGATTTAAAGGATGTTTAATATGTTCAGTACTTGCAGATTTATTCAACCATTAGAGATTTGTACATATTTAACACTTTAGAATACACAACATATTCAATATTGAATATTTGAAATATTAAACATGAAATGGTATATTATTTGTCAAATACAAATGAAGTATTTTTCGAAAATAAGCGTATCAATCGCTGATATTCAATGCAGTTCCATCTTACCTGGTTAATGAGCGCAGAGTTGATTTCATTAATAGGAAAATATCCTTTATAACATGAAGAAATTATGGAGGTATCTTATTAATTTCAATAATATAAATAAACAAAGCAAAAACTAATGCAATTAATTTACTGATCAGCATATTGCTAGGCATTTTGAGCAATAAAAATTATACAAAATTTTTTTTAACAATAGTAATAACAATAATGTCAATGATAATTAATGATGTAACAAAGTGACAATAACATTGAAAAATCCAGCTTCGCAAATGTGTAAATGTCATCTTAATGTACAAGGCTTATTTCAATTTCAGGATGAGATTGTATCTATTATTTAAATAAAAATGTCACCAGAGAGGACAAATTTTTTGCATTGCTAGGTGTCCTTTAGTATTTTATCTATACAACAAATATAAGGTAAGACACTAAATGTGTATGGAACTGTGTTGTACGCTGAGGATAATACTGTGAACAAAGAAACAAACAAGTCATGAACCTTCTGCACATGGTGCTTAAGTATATTGGATACAACAGATAACTGTCAGATAATTACTCAAATAAATATAAAATTAGAAATGGGATAAGTGGGTGGGTAGACATATACATTTCCTAGTTAAGGAGGTTAGAAAAGATGTCCAGGAAAAAACAATGATAGTGAATGACCCAATATGTGATAGGGGAGGAAAATCACTAAACCAAATGCACATAAGAGATTTCTAGCAAGCAGAATAACAAAGATCTAGAAGGGACAGAGAATGGAGGTATGGAATATTTTCATCATGCAAAGGAAGATAGACTACTTGGAGAATAACGATATATGGTATTAGATATGCAAAGGAGAAAGAAGTTGGTAAGTGCAAGATTGGGTCACCACCTAAAGAACAATTGACTTAGCTAAGTCATTTACTATCTGGGATGTAATAATCAATAGTTTTGAAAGATTAGTTGGTTATATATGTTTCAGTATAGAGAGGGTGCAGAGAAGATGAAAAAAAAAAACAAACAAACAAAAAAAAAAAACTAGTTACCAGGCAACTGCAGTAGTCTGATGGATGATGGTAGCTGAGACTAGAGTAATGTCAAGGAATGGAGACAAGTTGATGAATTCCAAAGTTATATAGACAGAGGTCTGAATTTGGTGACAGATCTAATATGGGCACATGTAATATCAAGGATGACTCTTATTATTTTTGGTAATAGAAAGGATGCTGGTGCCAGTTAGGGAAACAAAATAAGCTTTCTATTTTATCACTTTGCTGACTTCTTGTGGCTGGAGACACTGCTGATATTATTTATTCTTGAACAGTTTTATTTTCCTATTACTTTAGAAAGGATAGCATTTTTAAGGGTTAGAAGACTATGGTATTCTATTTAGACATCTCAATTTAAGGTAAATTTGGGAACTCCAGTGGAATTGTTAAGTACAAACTTGCATTTACAAACTTGTGTTTATAAATCTGAAACTCATTGAAAGGATTCCGAATATCTAGATTGGAGGTAATATATTTCTGAACTATTTTCTTTATACTTGGTTTATGATACCTAGGGAGAGAGCGGAGAAAAAAAGTAAAAATAAAAAGCATTTGATGAATTATAATTTATTCTTATATCAAAGAATGTTCATAACAAAAATTCAGTCTCATCCTGGGATTAGAAAACAACTAATTTGCTTTAGGTTATTGTGTATATATTCGGTACAAATGTGTATGTATAAAGAGACTTGAAGAAGTCGTATTTTAAATGTTATAAAGGCTTGTTCAGAAATATAAATTGGCATCTGTATCACAATTTTGTGTCAGTTTCATTGAACTTTCAGTAAGTCTCACAATAAGATATGTTATTTGAGAAATTAGGGAAAGGCTTGTTCCCTCAGAGTGAAACCCAGTAGAAGGGCCAGTCACCAGGGAAAGGCTAGTTGGCCCAAGTAGCAATGATTTTACCAAGATTACTAACTACAAGCAAGCTGAGAAATTACCCATTAAAATTGTGAGTTTAATTTCCCTTTTAATCAGTGACCATCAGAAAAGATTGGTATTTTTCACAACATTTTTCTTGTCTTCAGTAAAGAATTCAACTTTTAGTTATACATGGTATCTAAGAGAATATATCCTTTTTTTTTTATTTGTCATATCATGCTTAATTATTTAGAAGTCCAGAGGGATCCCAGGCTGTTGAAAAAAGATTATCTGCCTGCAGACTGCCATTAACAAGAGTCTAGAGTCCCAACTACTCAAAGCAAGAAGCCACTGCTGCCCTAAGTCCCACAGCTCTGTGTGCATCTGGCAAGACATCCCACCCTTTTCTCCCTGCAATACTCCAATGCTTTCTGCTAATTCCTGCTGTGATCGTCAAAGGGCTAATGTAATCATGGCCTTTATGATGTCTCATGTCAGTTTGTTATAAACTTCACTAGAATCTTTAACTGGCTATATGCCCTTTACCAAATCCAGTCATTTCTAAATCCATAACCTCACTTTAAAATATTTCCCATAGAATATTATTAGAAGCACTAGAGCAATCAATGCAAATATATATTCCTAAACTATTTTTTTATTGTAGGAGGTTATTAAAATAATTCTATCATACTGGCATGACTGCAGTTTTGCTGTGTGTATACAGAATGTGTTTTGTGTATGTGTGTCTGTTGATTCAATCTTGTTATTTAATGTCAGATTAACCGATTTACATCTCATTTCCACCACATACCAACTGTGTGACCTAGACCCTCTCTACCTCATCTGTAATCTGCAAAATGGAGATTAAAAAGTGTTTCTGCTGAGTATGATGGCTCATGCCTCTAATCCCAGCAATTTGGGAGGCTGAGGTAGACAGATCACTTGAGCCCAGGAGTTCAACAGCTGCCTGGGCAAATTGGCAAAACCTCATCTCTACAAAAAAAAAAAAAAAAAAAATTAGCCGGGCATGGTGATGCATGTCTATAGTCTCAGCTATTCAGGAGACTGAGGTGGGAGGATTGCTTAAGCCCAAAGGTCGAGTCTGCAGTGAGCTGAGATCAGGTGACTGCACTCCAGCTTGGGCAACAGAGTGAGACTTGACCCTGTTCAGCCAAATTATGCCTAGTGTTCCATTATTGGAATGCTAAGCATGTGGGAGTTATTTATATCCTACTGATCGCCAAAGTCTGATTTGAAAAATTCAGAAAACTGCAACCTCAAGTATAAATGGGTTTTTTTATAGCTGTATCAATCAGGAAATAAAAGCTTGTACACTGAAGTAAGAATGACAGAAAGTGTATATAATAAAGAAGTTATTTAAATGTATGAGAAGGATGAAGAAAATTCACAACGGATGTCTCAGTTTTTCCTGGACTAGCAAATAGCAGCAATGTTGCTGCTCAAAATTTAAAAGGATTTGGGGAAGTTAAAGTTGCTAACACCTTTTTAGAGAGAGTTGTATAGATTTTCTGGAGAGGATCTAGGAATTGGAGGCTCCACCCAGTCCGAAGTCACTGTGCTGAAATGGGGCTACTGGAATAAGTAATCTTTTCTTACTCTTTTCCTTCTCTTTTACATTGTGGAATGCCTTCTATTAGCTGAATTCAATTGAAGACCAGATGTAGCAGAGCCCACAGATACAGTCCAAGAAGCTCAGGTTCCTAAGGGAGCAAAAAGATTAAAGAATTGATCTGAAGGGGTTATGTGATAACTGGTATAAAAGTCCTGAGAATCATGTTTTTATATATAAAGTAAGCAATTGTTTGTGTCAGCTAATTGTTTGCAACTGCCTACACCAAAATTATAGGCTTTTGTGATTGCTGTCATTCTTCACTCTACCTCTATCTACATGTACAGAAACTTTCAGGGCAGACATGATTAATTGTGTTATAGCATTACAAGCTTTGATAATAGTATGGATTTCAAGTGAAATAATTTTCCCATAGCTGCTACTAATTTAAAAATAATCAGCAATAAAAATGATGCAGGGTTTCATTTGTGAGAAAGTCTAAACATTTCCAATTTAAAGAAAATGAGAATTTATTGAATTTTCACTTGTCCTTTCACAGGTCATTAGTTAAAATATTTAGTATTTTTACATGTATAGAGAAAAAAACAAAATAAAATCAAAGTGTGCATATACAGTTTTATCAACTATCATTCTATGATAGTATTTTTAATTTAGAGCCATTGGTTAGCTATAAATACAATATTTCAAATAATGGAAAAGGAATAAATAATCATTTCTGAAAGTGGATTCATTTCTAGGAACTGATATGATACAAAATGATAATTGTACTTATATTGTATTATTCAGAATATGCCAATTAAGTATGTTTTATAACTGATTAAGATAATAATTTGAATTCTAAATGACGTATTTTAATACCGAGATTAGCAATTTAATATAATTAGCATTAAATTACTTCTAATTTTCACAATTCATGAATTGAAAATATAATATCACAGAGAGCTATATTAGGTTCTCAAGCCAAATATCCAGCACTAACTTAGAAATTGCCATTAGGATACATTTTAGTTTATAATTTTCTGAGGGAAGCTTAAACTTTCTTCTTTTTTATTTTTATTTTATTTGAGTGTATGTAAATGCATTCTCTATAATTATATGAACATAGTATATAATTATCTTATATATATTTGAGAAATGTCAGACCACAGGTGACACTTACATCCATGGGAAGGATAGTAAAATAAAACACGAACTTACAGTACTGAGTCCTGAAATATCTGTACCTTTATATATTAGGTAATAAACGAGAAACAAGCAAAGTATATTGAAATGTTTGGACTATTTATGTATGGAAAGCAAAACAACAAAACACAGTGAGAAAGTATTGTAAGATGGCCAAGAAATGAAGGTAGTTCATAACTACTGGTATGATAAAATATATTTTAAAATCCTAATAGTGTGAGTAAAAATGACAGAGAGGCTTCGCTAGATTTTAAAACATGGAGATTTTTAACAACATTGATAAAAAGAGTTTCAGTGGATTCATTAGTGCAAGGCTAGGTTATATTATGAAATGATTTGGAATTTTGGCAAAATGAAACAGTTCAGGAAATTGTTTTTAATTAAACTATTAAAAACATAGCTATGCAGAAATATGGAGCTAAGATTTAGGACAAATTTGCTTTGCTTTATTTTAATGAATAAGAGATACCACCCATATCATTATACTGAGGGAAATGATACAATAGAAAAGGAAAAACATATGGTATAAAGCATAGAAAAACTAACAGAACAAAATCATTCTAAAGATAGAGAGCAAACATTCCTAAGCATTGTGGCAGGTAATAGCCTTTGCTAGTGAAAAATATATTTTCTCTTGGAACAGGGAAGGGAAAGATAGAAGGCAAGTCAGTGGGTCCTTAAGCTCATTGGGAACAAGGTAAGAATGGTACATTAATTCTAACTTTTAATATATGTTTAAAACACCTCAGAAGTAAAATTGTAGAGATTTAAGAAAGTTGGGGTAGTATAAAATTATCTTGCTTGGGTGTAAAATAGAGATCCTATTTTTAATTGATTGAGGACAAAAGTATGCCAACTTATGCCTTGCGATCCTGCATTTCTAGCCAAACCAGTTTGCTTTATTTGGGTATATTCAATAACTTAACAATAATTAAGTCCTTGGATAAAAGAGCTAAGAAGATAGCAGAAGGGGTAATGTGTTGTTAAAATTTTTTGGTAAAAGTACGAAGGAAAAAGGAACAAGAAGTGAAAGTTATTACAAAGTAATGGCTAGAATTATAGTGACCTGTGGGTGCTAGACCAGACTAGAAATGTGCCTACGGATAGAAAGAGACATAGTGGATCAGCAGACAGATTGATATGGTTGAAAATGTGTACCCATGGGATCTTTTGAGTGGAAAAATATTAGTAGGTTGTCGAAATATTATATTGAAAATTTTAGAGATGTTCAAGTGAAGACAAGGGTCAGGCTATGCTCATAAGACTTGTGACTCATCAATATCAAAAGGCAATGGCTTCTATGAAAGAAATTCAAAGATCTGATATGTGGTTATATCAGAAGGTCTCTAAAATCCATTCCTACAAATGATTCTGTTGTGATTCTGGTGAATTGGAGAAGAAAGGTGTGTTACGAGCATCAATTATTTATAATCTATCCCTACACGATACAATTGTTTTCCTAGTTTGTCAATTTATTCTTTGATAGAATGACACATTGTTCTAAATTATTCAGCTCTTCCCTTTGTTACATGTCTTTGCAGTTAGTAGAATTTGACTTGGTTTTGTACTTTACCACTTGACTTTTTTATTAATATGTAATAATATTATTAGAAATTAAACAAGCAGAGACTTTAAATGTGCATGCACATTTTGGATGGCCCTCTTTTGTGCTCCTGTGACTTTTTTGTTAAAAGAATATGCTCGGTTAGTCACTTCTCCAAGGAAAGTGAAACACACCTGGAGAAGACCCAAGCTCAACCAGTAACTGGGAGTCAAGCCCATCTAGTCAAGCTTAGCAGAGCCAGAGAGCCTAATTACAAATCCTTGAGTGAGAAAAACAATGACTTCTTAATAAGCTAGTTAGATTCATGTTATGTAGCAAATTGTGACATACTCTTCCTTGGGATTAAGATGTATGTAACTAGCAGGAGCTAGTAATGGTAATGTGTTGCTTAGAAAAATAATATTTCTCTCCAATATTTTTTGTGTCACAATTGGTTACACATCACTGCAATTTCATATTTTTCTTCTAATAAGGAAGAATGAATCTTAAAAATATTAGGTCAAAATTTTATAGCTAGAAGAGACCTTATAATTTATATAAGCTTAAATATCCTGGGACTGATAAAGTAAATCAAGTAGCCCAAAGTCATACTCTTATTTTAGGACACTTTATGCTAGAAATCAACACCGGGAATGGGATTTATTTTTTCTTTATTGAAAAGAAAAACTCATTTTTCTTGTCTCAAAAAAATTGTTGATTTCAAAGATAAAAACTTACCTGTTTTTATTTCAGTATATGTAGTTTTTAAAATAAAAGTTATAATTCATGTAACTTCTGTCAAATGATTTATCTCTTAGATAAAAATTCCCCATGAAATATCTCTAACAAAATAATAACCTTTGTATATTTCAAAGGTCAGTTGGAAATAGTCTTACCAACAATAATAGTGCATTGAAATGGAAAAATTACTATTAAATAAAGAAACTTACAGGTTCTTGGAAATCATGACAATTTTACCATTGGATAATCAACATAAATAAGAGTTAAGTTTCTATGACATATCTCTGGTCACAAAAAAAATAATGAATCCTTTTTCTTTAGACCAAAATGCTTCTAATGTTAAACATTGAAATCAATGTGAGCTATGCATACATTCCTTAAAGACTTGTAAAAAAAAATAAGAAAATTATTTGCCTAGTTATTCCAGTTCAGGGTAATGGGTGACCTGAGCCTGTCCTGGCAGCTCAGGAGTAAGGTAGGAATCAGCCCTGGACTGGACACCATCCCATGTTGGGGTGCACTCACATACACCCTGACACTCACTCAGACTGGGACCAATTAGACAACAAGTTCACCCAGCCTGCACTGTTTTGGGATGTCGGAGGAGACCAGAGTATCCAGAGAAAACTCATGCAGACATGGGGAAAACATCCAGTCTCCAAAAAGACAGTGGTCTCAGCTGAGAATGAAATTTTTTCCTCATCAATGTTATAGTGAATTGTCATTGAAGGAAACAAAGTTATTTGAGAATCTGCTATATATCCAAATTCCAAGCTCATAAAATTTCCTAGTAATAAGGATGGTCTAAAATAACTGGATAAATGGAATACTTTAGTGCCCTACCCAGGTCTCTCTTATGAGCTTTAGTTTTGCATTCTGTTATTGATGCTATCCATCATAAAGAATATAAAAAAGGACACAACCTCAAACCAAAACTTGATTTCTATAAAGGCAGAAGGGAGAAGCATTTAGATTGAGGGCTGACATTACTGCAGCAAAGCTCTAACAGCTGTTGGTAATGAGGCATAACCTCCAAGGACCAGATCCTTATTTAAAGGTTAATTTTAAAAACTTTGTTAAATAAAATTCTGAAATTGATACTAGTTAAGACAGTCACCAAAACTGTAATGAAAAAACTGCTAAATGTATTAAGATAACTTTATTTCCAGAAATAATCCAAAGAGCTGGTGGCTGTTATCCTAAGGTAATTCCTGAGATTTTGTAAAGCTGACTGACTGTAATGGACTATTAACTTTCTCCTAGAAAGTTTTCCTAAAGTCCCTGGTCTCAGGAATTGCCATGGAGTTGTTGGACAAAGAGATCCTCTCTGTCAAGTACAATCAGGATCAGTCAGATGTGCTGTCCAAGGATTCCACTCCATTGCCAATGAGGCATCTGTGCTCTTGCCTCTGATGTTACATAGACTGGCTTGGTGTATATTTTTTGGCACTTGTCAATTATTTTTTAAAGTTAAGAATGAAGATTTTTATTATTAATTTCCTTCACCATTTTCCTTCACCCATTGTGTATTTGGTTTGTTTAGCTTGGAAGATAAGGATCAAGAGAAAGTACATCAGATATTGAAAGAGAAAAACAGTGTCAGCTAGGGATCCTAAAATATAGAGAGTAATAGTTCTTGACATTTGTTGTTCCAAGTCCCTATTAATCTCAGTACCAGAATCAAGAAGCCAAAGAAGAGACCAGGAGATACATGGGGGTTTTATTAGGGACTTACATACAGAAGAGAGAGTCCAGTGGCCGCGGGCTGGACAGGAGAACTTCATTACATATAGAAATGGTCCAGAGGCAGTAGGGTAGACAACATATCCACCTTGCTACAGTCCAATGGCAGCGGGCTGGGCAACATAATTGCATAAGCCAGTGGAGGCAGGCTAGGCCCTGAAACCACAACTACTCGCAAACAGCATGCAGTTTATATAGCATTTCACTTAACACCCTCCCCTTAATTACCATCACCTGGCGACCTTCATTTAACCCATCACTCAGGGCCTCCAGCCCCTGTATGGCCCATTTTCCGCTGGACAGGACCAGAGACACAGATGTTCCTCATAAGAAATCTCCTGGTTGGTCATGCCTAGATTCTCTAGCTCAGAACACACATTCAGATGTGTGAGTCATACAGGGTCATACTCAGGATATGATTAAGTTATTGGTATCAGGTACATTTACCCTACAATATTGCTTTGAATTACACAGCTGGATGTGAATTTTTCTGTCTCCTCTTGGGAAATGTGTTAGCATATTTGCATGTATATATCCGATTAATTTATACTAAGAGAGGGAAAGTTTGAAACTGCAGATATGGAAACAAGCTTGTGTGTGAAATGTGCACATAGTTATCCCCATGCCTGGCAACTAAAGTATGCGTGGGAGAGGGAGAAAGGTACTTAACGTAAGTCATCATGTTTGACATATTCACAATGATTGTCCCCAAGGCCAATATCTGTGCAATCTTTTACCTTTCTCCTTCCCCACAAACTTTTGTTTTGATATAAGTCATAATTTCTGGTAATATGGTAGATACTCAATGCATACTTGGTGACTGACTCATAGTCCTGTTTCCTTTGCCTGTCATGTCGTTGCAACACTGATTTCTCATTTGCAGACTTTCTTTCTAGAGTGTTGAAGCTTGTGCTTTCAACACTCCAGAAAGATCTCTCTGACTTTCAAAACTAAAAATCTTCAGAGAGATTAATCTCTCTGACTTTTCAAAACTAAAAATGTGTGTGCACATTTCACACACAAGCTTGTTTCCATATCTGCAGTTTCAAGCTTTCCCTCTCTTAGTATAAATTAATCGGATATATACATGCTGGATACTTGTTTAGTGTAAGTGTCTTAAAGACAAAGTCTATATTATCATCTTGCATTTCAGTCAACACAGAATCTGGTATAAAAGGAACTTATAAATATCTGTAATATTATTGAACAAATGTCTATATTTCCTAAAGCAAAGTGTCTGCCTCCTCCAAACAAGACAAATATATACAGATATAAAAATGATCTATCAAAATTAATTCCATTGCATTTTTAACAGAAGTGATGCATTTGCATTGATTGTGCTAGTCTAAGAAATAAAATTATGTCTTTTATAGTTCTATATAGATATAGAATGTGTGGTAATTTATGATAAACATAAAATTATTAAATATGTAGCTATTTATATTCAGTGTACCGATTCATTTCAATGTTGTAGCCCACCTAAATTTACTAGCTTGCAGGACTTATTTTAAGAATTAATTTTTTGGGGAAATTGTTTAGTAAAGATAAGTTTTGACTAAATATTAATTACTTTTGTTTTTTTTTTAAATGTAAGAAAGTTGAAAAATTTAGAGGTATATAGTTACAAGAAAATTAAATGAATACAGTGAAAATATCACTCAAAAACCTTAATTATTTAGTAGTAGTCCTGATTTTAAATTTAGGAAAAAAAACAAAAAACAAACAAAAAAATAAAAAACCAAAAAAAAAAAAAACGACCTTAACTACTTTGAAGTCTGTTTGCAACAAATTGTGTCCTCTGCCATGAATAAAATTTTAACTAGTTCTGACCCATGTCAACAGCTCCATTGCTTCTATTATTATTTCTTTATATAAACATAGTCTCTTTATTCATTCTTCAGTGTGAAGATATTAGCTATAAAATATATGTGTGAATTTGATACATTTCTATTAGAAACAGCACATCATTCTTAGGCACATCCAGGGGACAACTGGTGTTTCTATACACCAATAATGAGCTAGCTGAGAAAGAAATCAAGAAGGCAATCCCATTTACAATAACAACAAACCGCTGATGAAATAAAGAGGACACAAACAAATGGAAATATGTCCCATCCTCATAAATTGAAAGAATTAATATCATCAAAATAGCCATTTTATACAAAACAACCATCTACACATTCAATGCAATTGCTATGAAAATACCAAGGGCATCTTTTCTCAGAATTAGAAGAAAATAATACTAAAATTTACATGAAACCTAAAAAGGGTGCAAATAGCCAAAGCAATCCTGAAACAAAGTTGGAAGGCCCATTTTATAAAGAAAGTTGGAAGGCCGGACGTGGTGGCTCACACCTGTAATCCCAGCACTTTGGAAGGCCAAGGCGGGCAGATCATAAGGTCAGGAGATCAAGACCATCCTGGCCAACATGGTGAAACCCCATCTCTACTAAAAATACAAAAAAAAAAAAAAAAAAAAAAAAAATTAGCTAGGCATGGTGGCACATGCCTGTAGTCCTAGCTACTCAGGAGGCTGAGGCAGGAGAATTGCTTGAACCCACGAGGTAGAGGTTGCAGTGACATGAGAGCATACCACTGCACTCCAGCCTGGTGACAGAGCGGGACTCCGTCACACATACACACACACACACACACACACACACACACACACACAAAGAAAGAAAGAAATAGAGCTAGTGGCATCACACCACCTTACTTCAAAATATATTACAAGGGTATAGTAACCAAAATAGCACAGTGTTGGTATAAAAACAGACACATAAACCAATGGAACAGAATAGAGAGTCCAGAAATAAATCTATGTATTTATAGCCAACTTATTTAGAATAAGGTGCCAAGATTATAAACTAAGGAAAGGACAGCCTCTTCAATAAATAGTGCTACGAAAATTGTTTATTCATATACAGAAGAAAGATATTGGATACCTATCTCTCTCCATAAACAGAAATCAACTAAAGATGAATTAAAGACTGAAATGTAAGACCCCAAGCTATAAAACTTCTAGTAAAAAAAAAAAAAAAAAATAGGTGAAATAATTCAAGACACTGGTCTAGGCAAATATGTCATGACTCAGACCTCAAAAGCACAAACACTTGTAACAAAAATAGACTAGTGGGATTATATTAAACTAAAAACATTCTATATGGCAAAGGAAAAAAATCAACAGAGTGAAGAGACAGCCTGTTTAATGAGAGAAAATGTTTGCATACTATTTATCCAACATAGGACTAATCTCCATAATATATAATAAATCAACAATTAGACAACAACAAAAATAACAATCGTATTAAAAACAGGGCTAAGAGCATGAATAGATATTTTTCAAAATAAGACAGATAAATGGCCAAGAAGTATTTGAAAAAAATTCAGCATCATTAAGCACCAGGGAAATGCATATCAAACCACAATGGCATAACATCTTACTCTGGATAGAATGGCAATTGATTTTATATATACACCTAACAAATGCTAGGGATGATAGGGAGGAAAAAAAACAGAACCTTGTTTGTGGGAATGTACATTGGTATAATCCCTGTGGGAAGCAATGTGGAGATTCCTCAAAATTTGTAAGTACAGCTACCAGATGATCCATCAATCCTTCTACTGAGTATTTTTTCAAAGAAAAAGAAATCTGTATATCAAATAGGTAATTTCACTTGCTTGTTTATCACAACACTATTTAAAACAGCAAAGATGGTATCAACTTAAGTGCCAACTGATATCTTAATGGATAAAGAAAATGTGGTGTATACACACACTGCTATACTACTTGGCAATTAAAAAGAAAAAAAAAGAATGAACGTATGGCATTTGCAGCAACATCAGTGGAATTCAAGGTCATTACATTAAGTGAAATAAGCCAGGCACAGAAAGACAGACGCTGCATGTTCTCACTTATATGTGGATGTTAAAAACCCTGATTGCATGGAGACAGAAAATAAAATGATAGATACCACAGTCATGGATGGATGTGTGGGTGGGAGGAGGGTATAAAGAGAGCTTGGTTTGTGGGTAAAAACATATAGTCAGATTGAACAAATAAGGCCCAACATTTAATAGAAGAGTAGGATGACTGTAGCTACCAATGATGTATTGTATATTTCAATGTAGCTAAAAGAGAGAACTTGGAATAATACAAATGACAAATACTCAAGGTGATGGATACCCCAAATACCCTGACCTGATCATTGCACATTATATTCATGTAACAAATACTCCCATGTTCTCTATAATATGCACAACATTTTGTTTCAATAAAAATTATAAAGTTCTTTCTAAGTGATAAAGTACTATTTTTTTCATATTATTTGACATGCTCTTTACTCATTAAGGTATTATTTACTTGATATTAATAACATGTTAACAGAAATCATCAAGGAGATAACTAGTTATAAAGATAATAGTAAAAATGATAATCTCTTGAACAATAATCAATGTATATTTATATGCTAATCCATAGGTTAAAAGACAATATTATAGGTCCAACTCAGTATATGATGTCAAATTTGCCAGAGATCAAAGGGTAATAATATTTCTTGATTTGTCATTTGGTAATAAATAACAATATATTCATTTCTGAAATATCATAAATTATTTTTAAATAATCACATTGTGTTTTTGTTTACTAAAAATACAAGATAAAGCAATATGATTATTAAAAATATATGAACATGATATATTTTTTAGTATCTCAATATTGTTTTTTCTCTCTGAATTATAGCTTTAAAAGAATTTTCAGCTGGATATAATGATTTATAAGGAAACTATTATTTTATAATCTAGTATTCTAAGAGTATTAGTAATTAATTAGGTACAGTTGAACTATCTTATTGTAATTATACAAGTTTTTAATGTTTAAACATTTTTAATAAAATAATTTTAAACATTATGGGAATTCAAATTATATTCTTAATTTTTCTTGTAATTGAACTTCTATTCTAATTGGAATCATTTTGCAGTATCAGTTAGAACAAAGTCCTGAGGGCCTGTTTCACTACATTCTTAGTCATGGTGATTAATAATGAAAACTGTTCACTTTATTATGGTTTTTATGAAGAGCAAGGACATTAAATGAACTATTCATTAGGATAACAGTGTTGTTGCTTATATGAAACCCATTTAAGACAGCGGCAAAGATGTGTGAATCTTCATATTTGATTATTTTGTATTTGTGTATTCTTGGGTTGTTTATGTGAACATACAACGTTGGGAAATTATTTTAAAAGTAATAAAATAATTTTTGAAATAATTCTATAAATAATGAATTGGCCACTAATTTAATCATTGTGGATACCTATAAATATATTTATACAATTTTATTGTTATAAATACTTTACAACAATAATTCGTTCAGAGTGTCACAAGGAACAAACACTATTTTTGTTTACATTTTAGTTATTTATTTTAATGCACATAAAACAAAATTTAGAATTTAAAATATTATTTACTAATATCATTTTCCTAATATCATTTTATTTACATGTTTACAGACTGATACAAATTCAGTAGAAACTGTACTTTGAGTACCCTTACAACTATTTAGTTTTTTGTCTCCAGTACAATATTTGACAAATTATATGAGATATTCAATGCTTCATGTAATAGGCTTTGAGTTAGATAATTTTGCCCAATGTAGGTTACTGTGAGTGTTTTGAGCATGTTTGAGGTAGATTAGGCAAAGTTATGATGTTTCATAGGTTAAATATATTAAATTCACTTTCAACTTGTGATTGGTTTATCTGGGAACATAATTTGAGAAGCATCTGTATTTTTTTTTTAATTTCAAACTCTCCTTTTGTTTCTAGCCTGTAATCACCTAATTTATATTTTCTTGAAGTAACCAATATAATCAGAGATCAAATGCCATGTCTTGAGTCAAATGTACTTATACAGAATGGAGTAGAAATTACCAAACTCTATTTATTATAATAGTAGCTAACTTTGCTTATTTTGTCTTGTGGATCGTTAACTATGTAAAGTGCTTTAGGAAACTCTTTTTTATTCGGTCCTAACAAACAATTTTATGTGGTAAATAATTTCAATCCAGAGCTTAGGAAACCCAGGACAAGAGTGTTCAATTACTCTCTGATCATACAAGTCTTGTAGCCAAGAAGTGAAGAGTTCATGTCTGAATCTAGTCAAAATCAATTCAGAGACCATGTTCTTAGCATGTTCTCTGTCCTCCAGGGTGTAGTGATTAAAAGGAGGAGTTGAAAAATAAGAGATATTAAAGAATTACTCTCTGTTTGCCATTTATTTAATGTGAATGCATTTAGATATATTGGGAAAAATAATATGTAAGAAATCAAAATTAGGAAACTGACCAAAAATTAAATGGATTTAGAAAGCTGTGCTAAGAATTAAGAAACAGTAGAGTATTTTTCACAAACTCCTATAATATTAACTCTCCTTCTCACATCTACTCATGTGAATAAGATTGTGCAAATGAGAGTTTTTAAAAGGTAATCCTACCTAAATGCACAGCAATATGTTCAGGTATGTCAAGAGAGCCAACCACAACTTTCAGATCCACAGTGACATGGGTGGTAATCTACAAGAACAAGAGAATACCTGGCACATGATGGGACAGTAAAAAGGGGATTTAAAATATAACAGTCTTGTTAGTACTATGTATGTATAGTAATTTGAAAAAATACATGTTAAGTAAATCATAGTACCTTCACTATATGTAAGAGACAATCACTAAAATTGTAAAATATTATGTAATGATTTAATGTGCTTATTATATAATTTTAAGGAATGATTACTTTTCATATTGATAGAGTAAGTAGGAAAATACTTTTCTTCCATTATAAACAATGAAACAATTGGACAAAATATATGAGGCAGCTGCTTTCAGACATTGGATTATAGGCACTACTGGTTTATTGTCACTAAGTGAAGGGAAACAAATGAAGTGAGCTCTATAATGACCCTGGCTTTTTACCTAGAGGCTCTTTTGGGACACGATGAGGCACCCAAGCATGATGAGTACTCAAGCAGAGCACAACGTGTTTCTCAATTGAGTTATACAAGTTTGAAGACTTGGAAATGACATTTGCAGCCAGAGTATGATTGTGAATTGATCTTTTCAGGAAACTTACCAAGAAACCTCCACAGTGATCACTTTAAGTCTTTTGAGGAATATAAAGCCATGATTACATAGGATGAATGCTCATGAAACCAGGTACGTGTAACTTCATAAGTTCCTTTTGACCAACCAGAGTCAAGATTTCTCATGGTATTTAGGGCATTCAGGAGAAACAGCAGTAGTAGCAGTAGTGGTTGTGTGATAGTCGTAGTAATAGTAGTTGTAAACTACTAAAAATAGTAAACTATTCTGTGAATAAGGGGTACACAAACCCACCTTAAAAAGACTTCTACAGAATTGTTGAAAGGTTTAAGCTAATCTTCAAAAACTTTAACAGAGAGTAAGGACAACATCTAACAAACACTAAAGGAGGGTAACAAAATCCAGTCTTATCAACATAAAATTTATAATGCACAGCATCCAACCAAAATTTATTATACATGGAAAGACACAGGGATATGTAATTCCAAACCAGCAGTCAATAGAAATTAAGTAATGACTGGTATAATGGATTCAGTACGCAAAAACACAAGAACATATATTTCAACCCAGTGAGATATTAAATGAAAAAATAACATAATGAGGAAAAGTAAAAAAATGTAGGAAAAACCAAATGAAACATTTTGAAGTTAAAAATATTTCCTAGGCTGGGCACAGTGGCTCACACCTGTAATCCCAGCACTTTGGGAGGCCGAGACGTGTGGATCACGAGGTCAAGAGATCAAGACCATCCAGGCCAACATGGTGAAACCCCATCTCTACTAAAAGTACAAAAATTTGCTGAGTGTGGTGGCGTGCACCTGTAGTACCAGCTACTTGGGAGGCTGAGGCAGGAGAATCACTTGAACCCAGGAGGTAGAGATTGTACTGAACTCCAGCCTGGCAACAGAGTGCGTCTCTGTCTAAAAAACAAACAAACAACAACCCCCCCAAAAAAAAAAAAAGAAACTCCTAAATGAAAAATTCCTTGGATAGTATTAGTAGCAGAGAATATACTGCACAAGGGGAAAATGAACTTAAATACATAATATCTTACTCTGTGTTGCTAATAAAGAAATATGTGATGCTTGGCAATTTGTAACGAAAAGAGATTTATTTGGTTCATGGTTCTGCAGGTTGCACAAGAAGCATGGTGCTGGCCTCTGCTTCTAGAGAGGACTTCAGGCTGCTTCCAGTCATGGCAGCAGGCAAAGAGAAACCAGCATGTACAGAAATCACGCGGTAAGAGAGAAAGCAAGAGAGAAGGTGTAGGAGGTGCTCAACACTTTCAACAAACAGTTCTTGGGGGAGGTAAGAGTGAGAACTCATTCACTCCTGTGAGAATGGCACCAAGCCACTTGAGAAATTTGCCTCCACCACCCAAGCACCTTCCACCAGGCCTCACCTCCAACACTGGGGATCCAATGTCAACATGAGATTTGGTAGGGCAAACAAATCATAACCAAACCATAGTACATGACAATAGAAACTGGAAGATAGAAGCATAGAATAAAAGAAGACAAACATGAACAGAATTTTGGGTACTTGAGAAACTTTTATATCTTCTGCTTTGGTCTAGGATTGCCATTAAAAATTACCACAAATTTGATGGCCTAAAACAGCAGAATTGTATTATCATAGAGTTCTGGAATTTGAAAGTCTGAAATCGAGATGTTAGCAAGGTTGGTTCCCTCTGAAGTCTCTGAGGGAAGATTCACTTGATTTCTTTCTCCTAGGTTCTGGAGACTGCTGACAATTCTTGGCATCCCTTGGCTTGTAGGTGCATTACTCCAATCTCTGTCTCTGTCTTCACATGCCCCCTGCCTCTATGTGTCTCTCTGTCTTATTCCCCTCTTCTAAGGTCACTGTTCATTGGTTTGAGGGAATAACCTACATTTAACATGATCTAATCTTGAGATCCTTAATTACATTTTTCAAATATCTTTATTCCAAACAAAGTAGTATTGGAGGTTCCAGGAAAACATGTTTCGGAGGCTGAAATTCAATCCACAAAACCATGTGCTTAGAGTCCCAGATAAAGGAAGATAGGAGGGAAAATATAAAACAATATCTGAAGCATAATATGCCCCAGAATTTTACACTTGATAACTTTAAAACCACAAAACCAAGTAACTCAATAAACCCCACATAGAATAAACAAAAGGGAAATTTTCCACAGGCACATAATAATCAAATTACAGAAACAAATGACAAAAATGCCTTAAAATCTGCTAAATGTATGTATGGTGAAAAACAAAAAAATGATGTGTTTACAGTAACTCAAGAAAGAAACAAATAAACAAAGATTATTAACTTAGAATTATTTGATGAAAATATTTAACTGTATTGGCAAAATACAATTTTATGAAGAAAAAACAAATCTGGGAGTTTTCATTCCAAATTTTCATGCAATACAATGCTAAAAGACATTCCTCAGGAAGATGCCTACATGTATCTGATCAGCTCAAAGAAATGCACAACGCAGGAAACTGATTTCTAAGTGAGTAAATATGTAATTTTTGTAGTGTTTAATTTTTTAATGTGTATTTTATTTCCACAACTAAATTTTGCATTATATTGGGGTATTTTCTTACACATTTATATTCATTTTGATATTATTCTCTTGAAATTTCATCTTACTGCTTTTCCATGTTCATTTTTTCTCTCTCAAGTCTTTCCTGTGAGACAAATGTCAATTTCTAGAACTATGAATTTGTGGATTAGTTTTTTCATTTCTGCAAAAGTAAACAATTTTTTTCCTGAAAAAGATATGCAAATTTGGAGGACTCAGATTTACTTCTCTCAAAACATACTACAATGCTACAGTAATCAATACAGTGTGATATTGGGATGATAATAGACATATAGAACAATGGAACAGAGTTGAGAGTCCAGGAATAAATTCAAACATCTGTGACCAACTGATTTTTCTAAGAGAGTGCCAAGGCCATCTAATGGGAAAAGAATGTACTTTTCAATAAATGATGTTAGAAAACTGTACACTCACATGCAAAATAATACAGCTCAATTCCTTCCTTCCTGATTCTAAACTCAAAGAAACAAAAAAGTCAAAGTATATCAGTGATTTAAATAGAACAGATAAAACTATGGAACTATTACAAGACACTAGTCTTAAATGTTTCTTACCTAGGGTTTTAGAAGGGATTATTAGATTTGTTACCAAAAGCAGTTAGCAACAAACGGAAAAGTAGATACATTGGATTGTGTAAACATTTTTTAATAAAAAGGCTTTTTCTCTCAAAAGACATAATCATGGAAATGATATCGCAACTTTCAGAATTTGAGAAGATATTTTCAAATCGTATATTTAATAAAGGTTCAGTATCTCAAATGTATAAAGAACTCTTAAAACTCAACAACCAAAGACAAACAACTCAATTTTTTAAAATGGACAAAGTCTTTGAATGGACATTTATCCAAAGAAGACGAACAAAAGCACACAAAAGGATATTATATGACAAACACAGGAGAAGATCTTCAACATTATTGCTCATTTAAGGAAACTCAAATCTAAATTCCAAGAAACTTCACAAACACTATATTTAATAATAATAATAATAACAAGTTACAGCAAGGATGTCAAAAGTCTTGCACACTGCACATGGGTAGGTAAAATTATGCAGCTATTGTGGAAACAGTTTGTTAGTTCCTCAAAAAGTTAAACTTAGATTCACAAATCACCCCGCAATTTCCTACTTAGGCATATACTCAGGAGAAATGAAAACATATATCCATGCAGAAACACGTACACAAATATTTACAGCAACTTTATAATAGCCAAAAGATAGAATCATCCAAATATATGTGAATGAATTGACAAACCAATTTGACATATATGTAAAATAAGAGTATGTACCCATAGAAAGGGATGAAATACTGACACATGTCACAACATGAATAGGCCTCAAAAATTACAATAAGTGAATGAAGACAGATATTAAAAGTCTCATATGGTATAATTATGTTTCTATTAAATATCTAAAATAGGCAAATCCATAGAGATAAACAACAAATTAGTGGTTGCCAGAGAATCGGTGTGTGTGTTTGATGGGTTTGTGTTGGGAGAGATGAAGAACTATTTAATGAATAGGAGGTATTTTTCTGAGGAGATGAAAATTTTGAAAACTAGAGAAAGATGAGGAATTTAGTGTAAACTCACTAAATTCCACCTAAACTTTGAAATGGTTGTGTGGCATTTAAATTTCCCCTTAATTAGAAAAAAATCACTTTTAAACCACCACCCAACTGTAACAATATTGACATCTACTGTTTGAAGTTTTATTCTATTTAGACTTTTATAAATATGTTTACATATACAGGGATTTAATAAACCTTAACAAATAAAGAAATATAAATGAGCTGCAAAGTCACATGAAAACATTGAAGAACCTAAAATGCATTTTGCATAGTCAAAAATGCCAATCTAAAAAGGCCACACTCTGTATGATTCTAACTATATAACATTCTGGAAAAGGCAAATCTATGGAGGGTATGAAGATCAGTCGTTGCCTCAGATTAGGTGTTACAGAGGGAAGGGATGAATAGGTGGAAGTATTCTGTATGCAATTGTAATTATGAATGCATGTCATTATGTCCATGGAACTATACAACATGAGACCTATAGAACTGTCCAACATGGAGAGGGATGCATGATATAAAGTTTGCACTGTGGTTAATAATGATGTATCAGTATTGGTTCATCAATAGGAAGAAATGTACCTCATCAATAGAATATGTTAATAATAAAGGGAATTCTGTATGTGTGTGTGTGTGTGTGTGTGTGTGTGTGTGTGTGTGTGTGTGTGTTCTGGACAGGCGTGGATTTACAGAACTTTATGTACTGTCTGCTTAATTATTTGGTCAGGAAGAAAACCGACAATGGCAGGTCTCTCCCAAGCTCACAGTCTGCCCCACTAAATCTATGTCATGTAGGATAAAGACAGACAAGCTTCCTAGAGGTTGGTTAACTTTAAATTTATCATGTAAGATAAAGAAAGCCCAGCTTCCTGCAGGTCAGTTAACCTTGAACTTTAAAGGTCAGTAAACTTTTTATCTCTCCAATTGTCCATATTTTTAAACTTTCTCTCTTCACAATATTTTTCATAGGCCCTCTATTAATCTCCTATAAAATCTACTCATATTTTTGAAAAATAGAAGTGTTTCAAAATGGAGGCAACTACTATGGTGATCTACATAGCATAAAAACGTGAATTTAAAAGAACTGCTTTCTTTTGATTGTTCTTCCTAATATTTATAGATATAAGCATATAGATCCCCATAGGTGCTTTCTCCCCTTTGAGATAATTTTACTTTTAATAAATAAGTAAATAGAAACCAATAAGAAAATAAATGGGGTCTATAAAAAATATTATAAAGAAAGTAAAAAGCATGACGATTTGGAAATTGGAGAAGGAAATATATTCTACAAAGTTGGCATCAACTGACCTCCAGATAGCATGCCTTCATTTCTCCTACATGACACAGATTTATGGGGGTGAATTCTGTCAGGTTGGGAGAAGCACGTGGGAAAATAATTTAACACCTCACTTCAAATGCTACTTAAAATTGTATTCCAGCTGTGTTTTAGATTTGAATATAAGCATAATCATTAAAGTTTCTAGACAATCACATGTGGAATACATTCATTAGCTTGGAGGTAGGGAAATATTCCTTAAAAGGAAATGAAATGTACTAAATACTGATTAAAATATAATATTTTATTAACAGAGTCTTCAAAATATTTTTATTAATAGGCCCTTCCAAAGAGAATTTCAGACTAAGCCATTGGGTAGGAGAAGACCATTGTAATATTTATTTTCATTAAACTGTCATGTACTGAGGATATAAATAACTTTTACAAATAAATGAAAACAGAGACAACCTCATTCTTTTAAAAGGGCGAAATCTTGAATTGACAATTTCAAAAAGAGCAGTTTCTAGGTGACCAATATAGTGATGAAGTGTTCAACCTTATTTGTCATGCAGAGCATAAAATTAGTTTCCACAGTAAGACATCTTCATAGAATACTAGCATTTATTAAAAAGTAAAAGGGAGAGAACACCCAGGGTCTGCAATGCTGTAGAGCTATTGAAAATTTTACTCATTGCTGGTAATATTGTAAATTTATACAAGTACACTGGAAAGCAACCGGCAGGATTTAGATATTGAACATAAACATATTCTGTGATTCACCAATGCCACTCCAAGATGAATAATACACAGAAATGTATTTGTAAGTTCAACCAAATACAATGGATAAGAATGTTCACATCATTAGCCCCAAACTGGGAACAAGGAAAACCAATAATGACACCAATAAATCATAAACTTTTTAAATAAGTGGTGGTACATTCATTTAATAAAATACCACATTATGTCAGTGAAAAGAATGAACTGCATCCAACCACATAGATGAAGATCACAAACATAATATTGAGCAAATGCAGGCAGGAAATAAAGGTGTCATACTGCATAATTCTATGTGTATAAACTTCAAAAATAAAAATAAATGTACTTTATGATAACAAAAATCAAAATAATGGTTAACTTTGGGGAAGAGAAAATGTTAGCTAGATGGGAGCACAAGGAGGGCTTCTAATGTGTTCTTAATGGTCCACTTTCTGAATGAGAGTGGGGTTTCAATAGATGCATCCATTTTGTGAATATTCATCAAGTTGTGTGTTTCTGAGGTGTCCACTTTCCCTATGTATTTTATGCTTTATTTAAAATGTTAAAAAATTTTCTAGATGTCAGAAAAAGTTGAATTTCATTGAATATAAGGATATAAAATTTTGACTGTTTTTAGTTAAACATTTTGAATAAAAATAAACGAGTAAATTTTCTGCTACAGCTATGTAAAATAAATGAGAGATAAAAATTCATTTAATTTTTGACAAGAAAATAAAATTTAATCATTTTACAGTAAGAAAATTTATGCAAAATATTAAATAGAATACAAAATCTGTATTTTCTTGTAAAACAGCAATAAGATGTTATAACATGAAATGTTAAAAGACTCAATTTTATATTAGTAAGAAATGTAAACCATTACAGAATAATAAACACAGAATTCTTGTTTGTTTGTTTTGGGTTTTCTTTTTTTCTTTCAGACAGAACAGCTTGTTTCTTTCATAAGAAGCCCAATTGTGGTTTTATAAAAGGTCAGTTCTCTCTCTTGTTCTAATGCTGATTATGTAACCTTAGACAAAACAATTATATTTTTGAAATTACTGTAGTTTTCTTAATTTTGCATAGCACAATTTATTAATTAAAATACCAAATACAATTCTAAATAAAAGATTAGCCAAAACAATTTCATAAGCAGATGTTCATCCTTATGAAACAAAAAAATTCAAATAAAGCAAATGTGGGGGAATAAAACCAGATATATTTAAAATGTTGATGAATAATAATTATCATAAAAGTTAATTTTTTGGAAAATGTTTCTTAAAAAATGATTGTCTTTTTAATTAGTTAAAATATCCTTGAATTATTTTGAATTTTTACCATAGTAGGAAAATTTTTATCATAAATCCTATGCTTTTTTACCCTTTGTATAGATATGAAAAACTTTCTCATAAAAAACAGCTAAATAGAGCCGGGCGCGGTGGCTCAAGCCTGTACTTCCAGCACTTTGGGAGGCCGAGACGGACGGATCACGAGGTCAGGAGATCGAGACCATCCTGGCTAACACGGTGAAACCCCGTCTCTACTAAAAATACAAAAAATTAGCAGGGCGAGGTGGCGGGCGCCTGTGGTCCCAGCTACCCAGGAGGCTGAGGCGGGAGAATGGTGTGAACCCGGGAGGCGGAGCTTGCAGTGAGCTGAGATCTGGCCACTGCACTCCAGCCTGGGCGACAGAGCAAGACTCCGTCTCAAAAAAAAAAAAAAAAAAAAAAAAAAAAAAAAAAAAAAAAACCAGATAAATAGATAAATAAATTATGTCAATTCTATTAATAGATAACTTGGAATGAATGTAATTTTTTTTACAGTTCTTTGTAGTAAAATTCAGTTGTATTCCATAAATGATGAAATGTCCTAACATCTGTCTTTCTCCTTTCTCTCTCTATGTCCATATATGTAAATCATTGTTTTACATATACACATAAAAACTTATATTCCTATAAATCTCAGCTAGGTATATGGATGTACAGAGAAAGAGAAAGGCAGAGAAATATACATATATTTATCTCTATACTTTTGATAAAAATTAAATGAATTCCTTCTTTAAATTGAAAAGTATTTGGGCCAGGCATAGTGGTTCACACCTTAATCCCAGCACTTTGGATGGCCAAAGTGGGCAGATCACCTGAGCCCAGGAGGTTGAGACCAGCCTGGGCAAAATAGCAAAACTTGTCTCTACTAAAAATACAAAAACTTAGCTGGGTGTGGTGGTGCGCGCCTGTAGTCACAGCTATTTGTGAGGCTGAGGCAGGAGAATCGCTTCAACCCTCAAGGCCGAAGTTGCAGTGAGCTGAGATCTCGCCACTGTATTCCAATGTGGGTGACAGAGCAAGACTCTGTCTCAAAAAAAATAAAAAATAAAAAAAAAGAAGAAGAAAATTTCAGGGTCACTGGAAAGCATCTTGATTGCAAATGATTAAATATATATTGTTTAGAGATATTTGCTTTATTTATGGGAATATTTTAGAAATTTTTATTAATATTTAACACATGACAACTAATTGCACCCATTTTTATGTTTGTTTTTTTTTGTAAAGGCATATGGCGTATGTTTAAACAGATTTATTCAGAGCAGATTGAGAAAATAATAGCAATGTTTGTCTTATTACTTCATTGCCAATACAATATTTTAATAAATATACTACCATCTGCATATAACATATTGATCTCAAAACTCTGAAAGGACCTTTATTTATGAAAAATATTTTGCTATATAACCTAATTACCAAGCCTGATTTTTTCAAAAAAGTAATCAGAAACAAAATCAGAATTAAAATACATATGTAAATAGCTAATTTGATCATATTTAAAAATATATAAAACACAGAAAACTAAATTTAGCATAAAACCTATAGGATATATTAATCAAATCAGTAAATTCAGAGTTAAATCAATCTGGATTTAAACAGTTAATATTTTGTTTAATATGTTATGTAAAGAATATAATAAATCAACATTTCATCATCATTATTTTCTAAACATACAATGTAATATGTAGCTACAATTGCAAAGCATTTATGAAGTTCAGAGTATGAAAACTTTAAATTCTTTGTGTATATATATGTCTGTGTGTGTGTATGTGTGTATATATATGCATATATAATTATACATATAGGTGTATATGTGTGTATGTATGTATGGAACTATGTGAATGGATTTGGAGAATAGATACATAGGGAACAAGTATAATGGTGTAGGCTACCTGCATATATAGATATACAAGTACTGTGTATTTTTTGTATGTGTAAACTAAGAAAGTGTTTCCAACTATCTAAGAAAATGTTTAAAAGTTAATGGAAGGGAAATTTTTAGAATGTTTTCGTGTTTGAAGAGACACACACACATACACACCCATATATATATTTCTGGCCTTAAAATTTGACTGAGGAATTAAATTTTAGTTTGAAATAGTTAACATTTGATTGAGGACACTGAATTTTAGTTTGAAATGCTTGTTCTTAGAATATTGTAGACATTTTCCCACCAAACTCCAGCTTCTAAAATACTTTATTGAAACCTCAGGATTCTCCAGGCCCACACTAACCAAATACAAATATATATTTTAAATTGCCTGGTCATTATTATGCTAAGTAAAATAAGCCAGACATGGAAAAATAAAAGCCACATGATCTCACCTACTTGTGTAATCTAAAAGAGTAGAACTCATTATAGAGTAGAATGAGGGTTACGTGGGCTGAGGGAAATAAAAGGAGGGAGAGAATAAAGACTTATTGGTCAAAGTGTACAATATTTCAGTAGATAGGAAAAGTACGTTTTTGAGATTTATTCCACAGTGGGGTAACTATGGTCAGTAATAATGTATATTTCAAAATTGCTAAGAAGGTAAATTTCAAATGTCTCACCACCACAAAAAATTATGAGTAAGTAAAGTTATAAATATATTAATTTGCTTGATTTAATTATTCCACATTATATACATATATCACAGCATCACATTGTACCCCATCAATGTATTCAAGTATGATTTATCAATTAAAAATAATGTTAACAAAATTGTCTAACCATTTAGTTTTTTTTTTTTCCATTTATTACAACAGTCATGTAATTTAAATCAGTGGTCCCAACCATTTTGACACAAAGTACTGGTTTTGTGGAAGACAGTTTTTCCATGGATGGGAATGGAGGGAGAGGGGATGGTTGCAGGATGAAACTGTTCCATCTCAAATCATCAGCCATTAGTGCCTGGGTGGTAATGCTAAGTCACCCACAGCTTACCACCTGCTGTGTGGCCTATTCCTAACAGAGCACAGACTGACACCGAACCATGGCCCAGGAATTAGGGGCCCCTGTTTTAGATGATATTCATATATTATTTTCATTTTAGTTACATGCTTTTACAAACTTTTTAGTTTTACTTTGTTAATCCATATTTATCTATGTAATTGCCAAAAATAGGTCTGTTTAAGTGATTAAAAGTCTATTAGTTTAAAACTACAATTCTCTATAATTGCCAGTTGGTCTCATCTTTTCACTTCAGATAAACATGACAGGAATTTTGTGAGCATTCAGTTGAAACACGTACAAAATAAGCTGCTGTCAACAGTATCAAAAGATATTACTTTTTACATATTTCAATATACTCACAAAGCTATCACTTGATAAATGGTGTTTGTCGCTATAAATTCTTTTAGTATATTATACAGGTGTCCAATCTAAATGAAAGTGATAGTTTTACCTTAACAGAAAATAAAGAAAAGCAGGACATTGCTAAGAAACAGAAAATCATTATCTTTAGTAAATTTACAATCTATTATTTTGACACTTTATGTTAAATTTAGTTTTACAAAGGTAATTAACTTTGAAAATGTCAAATGGTGTTTACAAGCTCGGAAGTTCATTTCTCTCATTGTCACCATTTGAATTTTTCTCTTTCCTGATTTGTAAAGGTTTCAACCTTTCTTTACCCTAATTAGATCTTTACACATCATGTACTTGTATCAAAATATCACATGCATGGACTTCATAAATATGTACAGCTATCATGTTTTCATAAGAATTTTAAAATTTACCCCATTTGTCTTTAATATTCTGAGATTTCCAATGTGTTCTTTTTTCATTTGCAGCATGAACATAAATATTTGTAATTTAGTTCCATGTTAAAGTATCAAAATATAATTTGTCATCTGTGTTTAAGATTACTCATTAAAGTTTTATAGTACAGGTGACCTGAATATTTCACTAGTCACACAAAAATGTATGTAGGGCTTATGACACGGAATAATTTCCATTTTCTGTCTTAGATAATCCTGTTTGCTTGCAACTATCCAACTATCAACTATATCAACACAACTATAGTGTTGTGTCCAACTATCCGACAATGACCTTTTCCCCTTATACTTAAGAATGGTCTTATTGCATACTTCTAGGCAATGTAATTCTTGTATCCTGGGACGTATTTCTGGTAGAGCACTTAATAATGAGCTGATTTTGCGGTCTTATGACTTTTTGTTCTGTGTTTATTCCTTGTTACCTCCTTCATTAAATTTTGATATTCTAGGTAGAGCTACAGTAGTTTTTATATAATAAAAATAGGAGGACCAGTCAGGTATGATGGAACATTAGAAAAACCTTTCAGAGTCAGGTATGATGGAATATTAGAAAAACCTTAAAAATGTGACTATATCTAGTGAAAGCATAGATTTGTTGAAGTCCATAATTTACTTTACATTCCAGAAAAGCAAACATGTATCTTGGTTATAGGTAGTATTTTTTCTCTTCTTTCTACCACTTCTATTTGCATTCTGAACCAAAATTAATATTGCATACAGATTTGTGTGATTACTCTTGCATATCTTTTTAAGAGAGTGTGATCAATACTATATATTCAATCATTTAGCAAACAAAAATGTTTATGTGACTGTATGTCTATAGGGTTATATGTGTGTGCATGTATTTATGTAAATTACATTGCTGAAGAAGCAGAATATCAAAAATGACTAAGAGTTTCAAATTGAGACCTGGTCTGGTGCATTCCTGAAATTTAAAAAATGTTAAAATTTTAGCTTAGAAACAAATGACAAATTCCATGGTACAAAACCCAAATTAGTTTACTTTGGCTTAGCATATATAAAGGCATTAATGTTTTAAAATGGAGGCACAGAGATAGTGAGAAAAGTTTTATATGGTAAAAAATGATGCTGAGATAAACAGTAATTGTTCAGGAGTATAACAGGAAGTTGAATTTTACTCTTAACCCATACATAGAAAATAATTCCAGATGAATTAAAAATTAGAATACAATACGGAAGTAAAACTGATGGAGATAGGAGGCAGAGAAACTCTAGACAGACAGGGGCAGGTTCTTGGTGAAATCCCACCTTCAAGCTGAAAAGTCTGAAACCCACAGCCCAAAGTGAGAACTTCTATACCTGTTTGCCCACTGTCTCCCTATTGGTTCTTTCTGAACAATGTCTTTTTACTAATCGAATGTTGCCTTTTCCAAAACTACCTACAGCCTGTCTGGCCCCTGCATCTTGTGCTTATAAAGACCCCAGACTCAGCTGGTACAGGGGAGAAGAGGCTGGACGTCAGGGAGAGGTGACTTGACTTCAGAAATGATGCCAGATATTGGAGAGAGGCTACTTGACTTCGGAGGAGAGAGGCAGAGAGGCAGCTTGACTTTAGGAGAGAGTGACGTGCCTTTCCTGTCCTCTTTCTAGCTACCCTCTCTGCTGAGAGCCACTTTCATTAATAAAATTCTCCACGTTCACCATCCTTCAATTCATCTGCATGACCTCATTCTTCTTGGGTACTGGACAAGAATTTGGGACTCAGCAAGTGCAAGTATCCAAAAAGACTGTTACACTGGCCCTTTACTCTCACTGGCAGAGAGCAGTCACCCCACGTAACGAGGCAAAGACCGACTGAGCTGATAATACATTTCTGTATTATCAGTGGAGCTAAGACAACATGGAGCTAAGTAACATGCCCTCTGGGGCCCTGGGGGTCGCAGGCACTCCCACCTGGACACTGCTGCGTGGCCTTCGCAGAGTTTGCTCCTGCCAGTGCCAAAGCAGCTGGCTAGTTTCCACATTCATTTGCCTACCCACTCCCTCCCACAAGGGTGGGGTGCAGTGGGCCCAAGTAAACGGAGTTTGCTTCTGCCGACACTGAAGTGGCTGACTGGTTCCCACATTCGCTTACCTATGCACACCCTCCTGGAAGATGTTGAGCATTGCAGGCAGAGTAAACGGGGCACCCATGTCCTGCAAAAGGGTCAAGAAAACATCCTGCATCAAAACTTTAGAAAGGACCACTGAGTATTATTTATTTTTATGGGACACAGATTTATTTTTCCTTTTAACAAAAAAGAGAGAATGCAAATACCTGGACAGCAAACAAATTAGTAATATGGTGACAAACTTGATACATTTTTGTATAAAATAAGTCCATATAACAATATAAAAAGAAAAAATAGAAAAGATACGTTTAATATTTGGTCTATATAGATTTGATAACAAATATAAAGGGCACTAGGAAAACAGTAAAGATGGAAACCTCTTTTTTATTACTTTAGATTCAGGGGTACATGTGCAGGGGTGTTACATGGATATATTACATAATAGTAAGATTTGGGCTTCTAGAAACAAAGAAAGAAAGAAAGAAACATTTTGAGTACCCAGTATCCAAATAGCGAACACTGTACCTGATAGGTAATTTTTCAACCCTCAGTCTCTCTTGTACCACCCCTGCTTTTGAAGCCCCCAACGTCTGTTATTCACATCTTTGTGTCTACGTGTGTGTATTGTTTAGCTCCCACTTACAAGTGAGAATATGTATTTTATATTCCGTTTTTGAGTTATTTCACTTAGGATAATGGCCTCCAGTAACATCTATGTTGCTGCAAAAGGCATGATTTTATATTTTTTATGACTGTATTTTATCCCATAGTGTCTATATACTACACTTTTTAGTCCAATCATCCACTGATGAACATTTAGATTGATTTCGTGACTTTGCTATTGTGAATAGTACGCTGATAAACACATAAGTGCACGTGTCTTTTTGAAAAAACTATTCCTTTTTCTTTCGGTAGATACCCAGTACTGGAATTTTTAGGTTAAATGATAATTCAATTTATAGTTCTTTGTGAAATATCCATACCGTCCTCCAAAGAAGTTGTACTAATTTATATTTCCACCAACAGTGTTTCTCCACATCCACACCAACATCTTATTTTTTTTTTAATTTTAATAATACCCATTGCTGACTGGCATAAAATATCTCTTCGTGATTTTAATTTGCATTTCTCTGATTAGTGATGATGACCTTTTTTTATGTTTGTTGGTCACTTGTATGTCTTTTTTTGAAAATGTCTGTGTCCTTTGCCCGATTTTTAATGAGGTATTTTTTTGTTTGTTTGTTTCTTATTGAGTTGTTTGAGTTCCTTGTAGACTCTGAAAACTTCTTTAGAAAAATAAAACACACTAGTTGGCAATTTTATATATGTGAGTGTGTATATATATAACACACATAATTATATATACATATTTAATATATACAAATTCATAATTGTATATAATTGGCATATAATCTTTCCAAGAAATGCATAAACATGGTGAACCTTATGAATAATTATAGAATTTGTGTCTGTTTCTTCTTTACACATTTTATTTTCACTGTACTGTTAAGTCTGAATTATAAATTACAGAAGAATTACTCAATTTAACTTGTATTACACTGACTCCAGTTTCTCAATGATATAATTATAATTTCCATGGCCATTTTTAACTTGACAGTAGTCATCTTTATCTACTTGGATGATTCCTGTACTTACAATATATCTGTTCTAATTTCATACAGGTACTTTGTTGAGAACTAAAATTAGATCTTTTCTATTGTTTTCTTTGATTTAAAAAAATCTCTGTTGACACTTATTTCAATTGTAATATCTTTTCATTTGTGATTTTCATCTATTGCTTTATACTTTCAGAAATATGTATATGCTTTTCTGGTATTAGAAGGGATAACGGATTATCTCCGATATTCTGTAAGTCTCCAAACATTTAACATCTAGATGAGAAGGAATCATACTTTTAGATATATTATGACTGAAATTTTCAAATAGAGAAACCCATCTCCATACTAGGAAGAGAGGCAAGGCTTGAGGCAATCATGCAGCAGGAATTATTTTAGCTACCTCTACCAATAATCCCAACGCCTTATATGTTGAAAACTAATACTACTATTATTGTTTCCACAGAAACAATAAAATTGTCAAGTATTAAGAATTGACTATAAAAAGAAATTCTTCTTAACACCTTTAAATCATATATATTTTAATTATCCTAACCCATTGTTTTTCAACACTACCTTCACATTAGAATCCTCCAGGAAGCTTTCAGAATACTAGTGCTTGTGACAACTACTAGACGAATAAACTCTGGGAGTAGCATTTTAGAAAATAATGCCTAATAACTCTGCTACACGACTATGATTACTATCCCCTTGAAAAATTATCCCCGTCATAAACTTCAAGATTCTGAGGCCAAAGGAGGATCCTTAAGAGCATAAATGATTGGTCCAAGATGATATCATTTGTAAGCAAGGAATCAGCTCTCACTCCCGCTTGACTGACTCCGTGGTTAGACTCTTAACCACTAAGCTGTGTTACTTCATGAGTTTTGCAGCAAAGATGATTTAGCCTTATTAACCTCCACCTTCGTCATCTGATGTGATCCTCCGGGTAGTTATTTAAGTGTTGGTACCAAACTGAGTTTTCCACTCTTGCCTTTGCTACAAAAATCAGAATGGACAGGTCTTTAACACCTGAATTTTCCAGCTCCCTGTTCCTATCAGATCTTTCTGAACTCGGTTCTCACCCTTCCATGTTATGTGGGTATTAGTAATATTGAAAGTAAAATCGTTCCTTAATATGTGCAGTAAAAGCTGAATTACAGTCTTCATTTACCCAAGGAGGATCTAGTCTGACCAGCTATTATTTCATTAAGCAAAACAACTCCTAATTATTTACTACATTTTTGGAAAGCATTAATTTCGAGATTTTCTTAGCCGTAAGACCAGAAAGACAAGAATAAGTTGATGTCAGCCTTACAAGCTGGCTCATTGGCAAGTCTCTGCCAAGTGACTCATTTTAAAGAAGGACTATCACTGATTTGTTGGCTTTTAGCTCTATGTTTACTAAAGCTAGAAGTCACTGACAGCTCCAACAAGTTTCAAAACAGTTCTGGTATGGAATTCTTACCATGATAATATGTTGGTCAGTCTTTTATTAAGAGTAAAATATCTTTATATTCTTATTAAAATTCATCTAGGTATTGATATGGTTTGTTTCTGTGTCCCCACCCAAATCTCACCTTGAATTGTAATAATCCCCACATGTCATGGGAGACACCCAGTGGGAAGTAATTGAATCTTGGGGTTGAGTTTATCCCATGCAGTTCTCGTGACAGTGAATAAGTCTCACAAGATCTGATGGTTTTATAAAGGGGAGTTCCACTGCACATGCCTTCTTGCCTGCCACCACGTAAGATGTGACTTTGCTTCTCCTTTGTTTTCCACATGATCATGAGTCCTCTTCGGCCAGGTGGAACTATGATTCCATTAAACTTCTTTCCTTTATAAATTACCCAGTCTTAGATATGTCTTTATTAGCAGTGTGAGAACAGACTAGTACAGCAAACTGGTACCAAGAGTTGGGTGTTGCTCTAAAGATACCTGAAAATGTGGAAATGACTTTGGAACTAGGTAACAGGCAGAGGCTGGAACAATTTGGAGGGCTCAGAAGATGACAGGAAACTGTGGGAAAATTTGGAACTTTCTAGAGACTGGTTGAATGGCTTTGACCAAAATGCTGATAGTGGTATGAACAATGAAGTCCAGTTGGAGGTGGTCTCTGATGGAGATGAGGAACTTGTTGGGAACTGGAACAAAGGTGACACTTGTTATGCTTTAGCAAAGAGCTTGGTGATATTGCCCCTGCTCCAGAGATCTGTGGAACTTCAAACTTGAAAGAGATGATTTAGGGCATTTGGCGGAAGACTTTCTTTCTTTTTTCTTTTTCTTTTTCTTTTTGAAACGAAGTTTCCCTCTTGTTTCCCAGACATGAGTGTGATGTCATGATCTTGGCTCACCGCAACTTCTGTCTCCCAGATTCAAGCAATTCTCCTGCCACAGCCTCCTGAGTAGCTGGGATTATAGGCATGTGTGACCACACCTGGCTAATTTTTTTTTTTTTTTTTTTTTTTGTATTTTTCAGTACAGACAGAGTTTCTCCATGTTGGTCAGTCTGGTCTCGAACTCCCGACTTAAAGTGATCTGCCCGCCTTGGCCTCCCAAAGTGCTGGGATTATAAGCATGAGCCACCACGCCCAGCCAGTGGAGGAGTTTCCAAGCAGCAAAGCATTCAAGAGGTGATTTGGGTACTGCTGAAAGCATTTAGTTTTATGTATTCACAAAGATACTGTTTGGAATTGGAACTTATGTTTAAAAGGGAAGCAGAACATAAAAGTTATTAAAATTTGCAGCCTGACAATGCAATAGAAAAGAAAAACCCATTTTCAGAGGAAAAATTCAAGCCAGTTGCATAAATTTGTATAAGTAATGAGGAGGCAAATATTAATTTCCAAGATAATATGAAAGCTGTCTCCAGGACATGTTAGAGACATGGCAGCTCCACTCATCACAGGCCTGGAGGCCTAGGAGAAAAAATAGTTAGGTGGTCCAAGTCCAGGGCTCCCGTACTCTGTGCAGCCAAGGGATTTTGTGCCTTGCATCCCCGCCTCTCCAGTAACAGCTAAGAAGGGGCCAAAATAGAGAGCTTGGGCCATAGCTTCAGAGGGTGCAAGCCCCAAGCCTTGGCAGATTCCACCTGGTGTTGAGCCTGCAGGTGCAAAGAAGACAGGAGTTGAGCTTTGGGAACCTCTGCCTAAATTTCACAGGATGTATGGAAACTTGTGGATGTCCAGCCAGGAGTTTGCTCCAGGGGTGAGGCCCTCATGGAGAACCTCTGCTAGGGCAGTGTGAAAGAGAAATATGGGTCAGAGTCCACACACAGAATCCTCACTGGAGCATTTCCTGGTGGAGTTATGAGGAGAGGGCCACCATCCTCCTCCAGGCCCCAGAATGGTAGATCAGCAACATCTTGCACCATCTGTCTGGAAAAGCCAGAGACAATCAACATCAGTCTATGAAAGCAGCCAGGATGGGGGCTGTACCCTGCAAAGCCACAGGGGCAGAGCTGCCCAAGAACATGGGAACCCACCTCTTGCATCAGCATAAACTGAATGTGAAACATGGAGCGAAAGGAGATCATTTTGGAACTTTATGATTTGGCTGCCCTGCTGGATTTTGGACTTGCATGGGGCCTATAACCCCTTTGCTTTGGCCAATTCACATCATTTGCAATGGATGTATTTACCCAATGCCTGCAGCCCCATTGTATTTAGGAAGTAAGTAACTTGCTTTTGAGTTTACAGACTCATAGAGGGAAAGGACTTGACGTCTCAGAAGAGACTTTGGACAGTGGACTTTTAAGTTAATGCAGAAATGAGTTAAGACTTTAGGGGACTGTTGGGAAAGCATCATTAGTTTTGAAATGTGAAGACATGAGATTTGGGCAGGGGGGAGCCAGAATGATATGCTTTGGCTCCTTATCCCCACCAAAATCTCACCTTGAATTGTAACAATCCCCATGTGTTGTGGGAGGGACCTAACGGGAGGTAATTGAATAATGGGGGTGGGTTTTTCCTATGCTGTTCTAGTGATAGTAAATAAGTCTCACGAGATCTGATAGTTTTATGAACGAGAGTTTCCCTGCACATGCCCTCTTGCCTGCCACCATGTAAGATGTTTCTTTGCTTCTCCTTTGCCTTCCATTGTGATTGTATGGCCTCCTCAGCCATGTGGAACTGTGAGTACACTAAACCTCATTCCTTTATAAATTACCCACTCTCAGGTATGTCTTTATTAGCAGAATGAGAACAGACTAATACAGGTATCTTCAATTTAGTGTTAAGTGAATGTAATAGTCTTTCACAGAGCCAATCAGGTCACTTCTATACCTTATATAGAGAATTTAATCTTTCCTTTTTGTTGAAGGTTTCCAATCTGATAAGATTTCACAATAAACTTATTAATGTTTAGTAACTGTATCATGAGCCTAAATTTGAAGTTCAGACAACTTCCTTCAGATGTGAGCTCTACCACTTAAGTAGATAGAAATTCTGTCAGAAATCTGATAATCTCTGAGTATATATGTAATCATCCCTAGCATAAGGATAATGATGGAAGATAATAATGCCAAATGCATACACCTGTGGTGTTAAATCAACTGACATAACATCTATAAAATGAATACAAATCTGTTGTAATAATTCTTTTAATTTTCTCTAATATTTAAAATGTTGTATCCTAATTTATAATTCCATGCACACCTCAAAGTCAGCAACAACTTCAAATTTACTTTCATAAGTTCTTATTTAACTTTTATTTAGTGCTATAATTGCCCTAAATAGTGATTTAGATTAATAGTTCATAAAATAATTGGAATTTTATGTCTAAATTAAGAAGACTATAATAGAAACACACTAAATAGAAACACTCAAATATTTTTATTTGAATATTATAGCTGAAATTATCCATAAAGAGCAAATCTACCTTACATTTTTTGATAACAACAATCATAAATACAGATGATCTTCATCAGAATATAACTCTAAAAAGTAAACAGTAATAATTAGTAACAATTTTAGCGGTTAGTTCTTGAGAATTTAACGTTCTATTCTTTATATGCATTATCTTATTTTGTCATCCCTCCACAGAGATTATGCAACTACTGTTACCTCAGTTTACATCTAATGGTCCTGTGATGTGGCTAGATCATAGTATTTGCCCACTATCTCTTGGTTATTAAGGACTGGGATCCAGCATTTTAAAATAGCTATAAATTGCCTGGCTATAAATATGTTCTGGCCCACTCCTGAATTTTTAAATTATTTTTCTGTTTTTACTGGTTCTTAGCTTGGTCTTTCTCATTTAAAAAGTTGGCAAAAAAGTATCTTAGTCAACTTATTACTGAGTAACATAATCTCAAATTATGTAGATTTAAGAATGTCTATTTATTTTCCTGAAAAAGAAAGAATTATTAATGGAAAATAATGGTTTAATTTTTCAGACAGCCTCCTGCCCAAACCTCAACTCTAAATGAATACACTCTCACCTAGTAAATCACATCACCATTTTTTTTTTTTTTTAATCTGGGTAGTATCTTTGAACACTTCATGAGAATCGCATAACCTTCAGGTTGGAGGTAAGATTGCATTTGCAGTATTTTCTACAAATTATTCAAGCAAAGCATTATTTTTTCTTATGTATAAAGGATTTTGTGGCATCAGCATCCTTCTGCTTAGTGACTATGTATGGATGAGCACCTTACGAAGTGTTTGGTGAGGAGTGCAAATTAGTACTTAAAACATTTTATGTGTTGAAGGTATGTGTGTATGTATGCTTGATTGCAAGGTGTGAACTTGCCAACATTATTTGAAAAACTGCATCTCACTGCAATTATTTCAGCTATTGTTATTGTTTTAAACTTGTTTTTGTTCCATTAGTTTAATAAAAGTCTTGAAATTCTGTTTATGTCTTTGACCAGCACCAGCATTGGAGTAGTTTTTGTAAGTTATAGCCATCCAATACCAGGAAAAGCTGAGTATTTTTTTATAAATAAAATATTTGTTTATCATAAATCTTACCACTTTTGGTTTTTAATATCTTTCTATCCTTTTTCAAATAGTTTGTCAATAGAAATTTTTGTAAAGTGTTGATATAATAATTTTATTACAATTCTTTTTTCTCTTTTTTATAAGAATAATTTATTAGGAATAAACGTCTACAAACTAAAACATAATTTCTGATGTTGTAATGAAAATATTTAGATTTTGCATGGCTCTATTTTTCATGGTTTATCAGCCACTAAGGTATGAACATTTACCTGTTTTTACCAACATGATTCTCACACTTTAAATACTGGTCACTTTTATCATATAAGATTGTGCATAATTTTATTTAAAATATTGTAATTAATTAAAATTATTTACGTTAGAGACAGATTTTTAATCCACCTACCCCAAATAATTTTAGAATATCAGACTAATCTTTTCAATAAAATTGAAAGGATCTCTGAGTATGTGTGTGTGTGTGTGTGTGTATATATATATATATATATATATATATATATATATATAATCACATTAAAGGAGATTGATTATTTACAAATACTAATGAAAATACTAATGAATATTTAGGTTAATTTTAAGATTCTAAAGTGATGACCAGTAGAAGATAGAGATGTTTCTGTGAGGAGAAACAATACCATATTTATAGACTTAGTGATTAGTATCAATGTGTTGCATTGATATATTACTAATTCATGAAGTATTTATAAAATACAGGGCGACATATTAATGCTTATGAATCAGGAATCTGATATAATCTGTGGAAACAATCCTTATCTGAATAATTAATATTTAAACTGATATATGATTGATGAATAGATTGATAAATATTTAGTGAGGAATCAGGAATAACACTATTCAAAGAATAGCTGCTTTGATACAAGTAATATTCTTCTCATTAGAGTTGTGTCTCAATTCTTGTTTTCTTTCCAAGTATCTTTTTTCTCTTTTATAACTTAACTTTTCTTTCCTCTTTAGCTAACGTAAGCATGCAAGTGTGGTGTTGTCTGCTTTCAAACAATTAAAACCATTCCTGAAAAGATGTATTGCTAGATCAAAGGACTCATTTCTCTCTTGCTTTTGACAGCAGCAATATTCACGTAATCGTCTAAGTATCAGCCTTTTACTTAGGCCTTCCACTCACACACAATCCTACCAACCTATTTTAATCCCCAGTGTAGTGCATGGCTCTAATAACACGTTCATATTTTATCTGTTTATTTCACTTAAAAGAAAGTTTCATGAGACTAGGGACTCTGGCTCTCCCTGTTTCTGTCTCTTTTTAATCATATTTACTCTTTGTTCCAGATCAGTGCATATTAAATAGTATGCATTGTCTAAATGTTATGTATTAAAAGAAGCAGAGGAAATACATGTGTAAAAATTACTAACCTGAAGAAGCATAGCTTTCTGAAAAGGCAGAAAAGGGTTATCTTTTGATATATAAGGGCAGCTTATTTTTGACAGAGGAAAGAGTGACACAATGTGTGCGAATATTGGGAGGATTTAGAGTTTTGTTGTGGGAGGTTGCTCTCTTCCATTTTCTCACAGTTTATAAGAGGTAAACACATTAGCTGGAGGTGGTGTGTAATTCATATATCACATAGCACAATACTGAACAATGATAGAAAACTAATGCATTATCAGACAGAAAAATTCCTACATTAATAATTCACCAGTCGTTTGACCTCAAGGAATATGTCTCCTATTGATCCACTCTAAAAAGCTACTATCATTCTTTTCTTCAGTAATATTTTCCCCAACATGAATTGTTTTTACAGTGTCTCCACTTCATTACACTTAAGATTTTTTTCCTGAAGTTATCCCCATGTTTTATAGGTAATATTTAAAATTTAAAAAATATATATCAAAACAATTATTGCTTATATTAGCTGAAGAAATGGCAGATGTGTAATATGATCCATGTATTCCTTCAATAACAATTTGAAAATTTAAAAAATATACAAAATGGGATTCAAAAAGTTCTATATTCAGTCTAGTATAACATTATAAAGTCAAGTCACAAGACATAAAGTAAAAGGAAATATACTACCAGGATAAGAATAAAACATATGGTAATGGTATATTTGAAAAAAAGAAATCAAAGCAATATGTAAACTCACTCACTAATAAGAATTCTAAACAAGCATTTAAGACATAAAGAATGCTGAAACTTCTCATATTTCAAATTTGAATAATATTCATACAAGGAGAAAGTAAAATCAAATGCTGAAAATTCAAGTCCTAAAAATTGACGTCACAATTGAGATTCTAATGATTCAAAAAGCCTCTTTAGCTTAAAATTGGAGATACTGCTGAAACATCACTCGGTTCAGTAATAACACAGGGTTAGGGAAAGCATGCTGCATAGAATGGCTCTGCTATTAAATTCAGCAATGGTTTATCAAGAGGTTGTAAAATGCTGGATATTATTATATAAAGACCTAGTTATAAAATTTCTGTTTTTAGCAAAATCCTAGATGAAATTCAAACAGAAAGGCAAATCCTATAATAGTGGCTAACGCCCAGATGACGTATTGTGTATGCAAATCCTTAATTTACAGTGGTAGCAGATTGGTTGGGGAGACACAAGGATTAGCTACCCAGATCTCCCTTCAAGGAAGAACTCTCTGCCTAGCTTCTGGAGTAGTGTGATCAGAAGGCAGCCTACCATCCTCAGACCCTTCAGGGTCTGTCTCAGCTTCAGAATGCTATCTTACTCAAGGTCACACCCTTCTCTGGGTATCCCACAACCAATGACAAATAAAGGCCTACATATTTCAGAGACAGGGAGAAAACTATAACAGGAATATGCACATTCCAGAGTGTTCCCACCAAAATTGGTGGAGGCTTTGTCAGACTATTGGAGTTCATCTTTTTTCTCTGCTTACTGCTGTTTCTTCTATGACTTAATGTGTGTTAATCCCTAATACATATTCCGCCCCTCCAGTTCACTCTCAGCCTCTGCCTTCAGGGAACCTAACAGGCAACAGTTGGTGATTTCTGTATGTGATTGGCAGATTTTCAAACAGGGCTACCATGTGGCCACCTCAGGAACTTTGCACATGCTCTAAGTGAGACCTTCTTGTTTACTCTGTCTAAATGACAATGTTCTCCAGACCTCTGTCTTCCTGTTTTTTTTTTTTTTCTGTTTTTGTTTTGTTTTTAGTATTTATTCCCATTTCATCTACTATATTTTAGTTACTTGTAGATAATCTCTTTTCCTCAATAGAATAGTAGCTTTATGAGAACATGAATTTCTGTTTATTTTGTGAACTGATATATTCTTAGTACCATGAACAGGGCCTACCAAATTTTGAATGCTTGCTATTTGTTGTAAGAGTAAATAGCAGTCAAACCCTGAAAAGAAACCCCAAATCTATTTAATATAATCAATATAATTTAATTATAAGTGAAAATAAACAAAAACAGGGAAAATAAAAAAACATAGCTATATTTTAGTGTTTAATATTTAAAACACATATTTAGTGTTTAATATTTAAAAACAGTATTATAAAAAGACAATTTTAAAAAATCTTATAGATTCTGAGCACACATGTGCAGGCTTTTTATATGAGTATATTGTATATTGCTGGCTCTTGGGCTGCTGGTGAACCCATCATCCAAATATAAACCTGGCACTCAATAGTTTTTCAACCCTCGTCCCCACTTCCACCCTCCCTGCTTTTGGAGTCCCCAGTGTCTATTATTTCTATGTTTATGTCTATGTCTATCCATTTTTTATCTCCCATTTAGAAGTGCAAACATTTGACATGAGATACTGGTCACTGTCTTCCTTGCTTTCAGAGAGACTCTTCCATTGAACAGGAAATGTGGGGATGCCGGTTGTTTTAGTAACAACATAGTTCTATTTTAAAAGCTAGTTTATAGACAATTGTTGTTTGTTTTAGTATTTCTTTGGGGTTACACAATTACTAGAAGGATTAACTAGGTTCGGTTATGATCAAGGTTAGCATAGAGGCATCTGTAAGTAGGTTATTAAAGCTTATTTGATAATAATGCACACACCCTATAAACAAAACTATATCAGACAACATTTAAATTTCTATTGTTCTGTAGGCTCAACATATATAATAATTTGTAATATGATTTTATTATTTTTCTGATTATTTGGCAAGCGAGATTGTTTAAAATGTATCTATCATAAACTATTAAAAATGAAATATTTAAATATGGGTAAATCTTCTGAAGACAATTGAGTTTTTTTCCTAAATATAATGGAATCCTGACTTACCTAATAAGAAATAGAAATTCACACTCAAATGCATTGAAATACACAAATAGTCATTCTTTCCTTTGAAATACAATTTTATTCGAGAATAATTTCCATCACTTTTTCCATTGATTTAAATATGTTGTAATAGTTACTTGTATATAGAGGACAACTATATAATCAGTGGCAAGAACTTAGATAAAGAACTTTGAGGATAAGTGATTCTATCTGGATTTACAGGACACAGATGCTTTAAGCAATGCTATCTTTGCACTGCAGACACTAGCTAGTTCAATCTCAGTGGCAAAGTATGTGAGAAGAAAGACTGGATAAAAAGGTAATATCCTCCCTAACTTAATCAGTCTTCCATGGTGAGCAGCTAAGCTTGTAACTGCTATTCAGAAAGATGTTCATTAAGGCTTCTGACGTGTCCTTCACCTTGCAGGAGACAGCCCAGTTTATCGGATTGCTTAAATTAACAGGCAGGATGTTCTTTGCAATACCTTTTAACTGAAGCTCGTTATACTTACTCTTTGCCAGCCAGGAGGGGTATTCTGACAGTGAAATATGCTTTTTATATGTGAAACCCAGGGTCACTTTTATGTTTCCATTTGTAAATGTATCTTGGACATATTATGGGATGTCTATGGAATTTAGGGGGTTAAGTTTTTAAAATGTAGCTCTGTGGTGCTAAAACCAGGGACAAGTAGAGAAGCATTTTGATATGTTTCCAAGTCTGAATGATTTAAAGAAAATATCGGAAAGAACAATATCAATCAGGATTACCTTTAAATCTAAAAGATAGCAGCATTTGGTATATGAAATATCATTCTTGGTATAAATGAAAGTTATGAATGCATATTCAAATGTAGGGGTGTGTACAAAGAGAAAATAGGTGGTTAAATAAAGGATCAGCTTTCAAACTACAATAGTAGCAGCTTTTTCCCATATTACCGGAAATAAGATATAGTACTGTTATATACTATATCTTTTGCCCTGACAGAGAAAATTCAAGAATCTATCCTAAACTGTCCTCTGGTAACCATGATTAATAGTGTGGCATTCTTTTAGCCACCTTCCAATCATTAACTATGTATGTATATGTATTTTGTACTGAGTATGTTCATTGTCTTGGGCACTGGGCATTGTGGGGGAATAGAAAGAAGAAAGATTCATGCATTCAGTCCATAGTGAGTCTAAGAAAGGAGGTAAGAAAATTGCTCTTTTCCATTCTCTCAGAAAGTTGGCCTTTCCTTAACTTAACTGCTTTCCTCATTGGCTTGGTCCCCATAGTGATTCATTTTGCTGTAAGAAGTAGACAATTATAGACAATTATGGAAAATATGAATACTGTGGTCTCTGAGTATGCATTTGAATCACATGTCTGCAAATTCTTATGTGTGTGATCTTGGGCAATTGAATTGACGTTGTCTGTTAAAAGCTTTGTCAATATCCAACTTTAGATCAACTTGGCCTGCTTCTCACCTTTCCATATTAAGCAGATTGTTAATTAATTAATTATTTAAAAACCTACAATACTGTTAGCTAAAACTAAAACTTTAGAAGAAAACGTAAGGAACATGTGAAACACCATGTTAAAATTATATATATAAAGTATTTTTTCTGGCTACCAGTTTCTATAGAGGCTGTAGCTCACCATGAAATTATATTTTATTCTCTCATCTGATGTAACAGCTATAAATACAAGTATGTCTATTACTATTTCCATATAAGGAGGAATGCTTAGATACTTTAAAAGTAGTTTCCATGTAGCAAAAGTGATTTTTTTTCTTGCTTTTCTGATATTCAGAAAAAAGTGATTTTCATGTTATTTATTCTAAATGTAAATATATTAATTCATACTTAAATTATGGTAAAATGTAATAATTGGGCTTAAAGCAGTCTATTATAATTATAAAATGCATATTTGCTAAAACATTAATTTTAGATGAACAAAATGCTTTTTCCTATATTTTGCTACATGAAAAAAATCTGTTGAAGAAAGTACACATTTTCCTATTATTCTTTTTTAAAAACTTTTTTGAGACACAGTCAGAGTGGCACAATCTCAACTCATAGCAACTTCCATCTTCTGGGTTCAAGCAATTCTCATACCTCAGCCTCCATAGTAGCTGGGATTACTGGCATGTGCCACCATGTCAGGCTTTTTTTTTTTTTTTTTTTTTTTTTTTTTGTATTTTTAGTAGAGACGAGGTTTTTCCATATTGGCCAGGCTGGTCTAGAATTCCTAGCCTCAAGCGATCCATCCCTCTTGGCCTCCCAAAGTGCTGGGATTATAGGCGTGAACCACCGCACCTGGACCCTGTTGTTCTTTAATCCATACTTTTGAAGTAGGTGGTGAGAATTACTATACTTCAGTAGAGGAGAAAATGATTTGAAAAATTATCGTGCTTATATTGTTCATTAGAGAAGTAATATGTTAACCTTTAATAGAAAGTAAGAATTTTATCTGTTGAAATAAATATTATTTTTACAGTAAAGACAAGCATAAAGCTAAAATTAAATAATTTAAGAAGTAAATATCTACTATTTATACTAAAATGTGCTTAGTTATAATTTCAAAGCAATTATGGAATTGTTTATTGAAGTATAACATAGACCACAGCCAAGTGCTATTTCTTAAATAGTTAACCTCTTGACATATCCTGCATTCTCCTTTAAAACTTTCATACTTTTTGCAAATTCTCATTGAATAAAATTCTTCAAATGTTTTCCAAAATAGTTAGTAAATAAAACTTTCAGTATTATTAAACCCAAAGATGTGCCATGTTATGGATTGTAAAAGTAGTATCAAAATTATTTTAATTATGAGTATATTTACATTTTCTTTCTATGAAATATTCAAGAAGTGCACATCCTCAAAGTTAATTGTAGATATTTCTAACATTAAAAATATTATTTTTGATGAATTTTGATAATATATTTTTAGAAATATTTTTGATATTTTTAACAGTGACTTTACAACTCTTCAAGAAAAAAAACAGCATATGAAAGCTAATACTGATGCTAAGGGGAAACCTATATTTTTCTCCCAGAAAGATTCATGTGATATTCAAGATTATGTGCAATGTATTTTTACTATTTATATTTAATGAGTATTGCTAGATAATTCTTGTATGTACAATGTCACATATACATTTAAGATAAGGATAAATTGATATGTAACAGACTATCACACATATAACAGAAGCTCCATCAAGAGCATGGTTAAAGCAACATAAATGTCAGACAATATCTGTAATCATGTTAGTAAACTGATAATAGTTTACTTAACGTATGACATGGGAAAGTACTCATAGAACTATCACAAAATAAATGATAGTAACAAATTGAAGCAAACTCGGAAGTGCAATATAAAAGCAACCTCTGTGTCAAATAAAGTAGTTAATGGCATTTAGATAATGAATACAAAGCAATGCTAAACATTCCTTTCAAAGCCAATCTGGAATCATGAGACTTGAAATTTTATTTGTATGATATCAGAATCAGTATAAAAAATGATTATATACTTTAAAAATAGTCAATTCACTACCATGATGCAAAAATACTGTGGTTGTTATATTGACAGCTAGATGAATTTTCTGAAATATCTGCTGTAGCATTAAGTCATTTCTCATGGACATTCTGAATCTCTGATACAGTGATGTGGGGTAAAGTGAAGACATATCATCAAATCAGGTAAAATGTAAGACCTAAAACAACAAAAACCCTAGAAGAAAACTTAGTAAATACCATTCTGGACATCAGTCTTAGCAAAGAATTTATGACTATGTCTGCAAAAACAATTGCAACCAAAACAAAAATTGACAAGTGGAACCTAACTAAACTAAAGAGCTTCTGCACAGCAAAAGAAACTACCAATAAACAGATAACCTACAGAATAGGAGAAATTATCTGCAAACTATGCATCTGACAAAGGTCTAATATCCAGAATCTATAACGAACTTAAATCAGCAAGCAAAAAACAAACAACCTCATTAAAAATGGGCAAAGGACCTGAACAAACACTTCTCAGAAGAAAACATTCTTGCAGTCAACAAATATATGAAAAAAGCCTTATGACAAATCATCAGAGGACAGCAAATTAAAACCACAAGGAGATACCATCTCACACCAGTCAGAATGGCTAAAACTAAAAAGTCATAAACATAGCAGATGTTGGCAAGGTTGTGGAGAAAAGGGAATACTTATACACTGCTGGTGGGAATATAAATTAGTTCAGCCACTGTGGAAACCAGTGTGTAGATTTCTCAAAGCAATCAAAACAGAACTACCATTCAACTTAGCAATCTCACTATTGTGTGTATACCCTAAGGAAATTAAATTATTCTACCAAGAAGACATAAACTCATATGTTCATCACAACACTATTTCACGATAGCAAAGACATGGAATCAACCAAGATTCCCATCAATGATGAACTGGAAAAAAGAAAATAGGGTACAAGATTCACCAAGATTAAAATGAAGGAAAAAATGTTAAGCGCAGCTAGAAAGAAAGGTTGGGTTACCCACAAAGGGAAGCCCATCAGACTAACAGCAGATGTCTCTGTAGAAACCCTACAAGCCAGAAGAGAGTGGGGGCCAATATTCAAAATTCTTAAAAAACAATTTCATCCCACAATTTCATATCCAGCCAAGCTAAGGTTCGTAAGTGAAGGATAAATAAAATTCTTTACAGATAAGCAAATGCTGAGGGATTCTGTCACTACTAGGCCTGCCTTATAAAGAGCTCCTGAAGGAAGCTCTAAATATGGAAAGGAAAAACTGGTACCAGCCACTGCAGGAAAAACACAAAATGTGAATATCATCAACACTATGAAGAAACTGCATCAACTAATGGGCAACATAACCAGTTAGTCTCATAATGACAAGATCAAATTCACACATAACAATATCGACCTTAAATGTAAATAGGCTAAATGCTCCAATTAAAAGGCACAGACTGGCAAATTGGGTAGAGTCAGAATCCATTGGTGTGCAAAGAGGCCCATCTCATGTGGAAGGACACATATAGGATCAAAATAAAGGGATGGAGGAAGATTTACCAAGCAAATGGAAAGAAAAAAAAAAAGCAGGGGTTGCAATCATAGTCTCTGATAAAACAGACTTTAAACCAACAAAGATCAAAAAGACATGGAAGCTCATTATGTAATGATAAAGGGATCAATGCAACAAGAAGAGCTAACTAACCTAAATATATATGCATCCAATACAGGAGCACCCAGATTCATAAAGCAAGTTTTTAGAGACCTACAAAGAGACTCAGACTCCCACACAATAATAACGGGAAACTTTAAAACCCCACCATCAATAGCAGACAGATTAATGAGACAGAAAATTAACAAGGATATTCAGGACCTGAATTCAGCTCTGGACCTAGTGGACCTAATAGACATCTACAGAACTCTTCACCCCAAATAAACAGAATATACATTCTGATCAGCACCACATACCACTTATTCTAAAATTGACAACATAATTGGAAGTAAAACACTCCTGAGCAAGTGCAAAAGAATGGAAATCATAGCAGTCTCTCAGACCACAGGGCAATCAAATTAGAACTCAGGATTAAGAAACTCATGGCCGGGCACAGTGACTCACACCTATAATCCCAGCACTTTGGGAGGCCAAGACAGGCACATCATGAGGTCAAAAGATCAAGATCATCCTGGCCAACATGGTGAAACTCTGTCTCTAGTAAAATATAAAAAATTAGTTGGGTGTGGTGGTGCACACCTGTAGTCCCAGCTACTTGGGAGGTTGAGGCAGGGGAATCACTTGAACCAGGGAGGTGGAGGTTGAAGTGAGATGAGATGGTGTCACTGCACTCCAGCCTGGCGACAGAGCAAGACTCTGTCGAAAGAAAGAAAGGAAGGAAGGAAGGAAGGAAGGAAGGAAGGAAGGAAGGAAGGAAGGAAGGAAGGAGAGAGAGAGAGAAAGAAAGGAAAGAGAGAAAGAAAGAAAGAAAGAAAGAAAGAAAGAAAGAAAGAAAGAAAGAAAGAAAGAAAGAAAGAAAGAAAGAAACCCACTCAAACCCGCACAAATACACAGAAACTGAACAAACTCCTCCTGAATTACTACTGAGTTAATAATGAAATTAAGGCAGAAATAAATAAGTTATTTGAAGCCAGTGAGAACAAAGACACAATGTACCAGAATCTCTGGGACACAGCTAAAGCAATGTTTACAGGGAAATTTATAGCACTAAATGCCTACAGCACAAAGTGGGAAAGATCTAAAAACAATAACCTAACATCACAATTCAAAGAACAAGAGAAACAAGAGCAAATAAATTCAAAAGCTATCAGAAGACCAGAAATAACTAATATCAGAGCAGAGCTGAAGGAGATAGAGAAATGAAAAACGCTTCAAAAAATCAATGAATCCGGGAGATGGTTTTTTGAAAAGATTAACAAAATAGATCACTAGCCAGACTGATAAAGAAGAAAAGAGAGAAGAATCAAATAGACACAATAAAAACGATAAAGGGGAGATCATCATTGATCCCACAGAAAAACATACTACCATCAGCAAATACTATAAACTCCACTATGCAAATAAACTAGAAAACCTAGAAGAAATGGATAAATTCCTGGACACATATACCCTTCCAGTACTAAATCAGAAAGAAGTCAAATCCCTGAATAGACCAATAATAAGGTCTTAAAATGAGGCAGTAATTAATAGCCTACCAACCAAAAAAAAGAGCCCAGGACCAGACAGATTCACATCTGAATTCTACCAGAGATAAAAAAAGGAGTTGGTTCCATTCCTTCTGAAAGTATTCCAAACAACAGAATAACAGGGACTCCTCCCTAACTCATTTTATGAGTCCAGCATCATCCTGAAACCAAAACCTAGCAGAGACACAACAAAAAAAGAAAATTTCAGGCCAATATCCCTGATGAACATCGATGCAAAAATCCTCAGTAAACTACTGAGGAATAGAATCCAGCAGCACATTAAAAGCCTTACCTATCACAATCAAGTCATCAAGTCGGCTTCCTCCCTGGGATGCAAGGCTGTTTAAACATATGCAAATCAATCAATGTAATCCATCACATAAACAGAACCAGTGACAAAAATCACATGATTATCTCAATAGATGCAGAAAAGGCCTTTGATAAATTTCAACACCCCTTCATGCTAAAAACTCTCAATAAACTAGATATGGATGGAACGTATCTCAAAATAATAAGAGCTATTTATGACAAACCCACAACCAATATCATACTGAATGGGCAAAAGCTGAAACCCTTCCCTTTGAAAACTGGCACAAGACAAGGATGCCCTCTCTCACCACTCCTATTCAACACAGTATTGGAAGTTCCGGCCAGGACAATCAGGCAAGAGAAAGAAATAAAAAGTATTCAACTAGGAAAAGAGGAAGTCAAAATATCTCTGTTTGAAGATGACATGTTTTTATATTTAGAAAACCCCATCATCTCAGCCTAAAATCTCCTTAAGCTGATAAGCAACTTCAGCAAAGTCTCAGTATAAAAAGTCAATGTGCAAAACTCACAAGCATTCTTATACACCAGTAACAGATAAACAGAGAATCAAATCATGAGTGAACTCCCATTCACAATTACTACAAAGAGAATAAAATACCTAACAATGTAACTTACACTGGATGTGAAGGACCTCTTCAAGAAGAACTACAAACCATTGCTCAACAAAATAAAAGAGGACACAAATGGAAGAACATTACATGCTCATAGATAGGAAGCATCAATATCGTGAAAATGATCATACTGTCCAAAGTAACTTATAGATTCAATGCTGTTCCCATCAAGCTATCATTGAGTTTCTTCACAGAATTACAAAAAACTACTTTAAATTTCATATGGAACCAAAAAAGAACCTGTATAGGCAAGATGATCCTAAGCAAAAAGAACACAGCTGGAGGAATCACGCTACCTGACTTCAAACTATACTACAAGGCTACAGTAACCCAAACAGCATACTACTGGTACCAAAACAGATATATTGACCAATGGAATGGAACAGAGGCCTCAGAAATAACATCATCATCTACAACCATCTGATCATTGACAAATCTGACAAAAACAAGCAATGGGAAAAGGATTCCCTGTTTAGTAAATAGTGTTGGGAAAACTGGCTAGCCATATGCAGAAAACTGGAACTGGACCCCTTTTTTACACCTTACACAAAAATTAACTCAAGATGAATTAAAGATTTAAACATAAGACCTAAAAACATAAAAACCCTAGAAGTAAACCTAGACAATACCATTCAGGACATAGGCATGGGCAAACACTTAATGACTAAAACACCAAAAGCAATTGCAACAAAGCCAAAAATGACAAATGGGATCCAATTAAATTAAAGAGCTTCTGCACAGCAAAAGAAACTATCATCAGAGTGAACAGGCAACCTACAGAACGGGAGAAAATTTTTGCCATCTATTCATCTGACAAAGGGCTAATATCGAGAATGTATAGGGAACTTACACAAATTTACAAGAAAAAAAAAAAACATCAAAAAGTGGGCGAAGGATATAAACAGACATTTCACAAAAGAAGACATTAATGTGGCCAACAAACATATGAAAAACAAGCCCATCATCACTGGTCATTGGAGAAATGCAAATCAAGCCCACAATGAGATACCATCTCACACCAGTTAGAATGGTGATCATTAAAAAGTCAGGAAACAACAGATGCTGGAGAGGATGTGGAGAAATAGGAACACTTTTACACTGTTGGTGAGAATGTAAATTAGTTCAACCATTGTGGAAGACAGTGTGGCAATTTCTCAAGGATCTAGAACTAGAAATACCATTTGACCTAGGAATCCTATTACTGGGTATATACCAAAAGCATCATAAATCATTCTATTATAAAGACACATGCACATGTATGTTTATCATGGCACTATTCACAATAGCAAAGACTTAGAACCAATCCAAATGCCCTTCATTGTTAGACTGAATAAAGAAAATGTGGCACATATACAGCATGGAATACTATGCAGCCATAAAACGAATGAGTTCATGTCCCTTGCAGGAACATGGATGAAGCTAGAAACCATCATTCTCAGCAAATCAACACAGGAACAGAAAATCAAACACCACATGTTATCATTCATAAGTGGGAGTTGAACAATGAGAACATATAGGCACAGGGAGCGGAACATCACAACTGGGCCTGTCGGGGGGTGGGGGGAAAGGGGAGGGACAGCATTAGGAGAAATACCTAATGTAGATGACGGGTTGATGGGTATAACAAACCACCATGGCACATGTATAACTATGTAACAAACCTGCACGGTCTGCACATGTATTCCAGAACTTAAAGTATAATAATAAAAAAGAAAATAGGGTACAAATACATCATGGAATACTAAGCCATCATAAAACAGATAAAATTATCCACAACATGGATGCCTCCAGGCAGTATCCTAAGCGAACTAACGCAGGAACAGAAAACCAAATACCAAATGTTCTCACTTATAAGTGGGTGCTAGACACTGAATAGACATAGACACACAAATATAACAATAGACACTGGGGACTGCTTGAAGGGGGAGGGTGGTTGGAAGGCTACCTATTCAATACTATGCTCACTACCTTGGTTACAGGATCATTCATATACCAAGCCTCAGAAACACATAATTTACCCGTGTAACAAAACTGCACATGTATGCTGAACCTAACAGGAAAAAATCAAATATGAAAATTAGATATTCCAAAATGCTTCTGTCTGAGTAATCAAAATATATTCTTATAATACTTTTTGTATTTTCAATTAAAATAGCATATGAAAACATTTCTGCTGTGATTATATTCTCTACATCTTAGCATTTGGTGGTTTGATTTCTGTTTCAATCTCCAAGTAATATCTTGGAGATTGAAGTACAACTTTTTGATGTTTCACAATCTGAAGCCAATACATATAATAGATACTAAAATTTATATTATGGGATTTAGTGGTTTTTTTTAGTTTCTTAAGTCCAGAAGATAGTAAAAAGATGGGAAAATAAGAATGTATTAGTATAATGTGTACTCCACTATGCACCTGCCTGAAAGGGTTGATATCATATATATGTCTATCAATTCAAATGTAACCACATGCTTATATGTATGAACATATATTCTATTTTTGTTTCAAAAATTAATCAAAAAAATAATTTCAAGCTGTCTGCAAGAGATGTGCAAAAGTAAAAATGTAAATATTTTTATTAATTTTTAAATCTGTATTTTTGTAGATGTGCATTGAATCAGATTGAATATGCATCTCATGAAGATTTTCCTGAAACTTATTTCTGTTCCCTAAATAGAACCCCTGTGTTTCCTCTTTATAACCAACCATAATTATATTATAAATCTTATAATTCTTTGTGCACTTGACTTGTTGGGGTCATGGGCTATGTTTCTACTATTTCTGTGTCCAGTGAATGACAATTAAATAATCTCAATTGTTAACTTCATGAATGATACATAAAAAAGGTTGTTTTAATGTAACTTTTGGAGAATTAAGGAGAACTATATAATAATACCAGAGAAAGGAAAACAGTTGAAAATCAAATGGTATAGGTCGGCAACATTTTTCTCAAATCCAATTTAATAAGTTCAGGTTTCCAGAAAAATGAAGAACAACGTTTGAAAGATATGAAAGTAAAAACATACCCATGTCAGTTTGACTCCTCATTAATCTGAGAATATAAAAGTTTTTACAAGATCAAAGAACATCCTTTCCTTTTTAAATCAATATGCTTTTATTTTAAACTTTCTTAAGTAATTGTACAATTGCTAAAAAGTAAAATAGCTTCAATGAATTCCTGCATACCCTTTACCTGTTTTCCTGAATGTTCCTAAAAATACCTAGCCAGGGCATTACCAAAGTGATAAAATATTGTTGTTAATATGCTATTAATTAAACTAAAGACTTTATTTGGATTTCGCCAGATTACCCACTACAGTTTTTGTTGTTGTTGTTGTTGTTGTTGTTGTTGTTTTTTAATCCAGTATCCAACTCAGGATATTATATTGTGAATAGTTGTTTGAATGCACTGAAAAGGTGGTGGAGTCTTCACCAGTCTATGACAGTTTCTTAGTCCTTCACTGTTTTTATTACCTTGATATTTTTGAATAGCATTGGTTATTTTGTATAACTCTCTTTATTTAGATTTGTGCCATAGTTTTCTCATTAGACTGGAGTTTATCTCGTTTTTTGAAATTCACACAGAAGAAATATCTTTCTCATTAAATGATAAAAGAGGGAGCATGATGTCATTAATTTTAATAGTGATGCTAACTTAATCATATGGCTAAGAGGATGTTATGGTTTGAATGTATGTTTCCTTCCAATTTTTGTATGTTGAATTTAAGCCCCAAGGCTATGGTATAAAGACATAAGGCCCATGGGAAGTGATTAGTTCATAACGGCTCTGCCATCATGAATGGGTTAAAAGGGCTTGAGGAAGTGAATTTACCCCTTGTGCCCTTCTAAGAATTTCACCTATGGGGACACTGTATTTGTCCCATCCCCAGAGTATAGCAACAAGGTGTCACCTTGGAAGCAGAGACAGTGCCCTCACCAGACAATGAACCTCCCAGTGCCTTGGACTTCCAACTTCCAGACTAAGAAATGAATTTATTTTATTTTAATAGATTATCCACTCAGTTTTTTTTTTTTATAGCAACACCAATGGACTAGCAAAATATCTGTTAGATTACTTGTTTTTGCATTCCATATATACATATACGTACTTCTACATTCATTAGAAATGTGTCACTAAGTTCAGCTCACTCTGTGTGGGAGGGGAGGCAGGGTAAATTAAGCTCCACCTCCCAGAGAGAGAACATCAAATTACACAGGTATAAAAAATGCTAAAATATATGTTTAAAACATTCCCGAATATATGTTAAATACAGCAGATAAGAAATAGTTTATGGGAGATACTATAGGGAGTATGCAAATATCTTGTTTCTCCTTTAAATTCCACCCATCAGTGGTAGTAATAGTATTGGTATTTTAGCCTAATTACAGTATACTTTCTTGATAACACATTAAAAAGCCCTCTTTTTAATCCTCTCAACCTCTTGGGGGTTCTGGGATGGAAACTGTGTTGAGGATGGGAGATTCTTAGAGTGTTGGAGCAAAGACTTCCCAGCAGCAGAAGTCCTCTCTCCTTCTCTCCTGCTTTAGCTGTGGCAGGTAGTTTAGGAGGTTCTTATCCTTGAAGAATGTTTAGCTATTAGTTCCACTGCTCTGTTGCTGTAGCCAAGCATCCATCAGTTTTAACATGCAGCAATTATTGTTGACATGTTCTAAAGATGACTTTCTGTTTCTTTGAGTTATCCAATCCTATTGTTTTGTATTTCTTTTTTGTTTTTTTTTGTTTGTTTGTTTGTTTGTTTGTTTTTTTGGACTACGGGTATACATGAGGAACTCTTTCTGGTTGGTTCATGTTCCCTTTTAACATTGAAGACACCAGCAGCTCCTGGGTAAAAACCTGTGTGCGATTTTTCAGGCCTGATCATTTCACTTGCAAAGGCTTTACCAGGCAGGCCTCGCTGGGGAAAGCTACCCTCGCCACACAGATCTGGGACACAGCCAGTGCATTGCAGTCTCTGAAGGGAGTTTCATTCAAGGACTCTCCCTTCCGTGTGGCCAAATGCTTAGCACATTTTCATTCCTAGCCCCAGCACCTTCATCTCTATATCTCTTTATCTAACACTTTCTCTACATCTCTTTATCTGAGAACATCAACAGAAGTCTTCTGTAGGTGTCTCTCCCAAGACCTTGTTACCAGTGCAGTGGGGAAATGTTCAAAACATTTCTGCCCACTCTGACTGAATACCCAGTACTTTCTACTTCTAACCCTTTCCTCCTTCCCCTCCTTCAGTCTCCAAGGTCTATAAAACTGACCAGAGCCTTTTGTTTGGGGATCCCTCATAGTCTATAGAACTGTCAGAGCCTTTTGTTTGACAACCCCTGCTTCTGTGATGATCTGACTGATCCTTGACCAGTCAGTGCACCTTTCCATGGGGGAAAATGGAAGAAATATGGTATAAAAGATTAAAAATGGTACACCTCTACAGGACACTTAACTGTGAATGGAGCTTGCCAGACTGGACATTGCACTGGGTCAGTGAGTGAGTTGTGAGTGAATGTGAAGGTGTAGGACATTACTGTACACTACCGTAGACGTCACAAACACTGAACATTTAGGATACATTTATAAAAGCTTTGTTAAAAAAATAATAAATTAACTTTAATTTATGGTAACATGTTTACTTTATAAACTTTTTCTAAACTTTTTCAATCTTTTGTAATAGTCCTCAACTTAAAACATGAACTCATTGTACAGCTAAACAAAATGTTTTATTTATAAGATTTTTTAATATGAATAAAATTTTAATTTTTTTTTACTTTTGGAACTTTTTTGTTAAGAACTGACTCACACACATTAGCCTCGGCCTACCCAGGGTGAGGATCATCAATATCACTGCCTACCACCTGTACATCTTGCCCACTGGAAGGTCTTCATGGGCGATAACAGGCACAGACACAGGTGTCATCTCCAGTGATAACAATGCCTTCTTCTAGACTACCTCCTACATGACCTCCCTGAGGCTGTTTCATGGTTACTTTTTTAAAATAAGTACAAGGAGTACATTCTAAAATACTGATACAACATATGGTATAGTAAATACAGAAACCAATAACAGTCATTTTTTATCCGTCAAGTACAAAATTGTATGTGCTATACTTTTACAGACTTTCAGCACAATAGGCTTCTTTATATCAGCATCACCATAAATATGTCAGTAACATGTTGCTATGTTGCTATGACATGACAACTATAACATCATTGGGTAATAGGAATTTTCAGCTTTATTTTAATCTTATTGAATCACCTTCGTATATGCAGTCCATTGCTGAGTTGACTAAAACGTCATTATGTTTGTTAAAACTGTATTTTATGGCCGGGTGCGGTGGCTCACGCCTATAATCCCAGCACTTTGGGAGGCCGAGGCCGGCGGATCACAAGGTTAGGAGATCCAGACCAGCCTGGCTAACAAGGTGAAACCTCGTCTCTACTAAAAATACAAAAAATAGCTGGGAGTGGTGGTGGGCGCCTGTAGTCCCAGCTACTCGGGAGGCTGAGGCAGGAGAATGTCATGAATTCAGGAGGTGGAGCTTACAGTGAGCGGAGATCGCGCCGCTGCACTCCAACCTGTGCAACAGAGCGAGATACTGTCTTAGAAAACAAAAAACAAAAAACAAAAAAACTGTGTTTTATATGATTCAACCTTACAATCAAACAATCATTTCATTATTCACTTTTTTTCTTGTTTTGTTTTGGAACTTCGTCCTTAGAAACCAAGATCTAGGCACTATGTATGTTTCTTGCTATTTGAGTATCACTGCTTCTAGACCCTTGCAGCAAAGAAAGGAAGAGGTTATATGTATGCATACTAGCCCTTGCATAAATGCATATCCTTATATCCTTACATAGTTATATATCTATGTAACCACATATACTTGTTCATATTCATATCTGCTTTTAACTCAGTGCCAGTGGGTTCATTCTATTGTTCCTTCCTTGCTATTTGCAGCTCCTTGTTTCCTGACAATAATAAACTTCACAAATAAACATGCTTTTAAGAAGCTTTACTAAATTTATAAGTAAAGCTTCTTTACTTACTAACATGGTGAAACCCCATCTCTACCAAAACTACAAAAACATTAGCCAGGCGTGGTGGCGGGCACCTGTAATCTCAGCTAATCGGGAGGCTGAGGCAGAAGAGCTTGAACCGGGGAGGCAGAGGTCGCAGGGAGCCAAGATGGCGCCACTGCACTCCAGTCTGGAGGACAGAGTGAGACTCCCCGTCTCAAAAAAAATAAAAATAAATAAATAAATAAAAAGCAACTTCATGAAATATATGAGACGATTGTTTAAAAAGATTGAAAGTAGCCAATACAAAATATGATGTTTGATAGCGGAGAGACACACAAGGTCAATGCATGTTTGCCCCGGCTTTCTGATCATCAGGCTGGGTAGGGAGGTAGAGTCCAAGTAGAGCTGAACTTAACTAAACAGGCAGAGACTAGAGTTCAGGATCACTGAAGTTCCTGGAACTTGGGGACAGACAACTAGATGGGTGAATTCTCCAAGAGGAATGGTAGAAGCCTGTGACTAAGCTTCTTGTGGTTTAGTCATTAAGAGGCAGGTTTTGTATGTACCAGGGAAGATTCAGATTAGCAGAAGTAAGATACTGTGCAACTGACAGATAACAGAAATGCCAGGATTCATGCAGTGATGGGGACATTGGAGTTCCATGCTAGTCAAAGTGAAGAGACCTTGCTTAACATCTCAGGAATTTGGGTGTGACAAGCAAAAGGCAAATTAAGTAAAGGCCATAATCTAAGTTATATGTCTATTTATAAGACAAAACTGAAAATGATCAATCTTTACAAAAATAAAAACATACCTGAATAGATGAAGCAGATTCATCAGTAATATGACCTCCTGTCATAACAATACCATAACATAACATAACAATACACAATACCTAAAACAAAATAATAATTCAGGCTTGTTAGACAACAGCATCCACAACGTCAAATATTAAATTAACAAAATAAAAAGTGTAAAGAAGTAGGAAAATGTAACTACTGTAGCCATTACTACTAACAATAAAATATTAAATAAAGCACCATCAAAATAGACTCCAACATGACCCAGATATTGGAATCATTAGAAAAGAACTTAAAATCAGGTATTAGGTAGATTGTGGTAAGTTAATGATACATATTAAAATGGATAGTGCAAACAATACAATTAGTAAAACAGAAAAAAGGAAAATAGAAGGTAAAAAAGATATTAAAAATAATTGGATCAAACAAAAACAATGCATAACAGAAAGAAACAAATTGAAGTAAACTACTTCACACTAATATAAATGAATGCCTGAAAGTGTCATTTATTTCATATATATTGAATAATTTAAAAATATAATATCCAAGATATTTTATAGTTATAAATAATTTGTAGAAGATATTTCAAATATTTAAAGTTACATAATTTTTCACCTAACTCTTTTCATATTCAGGCAGAATTTTAATGTTTTTGTCTATTTTTAATATAGCAACTGCCTACATCATTCAAAAAATATATTTTGAGAATTATTTTGTTTTAATCAGGAACATTTCCAAGTATGTCTATAGAAGTCAAACTTTAAAGCTTTTAATGATAGAGGTAGTAAGTTTTCAGTATTTACTTTTATGTTTTTTACTTTTATCACTCACAAATAGAGAAGAATTTTTAAAAGTACTGCAGGATTTGTTTATGTAAACTTTAGTATATTAATTGCAGGTTTTAGTTATATTGTGAAAATCTCTCCACTAAATTTATACTATTACTACTAAAATGTTAGTAATAATATGGGGGAGGATACATATTTCTAATAGAAAATTATTATCATCATTTATGGTAAATATTTTAAACTTTTCTCTATCCTAAATATTGGATTACAGAACTATTTCTCTGCCTGTTCACTAAAAGCAGACTAGATTGTTCATCATTTGAAACAAGTGTGATTTATTTTCCAAGTTAAAAAGACATGTATTTCATAAATACAAATGACATACATTTCATAAAATCCTAATTTAAAAAAACTATTAAAATAAAAAAATTATCTAACTCCTATTGCTAAAGTGATATACATTAAACTCAACTATAGCTAGTAGGCACAACCTGTAAGAAATTGCACAAACATGGCCCAAGAAAACCAAGAAGAAAACAAAATTAATACATTTAGTTTGGTATATTGTCTTTTTCCAATAGGGAATTGCCTCCATTTACATTTGTTCATTCCTTGAGCCTCTACTAACCATCAGACATTTTTGGAAGGAGTCAATGATCAGCATATCTTTGCCATATTTGACCTTGGTCAACCTTCATTTTATTTCTGTAAACTCCATCTCTTACTGGCCAAATCCATGTTCTGTTATGACATCTGTCTTTGGCATGTGAAAAAACATAGGTCTTCCTGACTTATTTTCTGTCATCAAAATATATCTTCTTTTTAAGATTTTATTTCTTGTGTATTTGTGTGTGTGTGTGTGTGTGTGTTTGTGTGATGTGTTTGTGCTGCCTACCTTGCCAAGAGAGAAATCATTCAACATAAATCATTAACTGGAAATATTTTTAATATTATGTATAAGACATTAACATAAAGGGTTTTTCGAGGAATAATTGGACTAAGTATATCTTCTCTGAAATAGATCTAAATATGAGTTTATTATACTGATTCTCACAAAAATGAAGTAAAAAAAGTAAGAGGTAATATTAAATAATTCTTTCTGTGTAAAGGGAGGGAGTTCTGCTCTATGACATTTCCTTAACCCAAAGACAGGAAGAAATTTTGGGTCTCCATGCCACAATATGTGGATGCCGTCCCACAAACTACCACTTTCACTGGCATAAATGATTGTAATTGTGTCTGACAGCAGAGGTGGGTACTGCTCTACTCATTCACTCAGATAAAATCACTAGTGCATGGCTCTCTAGTTCCTTTAACATTTCAATTCCTTCCATGCACCATCAGAAATTTCAGCTTTTCAAATTGGTTCTATTTTTTGACCTAATTAAAGGATGAGAGACGACTAACTCCATTTTTAGTAGTCAGATTAATTAGCAAATACTGTATTTATAGATTTGGGCTATATTTAGCCTTATAAAATATAAAGCAAACAGTTCTAATGTGTAATTTCAGCAAAATAATTTATTTTTATAATTTCTTTTACAGAAAAATAAACTTTATAAATTATATTTCAAAATATTGTAAAAGATTTTCCCCATATATCCATTCCAATGATTTATTCTTACACTCCAACTTTTTTGTTGAGGCATCAGTAAGTATGATCAGTATAATCTAATGTAGCTTGCAGACTAATAGGATAATTTGAAATTATTAAACTAAATACACTAACAATATGGAGGTATGCATATGTTAACATATATAATACATAATAGACTAAATTGGTGTTCAGGTGAATAAATTGGGAACAAATCATAGAATCACGGAGAATGGATAGTTTATCTCTCAGTTCAGAAAGAAAGATCATACATTTTCTAGAAGTAGAAACAGTATACTCATTCCTTCATGTGGTATTTCTTAGTTTGTGTCTTAATTTTCTACAGCAGTTAAAAAAAATATCTAAGTTTAAACATCGTCCCCATTAAATGTTTAGTTTATCTAGCTCTGCTTTATCTTAATCATAATGCCTTACCTTCACATGCTGCAATGACATAATACTAGTGACACAGAATTTTAATATAGTATAGAAAGATTAATATTGCATTTCATCTGACACTTTTTATTGCAGTTGAAATACTTGGATATTTTTAAAGTTATTTATTTTATGATACAGAAGGTTTGGAGAAAAAGTTTTCAGGAAAATCAATCATAAATATTCAGACATTTGGCTTATTATTTTTCTGAGTAAAAACTACAGTTAATCTTCTCCTCTTTTGGCTTCACCTGATCCTATTTTTACAGTCGTTTCAGCAGAGTTTATGTAAGCTTCAAAGATTATAGCGGTTATTTAGTGACTGTTATTTATAGTTTGGGGTATGTCATTTGCACATGTACTTTATGTGCTTAATATTGCTGAAATCAAAACTACATAAACATGAGTTATCTTTTTAAAGTGTTCTGTGTGTTTGATTCCTTATGGCAACTTAATACAATGATGCTTTATGCCACATCAAGCTGCAAATGTTTGTTAACTCTCAATTATTTTATTGAAGTAAGCAGATTTCTGACAACCATCTGTTAAGAGTCTATTTATTTCTGTTAATAAATCCATTTGAAAGAGAAATAGTCATTAAAGCAAGGAAGTAAGCACAGCCTCTCTGGGAAGTTGGAGCTATATATATATTTGTGATAAATCCTGCGAAATGTTAGTAATAAGGGCATAAAATGAGTATAAAATTTCTGCTAAAACAAAAATAGTTGTATTTGTATTGTGCTTATGCAAATATCATCTTTAAAGCAAGACAATTACAGATATATCTTTAGAAATGAAGATTTTACGTAACTTGCATTAATATCAGGAAAGTATAATGAAGCATTAACAACATTTTGGCACTTCATTACACAGGATATTTATCATTTGCATTCCTTATTTTAACACTGCATTTTCTTTTTGTAATATCCTCAAACAATAAGAAAATATGATATATTGTATATCTACATAAAAATATGATTATACAATATACATTATAGATATACAATATACATTAAATCTTGTAATATACATTACATATAGATAAAATATAGATATACAATATACATTAATGCCTGAGTATCCTCACTCTAAAACATGCAGCATAGAGCTGCTTGTTGAGAATTAACTTGTTCACGAGTTAATATCTGCTATTCTAAGTGTCATCATGTTCAATGTTTTGATATTTAAAATTATTATTTACTTTGTTTTAATGAATTCTTTATTTAAGTATTGGCTTTCCTACTTTGCATTCAAATGAATCTCTCATTGCACCTGGATTTCATTTATTTTATTGGTGACTGCCTATCTCCAAAGTGACCCCCTTCTGAGCTTGTCAAAGTACATTTTGTATAATGTCTATATTCTGTGTTTAAAATTAGATCATCTCAATCATACTCTCCAGATTTGACGAAAAATCTATCTAGGTATTTTCTTCTCATACATTAACAAATAGAAACAATTAGTTGCAGGTTTCTTTTCATAAACAGTTTAGGACATCTAGAATATGATACATTTCTGTTCAGGGAAACATATAAATGATGAAATAAAAATGGCTTTTTTTATGGTTATGAAAAATTTAACAAGATGGCTACACATCCTATTTAAAACGTGTGCCTAATTCTCCTGACATAGATGTTTCTTTAATTTAATCAAATTTCTACTAGGACCATATCAGGAGGATGGGAGACCCACCCCTTGGTTATTTGAATAAGATAAGGCTGGCCATAAGCATCCATTAACTAATAATACACCTTTCATTAAAAGACAAGTACTTGTGCTGAGAAGGGTCAAAAAGAGTATCAGCAAAAATAAGTTGATTGTTCTGTAATAGCATCTTCAAGAAAAACAAGAGTTCACACAATAATCCAGGAGTCTCACTCCTAGGAATACATCCAAAGAAAATAAAATCAGTATGTCAGAGAAATATCTACACTCGCCTTTTCACTGCAGCATTATTCTGCACTCTGCTGTTCACTGCAGCATTATTCACAACAGCCATGATACGGAAACAAGGTGCCCAACAACAGAAGAATGAGTGAATAAAATGCAGCCTGTATATATATATAATGAAATACTGTTGACCCTCATCAAGAAGATCATTCTGTCTTTTGCAACAACCTGGATGAACCTAGAAAATATTTATGTTAAATGAAATAAGCCAGGCATAGAAAGAAAAATCCTGTATGACTTGACCTATATATGGAATGCAAAAAAGTTGAATATCAAAGAAACAGAGAGTAATATGGTGGTTAACCTAATGCTGGGGGTAGAGAGACTGAGTAGACATTTGTCAAATGACACAAAATATCAGTTAGTCAAGAAAAGGTCAAGATCTCGATTGCACATCATGGTGAGTACAGTTAATAACAGTATGTTATATATTTGAAAATTGCTAAGAGAGTGGATTTTAAGTACTTTTACTGTAGAAAATAACCATGTGAGATAATAAATATGTTAAGGAGTTTGATTTAGCCATTACACAATGTATACATATATCAAAACATCATGTTATCTACACCATAAATATATACAATGTTTATTTTCATTTTGCAATCTAAAAAAAAAAAAAAGACACTAGGGGTCAGGGTACTAATCAAGAAAGAATATTATAGCAGAGCTTAATCTCTGCTTTCATTTGGGATGTACAGCTCTGCAGTTTAAGAACCAGTAACAGTGGGACAGTTGGATGATAATACAAGGATATATCACATTAAAATTTCTCTCAGACAAAGTAGATAAGAGCTGTTTTGGAAAGGTTTTAATAGAAAACCATCAAAAATATAAATAGACTTTTTTAAATGTAAATGCCTTAATCTTTCACCACATGGTGAGAGAAAAGGAAGTTTCAGAATTTTCCTTTCTGCAAATATTAGCTCCTCTGATACTCCAGTGGAAAGGGATAAGTTTATTGAGTGCCCCCAGATATATTAGAATATCTATGTTACTCAAGCTGTATATATCAAATGGCAAAATGTATATGTATCATTTTTGACCACCCGCACTCTGGTTTTTACTATAATTAACTTTATGTTCCAGAGTATTTGTGAATAACCAAAATATTTTAATATTATATCACAGTAAATGGACAAAATGTAGGTGATACAGAGATATTCCACTTCAAGGAATCTGCACTTCAGGAAGTGTAGTCATAGAAAGAATATCAGGTGTAGCTCTTGGACACAGCAATGATTCAATCTGAAAACAAAGAATATTTATAATACATTGAGTAGTATCAGTGAAGATATAATAGGTTGGGGCATAGATATTATTATTCTTTATAGTCTTAGTTTTTTATAGGGAAAAATTAACAATCACCAACAAAACCAGAAAATTAATGAGAAATCTTTAAACATTCCTTCAGCACAAAATAGCAGATTAAATAGAGAATATTGACTAGTAAATGTTGCTTTATATGCCTATAAATCCTTCCTTTGGTAAGAGGGATTATTCCTCAATGCACTTGTTATTAGTGAGGCTGTTCATCACAGAACCCACCACCACTGGCCACTATAATAAATGATATAAATAAAAAAAAATCTTCCCTATTACTTAAATTGATAGTTGAAAGTTGAATGGTTCAAGTCTTATATCTAATGATTGAGGTATTGGTTGATGATAAGTTTGTTTGGTGGTAATATTGATCCTGTAATACCTAGCTGAATATAGCAAATTATTTTTGACCCACAATTATAAAGCTGTACTTCACCTGTGGTATGTTGGGCCTCAGACTATTTTAGGCTGATGCTGAAATTTAAATGAATTAATAGAAATATCATCAGAATGTCAGAATAGGTTAGATACTTTTCGTTGTTGTTCATGATAGAATGTTTAAAAGCCAGAAATGATGAACACAGAATTTATTGCCCTAAGTCAAGGGTAATTCAGGATGGGTAAATGTTAGTTAATCGTTTGTCTTGCTGACTTACAAAATCTATTTTTTATTGTAAACTTACTTTGACTGATGACTATGGATAAAACTGTGGAAGATACTACTGTGATATGAGAAAACCCAGAAACTTGTGGAGATTTGGATATTTTAAGCCCTTCAAAAGGACATGCTGATTTTTATTTTCCATATAATAGACTTAATTATTTACATTGCATATCTCAGTTAACTGTGAATATGGGGTTTGAGGTAGGGTGTGGCAACTCTAGCTATTTTTATTATATTGGTTCAGGACAAACTCTAAGATGAGAGCTAAGATATTTGGCTTTTGGGGGAAAAAAAAAAACACTAAAGCCTTGTTCTAAATAAAATGTAAACTTGAAAAGCAGATATTACTGTCCAGCACCACAATTTGAAAAGTGTTTATAATATGTCTAGAATCCAAAAGGATTGATAGCTTTGGAGGTTTTAAGTGAGTATATTATGAATGATATTCCAGCCTAATAAACAGTATCCTGGAATTCTGTTTGGGGGCAATGTGGATTTTGTATATGTCAGCTCTACTCTCCCTCTGAATACAACTATAGAATCTGGGCAGGATACAGGCAGCAACAATATGAGGACGAAGAAAAGTAAACAGCAGTGGGTGGTTCAGCAATTAACATGAAAATCCAATGTACTACCAAACTGGCAGTGAGTTTACCATGCCTTCCCTCCAGTATCTCTCACCCTGACTGTAGCACAGTCAGCAACCTAGAAATGTACACAACGGCATACAGTTATTTTCCTCTAGTCCTGACTTCAGGAGTCAAAAAAATAAATCCTAATATTTGGTGTGCAGAAATTCAATTATTTTTCTTTACTCCCATTTATCCATTCTCTCCTACCCATCTGCCCAGCAATCTCACAGAGGTAGTAGCAGCGCTATAACAGGTCAATAGGAATCAACTCAGAGGAAAAACTTTCTCTCAGAGATGTGATTCTGTGAATGTGGGAGTAACACTAATTGCTTTGTTTCCATTTTCTTTTGCCTCCAACCTTTGGAAATGAATGTTGTACCAAACATGAAAGGATATGGAAGAGTGTCCAAAACCTCAAGTTTATACTCAGGTGGCCAGAAAGGGGATCTACAGGGGACAGCAAAATCTGGAAGGGATGATGAAGATGGAAGAACTCCTGAAAGCAATCCAATACAATTATTTTTATGAACCTCAAGGTTTAACCCTGAGCTGCATGTATATATATATATATATAAGATCTTAACAGGGACCAAAGATTGTGAGAACTGTAATAATTAATAGGTCACAATCTACTGGGTGACACAAAGATAATAGAAAGAAAGAACACTACAATGTTTTTGAAAACTGAACTGGTACTGGAACCATAGGCCATAGAAGGCAGGTTGGATCTTGAAACTCAAAAGTAAACAGATCAATATTCTGCAAAAATAAAATTACCAACATTATGTATAGACTTTAAACTGGACCCAGAGTCTTATAATGTAATAAACAAAATGTTGATAGTATACAAATTTGCTCATTATATGAAGAACCAGGAAAAAATCAACTCACATAGGAAAAATAAATAGGCTACAAACACCAAGATGACACAGATGCTATAAATATCTAATATTTTAAACCATTTTTTAAAAAATGCTCAAATTAGCAAAACAAATGATCTTGAATCCAATGTTACAATAGAAGATACAAAGAAAAATCAGACGTTCAAAGGCTCCAAAATTTTAGACAGGAAGAGAAATTTCAAGAAATCTATTGCACAACATGGTGAATAGAGTTAATAACAACGTATTGTATACTTGAAAATTGCTGAAAGTGTAGATTTTAAGTGTTCTCATAATAAAAAAGTAAGTATGTGAGGTAATGTGTGCATTAAATAGTTTGATTTAGTTATTCCACAATGTATAGTTATTTCAAACATTATGTTTAATGCCATATATATGTGTGTATATACAACATATATATATATTTCTACATATATTTATATAAACTGTGTGTGTGTGTATGTGTGTGTGTATAAACACCTAAAGTTTCCAGGTGATACAAAAGTGTAAGGAAGCTAAGAATTCAGTTTTTAATAGTTTATAACTTGACGTTCACAGATATTTGATTTAAGAAGAAAGGGCCCAGCAATTTGCAAAACCTGTATTTTCTGTTTTATTCAACTAGAAAAGGCATGAGCATCCTTCCTTGAACCAAATAATTTTGTTCTTTAAATGCACAAAATATAAGCAGACATAAACAGTGGCATCAAAAAATCAAAAAAAAATGAAAATTTTAAAAACTGAAAAGCCTTAAATTTAAAATTAAATATAGATCAATAGAAATTGAAAAAACTGACAGAGATAATGTGAAAGGCAAAGAAATATATACATGTTTACTTATATATTATATACATATTATAAATATATATATTTATATATACATAATACATAATTATAAATATATATCATATATTTATAAGTAAATATATAGACATAAGTTGAACTTCATTGAATTATAAACTTTTGTGTGTCAAAGAATAATACCAAGAGAGTGAAAAAGCAATTCAAATAGTAGAAGAAAATATTTGCTAGTCATAATATGAGTCCAGTATACAGAACCTATTAAGAATTCTTACAGCTAAACAACAAAAAAACTATCAAGTTTTTTAAAAAGGGCAAAGTGCTTAAATAGTTGTTTCTTCTGTGAATAATCAATAAAAATAAGAAAAGATATCAATGTTAATAGTCATTAGTGAAATCTAAATCAAAACCACAATAAGACATCACTTAATGCCCACTTGGAAGGCTATCATTGTTAAAAAGAAAAAAAAAAATTGTGAGACAGAGTCTCACTGTGTTGCTCAGGCTGGAGTACAATGGCATGATCATAGCTCACTGACATTTCAACCTCCAGAGAACAATTGATCCTCCTATCTCAGCCTCCTGTGTAGCTAGGAACACAGGCATGCCCCACCATGCCCAGCTTATTTTTAAATTTTTTTAGAGATGGAGTCTCCCTGTGTTGACCAGTCTGGTCTCAGACTCCTAGGCTGAAGTGATCCTCTCACCTTGGCCTCCCAAATTGCTGGAATTACAGGCATGAGCCACTGTGCTAGGCAAAAAAGAAAAAAAAAAAAAAAACAATATATATATATATATATATATATATATATATATATGAGGATATATAGAGAAATTGAATCATTACACATTACAGGTGAAATGCAAAATGATGCATTTATTCTGGAAGCAGTTTGGCAACTCCTGAATAAGGTAAATATAAAATTATCATATGTCCCAGCATTCATACTACTAGATATATATTCAAAATAATTGAAAGCAGGGGAGAAATTAAAACTGGTACATTCATATTGACAACTATTTATAATAGGTAAAAGGTTAAAATATTCATGAATGAGTAAACAAATTGTGATATAGCTATACAAAAAATATTATTTAGTAATAGAAATAATGAAGTATTCATGTATACTACATCTTACATATATTGAAAGCACTATGCTTAGTAGAAGATGCCAGGATATGGCACCATGATCAGATACATTTATTATAGGAGTTCAAGCCAGAAATAATATTCACTATCTATTAATCTAGTCTAGAAACCAGCCACATAATCTTATCAATGTCTGCACAAAATTATTTAACAAAATGCACTATCCATTTCAATAAAAAATTCTAGGAAACTAAAATTATATCTATTGACGAAGGATAGTGATTCCCTGCTAAGATCAGCAACAAGGTGAAGATGCCTACTAAACATGACCAAAGGACATCATGCTGAACATATGTATATCAACATGGCTGTTGATATAGATACCAAAATTCTACAGATTCACAAAAAATCAGATAAATATATATAAGTTTAACAGTGTCATGACATACAAGTTAAACACACAAAACTAACTTTATTTCCATACAAAATAAATGTACAATTGGAACTGTAAAATTTTTAAAATAGCACTTAAAATAGATTTGAAACATGAAATATTGAGGGGTGTGTGTGTATATGTGTGTGTGTGTGTGTATATATATATATATATATATATATATGTATAATTTATGGGATCTTTATACTGAAAACTACAAAATAGCAATGAAAGAAACAGTAGAAGACCTAAATAAATAGAGAAATGTACTATATTCACAGATTGGAAAACTTACTATTGTACTGATTCTCCAAATTAATTTATAAATTTAATACCAATAATAATAAAAATACCAGCAGTTTTTTGTGTAAGTATAGATAAGATGATTCTAAATTTGTATTCAAAGGCAAAGCTACTAGAATACACAAAATAATTTAGAAAGAATACAGTTGAAGAAATCATAGTCCCTGATTTTAAGACTTACTATGAAACTAAAAAGTTGAAGACAATGTGTCATGAAGGGAAGGATAAACACTTATATTAATGAAAAAAATGGAGTCCAGAAATTCACTTACACCAAGCCCAATTGATCTCTGATGATAGGGCAATGCAACCTAGAAAGCAGAATCTTTTTAACAAATTATGTTGGCAATTGGGTCATTCATATGTAAAAACAAAACAAAATGAACAAACAAATAAGCAAGCAAAGACTGTTTACCTGATCCTCACATACTGAAACTAAATTAAAGCAAAATTTATCACATGTAGTTGTAAAAAACCTCAGGTTTTTAATTCAGTATAAAAAGCTACAGGTTTTTAATTCAGCTAATTCTTTATAAAGTAAGAGGTTTAAAAAAGGAAAAAATAGTGAATAACAAATAGGCTTTTGTTCATTGAAAGACCTAATGTAATAGAATCTTGGATATCGGAACTATTAGCTCTAGAAATGAGCCAAATCATTAGCCTGGTGTGGTGGCACGTGCCTATAGTTCTTGCTAGTGGGAGAATTAGGTAGAAGGATTCCTTAAGTCCAAGAGCTGGGGGCAGCAAGAGACCCTGTCTTAAAAGGAAAAAAAAAAAAAAAAAAAAAAAAAAAAAGAGCCAAATAAACTTTTCAATTGTAAAAGGAGGGAAATCTAAAAATATAGGTGCCTATAGAGATAAGTCACTGTTTGGTTAGTGAGAGGATTGATTTCTTACCTGATTGATTCTGTTTTGTGTATAAAGCAAGATGTAAGTCAACTGGGAAGTTTAAAGATTTCAGAAAAGATTTAAAATAGCTAACAAGAAAAAAGTAAAATCAGAGCTAAATAAGAAAATATGTAAGGATTACTGAGCTTGTTTAAAAAGGTCCAGAAGATTTTCTCAATCAGGAAACAGGCTTTTGCAGTAAGAAGATAATTTCTCTTAAGGAAATATTCAGCTTTATTTTTATAATAGTAATTATTGACAACTAGTTTGTTAAGAAAATCATAATGTATCAATATATAACACCAAAAGAATATTTCAGCATGTAATAGTCACATATTAAGATATTTGATGTCATAACACAGTATTAAAAAATAGTTCCAGTACTTTCTATATGATATGATTCCAATTAAAAATGAAAAAAGTATGGAGGGAAAATTATATGAATACATATCAAATATTTGACAGTATTTCTCTCCATTAGGGTATAAATTCCAATGAAGGCAGAGATTTATTTTTTCCATAAAGACATGCCCAGTATTTAATACAGAACTAGGCATATGCTACACATGAATATTAGCTAAATGATATGAATTCATTCTAAATTAATGGTACATATTTAGGGTATACAATTCCAATGAGTTTGAGGATAAGTATACAACTGTGAAACCACTACCTTCATCAAGGCCATAAACATATCACCTCCAAAAGTTTCCTCTCAGCCTCTTCATTATTAATATCATTATTATTGTATACGTGTGTGTGTGTGTGTGTGTGTCTGTATTTGTGTGTTTGTGTGTGTGTGTTAAGAACACTGTATTAGTCAGGGTTCTGTAAAGGGACAGAAGTAATAGGATATATGTGTATATGAAAGGGAGTTTATTAAGGAGAATTGACTTACACGATCACAAGGTGAAGTCCCACAATAGACCATCTGCAAGCTGAGGAACAAGGAAGCCAGTCCGAGTCCCAAAACCTCACAAGTAGGGAAGCCGACAGTGCAGCCTTCCGTCTGTAGCCGAAGGCCCAAGAGTCCCCGGCAAACCACTGGTGCAAGTCCCAGAGTCCAAAAGCTGAACTTGGAGCCTGATGTAGAGTTTGCACTTTCTCTTTCTGCGTGGGTTTTCTCCAGATGCTCCGGTTTCCTCCCACATCCCAAAGATATACATGTGAAGTGAATTACCACGTCTACATTGTGACTGCATGAGTGAATGTGGGTGCGTGTGTGAGTGCACCCTGTAATGAGGTGGCATCCTGTCCAGGGCTGGTTCCACCAGGAGTCCAAAGCTGCTGGAATGGGCTATGGCCACCCAGGACTCTTAACTGGAAGAAGCAGGTTGGAAAATCAGTGAATGAATCAAATGCATGACAATAAACACTGCAGTATAAAAGTGCTCAGTGAGCCTGCTCTATTTCTGATTGTTTAACTTTGTGGAAATAAGAGGCGCTCCTTACAATTTTTGTTTTGCCAACATTTATCCCTTTATTTAATCCACCACCACTGCAACTGCCATTGCTCACTGATTAACCAAAAATTTTGTACCTAATTATCTTCCTTGTTTTTATTACTCTTCCTTAAATGTATAGCTCACATTTATTTCAATGTTTAATATTAAAGTTTTTTGAGTCTTTATTAGAAGATTGGTGATGTTTTCGTGACCACAAATATGTGGTAGCCGCTTAACTCTTGTTTATATCAATTAGCCTATGGTAAAATTGGTTTTCTTCTATGTCATTTTGCTTAAAGTTGCAATTTTTAAGAACCCATTGACAGCATTAAGTGAGGACTTGCTATACAATACAGTATTGTTAGCTCTAGACATTATGGAATAGTAGGTATCCAGAACTTATCTTCCATAACTGAAACTATGTGACTTTTGACTATCATCTCCCCCTTTTCCCCTCCTTCCAGCCCCTGTCAAGCAGCATTCTGCTCCCTGTCTCTATGCATCTATTTCAGATTTCACATATAAGTGAGATTATACAGTATTTCTCTTTCTGTGTCTGGCTTATTTCACTATTGAAATGTCCTTGAGATTAAATGAATAAATGCATACAAGGAAATTGTATGTATTTTTCAATTACTCTTATGTAATAATGTTTTGATAACCATGCACAATGCACTGTTTTCCATTATAATAAACAAATATTGGTGAGTAGCAAAAAGTACAAAGTTGAAATTTATATTTCTTGATTGTTAGAGGTAACAAATGCCAATGTTCCCAAGACATGACACTTAAAAGTATAGTTTTGAAGAGAAATATTAAAAAGTTTTTATATACACATATGGATTTGTGTGAACTACAAACTAACACTGAGAAAATTATAGTTAATGGGTCAGCAAAGCAAATGTCATTTGCAGGTATTGTTTTATTCACAGAATTACAAAATAACTTAGACTAGGGAAAACATTAGTTTACAAAATACAAAAATACAAAAACCATAAACCCCTCCTCTGCTTATGATGCTTACATCAAGGAACTTTGTTTCTGAATAATTTATTCAAATTTATAAATGTGAGAAAGTTATTAAATAAATTTTAGTGTTTGCTTCTATGTTTTATGTTCCAAGATAAGACTACATTTAAGAATATAGTGATTTCACAACTTAAAATCTATGTTTCCCATTGAAAATGTACTTGGGTGATTTGTGATAATGTTTTTATTTTCTTGATAAAGTTTTATCCTTGAAAATGCATAATTTATTTCAGACATTTTATTATATATCTCTAATCTTATTTTAAAATATGCCTAAAGATTAAATAATTACCTGATTAAATTGACTTTATTTTTCAAAACTGTAATATATAACTTTCTGCTCTACTAGGTGTTTTATAATTTTAAACAATCTTACTCCTTAAAATTAAGCTGTGTTATCATCTAATTTAATTTTTTGTGTTTAGCTTTAAATACTTTGATACAATGATTGTGGCATCATTTACAGAGTTAAGTATATGTCACATTTTACATTATTGTAATATGTAAAAAATTTACTTTAACAAATCATTTTTATTAACTTTTTCAACAAAAAAAATCAATAGAATTTAAAAATGTTATAAACAAATTATCTTAAATAAAATTTTCCTTCATAACCAAAGGAGAAAATTTTCAAAAGTCATCCATGACCTGATTCCCCTAATGCATAATGCTAAATTTAACTCAGAATTCTGAAAACTGTATGAAATCTTTTAGAGCAAGATAATTTAATATAAGGTATCCTAGTCCCTTTAAAAGTCTAGTAAAATCCTTGAATGTCTCTTTTCTCATTCCTTTTCCCTTACAGACTTTACAAAATGGTTACATAGCTAAACAATACCAAGGCAGTCAAATAAGTCATTGTATTTAATTATTCATTAGATATTTATGGAACACTATTATGTGTCAGCAATGTGATAGGCATTAAGAAAAAGTCAAAGACGAATAAGTCATGCTCTTTGCCCTTGACATGTTTTCAATCTCACAGGTAGGAAAAGTACATGATGAAGAAGAACAATCCACTGTAATGAGTACTGAAAAAAGGACAAAGGAAAAATAGTTTTAACATCAAGGGCAGTGTCTTCAGATGAGCAGGGATAAAAGCTTTGACAAAAAAAAAAAAATTATGCTTATCTATGAAGGATCACCTCAGTCTGAGAGAAAGAAGAAATGCAATTATGGTCAGAGGCAAAAAGAACAGTGACATATGAGGAAGAAAAAGCATCCTTTAGGAAAGGTCCCTATGTATCTGAAGTGAGGTAGAATGAAATGAGTAGTCACGATATAGATGAATATGCATGGTCTGTGACCCTTGTGTAGTTGGCTCACATTACTAACCAAACCAGTGGGAGTGAAAGACAGTGTTATTAATAATTATAAGGCAATGGCATGAACTGAGACTTGTCGCAGGGGGACTGTGTCCTGTAATCACCCTGGCTATATGTCACATAAATGGAATGTTTCAATGCTGTAGACAAGGTACAAACAGCACATTTTTACTCAACGAAGTCATATGGCAATGTATAATTTTAAATAATAGGGCAAATGCCTATGATGGGGAGGAGAGTTTAGAAGCCATCTGAATTATTTAGATCTTGTATACATTGACAACAAACATACACAGGCATTCACTATGCCCATATACATAACACTCAACTCAAAAAAAAAAAAGAGTTGTGGCCTTTTTAAATTTGCTGATCTCATCATAATCCACTCAAGTAATACATAACTAGTGTCCTAATTTTGGTGAATGTCATGAAAATAGTACTAAAATATAGACAAGAAAATTCCTTAATTATAGTTCTATAAGAGGCAGCACATGCTTATACTGACAATCTTTTCTTGAAAGTTGATGTACTAATCTCCAGTCCTAACACTAATATATTCACATTCCAGTCATTTTACATCTTGCTAGCAGTATTATCACTCACTTCATTTTTAGCCAATAAAGTTGGTGTATAGTGGTATCTCAATGTGGTTTTAATATGTATTGCCTTAATTACTAACCATGTAAAACTTTTCCCACATAATTATGTCCACTTTATATATATTACACACATACACATATATATATACACACACACATATATATATATATTTGAAAAGTGCTTACTAAAATATTTGTCCAGATTTTACTTTATTTATTTATTATTTATATATTCTGAGTACAAAACTTTGTTTGTTAGTGTATAATTTAAAATATTACTCTCAATTTGTGACTTCCCTTTTCATTTTCTTAATGTCTCAGATAAAAATAGTTTTAAATATCTAATGAAATACAATCTTTTTAAACGATTATTCTTCATATCTGATAGATCTTTGCCTACTATAACACTGAGACAGGTAGGCAGGCTGGTTGATTCCCTATTTTAAGATGATTTGGAGGAAAAGGATAAAACCCCTTCAGTCAAGCTTGAGCTTATATAACTTTCAATCAATAACAGAAGACCCAAGAGGATATTAACCACAAACTCCTATTTCAGGGGTTAGAAACTTCCCAAGAGCCCTGTAAACACAGATTTCTCTAAACTATAGGTACCCTTTCTTAATTTTAATGCTAAAAATCACGCCCCGGGTTGGATATTTATTCATAAAAAACTAATGCTATATATGACATATGGAACATGTTGAGCCATGGCACAAAAACTAGAAAAACTCCTCCTATATATGCCCTGATGCAACCCTTCCCTATAGAAAGACCCTATACAACTAACCCACACACTATCCTCGGGGAGCAGCCCATTTCTTTTCCTTTCTCATTGCTGGTTCCCTTGTACACAAGCTGAATACCATTTCCTTTGCTGCTATATTTGGTGAGCTTTCCTGATTTCTATTCAGAGAGATGGTAAGAGTCTAGGGCTCTGGTACTGTTTCCTGGCACTCCAGATGGAACACTTCTTTTAGGACCTACGGTAGTAAGTGTGATTGGCCAGAGGACGGAGGCAACTGACAGGACATGAACAAAAGTGGCCATTCTGGACTATTGTTTTGCATTGGTGCCTTGGTGAGTCAGGTCTGGACTCTAGATGGGTCGCTGTTCCCTTTCTTCTTCCCTCTATCTTCCTTCTTGTCTCTCCTTTCCTTCTTTTCCCTTCACCTTCCCTTTGTCATCTGTTTTGACTCCTCAGGAGTCCTGGTGTTTAGTATATTGGCTCATGGAGCCCTGGTTTCAGTTTCTGTTTGGGGAAAAGGAGTGAATCCTGTTTACCTATCTTCTGTTCTGTTTAGGTAGCTGGAGTGACTCTGGTTCATTTATCTGGTATTGAACTGGGGAATTATCCCCTGTTCCTGGACTAGCTAAAAAGGAGCTGGCAACCTGGATTTTACTTTTTTTCTCCAACTTCGAAAGCTCTCAGTACTTATGTCAACTTTTGTCTTCTTTGTGGGGTCCATAAGTTGCAATTTCTTTTGTCATTTGTCTAGCAAAAATGTGTTTCCTCACTGTTCCTTGTTGCATATGTGACATGACTTTTCACAATTCCCAGGAGAAGGCATTACTCTCTAGGACAAATCACCGCTTTCCTCTTTTCGTTTTTCTGGTCCATCACCTCATCCCTTGTTATAGAGTATGTCAACGAATGTGGAGTAAGAGTAAATTCTATTTGGAGCTGGTACAAAATATGTAGTCTATTAGATTTTGAGGGTTATCATCCAAAATTCAAGAACTAGAGGCTCTCAAGCCCCCTCACTCAGATACCCTTCCCACACCCTCCCTGTCTTGCTTGGCCCTCATTAAGAAATTGAGGTCCTGGACCGAATGAGACCAGGAGGAGTATTACAACTGGGTCCTGGACCGAATGAGACCAGGAGGAGTATTACAACTGTAATAATTGTAATAATTGGGGATCCCAACCCTTGTCAGGCCCCTTGATTATAGGACATGAGCTATATTATGGAAAACAATACAAATGTTGCAAAAGATTCCCCCATATAATACATCCTCGTAATTGGGATCAATTTAATTTGGATAATCTAAAAAAGAAACTGATGGTTCTCTGTCATGTTGCTTGGCCTCAGCATCCCTTGCGGAAACAAGAGAAATTGGCCTAATAAGGGATATTTGTGTTATTATACTAGTTTATAATAAGATCTGTATTGCAGAAATCCTAATAAATGGATTGAAATGCTATATATGCCAGTCTTTATGAAATTATACCAGGATCCCAGCTCTGAGACATTTACAGAGCCTGTGTGGCATCTCTTAAACAACAATTGAAAGAGATGTCAATGTCTGCCTTGGACATTGACCCTCTAGATCCCATCTTCTTGATGCCTCTCCAGGGGCAGGCAGGAACAGCACCTCCTTTGCCATGGTGGGCTCTCCTTCCTCCCACCCTGAGCCTCTTCCATATCAAGCTGGATCAGAATTTCACTCTCAAACAACCCCTGTTGCTATCTCCAATGGGGTTCCAGTTGGGCTCCAAGCTGGCACTCTCCTTTACTTCCCCACCAGCCCAAGGCTGCTTTGCCCTCTGAGAGCTAATGGATGGAATTGGAGAGATGGCTTGGGGGTACTCCGTTTCAGTGATAAGTCAATGCAAGGAGTAGTGTACCTGATTCTTGGAAAATAAAGATATATTTAGAGTTGAATTTATTTAAGTTGGGTCTAACCTTTTCCTTGACTTGCCAAGATGTTGCAGTAGTTCTGAACCATTTTTGTATTACTAATGAGAAGGCTCAGATCTTGAGAAAGGCCAGAGAATATGCAAACGAGATTACTAGATCTGATCCTGGCCATGTCATTTGCCAGGCATCTGATGAAGTGGTCCCAAAACAAAACCCCCAATGGGTTTATGAGGATAGAAGAAACCAGTCAAGGACAGGTCATTTTCTCAATTGCATATGAGAGGGAATGAGAAGGTACCAGAAAAAGTGAATAAATTATGGCAAAGTGAACAAAATTACTCAGAAAAGGAATGAATATCTGCCTATGTATTTTAATAGGCTCTTCAACCTTTCAGAAATCATATTTATTTATACCTAAAGCCTGATGAGGTTCAAACACTTCTGGCCAAGATATAACCCAAGTTGTGCCAGATATTTGGAGAAAGCCAGATATTTGGAGAAAACTAACACCCAGAGCACAAAGATGACATTGGTAGCAGAGGCCTTTGAAGTTTTTAACAATCGTGAGTGGGAAGACAAATAAAAGAAAGATGAAAGAATTAAAAAGAAGGCACAAATTCTGGCTGCCATAATTACAAGTCTGTCTTGAGGTGACCCTAGGCAACAGAAATACACCCAAATGGGGCAACCAGACCTCTACCAGCTTCAATAGGACTGGGTGCAACCAATGTGCTTACTGTAAGAAAGGGCACTGAAAAAGGGATTCCCCATCCCACCCTGGGAAGCCGAGAGAGAATGAAACTCCTCAGCCCACTCCTCTTATTGCTAGATTCTTGGATGAGAAGTCTACCCCCTCCTTCTGAGGGGCCAAACTGCTTACCTGGCTGCAATCCTGAAGAGTTTCATTGCCATTGCCACTGAGGAGCCTTGGGTCAATATTGAGGTTGCAGGTAGAAAAATCTGAATTCTTATTGGATACCGGGGCCACCTACTATGTCCTGACCCAACCTCTGGGACTTCTCCACTGCCAACTGAAGTGATTGGAATGGATGGTTCACCTTTCCTTTAACTTGTGAAATTGGATCTAAGGCTATTACTCATTCCTCCCTGAATGTTCCTGAGTGTTCTCTTCCTTTAATAGATCATGATTTATTATCCAAGGTTGGAGCCTCAGTTTCCCTCCAGGGGAATCTCTTACTGCAAGTCTCAGTCACCCTTGAGAAGGGTATCCATGTACTGGCCCTTTTGGCTACCCAAGATCAGAAGTTACCCCCATCCTGGAAGACACAGTGGCTTGAGTGGCAAAGTTCATATGGTAATAACAGTACTCTGGGACAAGCCATCAATGGAAAGCCTATTAACATAAAGTATTAGCCAGGCCTTCCCTACCCATGCAAGCACCAATACCCTTTGAGGCCAGAAGCCCTACAGGAGATATAGCCCCCTCCTGGAAAATTTTCTGTTGTACAGGCTGACTCAGACTGGCCAGCCTTCTTGTAAAACTCCCATCCTGCCTGTGAAAAAACACAAATGAGGAGTAGCACTTAGTTCAAGAATGACTTAGGACAGTGAATGACTCAGTTTGTTCTCATTTATCCTACGGTCCCTAATCCATACACTATCCTCTCCCAAATCCTTCGGTACACTCATTTCTACACTGTGCTGGATCTAAAAGATGCTTTCTTTTGTATACCACTGCTTCCTAACTCCAGCTACAGTTTTGTCTTTGAATGGAAGCATCCGGAGAACCAGGAATCTTCACAGTATACCCAGATAGTGCTACCCTATGGGTTTCTGGATAGCCCCCACTCTTTGGGTGAGGCTTGGCAAAAGACCTCAGAGAGCTTAAACTTACCAGTGAAAATTTACTACAATACATGGACAGTGTGCTTATTGCTAATGAGGACTTTCATAGTTCTCAAGAAAATGCTATTAAAACTTTAAACTTCTTGGCTGAATGGGGTCATAATGCCATCTCCTCAAAGGCCCATATTTCCCAGACACAGGTTTAATACTTAAGATTCATTCTTACCCAGGGAGCCAGGATGCTTGTCTCAGACCTAAAGCAGGTCATTCCTTCACTACCACATGGTACTAGAAGAGAGCTAAGGGGATTTCTGGGAATGCACAGGTTCTGCCAGATTTAGATTATAAACTTTGTCTTCATAGTCAAACCCCTTTATAATTCATTCAAGGATGGAGAAAGAGAAAGATTACGCTGGGACGAGGCCTGACAGCAAGCATATGAAAACCTAAAATCTGTACTATGGCAGGCCCCTGTCTTGAGACTCCTAGATTTGTGGAAGCTTTTCTTCTTCATTGTACAAGAGAGGTCTGAGCAAGCCCTGGGAATCCTAATTCAGAAGTTAGGGCCTATCCAAAGGCCAGAGGTTTACTTTTCAAAGCAATTGAATTCAGTAGCCCAGAATCACCCCACTGCCACAGGGCAGTGGCAGGCCACCAGTTGCTTGGTCAGAGAGGTCTCCAAACTCACACTAGTTCATCCCCTTAAAGTTTACTTCCTCCTCCAGTCTGGAATATCTTTTATCACCCAGATCACCAACGTACTATCTATCACTCTTGGCATTTATATACAAATTTCATTTGGCTTGGCTTCCTTAGTCCTCTGGGAAGGTTGACAATGAATCAAACACTTAAAAGAACCTTGGGTAAATTATGCAAGGAAGCCCAGCAATCATGGATTAAGCTTTTCCCTATTGCTTTACTAAGCATAAGAGCTGCCTCAAGGGAAACTTAAAGCTCGCCCCTTTGAAATAACCTGTGGGCAGCTTATTCTCAAAACAAGCTCTCTATTAGATGAAAATTTAAATCAAGCTCAAAAATACATCATTAATTTGGGACAAGTTCAGCAGGCAATCATCCAATATAATAATAAAATATTGCCTCAGCCAGGTAAGGGAGTTTCAGATCATTTCCCTGTTAGTCCAGGTACACAGGTCTTACTCAAGACATGGTAAAAAGGAAGCCCAGAGGATCAGTTAACTGAAAAATGGAAGGGTCTTTACCAGGTTGTCCTGGCCACTTTAAAATCCATAAAGTTGGAAGAACTTCACAGTTGAGTCTACCTCTCTAGAATAAAAACGTTTGCATCTCCCAATTTATAGGCCTGCTCAGAGGAACAGCTTACACTTGTGGAAGACCTCAAGCATGTATTCAGGAGACTACCTCCAGGAGATAGCAATAAAGCTAATTGATGGATACATGTGTACTCACTCTTTCATTTGCTGCTAATTATTACCATTTTCTAGGCTGGGCATGGTGTCTCACACTTGTGATCCCGGCACTTTTAGAGGCAAACGCAGATGGATCACTTGAGGTCAGGAGTTCAAGACCAGCCTTGGAAACATGCTGAAACTCCACCTGTACCAAAAAAAAAAAAAAAAAAAATTCCAGGTGTGGTGGTGCCAGCCTGTAGTCCCAGCTACTTAGGAGGCTGAGGCACAAGAATCCCTTGAACCTGGGAGACAGAGATTGCAGTGAGCCGAGATCGCACCACTGCACTCCAGCCTGGGAAACAGAGTGATATGCTATTTCAAAAACAAAAACTATTACTATGTTCTTACTAATCTATTGATTGTATTACCCTGCTCACTATTGGCTAAAATCAAGTCACCCTGCTGGTGCATAGTTATTAAGCAAACTTGTATCCTCCCTTGAATATTAATTATGCTCCTATTGTGCACTCTTCTTCCTATATACTACTGTGTCCTCTTCATTTTAGTCTAGGCACAGGGCCTCTGGGGTTGCAAAATCCTGATCAACTTCTCCAACATCTCAGTAAAGGAGAATTCATTTCTAACCGCTGGATCTGCCACCAGCACCATCAACTCTCTTCAGGGGTTCTTTACATGGTTCCTTTAATCCCATCTACCCTTAACCTGACCATACAATGTTTAAATAGAGGCCAGCAATCTAAACCCAATTCTTTAACTTTCAGGACTGCCTCCTACTGATCGAGTTTCTTTCTTTAATCTTACCCCAGGTTAAAACTATTCTGTTGCTGTAGGAAATGAGGAATTAAACTTCACCTGAGCAAGGTAGATTCCTTGCAATTTTCCTTCTTGTTACAACTTTACTTGGCACCACACCTCTAACTTAAAGACCTGTACATATAACCTAACTCACTGTGCCCTGTAGAATTACTGGGGATATGTGTGCCCAAGCTTGCTAACAAAACCTCTAATTATTTAAGGTTGTGTGAATACTAGCAGGGTAACATCCCACCACTTTGGAAATACAGCTTCACACTGCCCAAAGGGTTCACAGAAAACTACAAGCTCAGCTATGGGGGAAGATCTACCATGCTCCAGGACACCTCAAAATTAATCCATGACCACCTAGGACAGAAAACCATGGAGAAATATGCAAACAATTATCAGGGCCATGCTTGCTATCCCCCAACTGCACAATTCATAACCTGAACCTCATAATTCTCAATTACACTCAGGAGGGCATTCACATCTGTGCTACTCCAAGAATTGTTTTCCTTGGGGCAATGCTCATAACTGCCTCCTGTGGCCCACTGCCCACTCTCCTTATACTTTCATTCTGCTGGAACAGGCTTATTCTTGCATAGACAATGTATAATTAATAGGTGAGTCAGCCTTGAAAATGATAGAGTTAAATGGAATAAACATCCATAACTCCACTGCTCAACATCAAGCCCTGATTCTAGCAAGGCAAGGGCTTAGCACAGTCATAGCAGGAAGAGGCCTGACTATTTACTTGCCGGGCCCCTGGAGAAGTTTCACCTACCATAAGGTCACCTTACACAATCTGACACAACAGATTGGTCATATAGTGAACCAGACTGTGCAGGCTCTGGGAGATCTAAAGACTTCTCTAAATTATCCTCCTTATGTGTTTTTGGATAACTGTTTGGTTCTAGACTACGTACTGGCAGAACAAAGAGGCATATGCACAGTCACCAACACTTCCTGCTGTACTTAGATGAATACCACGGGGCAAGTAGAAGTTAATATCTAAGCACTCTATAATCAGGAAACGTGTCTACATTCCTTTGTCAAAAAGGATTTAACAGCTCACTCTATATGGGATGCTATAAAATCAACCTTACCCTATACAACTTGGTTTCTTCTTTCATAGGGCTCTCATCGGCTATCCTCATCTTAAATTTTTGGCTGTGTTTGTTTAATCCACTGGTAAAATATGTGTCTTCGAGACTAGACCAATATCATGTCAAGTTAAAGGTCACAGAAGTTTTTGAGCCTGTTCCAGAGACCACCAGCCCAGAGCAATATTGGTCCCTCACCAAGATGGAAGAGGCATCTACTCCTGGAAACAGATGTAGGAACTACTCCCTTGCTTAATAAGAAGTAGCTTCAGAAGAAGAAATCTTTACTCAGGACCCCTTAAAAATAAGGAGTAGGTAGTCTCTCAGGGGAGAATGAGACAGCAAGTCAATTGGCTTCCTATTTTAAGATGGTCTAGAGGAAAAGGACAAAAGCTCTTTACTCACTCTTGAGCTTATACGACTCTCAGCCAATCACTAGCAGAAGACCCAAAAAGCTATTAACAGCAAGCTCCTATTTCAGGAGGCTAAGGACTTCCTAGAAACCTTACATAGACTTAAACTCTAACCTATAGTAACCCCTTCCTCATTTTAATGCTAAAAATCATGCCCAGAGGTAGATATTTGAAATACTAATGCTACATATGATGTATAAAGAAACATCGCAACCCATCATGCAAGCACTAGAAAAAGCCTTCCTATACATGCTCTGATGTAACCCTTCCCTACATAAAGACCCTACAAAATTAACCCACTCTACTCTTGGGGAAAAGTTACTTCCTCTGCCTTGCTTGTTGCTGGCTCCCTAGTGCATAAGCTGAATAAACTTTCCTGCTGTGTTTGGTGTCTCTTAATTTCTATCCTGGGAAATTACAAGAACCCAGGGTGCCGTTAATAACATCACAGAGATTTTCCTTTTTAATGAGTTACTGAAAGGTTTGTATTTTTAGCTCTTCCATTTTGGTATAGGATCTACACTGAAGTTTGTAAATGGTATGAGGTAAGATTTGAAGTTCATTATTTTAAAATATGAGTATCTAATATACAGCACTTTTGTTGAACACATTGTCATCCACTCCCATTAAATTACCTTGGTCCTTTTGTCAAAATTCCATTGACCATGCGAGTATGAGTATATTCCTGTACCATATATTTCTGATGCACTGATCTATATGTTTGCTGAGTGTTATTATATATTATTAATTTCTCATTGTCTTAAAGCTTTTTATGAAGTATAAACAACTTTGAAGCCTACCGTTTGATAATATCTTCAATATAATCATAAAAATAGCTTCAAATGATAGATGAGACAAACTGAACACATTTACCCTACCAGTCAAATACATCTAAGTAGATGAAAGAGAGACATATTTCCATTTTATGGATGAAGAGCATAAAATTAAAATTGAGTATTTTGGCTATAATTTCTCAGATAGAAAATTGTTTGTTTATTCTAACATCCAGGCTATTTAGACACCAAAATTATAGGATCATGAGAAAGGTTAAATAACATAACATATGGAACCTAGCATCCACTTTCTACTTTGTTGCTGCAGATCCTATAAATAAATACAATGAAGGTAAAATTTGTTGAATGGTTTACTAGCTTGTATCAACATTGATGTTATTTTTTCATACTACAGTTACTACTCATATTAGAGTGTCAGCTCCTTGAGTCAAGAAACCTTCCTTTTGTTTAGCTCTTGCAAGGCTGAATCCGTAATACTAGAGCAAAAATTACTGCCAACAATATGTTATTTCAAACTTCTCACAAAAAAGACAAGCCATATTTTCAGATATGGAATGAGGAAGTAGAGCATATTGATGAATAACTTTTAAAAAATTTTAAACGCTATAATAAAAACAAACAAAAAAACAGGGTAAAATAATGACTAAAGTGGATAACTTCATTCTGTTTAGTCCTAATTTACATAACCTGAAAGTTAGAAACGCCTCTACTAATAGTAGCCACCTCATGAGGTTGTTGCTGTGTTAAATGTGGCAATTAATTGAATTGTTTAATACAATGCCTATAATCATAAATATTGTTAAGAGTACTTATATTTGGTATTATTAATTATTTTTGACTATTATCTATAGTAATTGACAATAACCACCAAAGGAAAATATATTTCTATAAAAAATTTGAGACGTTGTGGGAGGCCTGGTATACTTGGGTTTTGTAGGAACATGAGTTTTAATGACAGAAAGCTCTCAAATGGAAGGTGCAAGGATAAGAGGAAAGAAGCACATTCTCTGAGTGTTATGCTAAGAGAAAATTTTGTTTACCCACTTGGCAGGGAAAAAGGAGAAAAACTATAAAAGGCTTCTTGATACATCATGGTTTTCTCTACAAGAAATTAGATAATTTGGGCTTAATTTTATTGCAAAAAATAAAAAATAATAATGAAACAATTATATAGAAATGTAAATACAATCCTCATCTCACACACCTGTTCACTATTTAGGTATCCTTGAGAGGATACGTTAGAACAAAGAATTGTTGGTACCATTATGAGAAATGCAAAAGACTGGTGGAAATTTTTCTCCTAACAAATAAAGTAGAGAGTCTTATATATCTCGTTAAGAGCACATTGAGTCAGGGTGCTCTGTTGGCTGAGATAATGGTCTTGGAGAATCCAGCAATTTTTTTTCACTGTGATGTGTTTTTAAATAAAGTGTACATTTGCCTCAACAAGTGAGCAGATTTCTTTCATGACTTAGTACGGGTCTGGTAGAGGTTCCTGAGTAATTTGGGTTTATGTTGGTCTCTGTATGTTATTTCTTGTTGCACCTAAGCAGTGTTATGGAGTCACAACACCCATCACTACAGCAAGATACACAGAAAGCCTGGTGACACTGGGGGCAGCACCCACGCTGCTTGAAAACTGACTGAGTCTTGGGATCAGAATGGTGCTTAGACCAGGAAACCAAGACCTTTTCCTTAGGCCCTGTGCCTCAGGAATTCCAAAGTTTGAAGAACCCTCCCCAATATTTTATGCTGCCCACTAGTACCTGACACCAGACTAATTAAGCAGTGACATCTAAGCGGTACGGTCCAAGACCAAACCTGTTTTCCTCATGATGCCAGATAATAAATGCACATACTTGAATTTATCAAATGCCCCCATTCTTGGCTGGAAACAGCCAAGACCAACAGTGCTGTCTGTGTGGAGTACTCTGAGCCCAGACTGTGACTAATTTGGTGCCATCTCCACATCCACTTTGGTGCAAATATTTAGCACATATAAATATAGCTTTATCATTTTTTACAAATGTATTGGTAATAAAATATAAAGATAACTTTAAACTATGAATAATTTGTATTACTTAGAAAACATTATTTTAAAAGCAAAAGAAGTATTTGAAAAGAACATGTGGTTCAATTATTTAACAGAGTGTAGATAATACCATTTTCACTAATATATCAATTTGAAATTCAGATAAATATTTTTGATTATTATTCACTATAATAATGTTTAGTTTTTTTAATCCACATAATTTTAATAGGTAGTAGTGACTTCCAAAATTAGGTTTGCCAAATTACAATACCACATCAATGTTCTTAATATCCTTAAAGCTATACTTCAAATGAAAAAAAAATTGATATTCTAGATTAAAAATAAAAGAATTTTTTTTGTAACTTCATTGAGAGTATGAATATTCTATGCAAATTAAAATAAAAGGTATAAACTTTACAGAGGATGGGATGATGACATTTACAGAGGACTTCGATTAACTATGCTTTTTCTTTTTTCTTTTCTCCCCTGGGTTTCCACTTAAGCTCAAATGAACCATATTGATTATAAAAAGGTATATCTTGTACTTGACTGTTGTAACATAGTTTATGAGTGGAAAAGTCCCAGGATATGATATTTATTCTTGCTGAGTTGCAGAATATAACAGCATGATGCAAAATATATCTCAGTAAGTTATGAAATATGCATATTTAGCTTTTTTGAAGTTTTTCATATGAAAGTTTCAGGAGTCTGGGAGGAAGTATTTTCAGTGCTCAGGAGGTTGTGATCACAGCTGCTTTGCAGTAGAGTAATAGCCAAATTAGCAATTTTTTTCTCTGCTACAAAGAAGCAGCATCACCAGTTTATGATCAACTGATTGATAGGACAACGGATGTTGTAGCAGAGGCACAGTACCTAGCATTTATGCTTCACAAGTAATCGCCAGAAACCAAGATGTAAGATAAATAAAATGTAATTTTTCTTAACTGTCCATTGGAATATGTTAAACATTCAGCTTTACACTGTGACATTTTTGTTGTTTTTGTTTTATCTTTGGTTTTGCTCATTTTGGGTAGTTATTCCAGGATAGTTAAAAAGCTGCTGATGTTCCACACTAAACACTAGTTGAAAAATGTAACTGACAGACGATCTGCTGAGATAACATATTGGTTCTCTGTTTCCTCTATTGCTGTTCTATATTTTTGGTGCTTTCACATGAAAAGAGGATACTATTTTGCTAAATAACCAATTTTCTATTTCTATTTATTTTCTCTCATTTTGTAATTTTGCTAAGAATGCATCACAGAAAAGGGAATATCTTGAAACTAATTTCTCAAATGTATTTTTTTAAGAAAAGGTAATTAGTTGTCACAAATGCCATTGATAAAATAAAGATGAGGATAGAGAATTATTTTCTATTAGCAATTTGGAGGTGACTGGTGAAGAGATATATATATATAATATATATTATATATATATATTATATATATATATGTTGTTGTTTTTTGAGACAGTGTCTGTCTGTCACCCAGGTTAGAGTGGGGTGGCCAAATCATAGCTCACTGCAGCCTTGACTGCCCTGGGCTCAAGCGGTCCTCCCATCTCAACCTCCTGAAGAGCTGGGACTATAGGCATGTGCTGCCACACCTGGCTAATTTTTGTATTTATAGTAGAGACGAGGTTTCTCATGTTGCCCAGGCTGGTCTCGAACTCCTGGTCTGAAGCAATCCACTGCCCCAGGCCTTCCAAAATGCTGGGACTGCAGGTGTGAGCCACTGTGCCCAGCTTTGTGAAAATAATTTTGATAGAGTGTTTGGTAAAAGACTGACTAGAGAAAAAATAGATGGAGTAGAATTGTAGTAATGGAGCAATCAACAATTAATGTTGGGAAAGGGGAGAGGGTAAATGTAACAGATGGAGTATATTGCAGAATCAAAGCAGTTTTGTTTACATAAACTGATAATAACATGACTATCAGGATCCACGCAAATACACAGACTTGTAGATATTAAGGTTGAGGTTCTAGAAAAGACCTCCCAATTATTTGCTCCCACACATAGTCTAGAGAGATTGAGAAGGAGGTGGAGATTTTGGTAAAACCTGAAAGCAATATAAATTCTGTCTCTGAGTCTAGGCAAACATTTTCCTCCTTTTGTTAAACAATACTGAAACCAAACTTAAATAATTTAGCTTCTCATTTCAGGAAATTCTTGCTCAGAAAGACAAGACTAATACAGAGCTTACTTCTCAGAACTAACATTCTGCTCAATGATTCTTTCAGGACACTCACCTTACTGTGCCAAGCTATTCAATATTATTATATGATAAACTCTGTCAAATTAAAACCAGTGCCTTTCTTTATGAAGTCCACTTCAAAATCACTCTGGCCTGTCCAGAAAAGCCTTTCCTAATTTCCCTGTTTTGATATACTACTAAGATTCTGTGAAGGGGGTGCTGTCCCTCTCCCTAGTAGGTTTAAATACCATAGCTTTGCTTGACTATCTTTTTTTTTTTTTTTTTCTGGTGAGCATTTGAGGAAAGACACTGGTAAATCTACAGGACCCTAAGCTTTGCAATGAAATTGTGCTCTTCCCCAAATGAGGACCATTGATTTTCTTAGAAAGTCTCCTGGTGTGATGCATATCTACTACAGTTTCAGCTGGGTACTTTAGAGCACTACTAAGGTTGTTGATTACCAGACTCCTTTAAATAAGTAGTGAGGATGATCAGGACAACAGGGAGTATTTGTCCATTCCTGCACTGCTATAAAGATATACCCAAGACTGAGTAATTTAGAAAGAAAAAAGTATTAATTGGCTCACAGTTCTTTGGGCTGTACAGCTTCTGCTTCTGGGGAGGCCTTAGGAAACTTATAGTCATGACAGAAGTTGATGGGGAAGCAGGCACATCTTTACAAGGCCAACAGGAGAGAGAAAGAGAGTGAAGGGGGAGGTGCTACATACTTTTAAACAATCAGATCTCATGAGAACTGTATCACAAGACAGCACTAGAGGGATGGCAGCAAGCCATTGGAAACCACCCCCATGATCCAGTCACCTCCCACCAGGCCCCACCTCCAACATTAGGAATTATAATTCAACAAGAGTTTAGGGTGAGGACACAGAACTAAACTATATCATAGGGTTACTTGTCTCACTGTAGTCCCTCCTGATCCTAATACTCTGAAGCTTCTCATCAGGTGCATGTATTATGCAGATTTTTGAGAAATCATGCAATGTTTGGTAACAGTAGAAAATATATTTTCTGAGCAGAGTAGCTTTAAGGAAGGATAAGAGCTTTGAAGTTTTCCTTGGCAATCTCCCCTAAAGAAGTGTACAAGTTTCTATATTTCATTTTAGCTCAGCCAATCTAGAGGAGAAATTCTTATAAATAGATGGAAAAATAGTTCTGTTCACTTAGTAAGTTGTTTTAGTTGCATTAAAATAAAACAAAACATAAAACTAGAGCTTGGGATTGGGGTCAAGCTGGCTGAGTCTTGGATTACTGTAATAACTGGAAATATTTTTTCATATTATGAAAGCTGTCACTTATACAATGTATTGGGCTTTTATAATAAGAAAATATAAAATTACAAGGGATCAATATCTAGAAATTGTCCTAGATATTTTGAAGGAGCCTAGACAAGTGATTGATTCTGAAGATTAACTTTATTACTCTATAGAAAATTTCCTTAGAATTATCTCCATTGTGCAGAAGTGAAGGAATAGAAAGCCAAGCATGCCTGACAGCCCAACAGAAAAAGAAAATTCAGCATGTCACGGAGATTCTGTCTGTTATATGAGTAAGATCAGCCTTGTGAATCAAGATGCTGGTACTGGTATTTTTTTCAGGTGAACACTAAATTTACTGGCATTAAAAATATTAATCGAACAAGACATAACAAAAATGGTAGAGACCTGCTAACAAGGGGTTGTAAGATTTCTTCTACACATGTGTTCATTCCAGACCCAGTAACACCATTAATACTGGAGAACTGCTGCATTATATTGAGCATATCAATTTATGTCATGAATGATGACTGCTGCTGCCAGGGTAATATTAGTTCATAAGTCAATTCAGGGAGTAGTATGACAATAAGGTGTTTTTTTGTTTTGTTTTGTTTTTTTTTCCACTATATTTATTTACTAAAAACATATCCAATAGAGTAATGATATTCTCTTCTACAGCTGGGAAAATCATGGGTGATTATTGGAGGTTAAGTTCTTTTTGTCTTTATGTCAAGGTCACATATGTACTATATCTCACCAGTGGAGATGGTGGTATGTCATATACTTCCATAAGGAGCCAGGCCATCGTTTTCCTGAAAAAATAAGATTTCAACTAAAAATTTGAAAAAGTATGTACCACTCTCTTACTAAGTGTGACCCCCTGAAAGTGAGATGATGACTTCAAAAGACAGGGAATCTATTGCATAGGCCTAAGAGTCATTACAACTTTTTTCATTGTGAATGGGGTGTATGGTAGAATTGTAGAACCCTGGAGACAATAAGTAAGTTATCCTATCATTATATATGACAACCAGAAGTCATTGTGAAATTTTAAAGAAACCTCAAAAGTTGTATCTATGAGGTATCCTGACGAATATATAATTTTAGCCAGGATCTGGATGAAAAAGAAAATATGCAGAAGTTTGTCAGTGTGTGAACACTGCCAGTTCTATCAAATTACATAGACTTCAGTTTTTTTCTCTCCATTCTAAAAATTTGAGGTATCTGTGAATTTTATCAGCTAGTGAAGTCATTGCAGAGTATGACTGTATTCATCCTTTATAAGTTCTGTTAGAAAATTCCTTGGGTTAGCCACTTATGGACCTAATGGTGCCTGTTGCATTTGGGTGTAATTGGCAGGGTATAACTAGAAAATCATATATTGGGATTGGCAATAGCTAGGAAGAGCATTCAATGTTTAGGTGGCATTAAGTACATTTACATATCATATAGATCATGTGATAGAAGTTGTCATTCAATGCCTTCATATCTATACTAGTCAACTATTAAAGACAATAGCACTTTATTATACTGAAACCGTTATATTGAATAAATTGTAAGCTGGTCAAGATTTATATTATTTATATGGTAATATTCTCAACCCATCTTGAGCCCCATGCCCACATATATGGAACAAGATTATATAATGTAAGTATCATTATATAATCTTAATATGTCCAGTCAATTTTTTACTGGGTATTCAAGAATTTCATGTTACTTTTGTAACCATACTGGTTTGAAGCTTAGCTCTTTGAGTTACCAGTGATACGGTTGTGCAATTCTAAGCATATTCTAGAAGCTATTCTGTATTGATAGTTCAGTTTTCAGATGTATATGTGTAACATCAGGTCTAGTTTGTAATTTGATTTTGTACTTTACTTCATAATGGCATATTCCGTATGATAATGCTTTCAATAGTCTTATATTGTGTGACCTAGAAACTGACTGTACTGCTAGGCCATTGCCAATATCCCATGATTAAAGATACATTTTATCATTTGCCATAGCCAGAATTAAGCCTACTACATAAAATTACCAATACAAAACACTAATAGTACTTTATGACTATTTTTTTTTCCAGATACTAAGTCTTGTAGGCGAAAATCTGACTTAAGTCAGAACTCCTTTAAGTTTAAATGAAGAATTTGACAATGCCATATATTTTACTACTGGATAAATACAACTGTGCTAGTAGAGTTGGTTAAATTATCAAGGGATAGGTTTGTTCATTGGATACAAGATTTCTATTTCATGTTGAGTTTTCTAGGGTTTATCCCACCTTGCGGGATTTTGGCTTGAAAAATACTCCTGTCAATGTTGAAGTATTGAATGAGGGAAACATTTTTCCTGTGGTGAGGTAATATTTTTCCACTAAGCCCAAGGAAAAGATTAAAAGTTAATGAAAAAAATGTATGTAATTTTCAGAAATAGAAAGAGCACTTGAGTTCAAAAAATTGGACAGATTCATGATATGTTAATTTTGTTAGCTGAGACTGCATGAGATACGTTACAATATGCCAATTTTCTTCATGTTGCCACCATCAGAATGTCATCAATATGATGGAATGTTTGAATCTCATCAGAAGTCCACATTGGGGCTGGTTTTTCTGAAATATTAAGGAATTTTTACTGAGAGATATCCTTATAGGAATAAAGACAATTTTCTTTCTGTCATGGAAGAATGGACTAATATTCATCTTTTTATTGAGAAATTGGGAAAAATAAAGGTATTGACAATATATGATGCCACATTTAATAGCTAGTTAGTATATTTCGTTTGGTTCCCAGGGTAGAAAAAGTAATGGCCTCCTAATTTTGTCACTGCTTAGTTATTAGAACCACTTCATATTTCACCTTATAGGATGTGGGTGTTTAGCCAAATTAAAGACTTTGATATACGAAAATTATCTTGGTTTATCCTGGATTAGGTGGTCCAGTCTAATCATATAATCTAATCCATTCTGCAATCAATGATCCAATACAGTTGTGGAATTTCAAAATTGGTAACTCTTTCCCAAATATGATAAGTGCTTTAACAATTAGGATAGTAACATAAGTGTAAAGTTTATAAGTGAAAAACATTACAGGCCTATTATAACGTTTTCATCACTGGGAAAATATCAAAAGTACTTAATACAAATTGCATTATTTATTTATACTTAATATTATACCTCAATATGAAGGTAATCCAATCATTTATTAGTATATATTGACAAAGTGCATGCCATAATTTTTGTCCCTGAATGATAAATACATTGCTTAGACTAAATGATATTCAAATAATTAAATGTATCATTTAACATGAACATGTATGCTTATACCAACAAAGCCCTAATAAGCATATATGAGCTGGAACATTTTTATTATCCACCCTTACATATTTGCTGAGCAGAGTACAAGGCACCACAATATAACAATAGAGAGTTCATTGGTACTTCTTTCTCGAAATTCAAATTGGACAGTAAGATGTACAGATAAATAATTACAATGTACTATGAGCCTAAATATGATAAAAAACACTAAACAAAATGACAATTGACAAAAGGATATTAACAAGGAGATACGAGGAAAGTTCCATAAGAGGACTTTTGAGAAAGTGCTGTTTTTTATTCTCTTTCTATTCCAAATTATCTACATCTCCTGAGTCAAGTTCTCACTGGACCAGGAAAGAAGGTGCATGAGAATGAGGGATGGCATCCACAGGGAACTGAGCACATGCTCGTTATCTCAGATTCTGCCCTGAGGCCCAGCAGCCCACAGACCAGCATCAGAGAGCTCATGGAGGAAGATCAGAAAGCAGCAGAATATTCTCAGGTCCACAGAAATAATTTTGATGGATGCATCTGTAATCAGCAGAAAGCAAGGCATTATTTAAATTAGTAAGCACATACTGCCTGCTTCTGATAGAAAGAGTTCAAGTAAAGCAGGGTTCCGATATAATTCTTCCTCAATCTCCAGGGATATAATTGTGGCCACTGTGCCAAGACATAAGTGGGAGAAACTATAACATTTTCTGAGACTTGTCATAAGGTAATCCAACAAGGAGATCCCCATTAGGAAAAGAAAACTAACAATTGGTCTAAGTCCACAGAAATTAATAATTAATCAAATCAGAAGAAGAGGAAACAAATTAAAAATAAACTGAAGAGGACAAAATTAAGAAGATTCAAACAAAATACACTTTTTTGGTTTTGATTCAAAGCATATGATTTTTTAAAAACCAATACTTAATGTGAAGTAATATAGGGTTGTTTATTATTAAGTCCCAAATTTGTGACCCAGAAGATCAAGAACAGATGTGTTTGAGCACAGAACCACAGTATAATAAGTTGTAAATTATGAGGGAAGTGATAGGAGAAATGTAGAATACATAACAAAACATTTCTAAAAAGTCAATAACACGAGTTCCAAAATAAAAAATAAGAAACAAATAAAAGAGCAGATAAAAATACAAAACTTAGAAGAAAATTATTTCAACTAAAAACAGTTTTGAATCTGCAGTCAAAAGATCTTCCTGAGATTCTAGAGAACTTATCTGAAAACATGCACATGAAAAATATAGAGAAACAAATCTTCAATTCAAATGACAGAAAAAAATAAGATTCTAATAAAATGTTAAAATATGTCAGATACAATATATGAGACTACAATTTGGTTTCTCATTTGCAAAACTAGATATGGAAGAATGTGAAAGAGTATTACAACTCTTCTATAAGACATATATTCTCACTCCAAAATCCTACAAAAATATAGATGATGGGAAGGGGCAAAATAATTTTTTTGTTGTTGGTTGTTTGCTCTTTTTTTTTTCCTTTTTTTTTTTTTTTTTTTTTTTTTTTTTTTTTTTTGCTATACACCCTGTGTTATATAAAGACAGAACGAATAGGTGACATAGAATGTGGCATAAAGTGTCTTGGAAGTAGAATTAGTGCAGCTTAATAGGCAAAACAGTGGGCGTCTTGTTTGTAAAGGCAATAAAGAAATCTGTGTCTTTCATAATTGCCAGATTCACCAAAGTTGAAATGAAGGAAAAAATCTTAAGGGCAGCCAGAGAGAAAGGTTGGGTTACCCACAAAGGGAAGCCCATCAGACTAATAGCAGATCTCTTGGCAGAAACTCTACAAGCCAGAAGAGAGTGGGGGCCAATATTCAACATTCTTAAAGAAAAGAATTTTAAACCCAGAATTTCATATCCAGCCAAACTAAGTTTCATAAGTGAAGGAGAAATAAAATCCTTTACAGATAAGCAAATGCTTAGAGATTTTGTCACCACCAGGCCTGCCTTACAAGAGACCCTGAAGGAAGCACTAAACATGGAAAGGAACAACCGGTACCAGCCATTGCAAAAACATGCCAAAATTTAAAGACCATCAAGGCTTCGAAGAAACTGCACCAACTAACGAGCAAAATAACCAGTTAATATCATAATGGCAGGATCAAGTTCACACATAACAATATTAACCTTAAATGTAAATGATCTAAATGGTCCAATTAAAAGACACAGACTGACAAACTGGATAAAGAGTCAGGACTCATCAGTCTGCTGTATTCAGGAGACCCATCTCACATGCAGAGACATACATAGGCTCAAAATAAAGGGATGGAGGAAGATCTACCAAGCAAATGGAGAACAAAAAAAAGCAGGGGATGCAATCCTAGTCTCTGACAAAACAGACTTTAAACCATCAAAGATCAAAAGAGACAAAGAAGGCCATTACATAATGGTAAAGGGATCAATTCAACAGGAAGAGCTAACTCTCCTAAATATATATGCACCCAATACAGGAGCACCCAGATTCATAAAGCAAGTCCTTAGAGACTTACAAAGAGACTTAGACTCCCATACAATAATAATGGGAGACTTCAACACTCCACTGTCAACATTAGACAGATCAACGAGACAGAAAGTTAACAAGGATATCCAGGAATTGAACTCATCTCTGCACCAAGCGGACCTAATAGATATCTACTGAACTCTCCACCCCAAATCAAAAGAATATACATTCTTCTCAGCACCACATCACACTTATTCCAAAACTGACCACATAATTGGAAGTAAAGCACTCCTCAGCAAATGTACAAGAACAGAAATTATACCAAACTGTCTCTCAGACCACAGTGCAATCAAACTAGAACTCATGACTAAGATACTCAATCAAAACCGCTCAACTACATGGAAACTGAATAACCTGCTCCTGAATGACTACTGGGTACATAACGAAATGAAGGCAGAAATAAAGATGTTCTTTGAAACCAATGAGAACAAAGATACAACATACCAGAATCTCTGGGACACATTGAAAGCAGTGTGTAGAGGGAAATTTATAGCACTAAATGCCCACAAGAGAAAGCAGGAAAGATCTAAAATGGACACTCTAACATCACAATTAAAAGAACTAGAGAAGCAAGAGCAAACACATTCAAAAGCTAGCAGAAGGCAAGAAATAACTAAGATCAGAGCAGAACTGAAGGAGATAGAGACACAAGAAACCCTCCAAAAAATCAATGAATCCAGGAGTTGGTTTTTTGAAAAGATCAGCAAAATTGATAGACCACTAGCAAGATTAATAAATAAGAAAACAGAGAAGAATCATACAGATTCAACAAAAAATGATAAAGGGGATATCACTACTGACCCCACAGAAATACAAACTACCATCAGAGAATACTATAAACACCTCTACGCAAATCAACTAGAAAATCTAGAAGAAATGGATAATTTCCTGGACACTTAAACTCTCCCAAGGCTAAACCAGGAAGAAGCTGAATACCTGAATAGACCAATAGCAGGCTCTGAAATTGAGGCAATAATTAATAGTCTAACAACCAAAAAAAGTGCAGGACCAGATGGATTCACAGCTGAATTCTACCAGAGGTACAAGGAGGAGCTGGTACCTTTCCTTCTGAAACTATTCCAATCAATAGAATAAGAGGGAATCCTCCCTAACTCATTTTATGAGGCCAACATCATCCTGATACCAAAGCCTGGCAGAGACACAACAAAAAAAGAGAATTTTAGACCAATATCCCTGATGAACATCGATGCAAAAATCCTCAGTAAAATACTGGCAAACCGGATTCAGCAGCACATCAAAAAGCTTATCCACCATGATCAAGTGGGCTTCATCCCTGGGATGCAAGGCTGGTTCAACATACGCAAATCAATAAACGTAATCCAGCATATAAACAGAACCAAAGGCAAAAAACCCATGATTATCTCAATAGATGCAGAAAAAGCCTTTGACAAAATTCAACAGACCTTCATGCTAAAAACACTCAATAAATTCCGTATTGATGGAACATATCTCAAAATAATAAGAGCTATTTATGACAAGCCCACAGCCAATATCATACTGAATGGGCATAAACTGGAAAAATTCCCTTTGAAAACTGGCACAAGACAGGGATGCCCTCTCTCACCACTCCTATTCAACATAGTGTTGGAAGTTCTGGCTAGGGCAATCAGGCATGAGAAAGAAATAAAGGGTATTCAGTTAGTAAAAGAAGAAGTCAAATTGTTTCTGTTTGCAGATGACATGATTGTATATTTAGAAAACCCCATCGTCACAGCCCCAAATCTCCTTAAGCTGATAAGCAACTTCAGCAAAGTCTCAGGATACAAAATTAATGTGCAAAAATCACAAGCATTCTTATACACCAGTAACAGACAAACAGAAAGCCAAATCAGGAATGAACTTCCATTCACAATTGCTTCAAAGAGAATCAAATACCTAGTAATCCAACTTACAAGGGATGTAAAGAACCTCTTCAAGGAGAACTACAAACCACTGCTCAGTGAAATCAAAGAGGACACAAACAAATGGAAGAACATACCATGCTCATGGATAGGAAGAATCAATATCGTGAAAATGGCCATACTGCCCAAGGTTATTTATAGATTCAATGCCATCCCCATCAAGCTACCAACGAGTTTCTTCACAGAATTGGAATAAACTGCTTTAAAGTTCATATGGAACCAAAAAAGAGCCTGCATTGCCAAGACAACCCTAAGTCAAAAGAACAAAGCTGGAGGCATCACGATACCTGACTTCAAACTATACTACAAGGCTACAGTAACCAAACAGCATGGTACTGGTACCAAAACAGAGATATAGACCAATGGAATAGAATAGAGTACTCAGAAATAATACCGCACATCTACAGCCATCTGATCTTTGACAAACCTGAGAAAAACAAGAAATGGGGAAAGGATTCCCTATTTAATAAATGGTGCTGGGAAAATTGGCTAGCCATAAATAGAAAGCTGAAACTGGATCCTTTCCTTACTCCTTCTACGAAAATTAATTCAAGATGGATTAGGGACTTAAATGTTAGACCTAATACCATAAAAACCCTCAAAGAAAACCTAGGTAATACCATTCAGGACACAGGCATGGGCAAGGACTTCATGTCTAAAACACCAAAAGCAATGGCAACAGAAGCCAAAATTGACAAATGGGATCTAATTAAACTAAAGAGCTTCTACACAGCAAAAGAAACTACCATCAGAATGAACAGAAAACCTACAGAATGGGAGAAAAGTTTTGCAATCTACTCATCTGACAAAGGGCTCATATCCAGAACCTACAAAGAACTCAAACAAATTTACAAGAAAAAAACAAACAACCCCTTCAAAAAGTGGGCAAAGGATATGAACAGACATTTCTCAAAAGAAGATATTCATACAGCCAACAGACACATGAACAAATGCTCATCATCACTGGCCATCAGAGAAATGTAAATCAAAATCACAGTGAGATACCATCTCACACCAGTTAGAATGGCAAGCATTAAAAAGTCAGGAAACAACAGGTGCTGGAGAGGATGTGGAGAAATAGGGACATTTTTACACTGTTGGTGGGATTGTAAACTAGTTCAACCATTATGGAAAACAGTATGGCAATTCCTCAAGGATCTAGAACTAGAAGTACCATATGACCCAGCCATCCCATTACTGGGTATATACCCAAAGGATTATAAATCATGGTGCTATAAAGACACGTGCACACGTATGTTTATTGTGTCACTATTCACAATAGCAAAGACTTAGAATCAACCCAAATGTCCATCAGTGACAGACCGGATTAAGAAAATGTGGCACATATACACCATGGAATATTATGCAGCCATAAAAAAGGATGAGTTTGTGTCCTTTATAGGGACATGGATCCAGCTGGAAACCATCATTCTTAGCAAACTATCCCAAGAACAGAAAACCAAACACCGCATGTTCTCACTCATAGGTGGGAACTGATCAGTGAGGTCACTTGGACTAGGGAAGGGGAACATCACACACTGGGGCCTATCATGGGGAGGGGGAAGGGGGGAGGGATTGCATTGGGAGTTATACCTGATGTAAATGACGAGTTGATGGGTGCTGACGAGTTGATGGGTGCAGCACACCAACATGGCACAAGTATACATATGTAACAAACCTGCACGTTATGCACATGGACCGTAGAACTTAAAGTATAATAATAATAGAAAAAAGAGAAATCTGTGTCTTCTATGAGTCATAAAGGAAAAATAACCATGAATAAAATAAGAAAGTATAATAGAGCTTTTCAAAATAACAAACAGAAATAAATGAATAGCTATTTCAGTAACAAATGAAAATAATGAAGAGTGGCAACAATTACTAAAATAGTTAAAAAATGCAACATTAGAACAAAGAAATATAATTTTTAAAATTACCCATCATTACATTTGGCATGTATTGACTCTTGTTAAAATATAAAGAATGCCAAATTGTTCAAAAGTAAAAGTGGATAAACTATGTTTGTTTATTTAGCATAATAAACATATAAAACAATATCATCTAAAAAGTGTTATAATACAAATTTATGGAAAATGATGCCAGGTAATACAAAAAGGCAGTAGTAACAATATTAGAACAATATAGAATATGAATTAAAACATAACATCAAATTCTTAGGTATATTATATATGACAATTTCAATTTTGCAATAACTTGTTTTATGTGAGAAAATTGAATGTCTACTTTAAACAAATAGGAAAGATGAGGTTGCATTTATGATTACAAATTTAATTTGAATTTCTAAAATATAAAAAGTTTAGTAGGTATAAACAATGTTTTCAAAGTTTAACAAATTAATAATAGTCATTAACCTTTTAATGATTATGTTTTCTAATGTGTGTGTGTGTGTGTGTGTGTGTGTGTGAGTTTATTTGATGTTACAAATGATCTATGTACTTAGCCACAAATATTTGTAATCTTGAATGACAGGTAATACATGATTTCCTAGAAAAAATGAGTTACATAAATTAAATTAAATGGGAAACTGTAATATACTATTTTAAATAGAGATTGGAAAACTGATTAGAGATTTACATAGAAAAATTTATCAGGATCAGATGGTAAACAGGTAACCTTAAAAGAACTTATAATTCAAATGCCACTTAAAATTATTCCAGGACTACAAAAGAGATTTAATTAGCAAAATTTCTTAAGACAACTCAACACTACTGAAATTTTGTATGCACAATAAAAATCAAACTAAGAACCAAATTCTGCTATAAATATTGATGCAAAAATTCTCAATAAAATGTTAGCAAAATAAAGTAACAAAAGTGTACAGGCTAATCAATATTTTTAATACAAATGCATTTACAGCATTGAATTATCAAAAAATTGATTTTATTAAAGTATAGGGCAATAAATAATATGCCCCTATCCACAGATATTGAAAGGCAGTTACTAAACCCAGCATTCATACCGGATAATACTCCAGTAATGTTGTAATATTATACAGGGAAATGGCATTAAATAAATTATATTTGTGAAAAAATACTAAAATACCCAATTTGTCATATTCCCAAAATCCTATTATTTGAAGTCAGGAATCAGACGAGATAATGTATACATTATGTATACATTCACATATGTACATATGATTGTACATAAAATATATTTTATATTTTACATTCCACTGATGTATTATATCTTCAATTTTTATAAAATATGCCAATATCTTTTTTGAATTAAATTGTAATTTTTTCAGTTTTACTGGTTCATAATTGTTAGATTTAAACATTTGTCAGTGCATACATTACAAAACATCATGTTGTTCATCTTAAATGTATACAATTTTACCTGACAATTTCATATCAATAGAGGAGTAAAATTATGAGCATAATCAAGCTTATTAACATATCCATCATCTGACATAGTTAACTGTTTCCAACAGTGAGAACACTTGGATTCACACTTTTAGTAAATTCTTTTGTGTACATTTAATCATATGTGTTTGAAAGCATATCTTTGAGTTTTTCCACAAATTTATTTTTAAATAATATGGTTATGTAAAAATGTTATGCACTTACATGTTTCATTACAACTTTCTGTGAATGGTTACCTGGGTAAAAGTGATATGCACAATTGTTATGGTAAGAAATCTGGGTGTTGGGAGTCAAGAACAATGAAAACAACCAAAAAGGACTGCTCCAAACACTTTAGCACATATTATGTGATCCCCTTAACCATATATGTAGCACATATATATGTCTTTGTATGTCTATGAAAAACTACTAAAATATTTCTGAATTTTAAAAACTTTTTAAAAGGATTATTTGATTTCCATATTGGTGCATAAGTAGCATTTTTCCAGGTAGAAAAGGATTGGAAGATATTGCAGGATAAAGAAATCCAAATTGAAAGATAGGTGAGTCAATTTATTCAACAACACCTTCAGTGTAACTTTGTGAATGATGTACTGCTCAGGTATAGGAATGACAATGATGCTTTCACAGAGCTCTTGTTTAGGAAAGAATTCAAGCACGAAAAAAATGCAATCACAATAAAGTAAAACAAGTGCTAGCGCATAAGAATAGTGGTAGCACAAGCTATAGAGCTCTCTAACCAACTGCACTACTTACTCATTAAAGAGGAGGAAATATTAAGCAAATTGGGTCAAATTCTTAGCACGTAATTAGTAGATACATTTTCAAAACTGAAGGTGACTGTGTTACGACCAAGTGGTAGACTGAGAGTAGGGATGCCTATGGGGTGTCCTTCACCATTTGTTCTAAGAATTTCTTCAACAGTTTGTTGAGTGTTTATTTTACCAGACAATATGCTGAGCATTTCTGGTTAAACGGAAAATGTTTTACTGCTCCTTTTAACAACATAGTGCTCTCAAAAAGAGATGCATCAGAAACGCACAAAAATAAGTAAGTTGTGAAAAGATAACACAGAAATAAATATAATGATAGGAATAATGGTGATGGCCATCAGGTGATGATAATAGCATTCTATACTGTGGGGTTATTTAATCTGAGGCATAAAGGATGCCAGGTAGCTAAGGTAGTTGAAATTACTGGAAAACGTATTTTAGGAAGAGAAAACACATGCTCTGTGGTCAGAAGACTTTCTGTGCTTAAAAACTGAAAGATATCAGGGTAAATAGAGTATAGTAATTGAAAGAAAGAGGGAAAGATGAGGTAAGAGATTCTGTTAGGGTGTCTAGAGAAACAGAAAGTAGAAATAGGATAAAACCTACACACACACATACACACACACACACAAACACATGTGTGGAGTCCTTGAAAAGTTCATGGAAAATGCATAGTAGGAAAAGCTATGCAAGAAATTAAACATTTTTTGGACCAAAATAAAGCCATCATAATTTGTTATAACATATCTGAATAAGATCTAGGTTAAGGCAATAAGAAGGATAAGAAAATAGTTTGAAAAGAGCCTCTATCGAGCCTTTTGGAAACACTGATCTTGTTCATAATTGAAGAGGGCCCATGACAGCAGAAACAATAGCCAACACTATAGACATCTCAACTGGTTCCACTTACACAATTCTGTCTAAAATTAAAGTTGAACAAACTTTCCATTCAATGGATGCCAAAACTGTTACACTTAGATCAGCTGTAGACAAGGGTCAAGATTTCAGTGGAAATGTTAAGCAAGCAGGATCAAGATTCTGAAGCATTTCTCCAAAGAACTGTAACAGGAGTTGAAACATGGCTTTCCCTGTATAATCCTGAATAATCCTGAATAATAAACACAAATGAAACAATGCTCTGTGGTAGGAAGCAGTTCAATAGGTAGATGAAAGTGGCCCAAAGTGAAAGCTGACTGGTTAAAAAGCAAAGGTGATGGCAACAGTTTTCCTTGCTTTTTTAAGATATCGAAACCTCTTGCTTGTTGACTTTCTGGAGGCCCAAGACAAAATAACATCTGCTTATTATGATAGTGCTTTGGGAAATTTAGTCAAAGCTTTAGCAGAAAAATGCTCAGGAAATCTTGACCAGAGTCCTTCCCCAGCATGACAATGCTCCTGCCCACTCCTCTTATCAAATAAGGGCAATTTTGTGAGAAGTTCAATGGAAAATCATTAGACGTGGTATTATCCATTTTCATGCTACTGATAAAAGACATACCTGAGACTGGGTAATTTATAAAGAGAAAAAGGTTTAATGGACTCACAGTTCCACATTGCTGGGGAGGCCTCACAATCATGATGGAAGTCAAGGAGGAAAAAAGTCACATCTTATATGGATGGTGGCAGGCAAAGAGAGAATGAGAGCCAAGTGAACAGGGAAACCCCTTATAAAGCCATCAGATCTCTGAGACTTATTCACTATCACGAGAAAAGAATGGGGGTAAACCACCTCCATGGTTCAATTATCTTCCACTGGCTCCCTCCCACAACACATGGGAATAATGGGAGCTACAATTCAAGATGAGATTCGGGTAAGGACACAACCAAAGCATATCAGGCACCTATCTTACAGTCATAATTTGTCTTCTTCTGACTTCTTTTTGTCTCTTAATGTTAAATTATCTTTAAAGTTACTCATGATTTTTTAGTTAGTTATGTAAAAAAAGACTGCATCGACATGGTTAAATTCTAGAACGCTTAGTATTTTAAGAATGGACCAAATGGCTGGCATCATTACTTACAAAAGTGTGTTGAACTTGATGGCGCTTATATTGATAAATAAAGTTGATATTTTTTCACTTGTTGTCTTTTAATTCAATTTGTCCATAAACATTTTGAAGTCCTCATGTGTGCGTATTGGTGTGGGGGGCGTGCATTATCAGGGATCTGCTCACTTAACTATGGAGGCTGAGAAGCCCCACAAATCATCTGCAAGATGGAGACTTAAAGCCACTGGTGAAATCCATTCCTGGTCTGGAGATCTGAAAAGAGAGTCATTGGTGTAAATCCCAGTTTTAGAGGAGGAGATAAAGTGTTCCAGCTCAAGCAATGAGGCATGAAAAATAAACATGGGAATGTTATTACTCCTTTCTCCACCTTTTGTTTTTGCAGGCCCTCAAAAGGTTGGATGATGCCTATCCATATTATAGATTGAGATCTGCTTTAATGAGTCCACACATTCAAATGCTAACATCATCCAGAAACACCTTCAGAGATATACTCAGAAATAATGTTTAATCTGGGCACCCTGTGGCCTAGTTAAGTTGGCACATAAAATTAAACATCAGAGAGAGACAGGCAGGATATCAGATTACGCAGGGCCTAATAGACCTTTTTAACGAAAGGGCTCCAGGAGTCAAATTTTCTCATCAAACACAATAGGCAGTGAATACATGGAATTAGATTTATTTTAAATGAGTGGCATCTGTTAGGTTTTTGACCACATGTTAGGCACTTCAATAATATAATCTCAGCATTTAAGTGCATAGAACTAGTCAAGCTAAAATTAAAATAATGATTTTTTGAGATATCTTTAATTCACCTAGCAGGAAATTTGATATTATAGGGCCCACATCACAAATATAACTTTTGAAATGCAGGTGGAAACACACATTTCTGTCATAATCAATTTGATTAATATTTTTATCACTATTGTTTTTCAGCAACTTACATATAGATGGGAATAAGGTAGAATTGACATAAGATTCATCCATATGCTTGATACAGAAAATATTTGAGCAAGTTTTCTACAATTGACCAAAGATTGGATGAAGAAATAGGCCACATAAACATATAATACAAACTAAATTGAGAAATAAATGAGACAGCAAAGAATGGACATTCCTCTGAGGTCATTTACAGATGTGGTGAATATAGGTAAGGGGAAATCAGAAAGTATGTGATTCAAATATGGGATATTCAGTTTACAGTCTGATATGCAGCAAGTCTAAATGATGACAAAATCTATGATAGACCATAGGGATGCATTGATAAAGTAAATTCAAGACGGATATTCACCAAGATGAAGGTGTCAAGAATATTAACATTGCAGTGTCTCCAACAATGTACATTCATTGAATGTACATTCAATGAATTTGAAATAGGAAGAAAGACAATTCTCCTAGTGATAGGCATCATAAAATAATAGTCAAAGACACAGCCTGAATTTGAATCCTGATTTCAGCACATACTAAATGGGTGACCTTAGAAAAGTTAACCTCTTTGTGGCTTAACTCTTTCATCTGTTAAATGGGCAGAATAATAGTACACATTGTATGTAGTTGCTTTGACAATGATGGAATAATGTAAGGGACAAGAGTTTCCGGCCTATAAGAAACCCTATAAAGTGTTAAATACATAAAGAAAGCTTATGAAGCATTTCCAGAAGAGCAGCTAGTTCAGTCTGACTGCAGCAGAGTGAGCAGGTGTGCAGTATTGAGTGTATAAGAAAACACAGTCAGGCTAGGGCTGGAAAAAGCATGTTGATTTCTATTAAGAAACATGGGAGAGAGCTAGAGAAAGAGCATGAAGAGGAGGTAAAATAAAACACAGTGTTAACAATCCAAGGGAGAAGAGTTTTTGAAGGACGTGGGTTTTGCTCTTCACTTCCACAGTGAGAAATTATAGAAGCAGAAGCTCTGAAACTTATTTGTCCCTTTTGCTGTTAAAAGCCGCTCTAAGATTTGATACCAAGCGGTAGTTTTCAAGCTACTGCCTCAAAATTTTATTTACTCCATTAGCTGAATTGTTAAATTTAAAACAAAGCTGCATTTTAGAATATGCTATCATGCAAGTGATTAAAGTGTAGGCATATATGTGTCGTGTGTGTGTGTGTGTGTGCGCACATGCACATATTAGTTACATTGGCTTCTCCGTTGATCCTTGTCAGACAATACTGGAATTTATTTTGTTACCTAGGTGATAAATGAAACTGAAGTAACATCCAGACAGAATACGAGTAGTCTTAAAGATATAGTTACTTTATTTAAGAAATAAAATAGAAAGGCAATTTTTTTTGGGGGGGGGGGGGCTTGCATATATTCTTTTTTTTTTTTTCCTTTCTTTTTTTTTATTATACTTTAAGTTCTAGGGTACATGTGCATAATGTGCAGGTTTGTTACATATGTATACTTGTGCCAGGTTGGTGTGCTGCACCCATCAACTCGTCAGCACCCATCAATTCATCATTTATATCATGTATAATTCCCAATGCAAACCCTCCCCCCTGCCCCCTCCCCATGATAGGCCCCAGTGTGTGATGTTCCCCTTCCCGAGTCCAAGTGATCTCATTGTTCAGTTCCCACCTATGAGTGAGAACATGCGGTGTTTGGTTTTCTCTTCTTGTGATAGTTTGCTAAGAATGATGGTTTCCAGCTGCATCCATGTCCCTACAAAGGACGCAAACTCATCCTTTTGTATGGCTGCATAGTATTCCATGGTGTATATGTGCCACATTTTCTTAATCCAGTCTGTCACAGATGGACATTTGGGTTGATTCCAAGTCTTTGCTATTGTGAATAGTGCCGCACTAAACATACGTGTGCATGTGTCTTTGCAGTAGAATAATTTATAATTCTTTGGGTATATACCCAGTAGTGGGATGGCTGGGTCATATGGTACATCTAGTTCTAGATCCTTGAGGAATTGCCATACTGTTTTCCATAATGTTTGAACTAGTTTACAATCCCACCAACAGTGTAAAAGTGTTCCTATTTCTCCACATCCTCTCCAACACCTGTTGTTTCCTGACTTTTTAATGCTTGCCATTCTAACTGGTGTGAGATGGTATCTCATTGTGGTTTTGATTTGCATTTCTCTGATGGCGAGTGATGATGAGCATTTTTTCATGTGTCTGTTGGCTGTATGAATGTCTTCTTTTGAGAAATGTCTGTTCATATCCTTTCCCCACTTTTTGAAGGGGTTGTTTGTTTTTTTCTTGTATATTTGTTTGAGTTCTTTGTAGATTCTGGATATTAGCCCTTTGTCAGATGAGTAGATTGCAAAAATTTTCTCCCATTCTGTAGGTTGCCTGTTCACTCTGATGGTAGTTTCTTTTGCTGTGTAGAAGCTCTTTAGTTTAATTAGATCCCATTTGTCAATTTTGGCTTTTGCTGCCATTGCTTTTGGTGTTTTAGACATGAAGTCCTTGCCCATGCCTATGTCCTGAATGGTACTACCTAGATTTTCTTCTAGGGTTTTTATGGTATTAGGTCTAACATTTAAGTCTCTAATCAACCTTGAATTAATCTTCGTATAAGGAGTAAGGAAAGGATCCAGTTTCAGCTTTCTATTTATGGCTAGCCAATTTTCCCAGCACCATTTATTAAATAGGGAATCCTTTCCCCATTTCTTGTTTCTCTCAGGTTTGTCAAAGATCAGATGGCTGTAGAAGTGTGGTATTATTTCTGAGGACTCTGTTCTGTTCCATTGGTCTATATCTCTGTTTTGGTACCAGTACCATGCTGTTTTGGTTACTGTAGCCTTGTAGTATAGTTTGAAGTCAGGTAGCGTGATGCCTCCAGCTTTGTCCTTTTGACTTAGGATTGTCTTGACAATGCGGGCTCTTTTTTGGTTCCATATGAACTTTAAAGCAGTTTTTTCCAATTCTGTGAAGAAAGTCATTGGTAGCTTGATGGGGATGGCATTGAATCTATAAATAACCTTGGGCAGTATGGCCATTTTCACGATATTGATTCTTCCTATCCATGAGCATGGTATGTTCTTCCATTTGTTTGTGTCCTCTTTGATTTCACTGAGCAGTGGTTTGTAGTTCTCCTTGAAGAGGTCCTTTACATCCCTTGTAAGTTGGATTCCTAGGCATTTGATTCTCTTTGAAGCAATTGTGAATGGAAGTTCATTCACGATTTGGCTCTCTGTTTGCCTGTTACTGGTGTATAAGAATGCTTGTGATTTTTGCACATTAATTTTGTATCCTGAGACTTTGCTGAAGTTGCTTATCAGCTTAAGGAGATTTGGGGCTGAGACAATGGGGTTTTCTAAATATACAATCATGTCATCTGCAAACAGGGACAATTTGACTTCTTCTTTTCCTAACTGGATACCCTTTATTTCTTTCTCATGCCTGATTGCCCTAGCCAGAACTTCCAACACTATGTTGAATAGGAGTGGTGAGAGAGGGCATCCCTGTCTTGTGCCAGTTTTCAAAGGGAATTTTTCCAGTTTTTACCCATTCAGTATGATATTCGCTGTGGGTTTGTCATAAACAGCTCTTATTATTTTGAGGTACGTTCCATCAATACCGAATTTATTGAGCGTTTTTAGCATGAAGGGCTGTTGAATTTTGTCAAAAGCCTTTTCTGCATCTATTGAGATAATCATGTGGTTCTTGTCTTTGGTTCTGTTTACATGCTGGAATTTTTTTGACAATAAACTGGGATGAAAGTAGAGGCATGAAAATGTTAAAAATACTCTCACAGCTATATCTTATGGTATGATGTGTTGCCTAGGGATCTTTGCATTAGCAAGTCACAACAGAAAACAATAGAAAAGTGGAGTATATGTTTGGAAATTTTTTAAAAATTAGTAAGTTTGTAGTACTTATCTGATTCACAGGAACCATTCCTATTTAACAGGAGAGGCAGATTACTCAGTTAAAAACCCTGTATAGTAATTGGACTATTATTATTTTACACAGAAGACTATTTTAAGATAAATAGAATATTTAACTTTTCCTAATTCTACCAAACGTGTTGATTAAGATGGAGATGGATATTTACAAATATTTATAATGTGGTAGAAATATTCTTCCTGATAAATATTAATCTTTCTTCATTTTTTAAAACTTCTATTTTAAAAATAGAGGGAACCACACAGTGTGAGAATCTCTGGATATTGCTGACATATGCTCAAGTATTCATCATTTCTCCCCACTGCCCAGGTTCAACAGAGAATGAATACTAGTTTAGTAGAATAAATTAAATATTTGGTTGTTAAGTATTTATGGATGGAAGGCACATAGGTGGAAGTTGAATTCTCCCTTTATCTTCCAACTTAATTCAGGTATATCCCTCATATTTTACAATGAATACCTCCTTCTTTCCTTTAGGCAATAAGCTTTGTTTTCTCCTGCTCTATTTTAAACACAACTTAAACAGTTTGTGACATTCCATTATAGGGATAGACCCAGAAGGACTTGTGTCTGAAATATGTAGGACTATGTAATAGAAATCTAGTGAAATTTTAAAATACATTGTATTGCAGTTTTCAGAAACAAGATTGGTATGTACTGACATATTTACAACACAGATGAACTCTGAAAACAAGTGAAAAATGACAGTCAAAATATACCAGATATTGTATGATTTCATGTATATGAAATGTTCATAACAGATACATTTACAGATCCATGGCTGCCAGTGACCAGGTTGAAAGGAAATTTAAACTGACTGCTAATAGATATACTGTTTCTTTTTGGGGTGATAAAAATATTCTAAAATTAGATAGTGGTGATGTTCCTACAGCTTTGTGAATATATATTTTTAAAAATCTAATTCATATACTTTAAAAGAGTGAATATTATAGAATGTGAGTTATATCTTTAAGGTATTTTTAAAATTTTTAAACTATTAACTGCTATTAATCGTATTGTCATTTAACTATTTTAGTGACAAATAATAATTGTACATATTTATGGGGTACATGCTATATTTCAATACATGCATACAATGTGTAATGATCAAATTAGGGTAATTAGGATATTGATCCCTTCATATATTCACGATTTCTTTGGTTGAGAACCTTTTAAACCTTTTGTTATAGCTATTTTGAAGTACAACAGAGGGTTTTATGTATATTATATAAATATGACACATATATTTACAATGTATCCAAACTGTCTTTTAAAATTGTTTATCTTTAAATATATTTTTGTAATGTTAAAGATAAATAACACTGGATGGGTTAGACAGGCAGGGAAGACTTTCTTCAAGATTATTGAAATAAGAGATTGAACCCAACAAATGAAAGACTGGGAAGTTTCTAACTACTGGGGTAAGCTAGTACAAAGTCCTGGGGGATGTTAGTGGGGAATATGAATATGCCACCTGTGATTGTTAATTCTGCTCACTGAAGTTAGGCCCCTACCCCTCCACAGACACTGGTAGGGGCCCTAACTTTCTTGATGATTACCTATTAATGTGGTGGTTCTCAGTTCCTTGAGAAATACTTCCGAGTTGTAAAACTGGTGAGAGACTGGGAGAAGATTTACATTTCAAAGGGGCAGAGAAAGAATGTACAATTCCAAGTTTTTTAAAATGAACACTTGAAGGAAAGAGGTTAGGAACCTATATTCAGGAAGAAGACTATCTAAAGTTTAGTCAAGCTGAAGAGAGTGTTTAAGGTCATCTATTTCAGGAAGTATTTAAATCCAAATATTTATTGGGCTATTGATGTTTAGCAAATAAGATCAAGAATCATAAACAATTAGGAAGAATTCCATTGTCTTAGTGTCTGGTTGTGAGTAATTTTTCTCTGAGCTGTTTTTAATACTGACTGAGAAATGACACACTACAAATAAAAATTAAGTAATAAAATGAACTTCACAATAGAGTGCTATTTGGCATAAAAAAAGAATGAGATCCAGTCATTTGCAACAACATGTGTGAAACTGGAGATCATTATCTTAAGAAAAATAAGCCAAAAGACATCAAAAGACAAACATCACAGATTCTCACTTATTTGTAGGATTTAAAAATTAAAACAATTGAACTCATGAATGTAGAAAGTAGAATTGTTACCAGAGGCTGGGAAGGGTAGGAGGGGATGGAAGAGAGTTGAGGATGTTTAATGAGTACAAACATAATAGAAAGAATGAATGAGATCTAATATTGGATAGCACAATAAGGTGACTATAGTCAATAATAATTATATATTATAAAAGAACTTAGAGTGTAATTTGATAGTTTGTAACTCAAAAAATAAATGTTTAAGGTCATGGATACCCATTCTCCATGATGTGCTAATTTTACATTGCATGTCTGTATCAAAATATCTCATATACCCTATAAATACATACATCTACTATGTACCCGCAGAAATTAAAAAGAGAAGAAAAATGAATTTCAAATTTGGGAAGATAATGACAAGCAAATTTGAAAAAAATGCAGATGAATTAAGAAAATAAGACAAGATTAAAAAGCTGTGACTACAACAACCAATAACTCCTTAAGATATTTTATAAATAAAGGGGAGGAAAAATAAAGAAGAAAGAGGAGATTGGATGTGACTAGTTTACATAAACTTTAAAATGATCAAATAGTTTAGAGACATGATAGGAAATAATAAATAAAAAATATTGGAAAATTTTGTGAGATTTCATGCCATTTATATTACAGGGATCCTAGCATTAATATAATGTAGATAGAAACAGGATGTTAAAAAATAAAGTCCTTCTGTCAACCTAATAAAAACAAATTAAACTGTAAAATTACCTAATCTGGTGAAAACTAGGTTGAAATATTTGTATTAGGAAGTGGTAAAGCTTGATAAAGGGTGAAATGTTGTATAAAATTTTACTGTGTAATGCAGAATGTAGCAGATTCATCAGCATTCACCCAGTTTGTCCCAAATTCTCATACTCTTTATCAAATTCATCACACTCCCAACAGCCTTCACCTGCATCTCTTTGTAAGAAAACTTCCCACAGGCTTCCAGAAGCTGTTCTGCTGGTGCTTGAAGAGTCACATGTACCTGAGAATTCATGTTTCTTCAATAGAAACCAGGTACAATATTCCAATACCCTTCCCTTTATTAAAGCTTACTGGGGATGTGATTCACACTTACCCTAGAACACTTCTACAGAGTTGAGCCCAAATTATACATTGTTGGACTTTGCCTGGCCTGATACCACATTCTTGCTTAATTATCTTTCCTACCCTATCCAACTCCTCATTCCTTTACCAGTTTTACCAGGGAATACTTATAAAAAAATCACACTATATGAATTATCATCTCATATTCTTGTGAGAATTGCTGTCTATGATAATAAGCAATCCTTCTATAAAATATCTTGGGCAAATTTCCTGAGAGTGATGTGATTTTATAGTGACAATGAGTTTTATCGGTAGAAAAATAATATTTTTAAAAAGTATGAATATTATGAAATAACAAGGACATTAAAAGGGACTCAGTATGATGATTATTTCATTTTCAAAGACATAGTTTAAATAAAAGCAGGTACCTGGTGTAAATACAGATGATGCACTCATTTAAGCTGTACCAAAATTGGTTTAGACTTCCTGTTCTGAATGAATTTATAATTAGATATTTTGATAGAAATCACTGCACAGCAAGCAATTGAGTTCAATAATAGGGCCAAATATTTTAAGTCTCATTTTATTTTCTATAAATAGCCTTGTCAGATTCTGCCTTTACTGCTGGCAGGTAGAGGTGTGACAAATAACATTAGGTATATAGAATAGGCAAGTCAGTCTTCTGGGGGATGGGAAAATGGAGATTTTGTTTTCATCATCAGCAGATAAACTGTTAGAAGGAAAATAGGCCAATCATTGTTACAAAGCAGAGAACATTCTGACTTGGATTTTTATAGATATATAACTTAACATTATGCTTACATGAACATACATGAATAAGAACTTTTGGAAAAGAAACAGAACAAATCATTATTATAAAACAAAAACCTCTAAGAAAGACAATGACATTTCTCACAGCAGTATTTAAATGTGATGATGTACTTTCTCCAAAAAAAAAAAAAAAAAAAATGTTGTTTCCATGTGTTTTCTATGATAAGGCTAGATATTACTTACAAGAAACATTATTACTGCATAGTAGTTCAGAGCTTGGACTGTGTGTTAAGACATTATAGATCTGTATATAATGATAGATATAACATAGAGATCATGATGGTGATCATGATTTTAAGAATTAAAGAAAGAAGAAAGAAACATGAAAGGTGACCCGACAGTCAAGAACAGGTTTATTTTGGAGAAAACAAACCTGAGAGGGGCTTCTGGCTGAGTTAGGTTAGAGTCCACTCTTTTACAGGTTAAGAGTTTTTAAGGATTTGAGGTGGGAGAGTTTATCAGAGGCTTGGACTGCTTCTGTGTCTCTTTGCTGTGCTTATCTGGGAGACAGAGTTTTGTGTCTGTTTCCATATATCTTCCTGCAGCGCAGGCATACTCCCTGAGTCTGCTTTTACCTTCCCTATCTTAGTGTACCTGAAGGGAAAGAAATGTGCTTATTAAGGCCCACCGTTTTACTGGGGCCCATTATGTGATGGTGAAGTTTGGCAGTTACCCAAGAGACTTCCCCACAACCTCCCTCTGTGCCGGAGTTGTCTTATCTGTGTTTTACTGTCTGCTGTTTCTGGCTGCTTGTAGTTAGAAGAGAAGTGATTTCTTTGAAATGCATGAAGCAAGAAAGGGAGCTGGAACTTAAAGTGGCAGTGTTTGTTTGAGATGATGGTGCTTCTGCTCCATCAATGATTACAGTAACAATGAGAAGAGTAATATTTTGACAGTTATCTTTAGAGAAAAAAGCAATAAAGCATGAGATATGGCATTAAGAGTAGAAAAAGACTATATATATTCCATATGTTGGGAGGATTTTACTAAAATGTATATCTGGAGAGTGGGAACTGGGTAGAGTTTGTACATTGGTTGTTAAAAGGTGAACAAAACAAGGATATTTTTCTACTATGTATTCAAAATAATTTCAGGACTATACTCATGAAGTCATGATAGTGATCATAATGAAGCTTCCAAGTATTCCATGTTTCAAAAGGATTATATTAAAAGGTTCTTCATTGGAGTCTTTAAGATGAAAGGACATGTTTCCACCTCAGTTTTATTGATTCACTGCCAAGCTGGCAAACAATTTATGCATGAGACCTCCAGAGTAAACTCCAAGACATTCCTTTCAGGCAAGTAGTTCTTTAAAATGATATTTACAATAACATTTCATATGATCATGTATATTATTCTATAGAGTTAAAAAAATTTTACGCGATACAAAATCGTAGCAGCAGACTAGATCTGAACAATGTTCCTTCCCTTAAGGGCTTTGTAGAGACGAAGAATAATACAGAAGAAAAACAAGCGAAATATAATTGAATAAAGCAATGCTAAATATACTATGGATGCCCAGGATTTATATGCCTTTGCTCTTTTGAATGAAAAAATTCTTAAATTTCCAATGGCAAGACAAATTCTATTATTTATCAGTATTATTCAGGTTACAGATCGTATTTACTGGGACTAGATGAAAAAAAGACAAATGACTCACAATTTGGAAGTTAAATAAAAAATGGAAAATGAGAGAATATTGCATTAGTAACATAAAACTTTTCAAGTTCCTAGTACAGTTGGAAAATATTTATAGATCAATAATACTGTTGATGTATGCTATATCTTCTTCTACCATTATAAGTGAAGATGCAGAATTATGAAATAATGATATTTATTGGGCATATTTCAAATACATGGAATATATTTGATATATGTTTATATACTTTATAATTTATTATGAAGGAATTTTATCTTATATTTCTTATAATTTAATACAAAATATAGTTGAGATAGTTTCCCCATAGTTATATCAATGATTTTAAATATTAAACATTTTTAAGTAAATCAAGAATGAAATTAGAAATATTAAATGTTTTTTCAGATATTTAAACATAATAACCTATTGTATATTATTTAAATTATTCCAGGTTTATTTTAATTATTTCTAAATTGCAGTTACCACCTATGATTAAGAGGAGCTGGTACTGGCTTGCCTTTCCACCAGATATAAGTAGAAAATTGGAAAACTACACATAAAACAACTGTTTTCAGCTATTGTGCAATAAGGATTCCTAGAATGTGATCCCTGAGAGTAGTAGTGAAACAAATGTGATAGAGAAAATGACACATTGCATATACATATAACTGTTCAAAGACTTTTACAAAGTAATGAAGAGAGAAAAGGAACATATTAAAAAAAATGCAAGTGTATCTTCTAGAGATGAAATTAGGAAAAAAATGTCGCATTGAATGAACTTAAAAACAGATTAGGCACTTCAAAGAAAAGGTTGATGAAGACATCAAAAAGAGTGTATCAAATAGAATATAAGATAGAAAACTTTAAAAATGACAAAGCATCTTCAAACAGTGGTAAAGTTGTTATAAACATATGTCCCATATGTCAAAATAGAATATATACTTTAAGTATGTGGAATTCATTATATGTCATTTATACCTCAATAAGCCATGTTAAAATAATATAGAATAAAATACACAAAATTTAAAATTATAAGTAAATGTAGATATGGTAGAAATCAAAATAAGCATAAGCACAGTAAACAATATTAGTATATGCATACACACATTTGTATTTTATATATATACACACACATAACACATACATCACACACTAAGAATTTAGTCACCAAAATAATTCTTAATTTGATAAAAATTGTTAACGCACATATACAGGTATCTCAATCAACTCCAAGCAGGATGAATACCACAAAAATCTGTTTGGCATATCAAAATTGAAATACTAAAAACCAAAGATAGAGATAAACCTTAAAAACAGCTAGATAACAAAAAGTATAGGTATATTGAATGTTAAGAATGACTGCAAGCTTCTCCATAAACACATCGAAAGACAGAAGATCTTGGAATTAAATTTTAAGTAAGAAGGGGTAGCTTCCTTCATTCAACAAAAATATTCTTCAGAATTAAAGCACAACAATTCAATTTTTAAACAAAATGTAAATAATTTGACATCAGGATTACTCTTCAATTATTGTTGGTAAATTCAACTATCCTTTGAGAAATCAATGGGATTAGTAGATAATAAGGATATATGTATCATGAAAAATAAGACACTTGAACTAATTGATTTTGTAAAACATGCTGACCCCAAACAGAAAAATATACGTTATTTCCCTAATACCTTATACATTCACCAATCTATTTTATAGTCTAGGTAATAAAGCAAAATACAATATAATTTAAATAATATAAATTATACAGATTATACTCTCTGATCACAAGTTAGATTAAAAATCAATAGATTAATATATGTGAAACCACAAAATATTTACAAATTGAACAGTATTTTTTAAAAACCTCACAAATTAACAAAAACAGTGAAGAAATATGAAAATTTGTAAATTAAATGATAAAACACATTTTATAAATTAAACAATAAATCAAAATTTGTACGAACCACTTCATGTCCACAAGGTAACTTGTACCTTTTATTACATTAAAGGGTAGAATATGATAAAATCAATGACTTAAGCCTTCACCATAATTATATTTTAAAAGAACAAATTAATCTCTAAGTAATTATAAGAATGGAAATAGATGCAGAAGTTATTGAACAAAATATATAATATATCAATAAAATTAAAAACTGGTTTTGAACATGATCAGTAAAAACAAGAAACCTCTAGATATGCCGATGAATAAAAACAATGAGAGAACTCACTCATTACCAACATTAAGAATGATATGAATAAATTATTAGAGAACCATAAACAACATAGAAAAACTGAACAAATTCCCTGAAACCACTCTTTCTGAAACCTGACAGAAAAATAAATAGAAAACACGAATAGGTTTATATTACTTAAAGAAATGCATTTACAAGTAAAACTCTTTCAAAAGGGATTATAACATGGTTTGCTTCAGTTGTATACCTAAAACCAAAAATAATGATAATAATAATAATGTGTTCTGTATCAATCTGTTAGGAAACAGAAGATGGGGCACTTAACAGTTTATTTTCAAGGTCATAATATTAAAACAGACAAAACATTACAAGAAAAAATATCTATTTTCCATGAACACATATTCAAAAATTCTTAACTCAAATTTTAATAAATGCAATCAGTAATACATAAAAAGGACAGTGCATCATAATCATAATCATGTGTGATTTATGCTAGGAATGCAAGGTTGTATTAACAATAGAAAATATGTTAACACACCACATTCATAGAAAAAAATGGAGTAAATTATTTTATTACTTCAATAGATGCCAAAAACGTATTTTGCAAAATACAATAATTATTTAAGTTATAAATTCCAACCAAACAAGAAAGAAATGTTTTTAACGTGATAGAGAACTTCTACAAAATACTTACATGTATCATAATTAAGGACGAAGGACTGAATGAGCACCCCTCCACACCCCTGAGACTGGTAGCGAGGTAAGGATTTTCACTCTCATCACTTTTATTCAATTTTGTAATGAATAAAAAGGTAAAATTTTACTCCCTATTTCTCCCCTACAGTCCATGGCAAGCACCATTTCATTTTCTGTTTCTCTGATTTTGACATTTTATATACCTCATATAAGTATAATCATGCATTATTTGTCATTCTATGATTGTCTTATTTATTTGGTATAATGCTCTCAAAGTTCATCCACGTTTTCATATATGAAAAGATTTCCTTCTTTTTGAAGGCTAAATAATATATTATTGTACGTATATACCACATTTTCTTTATTCATTCATCTGTCAGTGGATGTTCAGGTGGTTTCTATTTCTTTGTTATTGTGAATAATGCTACAATAAACATGAACCTGCAGATATCTCTTGAGATACTGATTTTAATTCTTTTGGATAGTCAGAAGTGGGATTGCTGGAACATTTTTAATGTTATTTTTAATAACATTATTAAATATTTTCTAATGTTTTGAAGAAACTTCATAGTTTTCCATGTCAATTGCACCATCTTACATTCCCACCAACACTGTGCAAGGTTTCCAACTTCTCAAAGTCATCAACACTTGTAATCTTTTGTTTTTATTATAATGGCCATCCTAATAAATGTGAGGTATATTATTGTGGTTTTAATTTTCATCAGTCCTGTTTCTACACATTAATAATCAACTATTCAAAATGAAAATTAAGAAAATCTCATTTGCAATAGCATTAATAAGGCATAGGAAAAAACATACAAAAAGTGAAAGCTACAAAGCTTAGTTGAAAATAACTAGACACAAATAAATGGAAAGATATACATATTCATGGATTGAAAGAGCTGATATTGTTAAAATTTCCATACTGCTTAATACAACCTACAAGTCAATACAATCACTATCAAAATTCCAAAAACATTTTTATGGAAATAAACAAAAAAATTCTAAAATGTGCATAGAACCACAATGGACCCCAAAAGCTTGAAAGAAATAGAGCAAAGCTGAGGGCATCATACTTCCTGATTATGAAATATATTGCACAACTACACCACTACAATAATGAAAGCAGTATGTATCTGGCATTAACACAAATATATAGACCAATGTAACAGAATAGAAAGCTCAGAAATAAACCCACACATACATGGTCAGCTGATCTTCCACAAGGATGCCAAAAATGCATAATAAGGAAAAGGTAGTCTCTTGAACAAATCGTGTCGGGGGAACTTGATATCTACACACAAGAGAATGAAATTGGCTTATCTTATGCCATGCACAAAAATTAAAAGGAATTCAAGAAAAATATAAGACTTAAAAATGTAAAACACCTAGAGGAAAACAAAAGAAAAAGTTCCATGACCTTGGTGAATTAGGCCATTTTTGCACTGCTATAAAGATATATCTGAGGTTGGATCATTTATACAGAAAAGAGATCTAATTGGCTCACGTTTCTGCAGGCTGTACAAGCATGGCACCAACATTAGCTTGGCTTCTGGGGAGGGTCCCAGAAAGTTTACAATTGTAGTGAAAGGTGAACGAGGAAGTAGACAAATCACATGGGAGGAGGAAGGACAAGAAGCCGGGAGTTGACACACTCCCACACACTTTGCTAATAGAGCAAAAATAGAGCAAAATAATGAGCTTAGACAGCTCTTTCTTTCTTTTTTTTTTTTTTTTTTTTTTTTGAGACGGAGTCTCGCTCTGTCGCCCAGGCTGGAGTGCAGTGTCCGGATCTCAGCTCACTGCAAGCTCCGCCTCCCGGGTTTACGCCATTCTCCTGCCTCAGCCTCCCGAGTAGCTGGGACTACAGGCGCCCGCCACTTCGCCCGGCTAGTTTTTGTATTTTTAGTAGAGACGGGGTTTCACCGTGTTAGCCAGGATGGTCTCCATCTCCTGACCTCGTGATCCGCCCGTCTCGGCCTCCCAAAGTGCTGGGATTACAGGCTTGAGCCACCGCGCCCGGCCGGGAGTTGACACACTTTTAAGCAACCAGATTTCAAGTTAACTCTGAACTCACTCTTCACCAGGGGAATGGTACTAAGCCATTCATGAGGAACGTGTGCCCCCGATCCAAACGCCTCCTAACAGCCCCTACTTCCAACACTGGGCATTACATTTCAACATGAGATTTGGAAGGGACAAGTACCCAAACCATATAAATTGGTCTTGAAAATAATTTCTTGAATATAACACCAAAATGACAAGCAACCAAAGCGAAAACAGGCAGGTGGAACAATACCAAACTGAAGAGCATCTGTTCCATAAAGGAAATATTCAACAGAGCGAAGCACAATCTATGGAATAGGAATTCTTTTCAAACCATATATATGCTATGGAGTTAATATTCAAAATATGTAAAAAATTCACAAAACTTGATTGCAACAAAAGCCATAATCTAATCAAAAATGGAACAAGGGTTTGAATTTTGTCTAAAGGTTTTGAACATTTTTTCTAAAGATACAGAAATAGCCAACAGGAATTTCTATTTTTATGAATAAAATTTAAAATGGTATGCTTTTGGGAATGACTTTGGAACTTAAATGAATAAATAAGCCTTAAGAGATATTTAATAACTGTGTCATCTTGGGAAAATAAAGCTATTTGTTGTCAGGAAAATGTAACTTTAAGCCAAAGAAAATTACATATTATAATTTAAAGACTTACTTGCATGTTTATTATGAGTCCATGGGATCAGAATAAATAAACTTAATATTTCAGATCTAGGATTCTAACAATATTTTAAATATTTCATTTTCTTTTGAAACATCAAATAATATTGCATATCACAAATGGCTTTAGTATTTTAATGATGAAGAGAAAGGAAATCATGCACAACATCATGTAAAGTAAATGTAAATAAATAATGCAGGTATCACTCACAATAAAAAAGGAATTTAATATATTTTAGTAATTACAACGGGAGTTTTAGTAATAGAAATCAAGCCAAAGGAATAAAAAGTAATAAAGCTGGCTCCATTCTTTTAAGATCATTACATTTTGTAAATCATGTACTTTAAAAAAGAAGTAGTTTACATTTAGCTCCATAACCATTTAAATTTTTTTTTTTTTTTTTTTTTTTTTTTTTTTTTTTTTTTTTTGAGACGGAGTCTGGCTCTGCCGCCCAGGCTGGAGTGCGGTGGCCGGATCTCAGCTCACTGCAAGCTCCGCCTCCCAGGTTCACGCCATTCTCCTGCCTCCGCCTCCCAAGTAGCTGGGACTAGAGGCGCCCGCCTCATCGCCCGGCTAGTTTTTTGTATTCTTTAGTAGAGACGGGGTTTCACGGTATTAGCCAGGATGGTCTCCATCTCCTGTCCTTGTGATCCGCCCGTCTCGGCCTCCCAAAGTGCTGGGATTACAGGCTTGAGCCACCGCGCCCGGCAACCATTTAAAAATTTTTAAGTTGACTAACTTTTTTGTTATACTGTATACATAGACAAGAGAACCTTTTAATTTACCTGAAGCACTAATATTTCCATCTGTAATGTGGATACATCTTTTGAATAAACAAACTAAAAATAACAATAACAAAACAAAGCACACCATACCTACACACTGCCAAATACACACACACTGAACACTGACACCAAGATAGACACCAAGATAAACATTAGGATATTTTCTTCTTACTTAATATAAACAGTTAGCGCAGTTTGTAGAGCCATGATTAAAACACACACACACACACACACACACACACACACACACACACACACACACACAACAAAGTATTTCCTAATTGAAAGCATGCCTTGCAGGGTTTTAATCCCTCCCTAGATGGGAGGGGCTTTACTTAATGTTCCAATCTATATTAATAATGATGAATTATCTGAATGTTACCCTTGAGTGTTATTTCTTTTTTCAATTTTAATTTAGAGTGGATACCTCCTCATGCCACTGTCCCTCCAGATACATAAAATAAATGTCTCCCTCGCAGTTACAAGCAAATCTCATTTTCTATTGCTACCATTCAATATTTATCAAAAGTTCAGTTGAAAGACAAAATATTTAGGGGCAACTGCTTGAAAGGCAAGTGGGGCACAGGAATTTCACACATTTAAGTACTATTACATCTAGCTTAATAGACAAATATTTGAATAATACACTCTCTTGCCTCCACATAAAGTTCAGTAGAACTTGTCCTGATTTTTTTTGTTTGACCTCTTGTTTTAATCTGAAAAATGATTTGCCTGTCTATCATAAAATGTAACATGATTTATCGAAGAAGATGAGAATATTAATAAAGGGAATATAAGTTAAATTTGTTCAATTTTAGGGTGATTTGTTGGGGTTATCTAGAGTAAATTAAGACTGTTTTATTTTTTAAAATATTGACCTTTTATTTTATATCCTTCCTATTTTTCTATGAATATTTATGCATGTATTATTAAAAAAAAAAACTACAAAGAATACCATGAGCATAATTTTTTAATTTTTTAATTTTTTATGTTTTTACTTTAAGTTCTGGGATACATGTGCTGAACATGCAGGTTTGTTACATAGGTATACATGTGTCATGGTGGCTTGCTGCACCTATCAACCCATCATCTAGGTTTTAAGCTCCACATGCATTAGTTGTTTGTCCTAATGTTCTCCCTCCCCTTTTCTCCTACCCCTGACAGGCCCCAGTGTGTGATTTTCTCCCCCCTGTGTCCATGTTTTCTCATTGTTCAGCTCCCACTTATGAGTGAGAACATGTGGTATTTGGTTTTCCTTTCTTCTGTTAGTTTGCTGAGAATGATAGTTTCCAGCCTCATTCATGTCCCTGCAAAGAACATGAACTCATTCTTTTTTATGGCTGCATATATTCCATGGTGTATATGTTACACATTTTCGTTATCCAGTCTATCATTGATAGGCATTTGGGTTGTTTTCAAGTCTTTGATATTGCAAATAGTGCTGCAATAAACATATGTGTGCATGTATCTTTATAGTATGATTTATAATCCTTTGGGTATATACCCAGTAATGGGATTGCTGGGTTAAATGGCATTTCTGGTTCTAGATCCTTGAAGAATCATGACACTATTTTCCATAATGGTTGAAGTAATTTACACTCCCACCAGCAGTATAAAAGTGTTCCTATTTCTCTGTATCCTTGCCAGCATCTGTGGTTTCCTGACTTTTTAATGATCTCCATTCTAACTGGCATGACATGGTATCTCATTGTGATTTTGATTTGCATTTCTCTAATAACCAGTGATGATGAGCTTTTTTTCATATGTGTGTTGGCCACATAAATGTCTTCTTTTGAGAAGTGTCTGTTCATATCCTTTGCCTGGGCAAAACTCAACACAGCATGGTAAAGTGGCTGTGGTCAATTAGGACTGTTTTCTAAAAATCTAGTCAGTTTGTATGCTTTTATTATTTCAGAGACAACAAGGATTATCTTGTTTGACGATAAATGTTTTGAAAGAATGACCCAATCCAATATTTGGACATGTTATTTTTTCCAGTGTGGGAGAGAATACATAATCCTTTAAATATATAATTTATTAAAAACAATAAAATATAAATAAATTTGATATAAAAACTTTGACTTTTTCTAAATTTTTAATTCATTTGTACCTATGCAAGCAATTTGAAAGGGTACACAACCATACCAGGCATAAATCCACCATCAAACACTATGGTACACTCAAAATTAGAGCTATACATTTCTCATTGTAAAGTAAATAAAATAATTTGATTAAGTTTTTGATTTATTTTAGGAGAATTTTATTTTTCTTATTTATAGGATTGCTGCACTAGATATCTTCAAGAAAATAAAACACTTATTGCTGAATATATTGACAAAAATAATGCTATGTTTAAAAAACTAGGAAACAATCTTCAAAATAGCCATTTCCTTATTTGGAGTGAAACATAAGAAATGTCAAAATAATGAGAGCACTGAGCATGGAGCATAAATTTCAGGATTTGATGTTATTTATTGTACTTATATTTATTTTTATTTCTAATATATTCCCTTTTTATATGTCTTTTTATATGTCAATTATACCTCCATAACATGTTTTTTTTTAATGAACTAAATTGAGTTTTGCTGTATTTTCTAAGCATTAATTGAAAAAAAAAAGTAAAACCAGTACTCAGTTATTAATTTCCCTAACAAATAATAGAGGCTAACACAAACAGCACATCCAAACAGAGGCACTCATTTGTCTAAACCCACTGATATGCTTAAATAAATCAAAAGTTTTGTAATGAGCCCATATTCAAAATTAACAACTTTTATTTTCCTATAAAAGTCATGGAGATGCTTCTGTTTGGTCATTTCGTGTCATTATTATTATACTTGCTACCAGTTATGGAGAGTTTAGTGAATACCAAGTTCTATGTGATATACTTTCATTCGAAAAAGAAATTGTACATAAAGGTCCATTTTGCAGAATGAGAAATTAAGAATTAAAGTGGTTATGTTTCTAGGTCAATAACACATTTCAAGAAACTGATATACAAAAGTTAAAACATATGTCTTTATCGATTTCCAAGCCTCTGAAGTTTTAATGATGCCAAATGTGCCTCTAAGTTTGATGTTGTACAACCCTTCAATGTATATGATTTACATAATAAACATAGCCAAGCTAAAAACTAACACAAAATTTACTTACACCATTTAATTATCATTGATATATTTATCAATACTGTTAATTTGCCAAATAAATTGATACATAATTTACCAAATTCATTGAGTATATTGTTGGGCCTTATGTTTTTTTATCATGAAGATGAAGCAAAATATTGTTTGCTAAATGTTTGATATTTTAAATTCTAAAAATAATTTAAATGAGTTTAATATAGTTAAATATATAAATAGTATTTTTCTGGACTTCCAGTCTAACAGAAATTACTAAGACACATATTTTTCTACTCCATGCCAGGCCATTATAAACTATCTACATTTATGTGCCCCATAACAACTTTTTAATCAACAATGGATGGCATATATGATGATTATCACATAAGATTATAATGGACTTGAAAATGCCCCATCCTCTAGTGATTCTATAGCTGTAGCTGTTACAATGCTATAGTACACATTACTTAGGTATTTGTGATGCTGGTGTAAATAAACATGCTGCAGTACTGTGCTGCAAGTCATACAAGTATAGCATATACAATTGTGTGCAGTACATAATACTTGATGATAATAAATGACTATGTTACTGTTTCTGTATTTGCTATACTATATTTTATTATTAATTTAGAGTGTGCTCCTTCTACTTATAAAAAAAAAAAAAGTTAACCATAGGGCTCAGGCAGGTCCTTCCGGAGATATTCCAGAAGAAGACATTGTCATCATAGGAGATGACAGCTCCATGCATGTTACTACTCCTGAAGACCTTCCAGTGAGACAAGATGGGTAATAGAAGACAGTTATATTCTTGATCTTGACCCTGTGTAGGTCTGGGCTAATGTACACGTTTGTGTCTCAGTTTTTTAACAATGAAGTTTAAAAAGTTAAAAAAATTAAAAACAGAAAAAGTTTATAGAACAAGGATATAAAGAAAATACTGTAGTTGTACAGTGTTTGTCTTTTCAACCGTTATTGAAAGATTCTCAAAAAATTTAAAAAATTAAAGTTAATAAGTTTAAAAAATTATAGTAAGCTAAGATTGATATTATTGAAGAAAAGCTTGTTTTATAAATTTAGTGTGGCCTAAGTATACAGCGTTTATAAAGTCTACAGTAGTGCACAGTAATGTCCAATGTCTTCACATTCACTCACCGCTCACTCAGTGACTCATGGAGAGCAATTTTCAATCCTGCAAGCTCTATTCATTGTTAAGTTCCCTGTATAGATGGACCATATTTTATCTTTATACTATATTTCTACTGTACCTTTTCTATGTTTAGATATGTTTAGATATGCAGACACTCACCATTGTGTTATACTTGTCTATAGTATTTGATAAAGTAACATGTTGTACAGGTTTGCAGCCTAGAAGCAATAGACTAGATTACATAACTAGGTGTATAGTAGGCTATACCACCTTGGTTTGTGTAAGTATACTCTATGTTGTTTTCACATGACAACATTGCCTAATGATACCCTTTTCAAAACATATCCCTATCGGTAAGAATTTCATAACTATAGTTACAAAGATATAAGTTTGAATTATTCAAAAAAATGTATATATTCATGATACTTATGCAAGATAATTATTTTTCTTCTCATGTGATGAGATCAAATACCTATGTGATGGATCAGGGAGCTAGTAGATACTAATTATCTAACTTAATTTCTGAAACATGATGTGCAAATAATGATAGATTAATTTCCCTCTTCTTTGAGACATTAATTCTCATAGTGAATACTTTTAAAAACGTATAATAACTTGTAGTAAAGTTATTTCTCATTTATGTTGACATCAATTAAAATATAGTTACTATTATTTTTATATAATATTTACCAAGTGAGATTCATATATTCTTGAATGGCATGGAAAGGTTATAGTAACACTTTATCTTATATTCTCTAATTTTATACACACAAAAATAATATAGACATAGCTTTAAATCACATGTATAGGTCATTTTCATATACATGTTCATGGAAATTAGCATGACAACAGTTCTAGAAGGTCTCTGACTAAAAATTTTTAAAAATCATTCAATTATTTTACAATGTAAAACAATATAAACATAATGAAAATACATTTTTATATTACTTGGTCATTTTAAAAATAATTTTCCGAGAAATACATTTAAAAAAATAAAGAATGCATTAAGTTTTAAGTAAAATTTTTAAAAAGGAGCAAACAAACATTTCTCAAGCAGCACTTCAAGACAATGCACAATTCAGGACAAATATATCCTTAATAATATATATTATGCCTTGCCAAAACTTCATTAGAAATATTTCATTTACTAAAATTATTATTTGCACATCATAATTTTATATTTATATGTTAATACTTTATTATTATATTTCAGAATGAAAGTACATTTCTGTTTTTGTTTCTCAGAGACAATTATTCACAGATACTTAAATGAATACAAATCATTTTCTGTTTTCTTCAAATATTACTTGCTACTATTAAACCAGTCACAAAGCAGTGAATTCAGGCAGTGATCAACTCAGTAAGAAATTGCCCTCAAATTATAATTTCACTAGATCTTAAGTGGTAATTACCACTGCAATATCAGCATTCCTGGCAAAGATAATTTAGTTTTCCTACTGTCCTTATATCAGAATGACCCTTTATAATATCATCTCCTGTATGTAGGAAGATATTTTCATGAGTTGACGTTTATGGCACATTTAAGAATAAGCTGTTTAAAGCACAAAGCAATTGATTTCTACAAAATAATTGAGACTGGAATTATACTGAATTAAAGTCATTAATAGGAACAGTTTTACAGAGTACATATTTTTAAATAAATTTAACCAATTTATAAAACAGTTATTAAAATATATTTTCATATTAGGTAAAGTGAGTCTAGAATTATAGACTATAGGTAAGTTTATTCTTCTCATTTTAAATTATATTAACCATGTGCTTTGTAAAAGAAAGAAGCAATGTATAAAAACTATTCCTACCAAGTCTGTAAGATGAGTCCAGACTAATATTTGAGAGAATTTTCTAGACAAATTAACATACTTTGTAATAAAACGAAATGCTGAACAACCTAACAGAAAAAAGATAATTATGTTTGAGTTAGAGATATTCATTTATTGCTTAAATGGTAGAGAAACAGAGCATTTAATGTTGTTTCTGAATTTGGTTTTCTTTCTGATGTATTATGCAGGTTTTGGACAATTTACTTAAGAGCATTTTCTCTAAGAACTTGAAATTGAGAGGGTGAAATACCTTAGAGAGTAGAAAACAAAACTGCTTTGTTAGAAGTTTACGTCTTATGTAGGTTTTATCCCTCTAGATTATATTTTCCACTGTTCGTGTTGTCTGTCTGATTTCACTCTCTGTATCTTGGGGCCTGGTTAGATGATTTCTCTCTATTTTTGCTCTCTCTCTGTTTTTGGCTGGGTCTTAAGTTTCCTCCTTCGAATTGCTAAGATAGCTTCTTTCCTGTATCACAAGATCTTTAACCCGTCTCTGTCTCCCTTTAGTTTGTGTTTTGCCCATAGTGTTTTTCCCACAGTGCTTTAACTTTGTCTGGCTTCCTCCTGTCTGCTTTTTCTCAGGATCTTTCACATTGTCTATTATATCATATGGATCCATGCTAGGATTTCTGAACTTTGGTAATATTGACATTTTGGACTAAATTTTTTGTCTTTGTGTTTTGGGCAGAGCTGGGCATGTGCAACAAGTTATATTACTTACCAATAGGCACCAGGGACAAAGGAAGCTAGGATTTATTGCCAGCTAGTACCCCAAGAAAGCTTCTCCAGGGCAGATGGAGTCTCGACTCCATCCCCCTGCATCCCCCTTGCACCACAGCTGAGGGACCCGAAAAGGCAGTCCTCCCTGGGTTATATACCTCAGGGGTGAAGCGGTTCACTGGACAAAACTTTGAAGCGTATCCTGATTCCAGAGGACACAGGAAAATCCCCAGGCTGTACTAGACAGTTACTCTCTACCTCAGAATATTGTATTTCCAGTCCATTTTGGGATGATTCTTTAGAGCTACAAGCAAGAAAGTGGGAGAACTGGGTCAGTCCAAGGACATCCAGAGAAATGTCCTGATGTCACTACTAAAATAATTTTGTTCAAAAATTGTATCTGGAAGTTCTAGGTATTCATTTATGTTTCTTTAAATTATAGTACTAATAGTAAAATATCTTAGTCAAAAATTAGGTTAAAATGAGTGTTTCTGTTTATGTAATAGGTAGCAGTCGTATGACAAAATCTAACAGGTATTTCTCTAAGAATTACCATGTCCCATTTATTATTCTGGTCCAGCACACATTAAACTAGAAACCCCTAATGAAGTAGAACTGCTGAATTTTATTGATTACAATTTCACAAAAGGACTATTAAAGCTGATTAAAGATATTTAGATGAATTGGACCATAAAAACAGGTTTCTCTCTTCTATTTCTGGAAATTCAGGAGATTAGATATGCTGAATGATCTTTTGGATTGTCACAACTAAATGTATAACATAATATTTAAAAACATACTTTAAAATCCAGTGGAAAATGTTCATAAAATTAAGTAATTCACAGATAACAAAAACAAGTTGAAAGTATTAATTCTTAGCAATAAGAGAACACCAAACCACCTTTTGCCCTGAAGCTTTCTGTTTAATATTTGAGAACTTGAGCTGCTTTGACGGTTGCTCTAGCAACTAGGACACATGATAAAGCTTAATGCCTAAGCAATGCAATGTGATAGGAGATTACCACATTAAATTGAGAATGCAAAATCTACAATCTAATGAGAATAAAATATAAGCTTTCCTAGATGTTGTTCCCGACTTTAGAACTGTGTAAAAAGGAAAACAACAACAACAACAACAACAAAACACAATCTCACAAATAACAATCCACCATGAGCATGGGATCAGAAGGGTTTGGATTTTGGCTTTTTAAAAAATGTTTGGACTATCTACATTATAGTGCTTGCACATCTCAAATCAGGAAGTACAAAATTCTAAATAATCCAATGAGCATTTCCTTTGTCAGCTTTGAAGATGTTCTAGATTTTGGAGTATTTCAGATTTCAGATTTTGGGGTTTGGGATGCTCTTTTCATTAGAGTTATATATAAGAATACAAGAATATCCAGGCTATTTCTCTATTTTGCAAATTCGCTAGTTGTCACACAATATGTCACAGATAGCCTGAAAACTTTCTAATTGTCTTAATGAATATGTGGGCTGGCAAAAAAAAAAAAAAAAAAAATCTCTCTCTCTCTCTCTCTCTCTCTCTCTCTCTCTCTCTCTCTCTCTCTTTCTCTCTCTCTCTGTATGCACACACACACACACACACACACACACGCACACACACCTATATCAATAGTAAATGCAAAGGGTTTTTATTTAGTTATTTTGCTTGAATGTATATTTCGTCAAACTTTCAACAGAAAGATAAGATGACATTGAACACCTATTTATGAAACTAAAACAAAATCTAGGTATTAAACTACTTTCTTTATCACTATTTTCCAAAGCAGAGATTTAAGCACAAAAATAGAAATTTAACTTTTTAATTATGAGGATAATTCACATGGGAATAAATCAAAAATAACTTGGACCCAAGTCTCACATGTTTAAATGTTGTCTGGTAACAAAGTCCCAGGTTCTAGGAAGGTGAAAGGTCAGCTACATATTGCTTCTTTGGTAAGTGGCAGATTTAATATCATTACTTTATGCCTAAATAACACTACTTTCAAATTATCATTACATATTATTTTAAATCCTAAGATTAATGAATATTAAATCATGATACTGAAAAATTGTTGGCTAAACTTAATATAAATAAAATGTTTGTCTTGATTTATTATATTTTAATAAGTGCTGTTATTACAGAATACAAAATAGAGACTTTGGTATCTTATCTGTTTGATTCAGTATAAGAATTTAGGTTTATGAAGTGAATCTTTATAATTCTACCTTTACATCAATATACTCTAATTGAGATACATTTTAATTGTAAAAAAAATGGTATATGTTATCAAATGGTTCTGGGAATGCCCGGATAATTTTGAAAATCATATGAATGTATTTTAAAAATTACTTGAATTTTCAGTGAATGTGTAAAAGGTGTAATACCTGATGTATTTCCAGTTTTCAAATTTTGTAATCTTACTGTATTTTATCTTGATATGTTATGTTTATTTTATAATTTTCTTAATTCTTTTGGAATTTAAAATGTGCACAGTTGTGAGGTAATGAACGTTTTGTTTTGCCAAAGGCTCATGAGAAATTGGGGTTCTATATTACATATAATTAATGTAAGGGTGCTCATTTCATGTATATTAAGACAAGACTGAATATCAATCCGTAAGTCAAAATTTAAGCTTCTCCTAAGAATATAAATAAATGAAAAATGTCATCAGCATTTATTTAAGATCAAAATCAAGTCCGGGCATGGTGGCTCACGCCTGTAATCCCAGTACTTTGGGAGGCCAAAGCGGGTGGATCATCTGAGGTCAGGAGTTCGAGACCAGCCTGACCAACATGGTGAAACCGTGTCTCTACTAAAAGTACAAAAATTAGCCAGGCAGGTGGTGGGCACCTGTAATTCCCTCTACTCAAGAGACTGAGACAGGAGAACTGCTTGAACCCAGGAGGTGGAGATTACAGTGAGCCGAGATCCTACCACTGCATTCCAGCCTGGGCAACAAGAGAGAGACTCCGTCTCAAAAAAATAATGATAATAATCAGAGATGTATATTTAAAAGGGAAAATATTTTTTATCTATCTTAAAACTTTATCAACTTGGATGGGAGCTGGGGATGTATTGCAATGTATAGGAAAAAATAGTAAGTATTATATACAACTTGAATTTAGGAAAGTATTCTATGAAGACTTTCCTCTCCAGAAGTTATGGAATCCTTGACACTATAATATATAGAGTTTTACTCACTTCGTCAGAATGACCAACAAGATGGTGAATTTCAACCTAAATATCTGTCAGTAGAAAACACTAGTTGAATAAATCAGGCCTCAGTGATCTGACACCTTAATAATTGTCTATGTGATTGATAGGCTGCTGTTCAAAAGACAGTGAGTTTGCAATTTTTATTTTTTTTCCTGAATCTGTTGGCTGTGTTTTAGTGTTTACTTTTACTTTTGTTGCCTGTGCTTTTGGTGAAATATCCAAAAAAATCTTGCCAAGTCATACCAAGTAAAATAATCCACAGAATGAAAAATACCACATGATCTCACTTATATGTTGAATCTAAAAAACAACAACAACAAAAAAAAAACCCTCAAATGTATAGAAACAGAATAGAAATGTGGTTATCAGAGGTGGAAGAGCTGGGAGTGGGGTCAAAGAAAGGAGATGGAAGTCAAGGGTCTAAAGTTTCAGTTATGCAGGATGAATGTCTAGAAATATACTTCATGAAAACTATTGTACAGTATATTGGAAATTTGATAAAAGCAGATTTTAGGTTCTGTTACTATACACAAGAGTATAACAGTTAGAGATTATATATGTTAATTGTATTGATTGTTGTAATATGTTCCCTATATATAGTATATAAAAACATCATGTTCTACATTAAATAACACGGAAAAGAAATGAAGACCTCTTTGATTTAAATAGACTACAGATGTGCCAGTATATGATGTTTTAAACTCTAGATGTTAGTACAGAGAAGTAAATAGAGGTTATGTTACTTTAAGAAAACAAAACAAAAACACACAAAAAAGCAATAGACCACAAAATATTTCTATGGGAAAATTAGTGATAGTTTCAGCTTCTATTTTAGCTGTTTCCTTTAACCCTCAGAAGATACATTGCTGTTGTGTTAAAGACTCATTCTTATTCTAAATACCTTCAGAGAGTAAGTATGGGTTGCCAGGCCTACATGAAAATATACTGTCAGTCTGTTCTTTACATTCGTTGAGACAATGCAAAAAAAAGTTCTAGAGAATAATTTCCCTCACACCAAGTTGTGTGTAATATTCTCTTGATCATCTCCATGGCTGTTTGGTGTCACCATCTTTTTGACATTATATATCTTAGTTCAAGATGGCTCTAGGCCTTTAAAAATAAGAAACTCATAGTCAGCAAGCCACACAGCAAAACTATTCAACTAAACAAGATGCGCTTGAATACTGTAAATAGGTGCCATAGTTTTCATGCAGTACATGGCGAGACATGTGTACATTTCTAGACATTTATCCTGCATGATCTAAACTTTGGCTCTTTGACTTCCATCTCTCTCTTTCTTCAACCCCACTCCACCTTCTTTTGATTACCACTTGAATACAGTAAATGGTACCATCTAGAATCCTGAGATGCAGGAAACTAATACATTTTACCTTCCTGTAGCAGTTTTAACTTAATACAAAGAGGGACCACTCTGTGGAATTTATGACTGTGAAGACCAGAACAGAGTCAGGAAAAACAGTGCAGAAATGGAGAACAAATAACCTCAGAAAAATGATAAGAACTGAATCCACTGATCTTATGACAAGAGGATTACTTATGATATAGTTTGCTGTTGCCCAAAAGGAAGTTCTTCTTTCATTAAATATGTCTAACAGAGATATTGAATAACTGTATTACCTGGAAAATATATAGTTCAATAAATATAAAGGTAAAAATGTATGCACAATGTGAAAGGGTATAATAGAAAGAGACAATTCCTTGCATGTAACCAGGAAATCAGTAGTATATGAAATATATTAATATATGAAATATAGATACAACTTCTTAAAATCAATAAGACAAATTACAATGAATTGACTAAAACAGGGGCAAAGAATATAAATTAAAAAAAACAGGATAGAAAACATGAATAATGAATGAACATATAATGAGATTCTCAATTTTCCTAGCAATAAGATAGTTAATATTTAAATGATCATCTGTATAGTTTGGACATCTACTCCCAATCTCATGTTGAGGTGTAATCTCCAATATTGGAAGTAGGGCTGGTAGAATCATGGCGGCTGATTTTTCATGAATGTTTTAGCGCCATCTCCTTGATACTGTCCTCATGATAGTGAGGGTGTTAATGTGAGATCTGGCTGTTTAAAATTGAGTGGCATCTCCTTCTCGCTCTCTCCTGCCCCCACTCTTGTCATCCCTGCTTCACCTTCCACCATGAGTAAATCCTCCCTGAGGCCTCCCCAGAAACCAAGCAAATACCAGTGCTATGACTCCTGTACAACCTGCAGAACTGTGAGCCAATGAAATGTCTTTTCTTTATAAATTACCCAGTCTCAGTTACTTCTTTATAGCAATGCAAGAACAACCGAACACAAAAAATTGGTACCAGACGTGTGGTATTGCTGTAAAGAAACCTGAATGTGGAAGCAGCTTTGGAACTGAGTAATGGGCAGAGAGACTTTGGAACAGTTTGGAGGTCTCAGAAGACGGCAGATGAAAGAAACTTGTAACTTCTTAGACACTAGTTAAGTGGCTCTTACCAAAATGCTGATAAAAATGTGGACAGTGAACTCCAGGATGACCAGGTCTCATATGGAAATGAAGACTCTATTGGAAACTGGAGTAAATGTCATCCTTGTTATGCCTTAGCAAAGAACTTGGCTGCATTATGTCCATGCCCTAGGGGGATCTGTGGAAGTCTGAACATGAGAGTGATGACTTAGAGTATCTGGTAGAAAAAAATTTCTGTTCAACAAAGCCTTCAAAAAATGACCTACCTGCTTCTAACAGCTTCTATACACACACACACACACACACACACACATATACATACACACACACACACACACACACACACACACACACACACACACACATATGTTTTTGTTTTTGAGACAGAGTCTCACTCTATCACCCAGACTGGAGTGCAGTAGCATAACCTCGACTCATTTCAACCTCTGCCTCCCAGGTTCAAGCAATTCTCCTGTCTCAGCCCTCAAGTAGTTGGGACTACAGGTGTGTGCCACCATGCCCAGCTAATTTTTTTTTTTTTATTTTAGTAGAGATAGGGTTTCACCATATTGGTCAGGCTGGTCTTGAATGCCTGACCTCGGGTGATCCACTTACCTCAGCCTTCCAAAGTGCTGGGATTATAGGTGTGAGCCACCGTGCCTGGCCGGAAGTTATATTTAAAGGGAAAGTAGAGTGTAATAGTTTGGAAAGTTTGCAGCCTTACCACATGGGAAAAAAAAAAAAAAAAAAAAAAAAAAAAAAGCTTTTGGGGAGAGGATTCCAAGCAGACTTTGGACTTGTTAGAGAGATTATAATTACTAAAAAGGAGCCAAGTGCAAATAGCCAAGACAATGGGAGAAAGACCTTGAAGGCATTTTAGAGATCTTCAAGGCAGCCCTTTTCATCACAGGGCCAGAGGCCTAAGAGGAAAAACTGATTTCCTGGGCCAGTCCCACAGTCCAGCTGCCCTGTTCAGGCTTGGCACACTGCTCCCTGCGTCCAGGGCACTGTAGCTCCATCACTGGCTCAAAGGGCCCCAGATACAGCTGGGGCCACTGCTTCAAGGTGTAAGCCATAAACCTTGGAAGCCTCTACATGGTGATAAGCCTGCAGGTACACAGAAAACAAGGGTGACGGAGACTTGGCAGCTAATGTCTAGATCTCAGAGAATGGATAAGAAAACCTGGATGCCCAGGCAGAAGTCTGCTGCAGGGGCAGAGACATAACAGATACTCCACTAGGTAGTGCCGAGATGGAATGTGAGGTAGGAGGCCCCACACAGTGTCCCCACTGGGGCACTTCGTAGTGCACCTGTAGAAAGGAGGACCCTGTTCTCCAGATCTCAGAATGGAAGCTTGCACCCTTCACCTGGAAAAGCCAGAGGCACTAAACTTCAATTCATTAGAGCAGCCAAGAAGACCATACTTTGCAAAGCCACAGGTCATGAGAGACCACCTCATGGAGCAGAGTGCCTGAATGTGGGACATGGAGTCAAAGATTATTTTAGAGCTTTGAGATTTAGTGACTGTCTTTCTAGATTTCAGACTCTGTATGGTCTGTACTGCCTTTCTGTTGGCTGATTTCTCCCTTGGAATGGAAATGTTTAACCAATGACTGTACTCCCATTTTACCTTGTAGGTAAATAATTTGTTTTGATTTTACAAGCTTATAGGTGGAAGGAACAAATCTCTAGATGAGATTCGAGGCTTGAAGTTGGAAATTGGGACTTTTGAGCTAATGCTAGAATCAGTTAAGACTCTGAGGCACTGTTAGGAAGAGATGATTGTATTTTTCAATGGAATAAGAACATGAAATTTAGGAGGCTGGGGTGGAATGATATAGTTTGCACATCCCCTCCAAATATTATATTGAGATGTAATCCTGTGGTGGAGGTGAGGCCCAGTGTGAGGTGATTGGATCATGGGGGCAAATTTCTCAGAAATGATTTAGTGCCATTCTCTTGGTGCTGTCCTCCTGATAGTAAGTGAGTTTTTGAGAGATATAGCTGTTTAAAAGTGTATGGTATCTTCCCCTACACTCTCTCTTGCTCCCACTCTTTCCACCTGACATGCCTAGTCTTGTTTTGTCTTCCACTATGAGTGAAAGCTTCCAGAGGCCTCCCCAGAAACCAAGCAGATACTGGCACCATGCTTCCTGTATAGCCTACAGAACCATGAGCTAATTAAACCTCTTTTCTTTATAATTTACCCAGAGACATGTACTTCTTTATAGCAATGCAGAAATGGCCTAACACACCACCTCACAAATTTTGTCAAAAAACAATAAATTTGAAGATAACAGATACTAAAATTGTAGCCAGGATGTGGGACAACAGAAACTTTGTAAGAATGTAGTAGGTTTCAAATTGGTACAATATGCAAACTCGTATATTTGAACATGTTTTTTCCATGTGCCTAATAATTACATTCTTAGATATATGCCCTTGAGAAACTCCTGCAGATATGCACATAAAAATATTTCATATAATTATAAATATTAATTGTAGTTTTATTTATAATGCTAAATATGAGAAGCAAGCTAGATATTAATAGGCTAAAGAATAGATATATTAATTATAACGTAACACAATGAAATAGCAAATGGTAACATAAACGAGCAACATAGAGAACATATGCCTACATGGATGACTCTCAAAAAACATATATGTATATTACATTACAAAATAATAAGAAAATTACAGCCTATTATACATATTAAAACTTATAAAGCAATATGTTATACTTATTTAATGCATAAATATTTAGTAGATTTATATGGTATGCATGGAAAAGATTTTGAAAAGCAGAGATACTAGTTATAATTTTGGGGAATGGAAGAGCAAGGAGAAGAAAAGTAAAAAGGATAGCTCTTAAAGTGTATCTAAGGTTATACCTTAAAATAGCTTCTGAAACAAACATGGCAAAATGTTAAAATTGACTAAAATAACAAATCCAGGTATTTGTTATTTTATTCACATTTTCCTATTATTCCATTAATATAAAAATGCTTATTTTTATATTATATTTAGAAAAATACGAAAATTATGCTTGTTTCGTAAATAATCTGATATTTATTTATATTTTTCTTCATTTCTTATTACCATTTATTGACTACCTTCAAGGATTCTTGCTAATGGGTCACATTGGTCTTCTTTCTGTCCCTGTTATATTCTGAGGGTAAGCCTCAAGGCTCTAGCACTGGCCATTCCCTCTGTCTGATAACCTCTTCTCCAAGATTTCTTACAGATCAGGTCTTTTTTCACTTTTGGGTGTTAGGATAACATATCCCCATGATGTAAGCTTCTGTTAAGCACCATTTATTTAATTACATTACATAGGAACAGATGTTCTTCTAAATCCCTGTGCACTCTTCACCAATGTGAGATTAAGCTGAACCCAATGTCTACTGAGCTGCTGTAGCTGTTAGGGCTCAGAGACAACTACATAGAAACAAAAATGGACATAGTTGCTACACTTAGTGTACAGGACTCAATTTCCTGGGCTTTTTGAATAGATTGTTTGGTCTGTCAGTTTGAACACTGTAGATGGGTAGGTTAAAGCCACCCTTTCTAAGGCTCTGGATTATGGAAACAAATCACCATTGGTGACTGATTTGTCTGAGCCACTCCTGTACATGCCCACAGGAAGTGCTTTTTATTTAATGTGACAACTTGAAACCAAATTGATGTATGTGCCTGACACTATGTTTCTGAGGAGATGCTACTACAACACACCACACTTGTAACTCATGTTAAAGTTGGACTGTGTATCTAGACCTAGATATGATCTTCTAGAAAAAGGAAGATCATATCACAAGAGGCATTGTTTTATATGGAACCTGAAAAAATGACTAGATTAGACCTTTAACCTCCTCTTGAGGCTATTGATAATAGCTCCTTAATGTTGACACTTTTTCAGGTGACAGATCAGTGATTCCAGCTGCACCATTGTGAGTCTTGAATCCAATTTGTGTCATTTATTTGGCTTTCTTGAACATTTGAAGTCAGATGATGATATTACTTCTGTCACAAAACCTACCCAACAATGGCTGATAACTGACCCTCCCTCCCTCGCTAATATCTTCCCTGTCCATGACAATTTGGTCATTATTCATTAAATATAGCTTTCCCATAAAGAATCATACCTTCTCAACTTTTTATGAGTAATTATCAGGATTAAAGATTGAGAGGTTAAGTGTGTGTGTGTGTGTGTGTACTTTCATTCATTTTTTTGTTTTTTCTTAACTTATAGTTTCAGAGGAACAACTGCAGTTTATAACATAGGTAAATTTGTGTCATGGGGTTTGTTGTACACTGATACTGTGATAATGTTGCATAAATAATTTTATAACCAACAAAAAGACCAAAGAAAAGGAGTAGAATATGCAAGAAAATGTGGTATATTAATGTAACTTTCTCCATAGTTCAGACTAAAAAGTTAATAGAAAAAATACATAGGAGTTTTTGGTGCTTTAAAATTTGGTGCAAGTATGTTTGGTTGTATTTATGTTTCACATAGTATCAATGTTAAAGTTTACAACATTTTATTCTCCTTGGTAGTCACTATTTTAATGGTTGATAAATCTTAATGATGTATTTAAGTGCACTAAACATTCACCAAGTATTTTTTATTTTTTGATTCACAAATCTGTTTATCACATTTTATGAACTATTTTTTTCAAGACTGTCTCAGAATTTCTGTATTTCTAAATATTGTGAAGCATAAGATAACAATTTCATTAATCACAAATAACGAATTTAAAAAAAAATCTAGAGATGATCTTATTATGCTAATGGGACTGCTCCTTAAAGAGTGAACATAATTACGGACCACAGTAAAGGAGTTGGAGATGCCGGAAAGGCCATAGCAGAAAATTAAAGAAGGAGATGGAAAGCTTAAGAGTTAGGCATCTTGGAAATAATTGATTATATGAGACCAGAAAATCTACCCTCTACCTACGTTCCCCAGGAGGACCCTAAAGACACTTCCTTCATTAATGCAATAAAGAATGTTATTACATTTTAAAAATATCACCTTTAAGAAACTCAGTAGTTCCCATGCTGTGTAAGTCATACTTGATAATACGAGAGACCACCATTGAGTTAAACTAAAATAGTAAGGCACTTTCCAAAAATAAATGAAAAGATATTTGCCATATGATTCAGAAATTTTATGTCTGGGCATGTAATCCAAAAAATTGAAAGCAGGGATTAACAGATATTTTTACATCCATGTATATAGAAGTATTATTCACAATAACTAAAACGTGCAAGCAACCTGTGTTTATTGATGGATGAATGAACAAAATGTGGTGTATTCATTGATATGATTGGCTGTGTCCCCACCAGATCTCCTCTTGAATTGTAGCTCCCATAATTCCCACGTGTTGTTGGAAGGAGCTGGTGGGGGGTAATTGAATCATGTAGGTGGGTTTTTCCCTTGCTGCTGTCATAATAGTGAATAAGTCTCACAAGATCTGATGATTTTACATAGAGGAGTTCCCCTGCACAAGTTCACTCTCTTTGCCTGCTGCCATCTATGTAAGACATGACTTGCTCTTCCTTGCCTTCTGCCATGATTTTGCAGCCTCCCCAATCATGTGGAGCTGTAAGTCCATTAAAACCCTTTCTTTTGTAAATTGCCCAGTCTTGGATGTCTTTGTTAGCAGCATGAAAACAAACCAATACATTCACAAAATGGTATACTGTTCAACTTTTTAAAAGGAAGAAAATTCTGATATATGCTACAGGACAGATGAAGCTTGAGAATGTTAGGCTAGTTAAAATAAGTCATTCACAGAAACAGAGATACTGTCTTATTTTACTTACATGCAGTACCTAAAGTAGTCACATTTATATTAACAGAAGGTAGAATCATGCTTGTCAGGTGCTGGAGGGAGTGGGGAAAAAGATTATTGTTTAATGAGTACAGAGCTTTAGTTTCACAAGATGGAATGTGTTTTGGAGATGAATGGTGGTGATGATGGCACAACAATGTGAATGTATTTAATACTACTGAGCTGTAGAGTTAATATAGTTAAGATAATAAATTTTATGCTATATTCATTTCACCACTATTAAACAGATGAAAATAAAAAAGTTTAAAATGTATTATTTGTTCATTATTTTACTATTTTAGTTGGTAACTGTTAAAAGAAATTGGGAGACAAGGATGATAATGACAAAATTCTCTTTGCATTGTAATTTCTTATATGGATAGCAAAAACAAGAAATAGGACTAGACCTTTTTTATTCTTAGAATTAAATTATAGAATGAGGTTCCAATTTCAATGTTTAGAATAAATTGTATTTTGTTTAACTAACAAAGCAAAAAATATATAGTTGAACTGAAATACAGTGTCAAAATAATGGATTTGAGTTTCTATAAGATTATTAAAAATATATGCAATTTCTGAAATATACATATATCTCTATTTGATGTATGCATGATGGTGTCTAGGAATAATAAAGCTAATTTTACTTCTTCATTGTGTAATGCATCACAATACATTATTATTGGAATTAATTTTTCAAAACCATAGGTGACAGCAAGTAATATTCTAAGTATTTTGTACATTTTGCTGCTGTGTACAAAGTTAAGGAAGATAACATCAAAGAACAAACGGTTTGAGTAGTTTTGGCAACAAATGTGTGAAGATAAAGTAGCATAAAGTGATGAATAAACTATAATATTATAGCTTATAATTTGGCCTGAAAGAGAGAAAATAAACATTAAATTGCTATTCAGCTGGTTGTCAATCTGATTTCGCTCCTGCTATGGCTTTATCAGGTATATATTTCGGATGAGATAAATTTTTTAAATTTCTTTCACAAGGTTTTTTAATTAAAATATATTTAGATATTAGATCATCTAATTTAAAAATATCACAAAAATAAAAATAATATAATACATATTGTTGTTTGAAGCATATATAACTGCAATTAATCAAGAACTATTTAGCTAAAATTGATTTTATTTGGGTAAACATACAATCGCAGAAAACAAATAGTTATTTTTTTCTTTTTTGTAACATCTAGGTGCATTTAGACAAACAATCTTATTTAAGGAAATTGTTGGTTAAAATTAAGCTTATCATCTGGACGTCATCTTTAAAAGTTTTCAATTCTTTTAACTTACAGTATGGTTTAAAATAAATGTAATAATCTGAAACAAGAACTTAATAAACACATGATTACTTTAAAGATGTATTAGTTTTGTATAAATTTAGTATTTCTGAAAGGACTCATCTCAAAGACAGTAGGTTTAGAAATTTCATATTTTTGTACTCTACAGTAATAAACTCTTTAACACATTTCTCACCAGTGCCCTTGTTTGTGAACTCATTTCTAGAGGAAGATGGACCTTCACCTTTCCTGTAGGGCTGTTAATACTGTCAAGAAGAGCAAAGAACTTTTACCCTTTCAGACCTCAGGAGACCACTGCTCTCTCTTTGTTTCATCAAAGGTGAGAACTGTCGGAAGGCACATTTAATCACAGGCCATATCAGGAATATGTTCTGGGACCACAGTGAACCTAAAGCCTTACTCCAAGCTCTTAAGTAGGTACTGGACTTTACTGGTTGGTAAAGAATTATGACATCTGTTCTTATCAGTTCTTATTGTGGGAGTATTGAGACATAATACAATATAGTTTTAAAATAGAGTAGAATAGTTTTTTAAAAGCTACACCTTCAAAACTGAATATAACCACAAATCAATTACCTCAACGTTTAGAAACAATACTGGATTATTACTATAGTAAAATATTTACATATGTTAATTCATTTATTTATCATGATAGTCAATAAAGAACATTTTTTTACAAATGAGACCAAAGAAAAATTAAAATCAGTTTTTAAAGATAATGAACAACCTAGAACTTAAAGTCAGGTAAGCTTAACTAGAAAATTGTTCCCTTTTCACTCTGTAGCATGGCATTCCTTATTTTCAGGATTTGGTAATAAACATAAATGTCATTCACAAGTTCAATTGAACACAATTAATTTAAAATATTACTTAAAATTTTCAATTTTGGTGTATTAAAGAAGTTACAGATAGGAAGTCTAATTGTCTCAGTGTGATCTTGTTGTCACTTTGTGTTACAATTAATGTAAAGTATTTGCCCTTCAGGCTAATTTTGGTCCAAAATACTTTTCAGACTCACTCACCTCAGCTCTGTCAGAACTTTTTTTTTTTTTTCCGTTATTTTGTTTTAATGGTGACACCAGCACAGTGGCATTTAATTTCAACTAATGAAAACACTGCAATATTTGAATTATAAGTGTATTAGAACAAATAATGTGATCTGGGCATCACTACTAAATGAAAAGCTTTGTCTTACATTAAAGTGAATGAACCTGAGACATTTTAAAAACGAAAGTGCAAATTAATCTTCAAGAGAGTCAATGTCTGGTTCTTGTTTTCCTAGAAGACAGGCAGTCAATAGTGCTTTTGTGGTTAGGCGAGACATCTCACGATCGTACCAATAAATGCTTCTTATTTATTTTGTTTGATTTGAGTTCAGTTTCTGTTATTTTTGACAGATATTTGTCTTAGTAACATAAGCTGGATACCAAAGTCCTGCTATAAGTCCTCAAGCACATATATCTGTTCTTTTTTACAGTATACACATATCATAATATTTAATATGCTACAATAATAATATTTCAGACTTAATGAGCAGAAATAGTGCTTCAGCAAACAACTATCTGAACCCATTACCAGTGATTTCAGGAATACTGAAAATGACAAGTGACCATCAATATAATTATCTGCATTTATAAACTTTTATGTTATAATAAAAGAAAAACATAAGCAAAAAATTATGAATTAAAATAATTGGAATGCTGAAGTTAAAAAAAGTAATATCATTTTAGACAGAAAGAACACCTACTTAAATTAAAAATAATAATTAATGGGAAAAATCAAGGGTCTTATTTGGTAAGAACTGAGAACTTAAAGGCAGTAGATAAAAACACTGAGAGAAAATTTGACAGTGAGACTGTAGAAAACAATTATGCGTGTATTAAATTATTTTATGTATAATAAACAGAAGAATAGAGAAAGAAGTAAAAGTATCATGTAAGTCACATCTCATCAGTTGTGGCTCATATGAGTCACATCTCATCTCAGCAAAGTCCTTTGTCTCTAAAAATGTAGGGCTTTCTAAATAAAAACAAAAATAGTAAAAATAGAATGAACTGATATTTGGTCAAACTAACCAGGAGTAAAAAAGTTTTCTTAAAAAGCCCATACTATGAAATGAGACAAATGTGTAATATATAGAAAAAAAAAAAAATCTATGTAGATGGAATACTCAATTTTAAATACCTTGAATGAAGATGTGGTATAAAAATGAGGTGGTTGAGCTCCATGGATGGTGGCTCACACCTGTAATCCCAGCATTTTGGGAGGACGAGGTGGGCAGTTTACCTGAGGTCGGGAGTTCGAGACCAGCCAGATCAACATGCAGAAAATCCATCTCTACTAAAAATACAAAATTAGCTGGGCATGGTGGTGCATGCCTGTAGTCCAAGCTACTCGGGAGACTGAGGAAGGAGAATTGCTTGAACCTGGGAGGCAGAGATTGCAATGAACCAAGATCGTGCCATTGCACTCCAGCCTGGGCAATAAGAGAGAAACTCCATCTCAAAAAAAAAAAAAAAAAAGTAAAAAAAGTGAAAGTGAGGTGGTTGGATTTAGATAGGAGCTGCGATAGGAAGGCCGTTAAGATGGCCCCCGATTATCTGACAATATCCTGATACTGGCAACCTTTAATACTTTTCTCCTGTTGAGCGTAACTTGGATATGCCCTTTGCTTCTGACCAATGCAATACTGTCAAAGTGATGAGATATCATCTTCCTGATTGCATTACATGCAACTTCTATCTCGCTAGCAACAGGCTGTCTCCATTGACTGTCTCCTTTGCAGGTTTGATGAAATAAGCCAAAATATGGGAAAGCCCACTTAGTAGGGATTAGGGAATAGACTCTGACAGCTAGGCAGCAAAAACCTGAGGCACTCAGCCTGTTATCATGCAAAGAATTGAAACTTAACATTTATGTGAGCTGGCAGTTGATCCTTCCCCAGTCAAGATTCTGATAAAATGCATCCCACTTTGTGAAATGCAAAAGAACAGCAGATACAGAGAGATAATGCCTGGACTTATAACTCAGAGAAAAATGTGAGTTGTTAATGCATGAATTTTTAGTTATTACATTTGTATAATATTGTCACAAAAATGTCTTGGTAGAGAGTGTGTATGAAAATTCTCTTGGGAAAACTTCAGAATTTTAAATGAAACAAAAAGCAAGATCATTAGATGAATCTGAAAAAAGAAACAAATTAATAATAACAAAATATTATTATTTTTAAAGCAGAGGTTTTATATGTCATATTATCTTATAACACCATTAAATCCAAATGTTTAGAATAATATGAATACTACACAGAAAAAAAGAAATGTATTCAGGAAATCGTTAGATAAAAATAGAAAATAAAATAGAGATAAAAATACATAAAATATAAAGCAAAAAACAAAACTGATTATAAAACTGACAGGAGACCATGGTCACTGGACATAGAAAAAATATGGTATTAAACACCTTGATTGAAAAGCAAAACATATCTAGCAAAAGAAAAATCAGAATGCACAAAATTAAAGATTTAATTAGTACATTTGAAAACAATAATTATGCAAAAATAAAATGATAAATAAATCTATTCTTTGAAATGACCACCAATATATATAAAACTCTCAGAAGCTTGTTTAAATACAGAAATAGATAAAAATTGGATTTTAGCAATTGGAACAGAAACATGCTCACAGGTACAAGACAGTTTACTTAAAAATATAGCTATATACAGCTGTATACAAAAAATATTGTATGTAAATTTATAGATAAAATTGGAAAAATAAAAACATAATGCTTTTCAGAAAACTGTAAATAATCAAAATTACCTAAAAAAAAAAAAAAAAAACTAGGAAATATGAACAGGTGAAATCTATAACAAAATTCGTTACACAAATATGTTAAAACAGAAAACAAAACAAAAATGAAAGAAAAATGTTGGATATGGCTGCTGATAAAATTCTCAACTACACATGAAAGACGAAAAGTATAAAACTTAAGTTAGAACCAAAAAAATATTGAAATTAAAATTTTTTGCAGCTTCAATTTTTGTAAACACGGTAACTTTATGACTAGGTTCACATAAGACCATACATAAGCATAGATATTGATTAATTCATACACACACAAACAATTCTACAATAATAGTTGGAGTTGGCAATAGCCATAAACAATAATGGATAGAACAACCAAATGGAAAATCAACAAAGATATAGGAAACTTGAACAGCACTATTAACCAACTTTCTTTAACTCAAATCTAATGAATACATCACATATCAAGAGTAGAATGAACAATTTTCTGAAGAAAACATGGAAGACTCTTCATGATATACACTAAATAAAAAACTTAATAAATTTAAAAGAATTTAAATAATACAAAGTATATTGTCTGAACATTAGGGTATTAGAATAAGAAAGCAGAGGGATATTGGTAATTCGCAAATATTTTTAAGTTACAAATATCACTTGTATACATAGCCAGTGAGAGTAAGGAAAAATCCAAGATAAATTAGAAAATATGTTGAGATGAATGAAATAAAAGGACAATATCAGAATTTATGAGATGTGGCTAAAATCGTGTTTAGAAAGGCATTTATGTATGTAAATTTCTATATTAAAAGAGACAAAATCAAGGTATTAATCTGAGCTTCAACATTAAACAACTAAATAAAGAGCAACCTAACCATAAAACAAACATAAAGAAGAAAATAAAAATTCGATCAAAAATAAATTAAGCAGACAGCAGAACTTTTTTTTTTTTTTTCTTTTTTTTTTTTTTCTTTTTTTTGAGATGGAGTCTCGCTCTGTCGCCCAGGCTGGAGTGCAGTGGCGCCATCTCGGCTCACCGCAGTGTCCTCGTCCCGGGTTCACGTCATTCACTTGCCTTAGCCTTCTGAGTAGCTGGGACTACAGGCGCCCGCCACCACGCCCAGCTCATTTTTTTGTATTTTTAGTAGAGACAGGGTTTCACCGTGTTAGCCAGGATGGTCTCGATCCCCTGACCTCGTGATCCGCCCACTTCGGCTTCCCAAGGTGCTGGGATTACAGGCGTGAGCCACCGAGCCCGGCCACAGCAGAAAACTTAAAAATATATTAATAGAAGTTAAAGCTGGTTTTTGAATACATTTTTTGAAAAGACAAACTTCTAGCTAGATTGGCCATATTGAAAAAAACAAAAGACTATAAGATAGAACGTAATGAATGATCTTACAAAAATTAAAAATATTATTAAGGAACACTATAAATAACTTTATTCAAACAAATTAGACCATGAAAGATAAAATTTTGAATTTAATATCATTCACAATCATACCAAAATAATAAAATACTTAGGAATACATTTAACAAAAGAAAAATAAATTTATACTGAAAACTACAATAAGTTGCTAAAAATATTAAAAAGGATCTAAATACATGGTGAGACATTCCACATAATTCTGCCATAAGACCCAAAATTCTTAAAATCTATCCTGAGTTGATCGCAATTCTTATCATAATCCTGGAAGGGAAAATTTCTTCATAAAAAACTAAGCTCATTCTAAAATGTATATGGAAATGCAACACTTAGAATGCAAAAATCATTTTTTTTAAAAAATGAAATAAGTTGAAGCACTTATTTCTGATTTCAAACTTACTGTAATACTACAGTAAGATTTTGTTTAGCTGAATAAACATTAGGTAAGTGGAGCAGAATTCTGAGTGATAACTAAAGATGAGGAATCATCACGGCTTCAGTGTCTACTTATGCTGTTTTTGCTTTTATATTGTTAATGTACAGCACTTCAGTCTTTTTTGTTTGTTTGTTTAACTTTTTGGAGGTTCTCTTCAGGTGTCGTGATCTAGTATTCGGCAAAGATATAAATAGTCCCTATGTAGACTTATGAAGCTCTTAATATGAATGTTTCCAGTATTCTTTCCTAGAACTTCCAGCTTCACCCATCTCTCTGAACTTAAAATATGATCTACTAAACTTAATTTGCCCATTAGCCTGTGTTGCAGGGAAGTCCAATTCTTTGGCTCCCCTGTGCCACATCAGAAGAAGAATTGTCTTGGGCCACATACATAATGCACTAACGCGAATAATAGTTGATGGACTAAAAAATAAAATCACAAAAAAACTCATAATATTTTAAGAAAGTATATAATTCGTGTGGAGGCTGCACTCAAAGCCGTTCCGGACCGCTTGTGGCCCATGCGCCACAGGTTGGACAAGCTTGGTTGAAGATTCCATATAACAAATGGAACATAACAAGTTCCCGTTGACAAAATATCCCTCGAGCGGAAGCCAGGACTCACTTCCAATTGCTTTCCTTGTCTCAAGTATCACACTGAATGTTGTCCAATATATGACCACAAACGCATTTTTTTTCTTGTTTTCTACTTGCTTGAGTCAAGAGACTAATTTTGACACTTGTCACTTTCCTGATAGCCATATCTGGAAAACTGAGTAATATTTCCATATGCTCAGCATAACGCAGTCTTTCTATTCTGTAGTTACTACAAAGTAAAACAACTTCTGAAAAATATAGTGAAGCAATATTACTTCGTGTTCGGCTTCATCACTTTATTTTTTGAAATTAACTACAGCTATGAAGTTCTAATGGAGTACAGCCTGTATTGTTTCTTTTGTAGTAAAGAAAAGCATGCTCTTTTGGGTATGACCTTCTTTAAGTATTGCAATTTTCTGTCACCTTCTGATATTTGTAAGTGGTCATTCATTTGTCTCTTTCCATATAGACTTTTTTTGCATAACTACTAAATTAATTTTTCTCTTTTTTAGGTTCGGGGGTATATGTGAAGATTTGTGATATAGGTAAACTCATGTCGCAGGGGTTTGTTGTACAGATTATTTCATCATCCAGTACCCAATAGTTATATTTTCTGATCCTCACCCTCCTCCCACATTCCACCCTCAAGTAGACCCCAATATCTGTTGTTTCCTTCGTTGTGTTAACAAGTTCTCATTATTGAGCTGCCACTTATAAGTGAGAACATGAAGTGTTTGGTTTTCTGCTCCAATATTAGTTTTCTGAGGATAATAGCCTTTAGTTCCATCCATGTTCCCACAAAGCACATGCACAAAGCACATTTAGTCAAATAATCAGAACCTTCAGACTTAAGGTAGGTTACAAAAAATTTCAATGATTTTGTATTCTTTTATGTGTAAGGGCACAATAAAGATACGATCAAGGAACATAAAACTTCAGAAGGTTTACTACATTAAAATCTTTGAAAATTCTGGGTAATATTAGTAAGAAGAAATATATATCAAATTGGAAAAAAAATGTGTGTGCATATATAAAATAATTTTTTTCTTTTCTTTTCTTTTTTTTTTTTTTTTTCCGAGACGAGTCTCCCTCTGTCACCCAGGCCGTAGTGCAGTGGCATGATCTCGGCTCACTGCAAGCTCCGCCTCCCGGATTCACGCCATTCTCCTGTCTCAGCTTCCCGACCAGCTGGGACTACAGGCACTCACCACCACGCCCAGCTAACTTTTTGTATTTTTATTATAGTGTTAGCCAGGATGGTCTGGATCTCCTGACCTTGTGATCCACCCGCCTTGGCCTCCCAAAGTGCTGGGATTACAGGCATGAGCCATCATGCCTGGACAAAGTCTACTTTTAATCTAAAATATTGATGAGTCTCCCTTCTCCAGTAAGGATATAAAAGCATTATCAGAATCTAAATCTTTCACTATGAAAACCAAAACAAGCTATATAAGCTATGGAATCACATTGTTTTATTTATTTATTTTTACCCAGAAGAGATTTAGGATTCAAAAGCTCATAAATCAACTAAATTGCAAAAGTGATAGTCCTTGATATAAGAGAACGTATCACAGTGTTCTTGTCCCTGGTGGAAAACTAGGTGGAGAAATCAGAAAAATCTAAATAGGAGAAAGTAAATGTAATCATGAGATGGCATGAAAGAATAAAATTCTGATAAAATCTAACTGCAGAGCAAGTCACCACAAAATAAATTTTTCCCATGTGTTTTTACCGACGGTTTTTCTGTCCTCCTTAACATGAGAGCAGGATAATAGGACAGAGAGGGCTTCTCCCTCATAAAAATATCTTCAGGCTGAGGAGAATTATATCAAATATATCTTACATAAAGTATGCAGAAGAGTTAAATGAAACCATATATATGCACATATACTTATATTTACATAGGTTTAAATTTAAAAGTAAAAATAAGGCTTTTTTGTATTCAAAGCAAATATAAATATAATCGATTGCAGGGTGTATAACATATAAAATGCATATGTAGAAGCAAAATAGATAAAAGAACTCAAAGAGTAGAAAATAATTTCTGAATTGTATTGAGCTTGCTAAATTTATTAGAGTTTTTCAACTTTTTATTGTTTTTTCTTTTTTTTTTTTTTTTACTAAAAAAGTATGATCTATCCAAAAGAGGAAAAAAATAAAAATAAAAAATAAAGTCAGAAAAACAAATGTCAAATAGGAAAAAAATGGCCAATGTGATATACAAATACACTATTCTAAAAATTACATTAATGCAAATAAGTAAAATCGATAAAAGCAAGAAACTGTCAAATGTAAAGAAATATAAGCACACATCTACCTGATCTTTACAATAAAAACACTTAAATTTAAAGACAGAGAAACTGAAAATAGTGGGTTGAGAAAAGATATTTCATGCAAATATTATGTACAAAAATCTTGATGTGACATTAATGTCAGAAAGAAGGACTTCAAATAAAGAGCACTGTTAAAAAAATAAAAATCAGGAATTGTCCACTAATGAATGATTTAATTCATCAAGGATACATAACAATCATAAATAGATAGATAGATATCCCTTATAATATAGCTTAAAAAGTCAGAAAAAATTGTTGACAGAAGTGAATGTAAGAAGTAGAGCCACAATCCTAATCTTTATGTATTTGCTGGAACAATTAGATGAAATAGTGAACATGCATATAAAACATGCAAACAACACTAATATCCATACCGACCTAACAATGACCTGATTGTGACAAAGTAGAAATAAAACACCTACATACCCCACATCTATTAAAACTATTAAATAGTAAAACAAACAAACAAAACAACAAACACTTCAATCTTTGTCAGTGAACTTTTCAAACTTCTAAGGAAGAAATAAGACCAATGGTATGTAAAGTTTAAGAGAAGAAACAACTTCACAGTCACATTATGAGACAAGCATAAATGTGATTTCAACAGCTGGCAAAGTAATTCCAAGACAAGAGACTTATGGAAGAATATACCTCATAAACTATGACATAATAATTTATTAGAAAATATTAGAAACTGGATTTGCCTATGTAAAAATAAATCATACATCATGAGAGGGCTTTACGTGAGAATTGCAAGTTCTGTTTACAATTTTTAAAACAATAAAAATAATTCCTGACATTTAAGCATGAAAACAAAACATACGATCATCTCTACTGATGCAAAAGAAAATTACTAGACAAAACATAGCACCTGTTCATAAGAAAGAGAACTTCTTAAAAGAGCTTGTTTGAAAGAGTTACTGCTGGCCGGGCGCGGTGGCTCAATCCTGTAATCCCAGCACTTTGGGAGGCCGAGACGGGTGGATCACGAGGTCAGGAGATGGAGACCATCCTGGCTAACACGGTGAAACCCCGTCTCTACTAAAAAATACAAAAAACTAGCCGGGCGAGATGGCAGGCGCCTGTAGTCCCAGCTACTAGAGAGGCTGAGGCAGGAGAATGGTGTGAACCTGGGAGGCGGAGCTTGCACTGAGCTGAGATCTGGCCACTGCACTCCAGCCCCCGCGACAGAGTGAGACTCCGTCTCAAAAAAAAAAAAAAAAAAAAAAAAAAAAGAAAGAGTTACTGCTATTATGATACTCAAGATTTAGGAATTAAGGACTTTTTCACAAAGACTGCAAACAGAAAGATCTTATTTCAAAATTCCACTCAATTAGTTATTGGAAAACCTACCAACTCTGATAAGACAAGGAAAAAAATTTATGAAGATTGGAATGAAATAAATGAAGCTATATTTTCAAAGAAAATATGTTTATGTAGAGATGCAATGAAATGTCTGCAATATAGTAACATAAAACTCTTACAACAAATATATGCATAAATAATTACTACTTTAACTAAGGAGCAAAAGTGAAATGTACAGAAATGTATTTAACAAAAGATTTCCAAGACCTGTAGCAATAAATGCATTAATGTTATAGAGAAACTAAAAATCTAAACAAATGAAGAGTTATGTGTTTCTTAATTAGTGGTTTAATAAATAGAAAAACTAAACACACAAAAAAGGAACTGCAAGATGAGTAAACAAGATCCAACAAAATATCATATACAAAAATTATTAAAAATAAAGTTACACAGAAGGAAGCAAAGAAATAAACTAGTATATCGTTTCACCAAAAAACAAGAATAATTTAATTTAAAAATAAAAAAATAAATTTTAGGACAAAATGCACAAGAAAATAATAACAGAATTTATACTAAGAAATAAACAATAGTTTAATGAAATGTAAAAACCAGAAGGTGGCTGGCAAGATGGCCAGATAGGAACAGCCTGGTCTGCAGCTCCCAGCAAGATCAACACAGAAGGTGGGTGGTTTCTGCATTTTTCAACTGATCATCTTTTTCAACTCCAGCTCATCTCACTGGGACTGGTTAGACAGTGGGTGCAGCCCACAGAGGGCGAGTTGAAGCAGGGTGGTTCATTGCCTCACCCAGGAAGCACAAGGGGTCAGGGAACTCCCTCCCCTAGCCAATGGACTGTACCATGAGGAACGGTGCATTCTGGCCCAGATACTATGTTTTCTTCCCATGGTCTTCACAACCCACAGACCAAGAGATTCCCTCAGTTACCTACACCACCAGGGACCTGGGTTTCAAGCACAAAACTGGGCAGCCATTTGGGAAGACACTGAGCTAGCTGCAGGAGATGTTTTTTATACCCCAGTGGCGCCTGGAACTCTAGCGAGACAGAACCATTTACTCCCCTGGAAAGGGGGCTGAAGCTAGGGAACCAAGTGTTCTAGCTCAGCAGATCCCACCCCCACAGAGTCCAGCAAGCTAAGATCCACTGGCTTGAAATTCTGGCTGCCAGCACAACAGTTTGAAGTGGACCAGGGATGCTCCAGCTTAGCGGGGGGAGGGGCGTCTGCCATTACTGAGACTTGAGAAGGTGGTTTTCCTCTTAGAGTGTAAACAAAGCTGCCAAGAAGTTTGAATTGTAGCAAATTCACCACACTTCAGCAAGAAGAGAGTGAGGGCCAATATTCAACATTATTAAGGAAAAGAATTTTTGGCTGGGGGCAGTGGCTCATCCCTGTAATCCCAGCACTTTGGGAGGCCAAGGTGGGTGGATCTTGAGGTCAAGAGATCGAGACCATCCTGGCCAACATGGTGAAACCCTGTCTCTACAAAAAATACAACAATTATATGTGTGTGGCAGCACACGCCTGTAGTCCCAGGTACTTGAGAGGCTGAGGCAGGAGAATCACTTGAACCTAGGAGGCAGAGGTTGCACTGAGCCAAGATCATGCCACTGCACTCCAGCTTGATGACAGAGTGAGACTCCATCTCAAAAAAGCAAACAAAAAAACACACAAAAATTTTCAACTCATAATTTCATATCCAGCAAACTAAGCTTTATAAGTGAAGGATAAATAGAATCTTTTACAGACAAGCAAGTGCTGAGAGATTTTGTCACCACCAGGCCTGCCTTACAAGAGCTCTTGAAGGAAGCACTAAATATGTAAATGAAAAACCAGTACTAGCCTCTGCAAAAACACACCAAATTGTAAGGTCTGAAAAAACTGCATCAACTAACGGGCAAAATAATCAGTTAGCATCATAATAACAGAATCAAATGCACATATAACAATATTAACCTTAAATGTAAATGGGCTAAGTGCCCCAATTAAAAGACAGAGACTGACAAATTGGATAAACAGTCAAGATCCATTGGTGTGCTGTATTCAGGAGATCTATCTCATGTGCAAAGACACACATAGGATCAAAAGAAAGGGATGGAGGAATATTTATCAAGCAAATGGAAAGCAAAAAAAAAAAAAAAAAAGAAAAGAAAAGAAAAAAAGCAGGGATTGCATTCCTAGTCTCTGCTAAAGTAGACTTTAAACCAACAAAGATCAAAAAGGACAAAGAAGGGCATTACATAATGGTAAAGGGATCAATGAAACAAGAAGAGTTAACTATCCTAAATATACATGCACCCAATACAGGAGCAAAGCAAGATTCATAAAGCAAGTTCTTAGAGACCTACAAAGAACCTTAGACTCACACACAATAATAATGGGAGACTTTAACACCCCACTGTCAATATTATACAGATCAATGAGACAGAAAATTAATAAGGATATTTAGGACTTGATCTCAGCTCTGGACCAAGTGGATCTAGTAGACATCTAAATAACTCTCCACCCCAAATCAACAGAATATACATTCTTCTCAGAACCACATTACACTTATTCTAAAATTAACCACATAATTGGAAGTAAAACATTACTCAGCAAATACAAAAGAACAGAAATCTTAACAAGCAATCTCTCAGACCATAGTGCAATCAAATTAGAACTCAGGATTAAGAAACTCACTAAAAGCCACACAACTACATGGAAACTGAACAACCTGCTCCTGAATGAAAAACTGGGTAAATAACAAAATTAAAGCAGAAATGGATAAGTTATTTGAAACCAATGGGAACAAAGGCACAATGTACCAGGATCTCTAGCACACAGCTAAAGAAGTGTTTAGGGGGAAATTTATGGCACTAAATGCCCACAGAAGAAAGTGGGAAAGATCTAAAATCAACACCACAGCATCACAATTAAAGAACTAGAAAAGCAAGAGCAAACAAATTCAAAAGCTAGCAAAAGACAAGTAATAACGAAGATCAGAGCAGAATTTAAGGAGATAGAAACACGAAAAACCCTTCAAAAAAATCAATGAATCCAGGAGCTGGTTTTCTGAAAAGATTAGCAAAATAGATAGACCACTAGCCAGACTATTAAAGAAGAAAAGAGAGAGGAATCAAAGAGATACAATAAAAAATGATAAAAGGGAGATCACCACTGATTCCACAGAAATACAAACTACTATCAGAGAATACTATAAACACCTCTATGCATATAAATTAGACAATCTAGAAGAAATTGATAAATTCCTGGACACATACACCCCTCCCCCCCAAGACCAAACCAGGAATTTTTCAAATCCCTGAATAGATCAATTACGAGTTCTGAAACTGAGGCAGCAATTAATAGTCTTACAACCAAAAAAAGTCCAGGACCAGATGGATTCACAGCTGAATTCTACCAGAGGTACAAGGAGGAGCTGGTACCATTCCTTCTGAAACTATTCCAATCAATAGAAAAAGAGGGTATCCTCCCTAATTCATTTCATGAAGTCAGCATCATCCTGATACCAAAACTTGGCAGAGTCACAAAAAAAAAAAAAAAAAAAAAAAAAAAAAGAAAGGAAAAAGAAAATTTCAAGCCAATATCCCTGATGAACATCAATGCAAAAATCCTCAATAAAATACTGGCAAACCGAATCCAGCAGCACATCAAAAAGCTTACCCACCACAATCAAGTTGGCTTCTGCCCTGGGATGCAAGGCTGTTTCAGCATATGCAAATCAATCAATGTAATCCATCACATCAATAGAACCAATGACAAAAACCACATGTTTAGCTCAATAGATGCACAAAAGGCCTTCGATATAATTCAATACCCCTTTATGCTAAAAACCCTCAATAAACTAGGTTTTGATGGAACTTATCTCAAAATAATAAGACCTACTTATGACAAACCCACAGTCAATATTATATTGAATGGGCAAAAGCTGGAAGCATTCCCTTTGAAAATCAGCACAAGAAAAAGATGCTCCCTCTCACCACTCCTATTCAATATAGTATTGGAAGTTCTGGCCAGGGCAATCAGGCAAGGTAAAGAAATAAAGGTATTCAAATAGGAAGAGAGGAAGTCAAATTGTTTCTGTTTGCAGATGACATGATTGTATATTTAGAAAACCTCATGATCTCAGCCCAAAATCTCTTTAAGTTGATAAGCAACTTCAGTAAAGTCTCAGGATATGAAATCAATGTGCAAAAATCACAAGCATTCCTATACACCAATAATAGACAAACAGAGAGCCAAATAATGAGTTAACTTGTGCTCACAATTGCTACAAAGAGAATAAAATACCTAGGAATCCAACTTACAAGGGATGTGAAGAATCTCTTCAAGGAGAACTACAAACTACTGCTCAAGGAAATAAGAGAGGACACATACAAATGGAAAAACATTCCATGCTCATGGATAGGAAAAATCAATGTTGTGAAAATGGCCATATTGCCCAAAGTAATTTATAGATTCAGTGCTATACCCATCAAGCTACAACTGACTTTCTTCACAGAATTAGAAAAAAATACGTTAAATTTCACATGGAACAACAAAAAAAAAAGCCTGTATAGCCAAGACAATCCTAAGGAAAAAAAAAAAAAAAAAAAGCTCAAGGCATCATGCTACCTGACATCAAACAATATTACAAGGCTACAGTAACCAAAACAGCATGGTACTGGTATCAAAACAGATATACAGACTAAGGGAACAGAACAGAGGCCTCAGAAATAACACCACACATCTACAACCATCTGATCTTTGACAAACTTAACAAAAACAAGCAATTGGGGAAAGGATTTATTATTTAATAAATGGTATTGGGAAAAATGGCTAGCCATATGCAAAAAACTGAAACTGGTCTCCTTCCTTACACCTTATACAAAAATTAACTCAAGATGGATTATAGACTTAAATGTAAGACCTAAAACCAGAAAAACCCTAGAAGAAAACCTAGGCAATACCATTCAGGATAAAGTCATGAGCAAAGACTTAATGAGTAAAACACCAAAAGCAATTGCAACAAAAGCCAAAACTGACAAATGGGATCTAATTAAACTAAAGAGCTTTTGCACAGCAAAAGAAACTATTATTAGAGTTAACAGGGAACCTACAGAATGGAATAAACGTTTTACAATCTATACATCTGACAAAGGGCTAATATCCAGAATCTATAAGGAACTTAAATTTACAAGAAAAAAACAAACAATCCCATCAAATAGTGGGCAAAGGATATGAACAGACACTTCTCAAAAGAAGACATTTATGCTGCCAGAAAACATATGAAAAAAACTCATCATCACTGGTCACTAGAGAAATGCAAATCAAAACCACAATGAGATACCATCTCATGCCGGTTAGAATGGTGATCATTAAAAAGTCAGGAAACAACACATTCTGGAGAGGATGTGGAGAAATAGGAATGCTTTTACCCTGTTGGTGGGAGTGTAAATTAGTTCAGCCATTTTGGAAGACGGTGTGGTGATTCCTCAAAGATCTAGAACTAGAAATACCATCTGACCCAGCAATCCCATTACTGGGTATATAGTCAAAGGATTATAAATCATTCTACTATAAAGACACATGCACAAGTATATTTATCGCAGCACTACACATGACAGCAAAGACTTGGAACCAACCCAAATATCCATCAGTAACAGACTGGATTAAGGAAATGTGGCACATGTACACCATAGAATACTATGCAGCCATAAAAAAGAATGAGTTCATGTACTTTGCAGACACATCAATGGAACTGTAAACCATCGTTCTCAGCATACTAACACAGGAACAGAAAACCAAACGCCACATGTGCTCATTCATAAGTGGGAGATGAACAATGAGAACACATGGACACAGGGAGGGCAACATTACACACTGGGGCCTGTTGAGCACTGGGGGACTAGTGGAGGGAGAGCATTAGGAGAAATACCTAATGTAGATGACAGGTTGATGGGTGCAGTAAACCACCATAGCACATGTATACCGATGTAACAATACTGCATGTTCTACAAGTGTCCCAGAATTTAAAGTATAATTTTTAAAAACCTGTAAAAAGCATTTTACGTTTTATGATTCAAAACTATTTATTTGGAAATAGATAAGTGTCTATTTTTTCCTCGGTTTTGTATTTAGCGTTTTGTGTACTTTAATTTTCTTTTCCTGCTTTGTTCCTTTTATTTCAATCATTTTTAAAAAATAACTAAGCAACTTTTTTCGTAGTTTCCACTAAACATCTTGATAGTAACACTTTTTAATCTTTTGATTTATTGCTATGGACTCAGTAATGTTCGTGTTCCCCTACAATTCATATGTTGAATCTCTGATCCCCAATGTGATGGTATTTGGAGATAGAGTCTTTTATTAGTGCCCTTTTAGAGATCCCAGAGATTGCATTTCTTCCTCGGTGTCTCTCTGTTTACCACGGAGGTGGTTAACCAGTAAAATACATTTTTAGATAAAATGCACAAGAAAATAAAAACAAGTAATTTACACTGATATGAACAAAAGTTTAATAACATATAAAAAGGAAAGTTTATACAATTTAGGAGATGGCTTTCTGCAAACCAGAAAGAGAGCACTCACCAGAAACCAATTCCCCAGCACCCTCATCTTGGACTTCCCAGCCTCCAAAATTGTGAGTAATAAGTGTTTGTTTTCTAAGCCACCTAGTTTATGGTAATTTGTTATTGTAGCCCCAGATCACTAAGAAATTTATTAATATAACCAATTGTTTAATTTGTTTTGTTTATAAATAATTATTCAAATATCAACTCTAAAATTATTTATACATCTACAGATTTTCTTTTAACTTAATTCAGCACTTAAAAATATATATACACTTGACACCACTTTCTTCCTGGTTCACTTAATTTTATTGTATTGTATTTCTTTTCTAATCTATTTAAATGTTTTTGTTTAAATGGCTTAAATGCTCAACCAGTATAAGTTCCAAATGCAAAACTATGTAGGGTTAAGTAAAAGCTAGTTCATGATGCATACAGGGTGTGAGTGAAAACAACATTTTGTTATTTTGAATTAAAAAATTTGGGAGTTAAATTACTCCAAAGTTGAATACAGTTGAATATAGCTAATGATGATGGAAATGTAGTTTCAATTGTAAATGCTTTTCTTCCTATTACTCTTACTCTTCTTTCTCTATCTCTTCATCATCTTTTTATTCTTTAATTTTTGACTATTTATATCTGTAGGCTTTTTTTATTTTATAGTCTGCATTTAGTTCTTCTAATGATTTTACTCATATCTGTAAATCCTTATAATGTACTTCATCCTCGTTTTTGCTATGCATTATGTTTCACTGCCTCTCTCTCACACACACACACAAAATACAAAAATTATTTCTGAATTCTTTCTTCTTTTACATTTAATATATTTGAACCTCCACTCATGTCTGAATTTTCACTTATGGAAAATATACACTAACACACAAATATGAATAAGTAAGCAGCTCTTAGTTACTGCTGGTGGCAATGCGAAACGGTATAGTTACTTAAGAATAGAGGTTATTGGCCGGGCGCGGTGGCTCAAGCCTGTAATCCCAGCACTTTGGGAGGCCGAGACGGGTGGATCACGAGGTCAGGAGATCGAGACCATCCTGGCTAACACGGTGAAACCCCGTCTCTACTAAAAAAATACAAAAAAAACTAGCCGGGCGAGGTGGCAGGCGCCTGTAGTCCCAGCCACTCGGGAGGCTGAGGCAGGAGAATGGCGTAAACCCGGGAGGCGGAGCTTGCAGTGAGCTGAGATTCGGCCACTGCACTCCAGCCTGGGCGACAGAGCGAGACTCCGTCTCAAAAAAAAAAAAAAAAAAAAAAAAAAAAAAAAAAAAAAGAAGAATAGAGGTTGTCAGTTACAACACTAAGTATATTCTTACGATATCCAGCAATAACTTTCCCTGGCGTTTACTCAAATGAGTGGGAAACTTACCTCCATGCAAAAAATGAACATGAATCCGTATAGTAGATTTATTCATAATGCCAAAACTCGGAAGTAACCAAAACGTCCTTCACTAAGTGAATGGGTACATTAACTTAGATACATCCATAGTATAGGTTATTATACAGTAATTAGATAAAAATAAACCACAAAAAAGACATGGAGGAACCTTAAATGCATACTGCTAAGTGGAGATGGTAAAAATATCAGTGGCCGCCCAGGGTTGGAGTGAGGGTATGAGAGAGAATGAGGAAGTGCTGGATAAGTGAAGCACGGGGAATTTTTAGGGCAATAAACTACTTTGTATCATTTGTAATGGTGGATACATGTCCTTAGAGTTTGTCAAACCCCATAAAATGTACAAAACAGTGAACCATGGACTTTGGTTAACAATAATGTATCAATATTGGTCGTCCATTGTAGCAAATTCAACACACTTCAGTAAGATCTAATAATAGAGGAAACCGAGGGAAGAGGTAAATGGTGTAAAGGAACATACTTTTGCTCATTGTCTTCTAAACATAAAATTACTCAAAAAAATAAATTCTATTGATTACAAAAAATTCAGTGTCTTCTGTTGTTCCTTGTCTACCCACCCACTTTAAAAAATAAAAATGCATGTGTATATGTTCATATATATATTATATGTATTTCTATATCATCATCGTTTAATTTGTTTCCATTAACATATTTCTTGAATTATTTGAAGATGTTTAATTGCATTTTAAACTATTTGACAAATAACTTAGGATATGCTTCAATAGCTTCATAATCAATTATATATTTATACAAGGTTGTACTTACCTGAAGAGGTTGAAGTCATATTTATTAATAAAATAATTTTTAAAGAAAAAGAAATTTATGAAATATCTGGAATCTCCCAGCATATGGTCTCTAGTACTTACATAGGTGAGACAACATCCAGGGGTTTTTCCAGCTATATGTGTATGGCCAGTATCAAGGGCAAGACAATTATGCTTCCTTTAGATCATTTTACTAAAATTTTAGAAATTAAGTTTTTACATATTTACCTTGCTTCCTGTTCTGTCTTCTTCTCAAAATACCTTTATTTATATATGTATTGAATCTCGATTTTCCAATTTGTCGTTGTTCTATAATTTTCTTTTTAATTATTTATAATTCTTCATTGTTTTTCATTCATTTTTTTGTCCACATTCCCCAAGATTCTTTCACATGAATGCATGATTGCATTTTTAGATGTTCCTACCCTTCATACTCCCTTTTTTCTGTGACTTCTAATAAGTTACTTTTTCTTATTCCTTGCTTTCCTTATAGATGCCAGTTGATGTTTTACCTAGTTCTGTAATTTACTTTCTTTCTTATATATTGTAAGTAAAACCAAAATTAAAATGCAATATTTATTTACTAGGCTTTTGATTTCAGAGAAAACCTCTGGTCACATTTTCACCAAATGCATGGTCATTTAAAAAATTATAACTTCTTGTTAATTTTCTTATTTATTTTACACCTTCTTTTAAACTGTCCTACTTTTGTATTATTCATATTCCAAAGAGGATCTTTTTTCCTGAGTTATTTGTAAACTAATATATTCTGAGAGGAGCCAGCAGAATGCTCATGAATAGGCAGGTGATCTCCATAAATAAAAAGTGTGTTGATGGGTGCGTGTGTGTGCGTGTATGCGTGTGTGTGTGTGTGTGTGTGTGTTTTGATTTTGCCTCTACTATCTGCTGATGAAAAATATCAGCAAAATAGCGTTTCATACACTTGGATAACTCTTATCGCTCGTCTACAGATAGATCTGTTGTTTTTGTTCACTTATTGTTTTCAGGGTGTGTCACCTACTATGGAGAACTTACTACCCACACCACCCCCCCGCCCAACATTTTATTATATCTAAAACATAGATGTCAACCCTTCATCACCTCTTATTACAAAGTGCATTTTTCTTCATTGAACTTGGCATTTTTCATTATATTGTAATGTTCAGAATAAGAGTGTGGCCTACTTTCCTTGAAGATGAAATTACTGTTCATATTCCTCTTATTTTTGATGAATTCAGAGAAAATGAGGCACTGCTATTGTTATGGCATTATTTTAAACTCAGAAATTTTATAACACTTAATTACATCTTGAAATGTTATTAGTTCTACACAGTTTTGGCCATATTTAAATACTCAAAATGTACTGGATTTCTTCAATACAAAAAACTATTCTGTGTCATGAAAAATGAGTATGATACAATTCAATTCCTCAAGTTGCTAACAATTTTCTCAGTGAGAACACATCTAATCACAATACGTGTCAGAGTGTGATAAGGTCTAAAATCATAATTGATTAAGACATAATGTGATTTAGTAAAATAAAAAGATGACTGTTAAAGCTATCATATTTCTTTTCTGAGTTATGAAATTATGGCAGTCCACCATAAATATTCTTTTCAATTTTTCCACATCAGATCTTAAAACTTTTCACTGTAGATTTACAGTGGTCTGGAAAGACTTGCTTTGTATTACTCCGAATACTATAAAATATACATGAATCAGCATTTTTCATGTTAAACCAAAGTTTTAAAATTGTCTGAACTATGGCAATAATTAATATCTTACTACAAAAGGTATTTGTCTCTTTAAGTGTGATTACTTTGATGTTTCAGTCACATATTAGTAAGCAAAGATGGCATATCTTTCCAGGTAAAGGACCATAATCAATATTCATTAATATCTTTAGCTTGTCACAGTATAACTAAATGGGATTAACTTTAATGATTAAAATTTTAAGTAACTTTATATTGTGTTAAAATGTTTACAAAAATACTTCACAATTCTATGTTCTCCTTCAGAATCCTCATGAGCAAATGTCTAAGCATGAATTTTTTTATAGCCTTATTCTTTCATATAGCTACCTTACTGCCCAAAACATAGTGAACCTTTTTTCTCTGAAGACATATACAAACGTTCATGTTTTCTTTACTCAGCTAGTACACATTTTTCTCACATAGTTTTATATTTTTTCAAAGGTTTATAAGCGTTGCAGAAGTATAGTTTATTGTTTTCTCAGTTCCCCCTACCCACATCAAGATATTGCATACTTAATTTGCAAGATATTTTACATCATGTGTTTTAGGTTAAAGAACAGAGATAACTTTGTAAGTATATTTTTCTAGAAAACAAAGACTGATACATCTAAGTAATCTTAAATTTATGTAAAAAATGAGGTGACTATAAAGAACAATGAATTTAATTTAATAAATACAGTTGTCAAAGGTGAATAATTTAGAACTTCCAACTCACTTTTTCTCTTAATTAGTAACAAAAATATAAAAGACTGTTGAACATTTCCTACATACTGTACTTAATGCTCAGAACAGATTTTAAAAAGACAGAAACTTTCCATTTCTTATTAAACTGTAGAAAACAGACATAAAAACAAAAGTTTACATATAATTACTCATACACTTTCAATTGTGCAGTGATGAAGTGACTTTTTAATCTTAAACCAGAAGAATAAGCCGCGATTTAATGAACAAAGATTTGGCATAATCAGAAGGCAGATGCTTTCTAGAGAGAGGACATAACATACAGGAATATTGGGAAAGGATGAAACTATTGATTTCAAAGACTGCAAAGAGATTTTAAAATGGTGAATCATACAGAGAAAAAGGCAATAGTCAGAAAATGAGTTTATATAAGATAGGCAAGGACATACCACAAAAAGCATATATAGTAATTTTGGACTGTATTTGAAGTGTTTTAAATTGGGAGGGTAACATTATTCACTGTTCATTATCCAAATTTATAAACAAGGAGATTTTGAAATTGTTACTTTTGAGTATTATCAACTTGGAGGAACTGCTACTCTTTAGTGAACCAAAGAACACAAGAAGAAGCAAATATATGTGTGTGCATGAAGGAAAAGTTCTTGGACTCAATTTTAGAACATGGTTATTCAAAGAAGCCAATGAAATACTCGAAAAGAGATTTAATAAATCAAATATTTAATGATTGGTTATTGAGTTTTTGAGTTTTTAAGACAAAAATATATAAAATAGCTCTCATGAAGTTTACATTGAAGTGAAGGCAAAAAAAAAAAAATGGATAACAAACTGAATATGTAGAGTGAAATGGTTGACTTCAGAATAATGCTGATTTGACATTTATTGGCTCATCTCTGCAAGGTAAGGCCTGGGATCAGATAATATGACTCACTCAAGGATGAAGCTTTAAGACTGAGCTCTGTGCATTTTCCTATTTAATATCATAATCAGTCTCTTAACATGTTAACGTTCTTCAGGATAAAAATTTTAACCACTGCTTTATTTAGGGGTTTAGAAAGAAATGCTGACACAGTTTGGGGGCAAAAAGAACTTTTTAGAATATTCCAAGGTAGGTTTTAGAACCCACTTTTCCCAAGTCAGGTCATGCTAAGACTCAATGCTGATTATTGACTTCATTTTTGGCCGTGATGGGAGGTGGTGTCTTGAGGCTGTTATATTTTAGTGTTAAGACCTGGGCTCAGTTTAAATTGGGCACATTCTTTAAGCATGAAAGTGATCTTCCTACCCTCTAGCAAGGTGAAGATGCCACCTCAATAGAGCCAAAGGATTCAATTGGTTCAGAGTTTACATGTTTTTGAGCATATTCACCGGATACCACCATGTTAAGTCTTAAAGACTCTATCTGGGCATTACAGTGTAAAAGGCTTTTCTAATGCTACTTTCTAAACTTTCTTTGAAATCTGGTTCTCGCATGTTTAGGTTCTGGTCTTGATTTCATAACAATCTGAATGTTCCATAGGCATTGTAATTATGTGACAGTCTTCCTGCTCCTTAACTCAGCTAGGTCCAAGTTCTTGTCTCATGACCAGGAAGAATTAGGCACACAGAAACTGGAGAGTGAGTGAAGTAGAATTTATTAAGCAAAAGGAAAACACTCAGTGGAAAGGGGGTGTGGGCAAGTGGTTCCCCTACCCAAAGGTGGGAAAGTCTCCTGTGTGGCTGGGTTCAGGGCCTCGTATGGGCTCAGAATGGGAAGTGTGTGCTTATTGGTTTGTGAGCATGCAAAAAAAATTAAAATAAAGATACCACTCAAAGGTGGGCACAACAGTGTAGAAAATCAATTAGGAAAGTGTAGATATACATAAAAATATGTGAAGGGTGGGGATCAATCAGAGGAAAGTGTGTGAAACAGGAAGACAAGTTCTCATTCTGGTCCCAGGATTTAACCTGTAGCTTGGCTTTTAGGCTTAAAATTGTCTTCAGCTTGGAGGTGGGGTTTCACCAGGGACCTGTTCCTATCTTCCTGGGCATTTGACTGGGCTGCCTCCTGCCACTCTCAATTACTGTATCCTTTATATTCAGAGCTTGGGTTTTGTCTTTAGTCTTTTCTTCCCTGAAATCCTAATAAATTTCACTCTTCTCCAAAACTGCCATTTACCAGGTTTCTCTGATTTTCCTATCTGAGAGTAAAACGTTGGCAGTATTCCACCACCATCTCAAAATCCAGCTATAGGATTCAGGTCAGGGGACAGGACACAGTTATAAACGTACTGTGTATGTGAATGCTCATTTCCTTTCAAAATCTGTGGCTCCTCCTGAGTAGTGTGGATGGTATAATTTTGCGGGGCAGTAGGACTGTTGTGCAGGCAACAATTCAGATGATTTCATGTACTTTAAAATCTTCTTAAATATTGGCTCCTGCTTTTAAAATTTGGATTAAAACAAAAGAGAATATTATGGAATACTTACGTGACTTTTTTTTGCTCCCTCTTTATTATCTTCTTTAAATCTTCCCTAGAGTAAGTCAGTTATAAGTGTGGCATATGGGATTGTAGTTTTTCCAAGATCGTTGTTGTCACAAAGTCCAGCAAGCAAAATGGTGCATATTTTAGATTCTAAGATCAAAAGTAACCATCTGTGTTTGAAACAGAAATGATTCAATGTGCATGTTAATATGCAGAATAAGATATTATGCCTAGTACTGTCAGTAAATAATATTCTCAAAGGTTAGAGAAATAGGCTAGGTGCAGGGGCTCATGCCTATGATCTTAGCACTTTGGGAGGCCAAGGTGGGTGGATCACCTGAGGTCAGAAGTTCGAGACCACCCTGGTCAACATGGTGGCAGGTGCCTGTAATCCCAGTTACTTGGGAGACTGAGGCAAGAGAATCACTTGAACCCTGGAGGCAGAGACTGTAGTGAGCCAAGGTCATGCCACTGCACTTTAGTCTGAGGGATAGAGCAAGACTCTTTCTCAAAAAAAAAAAAAAAAAGTTAGAGAAATAGAGTAAGGGTAAGAGACGAACACGATGAGCATTTACATACTATTTCCTGTTAATATTTCATCTGAGTATGAGAGTCAGAGACTACTAAGAGAACTAATGAACTATCCTAAAGGCAATAAACTTGAGAATACATAGAGTTAGCACCCTGATTCCAGGTGAGGCCAGGATATGCAACAGGCATGTAGCAAATGCTCCCTAAATATGATGGTAGAGCAACCTGTATTAACATGGTGACATAACATGAAAACATGGAGAACAGTAGAGGTCAGTTATGAGAAAACTCATCATTTTCAAGTTATTCTCTAGTTGTATCAGGCTTCAGAGTGTCATAATAGAACATCCAGAATTTCCTGTGATTCAAACTGGAGTTAAAAAAAAAAAAAAAAGCTCAGAAATTTAAAGGATGTCTTGTTAAGTATCCTGGGCATCTTGCAGAAAGGAGAAGATCCTGCGTGATTCAAATAAACTGTTCTCCTCAGGGGATCCATAGCATTACAAAGCTAAGAGGGACTGAGTTCCTGTCTGCAGGTAATCCAGTCGTATTTATCCATTTTCTGTTGTCTGTAACAGAATACTTGAGATAGGGAAATTTATAAAGAAAATGAATTTATTTCTTACAGTTATGGAGGATAGGGCGTCCAGGGTCAAGGGGCACTTCTTGTAGAGGCCCTCTTCTTGGTGGGGACTCTGAAGAGTTCCAAAGTTGGCAAAGAGTATCACACGGCAAGGAACCTGAATATGCTAGCTCAGGTTTCTCTTCCTCTTGTTACAAAGCTCCAAGTTCCACTCCCATAATAACCCATTAATCCATTAATCCAAGAATAAATTAAATCATTCATGAGGGCAGATCCTGCATGATTCAATCATCTTTTGAAGTTCCCACCTTTCAATACTGCCACATTGGGAATTAAGTTTCCAACACTTGAAGTTTGGCAGACACATTTAAACTATAACACCATTTTATTTATTTTAAATATAATAATTCATACTTATCTATACTAGGTTAGAAGAGAGCATAGAACCTGGACAAAATAGGAGAGAAAGTGGGCATTCCCATTTTAATCACCAATATTTTGTATTTGCATAATATGTCATTGTCTTTCAGAAAAGAGAAATGAATCTTTCAGCTCGATCTTTCCAGGGACATTCTTAACACAAACCATGTGTTGTATTAGGTCATGGGAATTGCAATAATTCCAAAAACTAAAATTTAAATAGGCCTAATTTATAAAATATTTAACAGTTAAAACAGTTATTGCAAAACACAAGTAATGAAAAGTCTAAGAATTTGTGTAAAATAGGTAGTTATAAAAATACACACACATATATTTACTATATGTGTGTGTATTTACATATATTTACATACTCAGTTGTATGTATACATATAAGTTGTATAATTTATACATATAAATTATATTTAAAATAAACTTTTGTACAAATTACAGTTGTAATTTGTATTGAAATTACAGTTGTAATTTGTATTGTAGATTAATGAAAAATTATTATAAAATGAAACCTATGTACTTCATAAACAGCTGTACTCATTAGAAACAAACAACAAAAATATTTGTTTGTTTAATAATAATGCTCTTTTTTTTGAGGTAGTGTCTTGTTCTGTCACACAGGCTGGATCATAACTCTCTGCAGCCTCAAACTCCTGGGCTTAAGCAATCCTCCTTCTTCAGACTCCTGAGTAACTGGTACTACAGGAGAAAGCCATTGTGGCCAGCTAAGTTTTTAATGTTTTGTAGAGACGGTGTCTTGCATTTTTAGCCAGGCTGATCTCAAACTCCTGGTCTCAAGCTGTCCTCCCACCTCTGCCTCCCAAAGTGCAGAAATTATAATTGTCAGCCACCACGCCAAGTCAAATAATAATACATTTTAATATTGATGGTAATGATGATGCATTTGTTATTTAACAGAAAAAACTGAGAAAGAGAATACTAAAATAATTATATAAAAATGAAATAGGTTTTATATCATTGCTTGCAGACAGAACATCCTCTTTACCACCTCATCAAATAATTTACCATAATAACAGATGCCTCAACTATCTCTCTCCTCCTTAACTGCACACTCCAGAAAAACTGACTTCACTAACAACCTTAGTATTGGAATTACTATGAGGTATTTCTGTTTCTTTTGCCACTAATTTGTTGCTGAATGAATATGTGACATTTCTGGCCAATAAAATGCTAAGAAAGTCACAGGAAAGGATGACTTATTTTCTATGTCAGAATGCTATTGATTCTATTTGTAGTGGTTAGAACTGTGCTTGCTTTCTTCATAGCATTTGAGCATGAACTGAACAGTAATAATGGAGGATGAAAAGAACGATGCTTTGATGGAATTATTGAGGTAGTGAATCAACCTGAAGGTCACTAATTCTCAATAATTCTCAAGAGAGATTGTACATTTTTCTTAATGTCTAAGCAATTTTGAAACATATATTTTTCATTTTCTGCTAAAAGCATTCTAATTATCAGCAAAAAGAACTGAATTAAGCCAAAGTAAAATTAGAGAATCAAAAAAGGTGATGAGCCTAACAATAGTCAGATATACGTAATAAACAATACAAATAAACAACCAATTAAAATAACATAAAAATGAGAACAATATTATTTATAAATCCTCAAAATTGAGATGAAGGGAGAAAATAAAATCAGATACCTGAGGAATATAAGAAATTTTAAGGGCATTCATGAATGCATACAGAGCTTAAAACATTTACCACAAAAGACATCATGGATTGTATGAAAGGAACACCCATCAAAAAGGAACATGGGACCTATTTCTCAACATAGTTTTCTTAAAATTATCGCAGAATACAAAAAGTACTGGTCTTATTTGAAGTGAGCATAACATAAAGTTTTTTTTTCTGATATTTCATTCAGAATAACACAATGTATGATTAGCAATCTTAAAAAGTATTATCTGTGTTGGCAAGAACGAGCACCTTAAGAAAGGTGGCGAAAATACCGCCAAGGAAAAAGCAGTTCATGCATGTTCTAAGAAAGATTGGTATGATATGAAGGCACCATTATGGCAATTATAGGAAATATTGGATAAAACACTAGTCGCAAGGACTCAAGGAGCCAAAATTGCATCTGACACCTGGAATTCATCGTGTTTTTGAAGTGAACTTTGCTGATCTGCAGAATGGTGAATTTGCATTAGAAACTCAAACCAATTACTGAGAATGTTCAGGGCAAAAACTGGTCAACTTTCATGTTGCATTGCATATGTATATTTTATTTTCTATAAATTATGATGTTTTGACATGTTAAGAATCCTTTCTAGCTGGAGAAGAGACTGTCCCTCCTGGGGCTAGTCAGTTCTTAAGAAAGAGTAAAGAGCTAGTGAGCACATCTTTGTCATGCAAACCAATCACTTCAGACTGGATAGTTCCAAACAACTTAACTCTTTCTCACATACCACGCCAATATTACCACTACTCTTAATTATTTCCAGGACCAGGTACCTGGCAACTAGAGTCTACTGGAATTATTCAAACTAGTCAGTCCTAAACCGTCTGTTCTGCCCTGTTACATTTCCAGCAAAACCCTTCCAAAACACTTTGGCCTAGATTTTCTTCTAACTTCTGTCTTTGTCTCCTGCCCATCCTGTTGTTTCCTGGGAGGCCCTATGTGGCCGCTTATTTTGGAAATGTGAGTAAGAAATAGAAGAGCCTTGGCAATCCTTGCATTTTCTCAAATTATTTGTAATATGGAGAAACATCAATATGTTACTAATATTTAAGAAAAAGATAACCAATAAATGATCATTTCAGATATTGAAATTAATAGAAACATATTTAAGGAAGCTATTATATGAACAGGGAGGTAATGTAAAATATACTTATAATGAATGAACAAATTAGATATCATAGCAGAGCAATTAAAAAATCAAAAAGTACCAAAATAAATTTCTGGAATTGAGAAACACAATAACTGAAACAAATAATTCAGAGTATGAGTTTAATAGCACATTGGAGAAGAGTGAAGGAAATGTCACTAATTTGTAGTAGACCAATAAGATTAATTCAAAATAGTCATCATGGAAAATAAAATTAAATAGGAAAATAAATGAAGCAAACCTTAGGGACCTGGAAGGTGATATAAAAATTTAATGTAATTGAATTAAATGAAGTAGAAGGAAGAATGCAGTAAAGCAGAGAAAATATTTGAAGATATAGCAATGAAAATTATCCAATTGGTTGAAAGCATAATTCAGAAAACAATAGATTCATAAATGACTATATTAAAATTAAGAATTTAATTTTTCAGAAGAAAGCCTAAGATAGAGAACACTATCTTTAAATTGGTAAAATTTTGTTATGTAAACTTCTTTGAGACAAATAAAAATAAAATAAAATAAAATTCTTTTCAAATAAGAGAAAACACAAGTTGCCCATAGTTTACGAAAATATATTCAAACTCATTTTTAATTAGAACCACACAATTGTAAATAAAAAACACAATGTCTCAATTTCATACCTAACAGAATAACAAAATCTGATGTCAGTTCAATGAATTTCTTTATCAAGGAGATCTATTTACATTTGGTTATAATTTTTTTTTTCTTTTTTTCTTTTTTTGAGACAAAGTCTCACTCTGTTGCCAGGCTGGAGTGCAGTGGTGCAATCTCGGTTCACTGCAACCTCTGCCTCCCGAGTTCAAGTGATTCTCCTGACTCAGTCTCCGGAGTAGCTGAGATTACAGGCATGCACCATCACTCCCAGATAATCTTTGTACTTCTTGTAGAGATGGGGTTTCACCATTTTGGTCAGTCTCATCTCAAACTCTTGACTTCAGGTGATCTGCCCACAGCCTCCCAAAGTGCTGGGATTGCAGGCATGAGCCACTGTGCCCGACTAATGATGTTTAAAGTAAAATTCAGGATTATAAATTTAAAAGAGAGAGGAATGTGACCAGGAAGGGCCATCTTTGGGGGCTTGTTACTGGTAAAATTAAGAGGGATGGTGTTATAAAATGGAGATGTACAAAAATTAATATAAGAAAGCATATCATATAGCTCAATAAAAGGTAATTTAAATTCCTAGTATTTATAACTTTGAATAAAGTTTAAATGTCTGTATAATAAAATTTAAATCATGACAGTAATATGTGCTTTTAAGCTATGTGATAGATTTAAGAGAAAAAAATCAATTTTTTATTTATTATTGATATACCTAGGGGAATTTCATTAATTTTTTATAATGCTTAAGTAATAATTATTTGAAAAACAACAACGATTTTTAAATTTTTTATGTAATAATTTGCTGGGTAATATTTTAATAATTGAATTTTTAATTATTTAATACAGTCATAAAACCCTGTATTAACAAAGACTAAAATCAGTAATAATCTTCTGTGTCAAAATAGCCCTTCAGTTATGTAAGGATTCTGTCACTCCCCAGATGTAGAAAATTCACCTCAAATACATCTGCTAGAAACTAGCTTCTGCCCCGAGTTTTTACAAACGGATTTTCCCTCCCAGGTTGTGCCATTCAAATGCTCTTATTTTTCTTTCTTTCTTTCTTTCTTTCTTTCTTTCTTTCTTTCTTTCTTTCTTTCTTTCTTTCTTTCTTTCTTTCTTTCTTTCTTTCTTTCTTTCTTTCTTCTTTCTTTCTTTCTTTCTTTCTTTCTTTTTTAATTAACAGTCCTAATGGTCAAGAGAGTAATGCCTTTTTACTTTATTAGTGAATTTACTTCACTGAAACTCATACATTTATGTACAGAAAGCTAAGCTCAAAATACAGAAGTTACAACCACAATCAACCTATGGATCACCAGACCCATTATTGGACCCTCATAGTGATGGTTCCTTTTCTAGCTCTTAATCTAACATGGCCAGGGAACCTGTCATAACGCTGGGCAGAGTAATCCTAAACTACCACTGATAACCTTGTAGTCTTTCAGTGTACAAAATACGTTGCATTGCTTTGAAGCTTGCTTGAATTTTGATTTCCTATTACTACAAACATTTGTCAGACTAGAAGACTTTAGATGTGATTCTGTCCACATTTCAGAGTTTTTAGAATAAACAAACAACCTAGCTTCATGTGGTGCAGCATCTCACAAGACAAGTTAAATTCTTCAGAAATTCAATTACCTTAAAGTAAGTAACTTATTCATCAACTTATTTATAAATAATGACATGTTATCATCCAGAAATGGAATACTTATAAGTTTAAAAGAGACTGATAAAATATTAGATATTTCAAAAATTTTAAATATTTTTCTATGATCAAATAATTGTTTTAATGCTATTCTATACAAAAACTAATTTCAAAATTATATATTATAAAATAAAAATTGTATGTATCCCTACATAAAGATAAAAATAATATTATCTGAGCATTAAGGTTAACATTGAAGTGGTAGTATACATTATTGCCACCACTTAGAAAACTGTATCTACTATGTTCCACTAAAATTTGTGTTCATGTTTTCATCACAAAATAAATACTTTCTGTTTAATGTTAAATGTTTTATAAGTCCTTAAAATAAAAACTAGAAAATTATTTGAGGTTCCAATTTTCAAATGAACTCATCTCCTGAAATTGTTATTTTGAAGGCACAGATTGAAGAAATAAGATTAATAGATTTTCTATACAAAAGTTTGATGAGGCTTATATGCAGTTGCTAGCCTTTAATTGTAAGTAGGATTTTCCTTGTCATACAGCAAACTCAATAAAATCTACTGCTTCGTTTTTTTGTATGCACAAGAAAAGTTGGAATTTAAAATAAGGAAAATTAACCGGGAAGAAGCATCCAAAAGAAAACATATGCTTTATGTTTCAAATCATTGTTTATGGCACAATCTTCTTAAAATCATAAATTTATTTTGAAGTAGGTGTTGCTTCAGCTTAAGCAGGTTCGTGTATATACAAAGATAGTGGTATGACTATGACCTTAGGTTTGCATGGTGAATGTTCACAAATACTATGTGAAGTTTTATACTTATGACTTTGAGAAACATAAATTTAATACACAATTTTAAAATAAGTACAAGTATTTGTGTTTTTTTTCTTTTGACTATTTATCCAAATATTGCAAAATTGCAAAGCCTTAACAATAAAGTAAAATCATCTTCAACCATATGATAAATGATAAAACCACTAAAACAAAAATAATTGGATGGACTGCCTTCACTCTGGTCAGTCTGCTCACTTCTATTTTCTCACATATGTATCCAGCACAGATAAGTAATAACTTCTCGCTTCCTGTTGACACACCTCCTGGTGACCTGGTTATTTCACTATCAGAAAGTCCATATAGCATGAAGCAAGGAATAAGTGGCTGTATGGCTATCAAGTATATTTGCAAAATGGAAAGGAGAGAGCTGTCTAATAGTACTTCAGTTTAATTAAAAAGCATTTTCTTGCTGTCCTTGAAGTGGACGGAGTACTACCTGCATCTGGAAAAGGACAAAGGATACAAAAAGGCAGACGATTCACCTCTGATCATCTATCAGATGTGGCAATGTGCTGATAAACTCTCCTCACTGCAACTGTGTCTCACATACCATTAAATGAGTGCATGGCAGAAGTTAGAAGCCCAGTGAAAACGTTTTCCCAACTCTATTTATTGAAGAGACTGTCCTTTCCCCAATGTATGATCTTGGCACCATATCTGGGTTCATTTTATTCAAGTATTAGAAGAATGTCTCATTAATGTTTTAAAGTCTATAAAAAATACTACACAAGATAGGAGGCTCGGATCAGTAATAAGTGTGTCATTGTTCTTCTGGCTGAATTAAGAATTAAATACTATCATTTTTAAATTCCAAACTACATAATTCATCCATAAGTGTCAAGTATTCTATCTTTCATTGTAAACTATTTAAATCGGATTATCATTAAGCTTTATCATTAAAGCTTTCAGTTATTTTTACTTTAGACATGCAAAATGCTAATAACTTTGAAGTAAACTAAGGCATAATTTCATCTGTATGATTATTGCTTAATAAAAATCTATATATCCAAATAGAAAATCAAACATAAAGACACATATTCAGAAATTAATATATTTACTATTTAAAGGCATCTTTTTAAAAATTTAGGACTACTATCTACAAACTAATATCTAGATTTGTAGTTTCACTCTGACTTTTTATTCATCCTCTGTATAAAAAGAGATTTGTATACTTAGGCCTAATTTCTTCCTTCCTTGAGGTCTTTAGCAGAGGTTTGTTACTAGAAAGACATCAATGCATGAAAGCATTAAGTACTTTAATATTTTTTTTCCATGGCAGTGCCCAACTGAAGGAAAGTTAAGAGAAGATAGTAATACCTACAGATCATTGAACAGATGTACACACACACACACACACACACACACACAGAATTGTTGCCCTTTAATTAATGTTAGAAATTTAATATATGAAGAAAAGATGAAGAAAAGAAAAAAGGATTGAACAAGAAAGAATCTGAAGCTATTCGTGTATATCTTAGGACATATTTTGAAAAGAGTGGTTCAGCAATACCCACTATCAAATACAAAATGATTTTGAGTTGCAAGTAATCATAGAAAGAAAAAAATATATTAGGTATAAGACTGACCACAATGGTTTGAGTAGCACAGCTAACTATGAAGTTGATTCATAGTAAGGAATCAAGTTCTGTGATATTAAGTAAACGAAACTTCAAAGGTTTAAGCTTCAAAATCCAATCCATTGAAGCTGTGAACATTGGGGAACATTTCACAAGAGCAGATTTTTTTACTAGAATGTTTTTCAGAACTTCAATCTTTTCTGCAGAACGTTCAACATCTTTTGCAGTCAAGAAAACTAAAGAAAATAAGCATTCCGTTTTGTGTTTAATAATTTATGTGCCAATTGTATGAATCTTGGAATATCATTCTTAAAGGGTAACAACAAAATATATTAGTAAAGATTATACATTTTATGCATAAATTGTAAATTGTTATTTTGACATTTAATGCCTGCAGCTATGTATTTCTTTATAAAATAACACTTTAAATTTGATTTCCTAGAAAGAGATTAATAAAAGGATAAATTTGAGCCTTAATAAATAATTGACCTAATGGTTTGTGAGATTAAAATCCTTTGAACTTGAGCAATATATATTTTACCTTAGTTTTATTATTTTATTTGTAATGATTACAATCTAGTATATATCATAGAATATAAGTCATTGAATAAATATTTGTTAAGCAGATTATTGAATCAACAAATGTATGTTACTTATTATATAGCCCTTAACACCAAATGTTCAAAAACGCCAATATTAGTTTATGATAGAATTTTAATATTTAGAAAAAGAAAATGATTTGGCTGAGTTGACACAAGTAAGGGACTCATAATTATTTTGGAAATTGTATCTCATCCATTATTATTGTCAAGATAACTTTTACAAGATTATGCTTAGTGAAATTTATTTTTATTTTTCTTTCAAAAAATGTCAAATGTATGTCTGTCTCCACATTAAGTATATTATAATACTGATGGTATAAAACAAACACACACACAACTGATAATCTACATGGCAACTTTACACATAATACAATTTCATAATAAACTTTTCAAAATGAAGCATAAGCAAATCATATTTTTTAAATGAAATCTAATTTCATCCATAGTATAGTGAGTACATAGTATAGTGAGTACTTATATTACAGTAAAAAAGATATAATTTCACTGTTTAGTTATATATTTCTATCCCTGAGACATTCAATTATGAGTTATTTGAGAACATTTCATTCACAGATGTTGGCCTCTAAGACTGAGGCATTGGTAAATACTGATGAATGTTTTCTCCGTGAAGATGAAGAGCCATCAAGGCAAAAGTTTGTTTTATTTTACTATTCTTTAGTTTTCCACAGAGCGTATATTTGAGAAATATTTGTTAAGTGAATGAAAAATCAATAATTATCGTGAGCACTATAAAGAAATGTCAGTGATGAAATGACCACAGGATTTGATCTTGGAAGTCCGCAGTGACAAAGATGAGAATAATTTCAATCGAGTTTTAAGGATAGAAGCCTAGAAAGATTAGCTTCAAAAAAGGTTAGCCCAAGAAGCCAAAAATAATAAATAAAAACTTTAATACATTTTCTTCTAAACTCATACAACCCAAAAATATTTCACGGCCGGGGCGGTGACTCACGCCTGTAATCCCAGCAATTTGGGAGACTTAGGCCAGCGAATCACGAGGTAAGAGATAGAGACCATCCCGGCCAACATAGTGAAACTCCGTCTCTACTAAAAACCCAAAACTTAGCTGGGCGTGGTCGCAGGCGCCTGTAGTCCCAGCTGCTCGGGAGACTGAGGCAGGAGAATCGCTTGAACCTGGGAGGCGGAGGTTGCAGTGAGCCGAAATCGAGCCACTGCACTCCAGCCTGGGTGACAGAGCGAGACTCCGTCTCAAAAAAATAAATAAACAAAATAAAAGTAAAAATAATATTTCACTCATGTATCTAACTCCAAGAATTTTCCCTATTCCTTCTGCATAGCGTACATTTAAAATAAATGTTTGAAAACTATTAATTCATCAATATATAAAATTATGTTTTGGAGTGTTACAAGCTGTTCTCTTCAAATTATTGTAATTAATTATAAATGTGTAATAGTATTCCCATTTCACTTCTAATGAAGTGGGAATTAATCTCCATTTTTGCTAATGGCATTGGCGGAACGATCAAAAGAATTGCTTATTTTATGTTTTAAGCAACCTATTCCTAGTGATGCATACTGTATTCCTAGGGTTTTCAAATCCCTTCATTCATAATTATATTCTTATTCTCATACTTAGTAAGAAGTATTTATATTGTATCACACAGTTCTGTCTGTTGTAAAACAGACATCATACAAAAATATTTACGTGTAATCTCTATGTATGTCTGCATTTTCTACTTCTATGTATTTATATTCTCTTATTATATTTACTAAGTCTATCTTTTCACTTTTTTCCTTTATTATGATGCACATTTTTAGTATCACATATTTAGACTAAAAAGAAAAAAGCAAAATTAAGTCTATGCATTCTTTTTTAGTGTATCTGGTGACATTTTCTAATAATTATATTATGTAATACAATACATTTATCGGTAATTATAAGTGCTGTATAGTATTTTTATCCAGTAGCTTTTTATTTTTCAATCATTAAGAATTCATTTTTAATTATTTTGCATTAAAATTGGGAAAAGTGAGCTGTAAAATATATCCATCAAAAAATATTGAGATTTCTTTTGTGGAGTTGTGTATTATTTTTTACGTATTCCATTATATGGATGTATATGTATTTATCTGGCTTTACACTGTCCAACATTACATTAAAAAATAGACATTTTAATTTTACACTCTTGAACTCCAGAGGCTTTATTACGTAACAAAAACTTGTGGTGTTATAAAGCAATCAATTAATAGACTATTATCTGGAATCTATGAAAAGATTACTAACAGTGTAAGTAAACTATCGTCTTTCCAGTAATATCATTCTCCTCTGGAAACACCTGGTGCAATAATATAATTACCATTAATGAATCTCAGGGAATATGCTAAGTTTAAATTGAAGTAATCAAATTTTTTTGCTCAATTGGTAATATGTGCTAGTCAGGCATCAAGTATGTAAAAATTTTGTTTTTCAAAATTGCAATAACCTCAAACATACATACGGAAGAGCATAAGCAGGGTAATGCATTCGTATTTTTTGTTTTGGTTTTGGAGCTTACATTTTTGCTACTTTATTGACTTAGTGGCAAAGGATATTCAGGTGATGATAATGAAAATTTTTAAATAACTAAAAGCTATTTTAATGCCTTAATTCCCGTCCCAAAAATTTAGTAGTCAGCAATGTACCTTGAGCACAGAATCAATAATGAACTAGCACACCAAGTAATATTTACGTATATTCACAATACATCATTCCATTAACATTTGTTTCAAGGATATTTTAAGTAACATTGATTTTGTTTCTTATTGAATCACATTATCAAAGTTTACCAAAATAAAGATATTGCACATTTCAGCTAATAAGAACAGTAGTCAAAGAATTATATGATGACAGTATTTAAGCTCACTTATCAATGAGGTACTAATGTTCACCTTCAACTGTGCTGGATGGGTCAAGAATAATGAAAACTGAGACTTTACCAGTAGTCTAACAGTAGTGGATGTTACTGATGATCTTCCTAAGAGCAGTATCAGTGGAGTGCTGCAAATGCCAGCTTCATGTGTATTGGTAGAAAAAAGATTAAGAGAAAAGATAGAGGAAGTCAGCTTAGATAGCACCTTTAAGATTTTTGTACTGTGGTTGTGGTTGCTGCTTTTTGTTTGCAAAGAGAAGGAGAAAAAAACAGAGTAAAGAAAGGTGAAGACTGTCCATGGGTTTATTTATTTTTAAAATAAAAAAAAACTTTTTATTGAATATATGAAAGCTTCCAATAGAATGAAGAAAATGGTGATATAAGAGAGGAACTGAAAAATTGTCAGAGTGCTTAAGTTACTTAAGGAGGGTAAAATTTTTATATAAAATGGCATTAAATATTCCTGTAGCAATATAGATAACATGGAGAAAATAGTAACAGGAGAAAAGTCAAAGTACAGGCTTAGGTGCAGGTGGGCAGATACTGTGAATGGAGCATGCAGAGGTTATCTTCTTGCTTTATTTCAAAGAGAAATGGAAAGCAATGTCAAAGTGGAAGCTCAGAATGTAAAACAGCTTGGTGGAGATTAAAGGAAAAAAGAAAATCCCTTAAACATATCCAGAAGAGTGGGATAATAAAAATAAGTAGGGTAGTAAAGGGAAGTAGGGCAGTTAAGGGGCTAGAGACATTTTAGTAAAGCATTAAGGAGCACACTTAGGTCAGTTAGTATGAATTTAAATTGGCTCCATTACTATGGCTTTGTATTGTACTATGGCTTTGTATTGTACTCTGACTGTAATTAGCTATGTGGGTTCAGACATGGAACAACCTGAGACTGGATTTTTGTTTGGTCAGAGTAGCAAAATGAAGTTAAAGGAAACAAGGGAATGAAGGATATGTGCAAGGTTCTGATAGGCTTCTAGATTCAGGTGTTGCTATATCAAATTAAGTGACTTGGAGCCATAGCATGTGATGTTCAGAGGCTGGAGTGAACAGGATCAACATTATAGATGCCAAGATATTGCCAATATTATGTATATGACTACAATTAACAAGAGAATTTTGACAGGAATAGTGTTGAAGAGAATGGGAGTGGATCCGATGCTGAAATCTGTTGTAATATCTATATAAAAGGAATAAACTCATATTTCTTCCAGACTAATTTGCTGGTATTAATATTAGTAAGCTCAATTCACTATGCTTTGACTGTATGTTACTATACTATTGACTGTCTGATTATTTATAGTTCCCTTGTAGTAATGCAGTGACATAAAAGGGGAAATAATGGTGTTTTTTCCCCTTTTTCTTTGGAGCAACAAAGTCTATTTTCCTGTTTTTGTTTGTTTGTTTTTTGTTTTGTTTGTTTGTTTGTTTGTTTTAGCACTGAGACATGAGTTTTCCTTGGGATGTTTGAGGAATGTTCTGCCATTGACATCCCAGAGTACAGTTCCTTCTTGACATCCCAGAGTATAGTTTCTTCACTGGGATTGGTATACAAATGTTAGACAAACAAAAAGCAACACCTAACAAGCAGCTAATAGGGATTCCTCACGCACTCTCCATCTGACAGGAGTTATTTTTGCCAGCTTTGTAGTTGGAAAAAATTGTCTTTTTCTGGAGGCTTTGCTACGTGTGCCTATTAAGCAGTCCTAGGACTCAGGCCCATCCTTGGGCCAAAGGTTTAAAAAAGAAACAGAAGAAGACAAAACAAATCACCTCAGTGCTATACAAGTCTTTCTTGAGGTTTTGAATCCCGTTTCAATCTGTGTGCTTTCATTTATTTTTCAGAGTCCTTAGATAGTTGTTTTTATACATTCTATCAGGAACTTTCCATTGTAATATGTGGGAAAATTGGAATTGAATAGGTCCACCTTTACCAGCACTAGAGTTCCAAAATTGTACTATTTAATTAATAAAAATGAACTCATGTTCAAAGGAAAAAATAATTGCAACCAATAGTAGAAGGGCAATTGAGATTTCTTTGAGAAAAAATTTGCTGATAAAATGAAAATGTATCATATAGATAGCATATTAAAGAATTAAAATTTGTTTTTGGCCTATAATTTCAGGTTAAATTATAAATATGTATTTTCATTATTGTGAGTTATTAAAAATAATATGTATAATAACCTCTGACATTTAGATAATCTAAAAGTTGTTTTTGTTAGTTTTGTGCAATTAGTTGTATGCAAGATGGAATACTTTTTTTCTGAAATATATTTTATTAGATAGTAAATGCATGTTCTCTTGTGTTCACTGTAATATTTCATAAGATTAAAAACTAAGGTAAAGTAAAATTGAAATAGCTCACAATCATTCCTATGGAACAAATAATAAAACACTCATGAGAAAAGACTTCCCATGTGCCAAGTAAAATTCTATGACAGCCTCAGTAGGAAAGAAATGAACATCAAACTCTTTATGAAATAAAATATCTTCTTATGTGATGTTCTGAAATTTATTTGTTTTGGCATCTAATAATGTTGTAATCTAGTTCTTGATTGAAATATGGTAGCCATCTAATTAAATTAAAAAACTGCCAACACTGAACACTGAGCATTTTAGCTTCTAATTGAAACCATGCCAGATAATGTGTATGTGGTGTGTGTGTGTATCTGCACATACAAAAAGAGCATCATTTGATATTGCATCAGAAGTGTCCAACTGCACAAACCAAAGATAAACAGTACAGTGACAAAATTTCTGTATCATTCAATATCATATGCCTTGGCTGCAGCATCCCATTAAAAGTCACATAAATTATTGTCCAGTTTTACTTCAATGGTTGGAAATAAATTACTTGCACATCTCTTGTGGATTAAGTTATATCTATGCCTACATATAAATCATGCTGAAAGAAACCAAATTACCCCCAAATGCTCATAGACCCATATTCTTCATTCATAATAACACATTTCACCTACAGACATTTAATAGTGTAGTGCAGTTAATATGTTTTAAAGATGACCCTATAACACTCAGGATTATTAACTACAACAAATCTGAACGGCAATTCAAGGTTGCTAGTTTCTTGTCAGTATAGTAGATCATATTAATTCAAGATATACCTGATACTTTTCAGCTGCTCTCTACTTTTAAAAGCAATTTTCTCTACTCCCTCTTTTCGGGAAAAATAAAAGAAAAAGAGTCAGAATGTTAGGGTAACTTTAATTTCATTATGCCAACTCTAGAGTGTTTAAATCTGTCCTGGTTTAAATATATTTTTAGCTGCTTAAAACTTATCTTCTACTACATGTTCCAACCTTAAAACTCACAGAGTTAGTTTTGGGAAAGCATATGGGATTTTTTTTTTTTTGAAAATTAACTCAGCCGTAACTTTACAAATGAATTTCAGTCAGAACTGCCATAATTGAACTAAATATTGCAGAGAAAATATTAAACAAAAACAAAATTTTGAACATGATGCATTCATTTTAAGTTACATCAAAGACAAATAAATGTTTCTAAATATATTTGCATTTTTCAAAATTGGAATAAAAAAACTATGGAAACACCATTTATAGAACTGCTTAAATAATAGCACTAACAAAGATAAATAGAATTAATAATAAAAATAAAAATAGGACCTTAATTGATTATAGGCTATTACTAGTAGAAGGTTTGGTGAAGAGAAGACATTGCAATCCAAACATAGCCCACCCTATAAATAATGATACGTTTTTGCAAATCACATGCAATCAGAAGAATTCATAAAATCATAAGAAAAAGAATTGCAGGGCAGTTCCAGGATGGCTGAATAGGAACAGCTCAAGTCTACAGCTCCCAGTGTGAGCAATGCAGATTGATTTCTGCAATACAGGTGATTTCTGCATTTCCAACTGAGGGACGGGGCTTATCAGACAGTGGGTACAGGACAGTGGGTGTAGCCCACCGAGCATCAACCAAAGCAGGGTGAGTCATCACCTCATGCGGGAAGCTCAAGGGGTCAGGGAATTCCCTTTCCTAGCCAAGGGAAGTTGTGGCAGACAGCACCTGGAAAATTGAGTCACTCCCACCCTAATACTGCGTTTTTCCAATGGTCTCAGAAAACAACACACCAGGACATTATATCCCATGCCTGGCTCAGAGGGTTCCACACTCATGGAGCCTTGCTCATTGCTAGCACAGCAGTCTGAGATCGAACTGCAAGGTGGCAGCGAGGCTGGGGGAGGGGCGCCCAGTATTGCTGAGGCTTTAATAGGTAAACAAAGTGGCCTGAAAGCTTGAACTGGGTGGAGCCCACTGCAGCTCAAGAAGGCCTGCCTGCCTCTGTAGACTCCACCTCTGGGGGCAGGGCATAGCTGAACAAAAGGCAGCAGAAACTTCTGCAGACTTAAACGTCCCTGTCTGACAGCTTTGAAGAGAGTAGTGGTTCTCCCAGCTTGGAGTTTGAGATCTGAGAATGGATAGACTGACTCCTAAAGTGGATCCCTGACCCCCGAGTAGCCTAACTAGGAGCCATCCACCAGTAGGGGTAGACTGACACCTCACACGGCTGGGCACCCCTCTGAGATGAAGCTTCCAGAGGAACGATCAGGCAGTAACATTTGCTGTTCAGCAATATTCGCTGGTCTGCAGCCTCTGCTGCTGATACTCAGGCAAAAGGGGTCTAGACTGGACCTCCAGCAAACGCCAACTGACCTGCAGCTGAGAATCCTGACTATTAGAAAGAAAACTAACAAACAGAAAGGACATCCACACCAAAACCCCATCTGTACGTCACCATCATCAAAGACCAAAGGTAGATAAACCACAAAGATGGGGAAAAAACAGAGCAGAAAAACTGAAAATTCTAAAAATCAGAGCGCCTCTCTCCAACCAAAGGAATGCAGCTCCTCACCAGCAACGGAACAAAGCTGGACGGAGAATGACTTTGATGATTTGGGAGAAGAAGGCTTCAGATGGTCAAACTTCTCCAAGCTAAAGAAGGAAGTTCGAATCCATCGCAAAGAAGCTAAAAACCTTGAAAAAAAGATTAGACAAATGGCTAACTAGAATAAACAGTGTAGAGAAGTCCTTAAATGATCTTATGGAGCTGAAAACCATGGCACGAGAACTACATCACTAATGAACAAGCTTCAGTAGCTGATTCGATCAACTGGAAGGAAGGGTATCAGTGATTGAAGATCAAATGAACGAAACAAAGCAAGAAGAGAAGTTTAGAGAAAAAAGAGTAAAAAGAAATGAACAAAGCCTCCAAGAAATATGGAACTATGTGAAAAGACCAAATCTACATCTGATTGGTGTTCCTGAAAGTGACGAGGAGAATGGAACCAAGTTGGAAAACACTCTGCAGGATATTATTCAGGAGAACGTCCCCAACCTAGCAAGGCAGGCCAACATTCAAATTCAGGAAATACAGAGAAGACCACAATGATACTCCTCGAGAGGAGAAACTCCAACACACATAATTGTCAGATTCACCAAAGTTGAAATGAAGGAAAAAATGTTAAGGGCAGCCAAGAGAAAGGTGGGTTACCCACAAAATGAAGCCCATCAGACTAACAGCGGATCTCTCAGCAGAAACTCTACAAGCCAGAAGAGAGTGGGGGCTAATATTCTACATTCTTAAAGAAAAGAATTTTAAACCCAGAATTTCATATCCAACCAAACTAAGCTTCATAAGTGAAGGAGAAATAAAATCCTTTACAGACAAGCAAATGCTGAAAGATTTTGTCCCCACCAGGCCAGCCCTACAAGAGATCCTGAAGGAAGCACTAAACATGGAAAGGAACAACTGGTACCAGCTACTGCAAAAACATGCCCAATTGTAAAGACCATTGATGCTAGGAAGAAACTGCATGAACTAGCGAGGAAAATAACCAGCTAACATCATAATGACAGGATCAAATTCACACATAACAATATTAACCTTAAATGTAAATGGGATAAAGGCTACAATAAAAGACAGAGACTGGCAAATTGGATAAAGAGACAAGACCTATCAGTGTGCTGTATTCAGGAGACCCATCTCACATGCAGAGACACACATAGGCTCAAAATAAAGGGATGGAGGAAGATCTACCAAGCAAATGGAAAACAAGAAAAGACAGGGATTGCAATCCTAGTCTCTGATAAAACAGACTTTAAACCAAGAAAGATCAAAAGAGACAAAGAAAGTCATTACATAATGGCAAAGGGATCAATTCAACAGGAAGAGCTAACTATCCTAAATATATATGCACCCAATACAGGAGCACCCAGATTCATAAGACAAGTCCTTAGAAACCTACAAAGAGACTTAGAGTCCCACACATTAATAATGGGAGACTTTAACACCCCGTTGTCAACATTAGACAGATCAATGAGACAGAAAGTTAAAAAGGGCATCCAGGACGTGAACTCAGCTCTGCACCAAGCAGACCTAATAGACATCTATAGAACTCTCCACCCCAAATCAACAGAATATACATTCTTCTTAGCACCACATCACTCTTATTCCAAAATTGACCACATAGTTGGAAGTAAAGCACTCTTCAGCAAATGTAAAAGAACAGAAATTATAACAAACTGTTTCTCAGACCACAGTGGAATCAAACTTGAACTCAGGACTAAGAAACTCAATCAAAAGCACTCAATAACATGGAAACTGAACAACATGCTCCTGAGTGACTACAGGGTACATAACGAAATGAAAGCAGAAATAAAGATGTTCTTTGAAACCAAGGAGAGCAAAGACACAACATACCAGAATCTCTGGGACACATTTAAAGCAGTGTGTAGAGGGAAATTTATAGCACTAAATGTCCACAAGAGAAAGCAGGAAAGATCTAAAATTGAGACCCTAACATCACAATTAAAAGAACTAGAGAAGCAAGAGCAAACACATTCAAAAGCTAGCAGAAGGCAAGAAATAACTAAGATCAGAGCAGAACTGAAGGAGATAGAGACACAAAAAAACCTTCAAAAAATCCATGAATCCAGGAGCTGGTTTTTTGAAAAAATCAACAAAATTGATAGACTGCTAGCAAGACTAATAAAGAAGAAAAGAGAGAAGAATCAAATAGACAATAAAAAATGATAAAGGGGATATCACCACCGACCCCACAGAAATACAAACTACCATCAGAGAATACTATAAACACCTCTACACAAATAAACTAGAAAATGTAGAAGAAATGGATAAATTTCTGGACACATACACCCTCTCAAGACTAAACCAGAAAGAAGTTGAGTCCCTGAATACACCAATATCAGGCTCTGAAATTTAGGTAATAATTAATAACCTACCTACCAGAAAAAGTCCAGGACCAGACGGATTCAGAGCCAAATTCTACCAGAGGTGTAAGTAGGAGCTGGTACCATTCCTTCTGAAGCTATTCCAATCAATAGAAAAAGAGAGAATCCTCTGTAACTCATTTTATGAGGCCAGCATCATCCTGATACCAAAGCCTGGCAGAGACACAACAAAAAAAGTTTTTTAGACCAATATCCCTGATGAACATCAATGCAAAAATCCTCAATAAAATACTGGCAAACAGAATCCAGCAGCATATCAAAAAACTTATCCACCATGATCAAGTGGGCTTCATCCCTGGGATTCAAGGCTGGTTCAACATATGCAAATCAATAAATGTAATCCAGCATACAAACAGAACCAAAGCAAAAACCACATATTTATCTCAATAGATGCAGAAAAGGCTTTTGACAAAATTCAATAGCCCTTCATGCTAAAAACTCTCAATAAATTGGGTATTGATGGGTCGTATCTCAAAATAATAAGAGCTATTTATGACAAACCCACAGCCAATATCATACTGAATGGAAAGAAACTGGAAGCATTCCCTTTGAAAACTGGCATGAGACAGGGATGCCCTCTCTCACCACTCCTATTCAACATAGTATTGGAAGTTTTGACCAGGGCAATCAGGCAGGAGAAAGAAATAAAGGGTATTCAATTAGGAAAAGAGGATTGTCAAATTGTCCTCTTTGCAGATGACATTCTTGTGTATATAGAAAACCCCATTGTCTCAGCCCAAAATCTCCTTACACTGATAAGTAACTTCAGCAAAGTCTCAGGACACAAAATCAATGTGCAAAAATCACAAGCATTCTTATACACCAATAACAGACAAACAGAGAGCCAAATCATGAGTGAACTCCCATTCACAACTGCTTCCAAGAGAATAAAATACCTAGGAATCCAACTAACAAAGGATGTGAAGGACCTCTTCAAGGGGAACTACAAACCACTGCTCAACGAAATAAAAGAGGACACAAACAAAAGGAAGAACATTCCATGCTCATGGATTGGAATAATCAATATCGTGAAAATGGCCATACTGCCCAAAGTAATTGATAGATTTAATGCCATCCCCATCAAGCTATCAATGACTTTCTTCACATAATTGGAAAAAAAAAACTACTTTAAAGTTCATATGGAACCAAAAAGCAGCCCACAATGTCAAGACAATCCTAAGTCAAAAGAACAAAGCTGGAGGTATCATGCTACCTGACTTCAAACTATACTACAAGGCTACAGTAATCAAAACAGCATGGTACTGGTACCAAAACAGAGATATAGACCAATGGAATATAACAGAGCCCTCAGAAATAATACCACACATCTACAACCATCTGATATTTGACAAACCTGACAAAAACAAGAAATGGGGAAAGGATTCCCTATTTAATAAATGGTGCTGAGAAAACTGGCTAGCCATATGCAGAAAGCTGAAACTGGATCCCTTCCTTACACCTTATACAAAAATTAATTCAAGATGGATTAGAGAGTTAAATGTTAGACCTAAAACCACGAAACCCCTAGAAGAAAACCTAGCCAATACCATTCAAGACATAGGTATGGGCAAGGATTTCATGTCTAAAACACCAAAAGCAATGGCAACAAAAGCCAGAATTGAGAAATGGGATCTAATTAAACTAAAGAGCTTCTGCACAGCAAAAGAAACTACCATCAGCGTGAACAGGCAACCTACAGAATGGGAGAACATTTTTGCAATCTACTCATCTGACAAAGGGCAAATATCCAGAATATACAAAGAACTCAAACAAATTTACAAGAAAAAAAAAAAAAAAAAAACTCCATCAAAAAGTGGGCGAAGGATATGAACAGACACTTCTCAAAAGAAGACATTTATGCAGCCAACAGACACATGAAAAAATGCTCATCATCACTCGCCATCAGAGAAATGCAAATCAAATCCACAATGAGATACCATCTCACAACAGTTAGAATGGCAATCATTAAAAAGTCAGGAAACAACAGGTGCTGGAGAGGATGTGAAGAAATAGGAACACTTTTACACTGTTGGTGGGACTGTAAACTAGTTTAACCATTGTGGAAGACAGTGTGGTGATTCCTCAAGGATCTGGAACTAGAAATACCATTTGACCCAGCCATCCCTTTACTGGGTATATACCCAAAGGATTATAAATCATATTGCTATAAAGGCACATGCACACGTATGTTTATTGTGGCACTATTCACAATAGCAAAGACTTGGAAGCAACCCAAATGTCCATCAATGACAGACTGGATTAAGAAAATGTGGCATATATACAGCACGGAGTACTATGCAGCCATAAAGAAGGATGAGTTTGTGTCTTTTGTAGGGACATGGATGCAGCTGGAAACCATCATTCTCAGCAAACTCTCGCAGGGAGAAAAAACCAAACACTGCATGTTCTCATTCATAGGTGGGAATTGAATGATGAGAACACTTGGACACAGAAAGAGGAATGTCACATACTAGGGCCTGTCTTGGGGTTGGAGGAGGGAGGAGGGATAGCATTAGCAGATATACCTAATGTAAATGACGAGTTAATGGGTGCAGCACACCAACATGCACATGCACATTGTACACATATGCCCTAGAACTTAAAGTATAATTTTAAAAAAAGAAAAAGAATTGAAATGTTAATTTAGACTCATACACACTACAAAACTCATCCAATATTAACATTACTGAAAATTCATCTACTACAGAGAATCACCAGATAGAGGCAAAACATTCTTTTTTTAGAAAAGGCCAAGCATACCTGACTCTCATATTTCCCATATTTCCAACCAAAAAATGTAACCTTTTGCTCCAGAATTATGTTCCATTATTGTGTTGAATTCAATCGGCAAAATGTTTTGAGCAGAAATACTACTAAAATCAATTTAAAATTTTATATTTTTTTTTACTTTCTGCTAAGAGATCAAGTTGGGGATCAATATCATGCTTAGAAGCAGATTTTTGGGGGTCATTCATTACATCACCATATGGAAGTTCCTAATAGAGGTGAACAGTCTACAACTTGGGTTTAACTCTTTATTGCCCAGTTTTGATATAATATTAGTATGACAACTACAATCTACATGTGGATTTAGTTAGGACAGAAGCACAGGAAAAGTGATGGGTTCAATAAAGTAGAAAAAAGGTAATAAAAAGAAAGGTTAGTCTCTGATAAAAGGGAGAGGAAAGTATATATTCTATTATATATATCAGTGTTACACTACATATGTAGTAGCACATTACAAATAGGAAGGATGCAACTATGAAAATCTGGTCATGTTCAAAAATGCATACACATATTTATGTGACAAGTAAGGCATATGTATATTATGTCACAACTTTCTTCCTCACAAATGTCCACATTTATTTCTTAAGAAAATCTTACTTCAATAAAGAAACAGTTTACCAAAAAAATCATAGAAGAAAGTATGGTATTGAAGATGAGAAATTGTAAACAAAAATACAGAATTATCAATATTTAATACCCATCTCATAATACAAGTAAGTGGCAATTTCAAAGACATAGAGTTAGGTTTGTGTGGAAAACTTCAGATTATTAAAAACCACAGTGCAAATAGAATAAGGAAATGATAATTTCCATAAGAACAGATTGCTGAATTCTTTATATTAATTATTGAGATGTGAATACAGATACTGTAATGTTATGGATAATACACGCTTTAGGAACTCATTATTGCTATTTATTGACTTACATATCCTAGCTACAGAAATTATACAAAGTTTCAAAATTTGACTATTTATCCTGGTCATATATGAGGTTATTTAAATGAATCTTTTATTTATGTGTTTGTGTGTGTGTGTATTCATATATATAATATAGTTATATATGATAGATATACATTCTAACATAAATTTTGTCTCTAATTATACACAGTCTATTTCGCAAGTTCAAAGATGTGTCTTTATATACATTCTAACATAAATTTTGTCTCTAATTATACACAGTCTTTTTCGCAAGTTCAAAGATGTGTCTTTTCACGTTTTAATAATTTTGAAGAATTTCCGTACTGTAAAATATTAGAATATACCTACCAGCCATTACAAGGAAGAACAAGTTGTGAGGAAGAGTATTAGCTTGTTGGATTACTAGACACAATCTCTGCTCAAATGTAAGGAATAATTGTTCATGTTATACAGAGAGACTTTAAAACCATAATGATAACGACTAAAAGTGAGTCTGTTTCTTGTTATCATCAGAATATATCAGATTTATCTGATATATTGATATATATATATATATATATCAGAATTATCATGTACAGGTAATTCTGAACAGTCAGTGATAAAATATTACTTGCTGAAAAAATATACAATCTGCCAAAAAAAATTAAAGCTACTTTTTAAAGTTTTATGGGTGTATTTCTAATATTTAAGTTATTTTAAAATTTAATGTCTTTTGTAAATCAATTTCATTATGAACGTTATTTCATCAAATTGGAAATGCAGATGAAATTATAATTTCTAGAAACAATACTAATCATTGAGGTTGTAAGAGACAGAAATTATCAGTGTCCAACTGTTGATAATTAAGTAAACCAATGAAATCTCTGCAAGTGAAGAAAACTAAGATTCAAATTCTTATTTTGACATTTAGAAATAAGCGAGGTTCTTCAAAATAAGTGTGAGCTTGCACAAAAAGTAAAAACATGTTGTATTATATCACTTCTTATTCTTTCTCGTTATAAAAATAGCTGTTATAAATTCATGTATTTCTCCAATAGCTAAGGTAAAAATTTCTTGTATTGCTTAACAAGCTGTTCATAATAAATGTAATAATACATAATTAAATTGTCTCTTGGTCTCACATCTCTCAGTTTCACACAGAAAAAAACATAATATAAAGACTGACTATGAGAAGTTAATAGCTTTATGTCTCTAAGACACCTTTGTACATCAAATTAATTTTGGACCAAACAATATATTACAAAGCATGACAACATCATTATGTGTTGTGCTGTTGCAGTGACTTATATAGGCAAACTTTGTAAAAATTTACTGTGTATCTTCATATAATGATACTTGTGTAACACATAATGCAACACCCCCATATGAAGAAATACTTTCTTATGATAGAAACAAAAGATATATATATAACTTCAAAAGTAAGTCCTAAGATCTGTAAGAATAAATAATATTTCCAAGTGGACTAAAATGGTAAAATCTAATATAGGTAATTGAACATTCAAGGACATTTCCACATATCTTCTGAGCAAGGAAATGCAGCCAAACACCACCATTTCCCCAGACCTTAACTCTAGATAAACTCCTTGATACTAACTTGAGAAATCAGAATAAACAAGTAAACTGAAATGAAATAAAATAAAGAGCATAACAGTTAATGCTAAGGGTTTCATTTGTTTGTTTTAAATATTTAAATACTACCTTTTATATTAAAAAAAACAAAATAAGGAAAAATTCCATAGATGGAACAAAATAAAGAATCAAATGATAAATAATATTTATATGTGGTTTTTAAATGTTTTATTATATTTGTTTATTGTTATTAATACATATTAGATGTCCATAGTTTGGGGGTACATGTGATAATTTGATACATTTATATAAGCAAATCAGGGTGACTGGGATATCCATCACCTTAAACATTCATAATTTCTTTAGAAACATTCAAATTATTCTCTATTTTGAGGTGTACAAACAACTGTGTTAACTATAGTCACTCTACTAATCCTCAGGTTTTATTTCTTCTATGTATTTACCTATTAACTAACCTTTCTTTATCTCTTTCCTCCACTCTTCCTCACCCATCCTGGTCTCTGGAAACCAGTAATTTCTCTCTTCAGGAGATCCACTTTTTAAATCTTCCACATATGAGTGAAAACATGCAATATTTGTCTTCTTGTGCTTGACTTATTTCACTTACCATAATGACCTCTAGATCCATCCATGTTACTACAGATGATAGGATTTTATTATATGTTATGGCTGAATAATATTCCATTGTGTATACAGGCCACATTTTCTTTATCTATACACTCACTGACGGACACAAGTTGATTCCATATTTTGCCTTTCATGAATAGTGCTGCAAAAACATAGGCATACAGATATCTCTTTGATATTTAGTTTCCTTTTTTGAATATACACCCAGTAGCAGAAGTGTTCTCAAAAAAATTCAAAGAAAATTGAGAAATTATAAAACTTTGAAAAAACTGTTATTGACTAAACTTCGAGTAAAATTGCCACTTTTTTTTTTTTTTTTTTTTTTTGAGGCGGAGTCTCGCTGTCTCCCAGGCTGGAGTCCAGTGACCGGATCTCAGCTCACTGCAAGCTCCGCCTCCCGGGTTTACGCCATTCTCCTGCCTCAGCCTCCCGAGTAGCTGGGGCTACAGGCGCCGCCACCACGCCCGGCTAGTTTTTTGTATTTTTTAGTAGAGACGGGGTTTCACCGTGTTAGCCAGGATGGTCTCGATCTCCTGACCTCGTGATCCGCCCGTCTCGGCCTCCCAAAGTGCTAGGATTACAGGCTTGAGCCACCGCGCCCGGCAAAATTGCCACTTTTTAAATAATTTTCCAGTAATTCTTAGATTAGTGAAAGGTATGTGAAACAGAGGTCATGCCAGCATAAAAAAGAGAAAGTGCGAAAATCCATAAACTGAATTAAATCTTCAGCAGGAGAAAATCAGAGCTAGATACACGCTATTTCCCAACACATACGTGTTATCAATAATATTTCATGGACATTATTCCCATTTTTTTTCTTAATAGCTCTAAACATTCCCCAGTATGACCTATATCTCTGTTACTTATATATTTAACACTGGTGACAATGGTAGTTTTCATATATCAGACTGATAAATCCTGTGTTGTAGTTTGTGATTGTAATTAACCGTACTGTTTTGCATATTCTAAAATACTTGGCTACTTTGTTTTCTAATTTTATACATTTTCTAATTTTTATAAAATTAATAGTGATGACTCATTTTCCAATATTATAATATTAATCTTTATTAATTTTATAAAACTTTTCTATCAATATCTTATAACTGTCATTTGTTCTGCTAATACATTTTCATATTTACTTATATGACTGTCTCTATAAAACTATTTTTAAATTATATGGTGTTGATTCTATTATTTTCTCATTTATTTATTTATTGTTTTAGTTTCATTCATGTAAAGTTATTCCAAAGTTGACACTATTTTGGTATTAAAATCTAACAATCTGAATTTTTTTACCTTGAGTATTCATATTAATTCTCATAAATTAATACCATATACAGACATACCTCATTTTATTTTGCTTCATTTTACTGTGCCTCACAGATACTGTGATTTTTATACAAATAGAAGGTTTGTGGCAAGCCTGAATCATACAATTCTATAAGAATTATTTTTCCAACAGCACATGCTTACTTCATGTTTCTGTGTAACATTTTGGTAATTCTCACAATATCTTAAACTTTATAAATTATTATTATAATTATTATTGTGATCTATGATCAGTAATCTTTGCTGTTACTTTGTAATAGTTTTGGAGTGCCACGAATCATGCTCATATAAAATGGCCGGCAAACTTGATCCATAAATGCTGTGTGTGTTCTGACTGCTTCCTCAATGGGCCATTTCCCCATTTCTCTCCCTCTCCTCAGGCCTCCCTTTTCCCTGAGATGCAACAGTTGAAATCAGGCCAATTAAGAACTCTTCGCTGGCCTCTAAGTGTTCATATAAAAGAAAGAGTCACATGTCTCTCACTTTAAATAAAAAACTAGAAATAATTAAGCTTAGTGAGAAAGGCATGTTGAAAGCTGAGACAGGCCTGAAAGCTAGACCTCTTGTGCAAGTTACCAAAGTTCTGAATTCAAAATAAAAGTTTTGAAGGAAATTACAAGTGCTACTTCAGTGAGCCTATGAATGATGAGAAGCCAAAACAGCCTTGTTGATCATAAGGAGAAATTTCAGTGGTCTGAAGAGATCAAACCGGCCAACACATTCCCTAAGCCGAAACCTAACCCAAGGCAAGTTCCTGACTCTTCAATTCTCTGAAGGCTGAGTGAGGTGAGGAAGCTGCTGAAGTGAAATTGAAGCTAGTAGAGAGTTGGTTCACGCGGTTTAACAAAGGGAGCTATCTCCGTAACATAACAGTGCAAGTTGAAGCAGCAAGTGCTGATGTAGCAGCTGCAGCAAATTATCCAGATCTAGCTAAGATAATTTCTGAAAGTGGCTACACCAAACAATACATTTTCAGTGTAGTAGAAACGACCTTCTATTGGAAAAAGATACCATCGAGGACTTCCATAGCTAGAGAGGACAAATCAATTCCTAGCTTCAAAGCTTTAAAAGACAGGTGGGCGTGGTGGCACAGGCCCATTATCCTAGAGGGTTGAGGTGGGAACACTGCTTGAGCACAGGGGTTCAAGTCCAGCCTGTGCACAATTGCAAGACCCCATCCATTAAAAAATATATATATATGTATATATATGTATATACATATACATATATTTATATTCAAAGAACAGGCTTCAAAGAACAAATGACTCTTACAAGGGACTAATGCAGCTGGTGACTTTAGGGGAAGCCAATGCTCATTTATCATTCTGAAAAGCCTAGGGTTCTTAACAGTTATCTTAAATTGACTCTGCCTATGCTCTAGAAATGGAACAATGAAGCCTGGATAATAGCATACCCAATTACAACATATTTTTTTTTTATTTTAAGCTCACTGTAGAAACCTACTTCACAAGAAAAAAAAATTTCTTTCAGATTATTATTGCTCATTGACAATGGACTCAAGAGCTCTGATGAAGAGGTACAATGAGATGAATGTTGTTGTTTTCTTGCCTGCTAACACAACACCTTCTCTGCAGCCCATGGATCAAGGAGTAATTTTGACATTGAAGTCTTATTAGTTAAGAAATATAGTTTGTAAGGCTATAACTGCTATAGATAGTGATTCCTCTGATGGATCTGGGAAAAGTAAATTGAAAACATTTTAGAAATCAGTGTGACTCACTTTCTTGAAATATTTGCTTTTTTGCAGTTATGTGGAAGTGCACCTGCAATATCTCTGAGGTATGACTCTATTCCCAAATCTGTTTAAGCTATCTTCTGTCTATCTATCTATATCAGTCATTCTACCTAGTGTGTGTATATATATATTTATGCATGTGATAGCAATGTAAATATGAGTAGATTAATTCAACAAACCCTTTCTAGAAGGCTTTAATCTTCTTAGACTCTGTTCTGTTTTCCTAAAGACCAAAATGTATCTACTAAATTCCAGTTCTCTAACAATAAGAAGACATTTTTCACATTTTCTTTAGTAACACTTTCAGGAATCTGACAATATGTAGTACATGATCTAGTAATATCTTCAATATTTTACTCTTAGAGGAATCTGGTTCTTTTGACCCATAGTTTCAGAACATTATTTTAATGGCATGTGCTAAAGATACATTTCAACCTCTGGTTTTTCTGTATTTACTGAATTATAGTTGAGAAAAATAGATAAAAAAAGAGAAAGTATTAAAGTTGGAGTGGCTTGTTGAATCAGGCATATCACGGGCTATCCCAGAACAGAACCAACACTTTAGGAAAGTGGGTGATTTACACTGAAGACAGTCGTAAATGCTAAATCTGTTACTATTTACCTCAGCTATCTGTCCTCTTTTTAAAAAGGTTTGCTTGAGTGTGAGGCATGCTTATGTTGCCAATGATTGTTCTCTATCCAGGTTAGTTGGTATCTTTTTTACTATGTTTTTCTTTTAATTTAATTCTTTCTTCTCTACATTCATAGATATTAAAATAGAAACTGTAATTAATAGAATTGTAATGCTTTATTATTATTTTTTCTCTGTGGTAGTGGTGTTGGTAGAGGTGTGTTTGCTTGCATGCACACATGATTTTCTAAAATGAGTTTACAATGATATATTTTACCCATTACTGACTGAGTAGCTCTCTTGGTTTTTAGATCAATGGTCCCAATATCATAGTGCTTTTTTGTTCAAGTAACCTTCATTTTACTTAATAATGGCACCAGAGTGCAAGAGTAGTGATGCTGGAAATTTGGACATGCCAAGGACAGCTTGCAAAGTGATTCCTTTAAGTGAGGAGGTGTAACTTACCGACTTAATTTGGAAAGAAAAACAATTACATAGTCATGTTGCTAATATCTACAGTAAGAGTGAATTTTATATCTGTGAAATTGTGAACCTTAAGAATATATTTGTCCTCAGGATCTCCCATACATGCAGTGGATTTAACATACCATATGATCCAGCAATCCCATTTTTGGATACATATTCGAAGGAAATGAAATCAGTCTGCAAATCCAAGTTTGTTGCAGCACTGTTCACAATAGTCAATATATGGAGTCAACCTGAATGCCCATCTCATGATTAATGAATAAAGGAAACATCATATATATATGGAATATATATATATATGGAATGTGTATATATATATATAAATAAAATACAGTGGATTATAATTCAACTGTAAAACAGTATATAATCTTGTAACTTGTGGCAGCATGGATGGATGAACCTAGACCACATCATGGTACGTGAAATAAGCCAGATACAAAGAGACAAACAGTGCATGATCTCACTCATATGTGAAATCTTAAAAAGTCAATTTCATAAAAATAAAGAGTAGAATAGTAATTACCAGAGGCTGGGGAGAGTAGGGGTGTTGAGGGGACTGAATAAGGTTGACCAATGGATACAATGTTACAGCTAGACAGGAAGACTAAACTTTGGTGTTCTATTACACAGGAGGATGATTATAGCAAATAACAATGTATTGTATATTTCAAAGTAGCTAGAAGAGATTTTGAATGTTTCCACCAAAGAAATAATAAATTTGTAAAGCAACGGATATGATATGACCTCAATTTCATCATTATACTATGTATGTGTGCATTACCACATCGCATTGTACCCCATGAATATGTACAATTATTATGGGTTAATTATAAAAATATTAAATATATTTTATTAAAAAAGACAATTAAGAATTGGCATGAACAGGCACTGACCTTTTTGTGGTGACTTTACACCTAGCTATCTGGACCCATACAAGAAGAATAATGAGATTTGCATTAGCATATCCTTATTTTAAAGAATCATCTGATATTAATCATATTCATGTCCTTGGAAATAAATTATAAAAATAAACTCTAAGTTTTAAATATGGATCTTTGTGAATTCCTAACAGAATTAACCAAAGTAAATTCATATAATCAAGTAAATTTAGTAAAATTAATGCTTCCAAATACATACTAAAATTTGAAAAAAGTCATAATTTTAGCTTTCAGCATTTGGATGAGAGAAGGCCAAGCTGCACCCTTCTTTGATTGCCTGGTATCTAGGTTAATGTGACACCTCCTGCCTCCACAATGTTGCCTAAATTGAACCACAATGAGTTCAAAGTCATATAACTGAGGTACACTGATGACAAAGCTGGTGCAGCATCTGCCCTGGCCCCCAAGACCAGCCCCTGGGTCTACCTTCAGCAAAGATTGGCAATAATATCACCAACGCAACCTGTGACTGGGAGGGTCTGAGGATTACAGTGAAACTGACCATTTAGAACAGACAAGCCCAGATTGAGGGGGTGCCTTTTGCCTCTGGCCTGATCATCGAATCCCTGAAGGAACTGCTAGGAGAAAGAAAGAAAACATCAAACACAGTGAAAAGATCACTTTTGATGAGATTGTCAACATTTCTCAACAGATGCAGTGCTGATTTTAAGCCAGAGAGTCTTCTAAAACCATTAAAGATATTCTGGGGACTGCCAAGAATGTGGGCTACAACACTGTGGCCGCCACCTTTATGGTATCATCGATTTCATAAACAGAGGTACATGCAATGCCCAGGTACGTCCAATGCCCACTTAGTAAGATATAAGGGAAATATGTCAACAAAGGATCACTTGACAATCAAAATAAAAAGAAAATTAATTGTATAATAATAATTTAAAAAGGGAAAGAAATCTTAGTTAAAATATATCCAGTAGAGTTTTAATTAAAAATTATAAAGTTCATAATCTCAAGTATTAGTTGGCTTGATTTGCCTCACATATAACTGATATCCTCAGACCTTTCCACTCACTGGTTTCTTTGGTGATATTATCACCACTCTTTGCTAAAGGTAGACAGAGGGGGATGACCTTGGGGGCTCAAGCACTTGCTATACCAAGACCATATCATTTAGAAACAGATACAGTCTTCTTATGGAAATTTCACCATATACTGTAATGTTAGTGTCCAGTTTTGTTAGTTTATAATTATACATAAATATTTAAACATAATTGTATTGGTCTGTTCTCACAAGGCTGATAAAGACACATCTGAGACTCAGTAATTTACAAAGGAAAGAGGTTTAATTGACTCACACCTAGCATGGTTGGAGAGGCCTCAGGAAACCTACGATCATGGTGGAGGAGAAGTGCAGAGTGAAGGCAGGAGGGGAAAGCCCCTTGTAAAACCATCAGATCTTGTGAGAAGTCACTAGAACAGCATGGAGGTAACTGCCCCCGTGATTCAATTACCTCCCACCCGGTCCCTCCCACTACACATGAGGATTATGGGAACTATAATTCAAAATGAAATCTGGGTGGGAACACAGCCAAACCATATCAATAATATTAGTTTATAAGTAAACACTCCTTATGTGAAGAAAAAAGTTTTTCCTGAAAATACTATTATTTTAGATGCTTTTAATGTCTTAAAATTTAGATGTGTTTCTACCTATTCAGTAAATTTAACAAATGTCTATATTAGTTCAAATATATTTTGACAAAAAATATATATAAATATATTTTGACAAAAAATATATTTTTTTACTTCCTCTCATATTTGTTATGATGGAGAAATTCAAACATTTGAAATTGAATCAATATTGCATCTGTAAAACATACATTTGAAAAAATCTGAGACATATATTTCATATTTTTATATTATTTCCCATTTCTAGATTTTTTTTTTCCTGACGAAAATGGAATTTGTCACACAGTTTCCTTTTAAACCAATGATGTCCTTGCTAGATTAGGAGGTTCCTTGAAAAATAGCAGTCATTATGTGGTCCATAAAATATACATCTCACTGATGCTCACATATATGTTCCAAAGACAAGATAAAATGTATCTACTAATAGGTAGGCATGCTGATATTTCTTAAGTTCTGAAGAATAATTGGGATGTCTTCCCAGAATACAAAAAATGAGAGAAAGGGTGCCACTGACAAAAATTAACTATATTCCAGTCAACTGGAGTAATTAGAGCTAGGCAGAGAGACAAGGGAAGTAAGGCTCATAGGTAGGCAATGGACTAAGTCCTTAATGGAGTTTTAGAAAACATGAGTTTTGGCTTTTAAAGAAAGAGAAAAGGAAACTAATGAACTAAATTAAAACTGAATGTGATATGATCATAATTTCATAAAAGCACTGTTTTCCCACTCTATGGAAAATTTAAAAATGGGCGGACTAAAGACATATGTAAGTCTGTTAGGAAGATTTTTTTTTTTTTTTTTTTTTTTTTTTAACATGTAATCAATATAAAAAATTTTTAATATTTTACTTTTTTTTTTTTTATTTATTTATTTTTTTTTTATTATACTTTAAGTTCTAGGGTACATGTGCATAACGTGCAGGTTTGTTACATATGTATACTTATGCCATGTTGGTGTGCTGCACCCATCAACTCGTCAGCACCCATCAATTCATCATTTATATCATGTATAACTCCCCAATGCAATCCCTCCCTCCTCCCCCCTCCCCCCTCCCCATGATAGACCCCAGTGTGTGATGTTCCCCTTCCCGAGTCCAAGTGATCTCATTGTTCAGTTCCCACCTATGAGTGAGAACATGCGGTGTTTGGTTTTCTCTTCTTGTGATAGTTTGCTAAGAATGATGGTTTCCAGCTGCATCCATGTCCCTACAAAGGACGCAAACTCATCCTTTTTTATGGCTGCATAGTATTCCATGGTGTATATGTGCCACATTTTCTTAATCCAGTCTGTCACAGATGGACATTTGGGTTGATTCCAAGTCTTTGCTATTGTGAATAGTGCCGCAATAAACATACGTGTACATGTGTCTTTGTAGTAGACTAATTTATAATCCTTTGGGTATATACCCAGTAGTGGGATGGCTGGGTCATATGGTACATCTAGTTCTAGATCCTTGAGGAATTGCCATACTGTTTTCCATAATGGTTGAACTAGTTTACAATCCCACCAACAGTGTAAAAGTGTTCCTATTTCTCCACATCCTCTCCAACACCTGTTGTTTCCTGACTTCTTAATGATTGCCATTCTAACTGGTGTGAGATGGTATCTCATTGTGGTTTTGATTTGCATTTCTCTGATGGCCAGTGATGATGAGCATTTTTTCATGTGTCTGTTGGCTGTATGAATATCTTCTTTTGAGAAATGTCTGTTCATATCCTTTCCCCACTTTTTGATGGGGTTGTTTGTTTTTTTCTCGTATATTTGTTTGAGTTCTTTGTAGATTCTGGATATTAGCCCTTTGTCAGATGAGTAGGTTGCAAAAATTTTCTCCCATTCTGTAGGTTGCCTGTTCACTCTGATGGTAGTTTCTTTTGCTGTGCAAAAGCTCTTTAGTTTAATTAGATCCCATTTGTCAATTTTGGCTTTTGCTGCCGTTGCTTTTGGTGTTTTAGACATGAAGTCCTTGCCCATGCCTATGTCCTGAATGGTACTACCTAGATTTTCTTCTAGGGTTTTTATGGTATTAGGTCTAACATTTAAGTCTCTAATCCATCTTGAATTAATCTTCGTATAAGGGGTAAGGAAAGGATCCAGTTTCAGCTTTCTACTTATGGCTAGCCAATTTTCCCAGCACCATTTATTAAATAGGGAATCCTTTCCCCATTTCTTGTTTCTCTCAGGTTTGTCAAAGATCAGATGGCTGTAGATGTGCGGTATTATTTCTGAGGACTCTGTTCTGTTCCATTGGTCTATATCTCTGTTTTTGTACCAGTACCATGCTGTTTTGGTTACTGTAGCCTTGTAGTATAGTTTGAAGTCAGGGAGCGTGACGCCTCCAGCTTTGTCCTTTTGACTTAGGATTGTCTTGGCAATGCGGGCTCTTTTTTGGTTCCATATGAACTTTAAAGCAGTTTTTTCCAATTCTGTGAAGAAAGTCATTGGTAGCTTGATGGGGATGGCATTGAATCTATAAATAACCTTGGGGAGAATGGCCATTTTCACGATATTGATTCTTCCTATCCATGAGCATGGTATGTTCTTCCATTTGTTTGTGTCCTCTTTGATTTCACTGAGCAGTGGTTTGTAGTTCTCCTTGAAGAGGTCCTTTACATCCCTTGTAAGCTGGATTCCTAGGTATTTTATTCTCTTTGAAGCAATTGTGAATGGAAGTTCATTCCTGATTTGGCTCTCTGCTTGTCTGTTGCTGGTGTATAAGAATGCTTGTGATTTTTGCACATTAATTTTGTATCCTGAGACTTTGCTGAAGTTGCTTATCAGCTTAAGGAGATTTTGGGCTGAGACGATGGGGTTTTCTAAATATACAATCATGTCATCTGCAAACAGGGACAATTTGACTTCTTCTTTTCCTAACTGGATACCCTTGATTTCTTTCTCTTGCCTGATTGCCCTAGCCAGAACTTCCAACACTATGTTGAATAGGAGTGGTGAGAGAGGGCATCCCTGTCTTGTGCCAGTTTTCAAAGGGAATTTTTCCAGTTTTTGCCCATTCAGTATGATATTAGCTGTGGGTTTGTCATAAATAGCTCTTATTATTTTGAGGTACGTTCCATCAATACCGAATTTATTGAGCGTTTTTAGCATGAAGGGCTGTTGAATTTTGTCAAAAGCCTTTTCTGCATCTATTGAGACAATCATGTGGTTCTTGTCTTTGGTTCTGTTTATATGCTGGATTACGTTTATTGATTTGCGAATGTTGAACCAGCCTTGCATCCCAGGGATGAAGCCCACTTGATCATGGTGGATAAGCTTTTTGATGTGCTGCTGAATCCGGTTTGCCAGTATTTTATTGAGGATTTTTGCATCAATGTTCATCAGGGATATTGGTCTAAAATTCTCTTTTTTTGTTGTGTCTCTGCCAGGCTTTGGTATCAGGATGATGTTGGCCTCATAAAATGAGTTAGGGAGGATTCCCTCTTTTTCTATTGATTGGAATAGTTTCAGAAGGAATGGTACCAGCTCCTCCTTGTACCTCTGGTAGAATTCAGCTGTGAATCCATCTGGTCCTGGACTTTTTTTGGTGGGTAGGCTATTAATTGTTGCCTCAATTTCAGAGCCTGCTATTGGTCTATTCAGGGATTCAACTTCTTCCTGGTTTAGCCTTGGGAGAGTGTAAGTGTCCAGGAAATTATCCATTTCTTCTAGATTTTCTAGTTGATTAGCGTAGAGGCGTTTATAGTATTCTCTGATGGTAGTTTGTATTTCTGTGGGGTCAGTGGTGATATCCCCTTTATCATTTTTTATTGCATCTATTTGATTCCTCTCTCTTTTTTTCTTTATTAGCCTTGCTAGCGGTCTGTCAATTTTGTTGATCTTTTCAAAAAACCAACTCCTGGATTCATTGATTTTTTGGAGGGTTTTTTGTGTCTCTATCTCCTTCAGTTCTGCTCTGATCTTAGTTATTTCTTGCCTTCTGCTAGCTTTTGAATGTGATTGCTCTTGCCTCTCTAGTTCTTTTAATTGTGATGTTAGAGTGTCAATTTTAGATCTTTCCTGCTTTCTCTTGTGGGCATTTAGTGCTATAAATTTCCCTCTACACACTGCTTTAAATGTGTCCCAGAGATTCTGGTATGTTGTATCTTTGTTCTCATTGGTTTCAAAGAACATCTTTATTTCCGCTTTCATTTCGTTATGTACCCAGTAGTCATTCAGGAGCAGGTTGTTCAGTTTCCATGTAGTTGAGCGGTTTTGATTGAGTTTCTTAGTCCTGAGTTCTAGTTTGATTGCACTGTGGTCTGAGAGACAGTTTGTTATAATTTCTGTTCTTTTACATTTGCTGAGGAGTACTTTACTTCCAATTATGTGGTCAATTTTGGAATAAGTGCGATGTGGTGCTGAGAAGAATGTATATTCTGTTGATTTGGGGTGGAGAGTTCTATAGATGTCTATTAGGTCCGCTTGGTGCAGAGATGAGTTCAATTCCTGGATATCCTTGTTAACTTTCTGTCTCGTTGATCTGTCTAATGTTGACAGCGGAGTGTTGAAGTCCCCCATTATTATTGTATGGGAGTCTAAGTCTCTTTGTAAGTCTCTAAGGACTTGCTTTATGAATCTGGGTGCTCCTGTATTGGGTGCATATATATTTAGGAGAGTTAGCTCTTCCTGTTGAATTGATCCCTTTACCATTATGTAATGGCCTTCTTTGTCTCTTTTGATCTTTGATGGTTTAAAGTCTGTTTTATCAGAGACTAGGATTGCAACCCCTGCTTTTTTTTGTTCTCCATTTGCTTGGTAGATCTTCCTCCATCCCTTTATTTTGAGCCTATGTATGTCTCTGCATGTGAGATGGGTCTCCTGAATACAGCAGACTGATGGGTCTTGACTCTTTATCCAGTTTGCCAGTCTGTGTCTTTTAATTGGAGCATTTAATCCATTAACATTTAAGGTTAATATTGTTATGTGTGAACTTGATCCTGCCATTATGATATTAACTGGTTATTTTGCTCGTTAGTTGATGCAGTTTCTTCCTAGCCTCGATGGTCTTTACATTTGGCCAAGTTTTTGCGATGGCTGGTACCGGTTGTTCCTTTCCATGTTTAGGGCTTCCTTCAGGGTCTCTTGTAAGGCAGGCCTGGTGGTGACAAAATCTCTAAGCATTTGCTTATCTGTAAAGGATTTTATTTCTCCTTCACTTATGAAACTTAGTTTGGCTGGATATGAAATTCTGGGTTTAAAATTCTTTTCTTTAAGAACGTTGAATATTGGCCCCCACTCTCTTCTGGCTTGTAGAGTTTCTGCCGAGAGATCTGCTGTTAGTCTGATGGGCTTCCCTTTGTGGGTGACCCGACCTTTCTCTCTGGCTGCCCTTAAGATTTTTTCCTTCATTTCAACTTTGGTGAATCTGGCAATTATGTGTCTTGGAGTTGCTCTTCTGGAGGAGTATCTTTGTGGCGTTCTCTGTATTTCCTGAATTTGAATGTTGGCCTGCCCTACTAGGTTGGGGAAGTTCTCCTGGATGATATCCTGAAGAGTGTTTTCCAACTTGGTTCCATTTTCCCCCTCACTTTCAGGCACCCCAATCAGACGTAGATTTGGTCTTTTTACGTAATCCCATACTTCTTGCAGGCTTTGCTCATTTCTTTTTCTTCTTTTTTCTTTTGGTTTCTCTTCTCGCTTCATTTCATTCATTTGATCTTCAATCGCTGATACTCTTTCTTCCAGTTGATCGAGTCGGTTACTGAAGCTTGTGCATTTGTCACGTATTTCTCGTGTCATGGTTTTCATCTCTGTCATTTCGTTTATGATCTTCTCTGCATTAATGAGTCTAGCTGTCAATTCTTCCACTCTTTTTTCAAGATTTTTAGTTTCTTTGCGCTGGGTACGTAATTCCTCCTTTAGCTCTGATAAGTTTGATGGACTGAAGCCTTCTTCTCTCCTCTCGTCCAAGTCATTCTCTGACCAGCTTTGATCCGTTGCTGGTGATGGGCTGCGCTCCTTTGCAGGGGGAGATGCGCTCTTATTTTTTGAATTTCCAGCTTTTCTGCCCTGCTTCTTCCCCATCTTTGTGGTTTTATCTGTCTCTGGTCTTTGATGGTGGTGACGAACTGATGGGGTTTTGGTATAGGTGTCCTTCCTGTTTGATAGTTTTCCTTCTGACTGTCAGAAGGACTCTCTGTTGGTCTGTTGGAGATTGCTTGAGGTCCACTCCAGACCCTGTTTGCCTGGGTATCAGCAGCAGAGGTTGCCGAAGATAGAATATTGCTGAACAGCGAGTGTACCTGTCTGATTCTTCCTTTGGAAGTGTCCTCTCAGGGGTGTACTCCACCCTGTGAGGTGTGGGGTGTCAGACTGCCCCTAGTGGGGGATTTCTCCCAGCTAGGCTACTCAGGGGTCAGGGACACACCTGAGCAGGCAGTCTGTCCGTTCTCAGATCTCAACCTCCGTGTTGGGAGATCCGCGGCTCTCCCCAAAGCTGTCAGACAGAGTCGTTCGCGTCTGCACCGGCTCCCGCTACTTCCCCTGTTGGTCTTCAGCTGTGCGCTGTCCCCAGAGGTGGAGACTACAGAGACAGGCAGGCTTCCTTGAGCTTCTGTGAGCTCCACCCAGTTCCAGCTTCTCAGCGGCTTTGTTTACCTACTTAAGCCTCAGCAATGGCGGGCGCCCCTCCCCCAGCCTCGCTGCTGCCTTGCGGATAGATCGCGGCAGACTGCTGTGTTAGCAGTGAGGGAGGCTTCGTGGGCGTGGGACCCTCCCGGCCAGGTGTGGGATATATTCTCCTGGAATGCCTGTATGCTTACAGCGCAGTATTGAGGTGGGAGTTACCCGATTTTCCAGGTGTTGTGTGTCTCAGTTCCCCTGGCTAGGAAAACGGATCCCCTTCCCCCTTGCGCTTCCAGGTGAGGCGATGCCTCGCCCTGCTTCAGCTCTCGCTGGTCAGGCTGCAGCAGCTGACCAGCACCGATTGTCCGGCACTCCCTAGTGAGATGACCCCAGTACCTCAGTTGAAAATGCAGAAATCACCGGTCTTCTGTGTCGCTCGCGCTGGGAGTTGGAGACTGGAGTTGTTCCTATTCGGCCATCTTGCTCCCAGGAAGATTTTTTTAATGCTCCAAGTGGGAGATGAAGATAGACCCAATTGGAAGTATTGGGAGAGATCTCCAATTTTGGAAATCTACAAACTAAGGTAGATTTCTCATAGTTACTCTTTAATTCATGTTTTAAATGCACAAATATTACTGAGTAGCACCTCTCAATTTGGCAACAACAGAGTATCAGAATATATTTTTACCAGGTTTTGCAGGGTGGTTCACACCTGTAATCCCAGTGCCGTGGGGGGCTAAGACTGGAGGATTGCTTGAGGCCAGTAGTTTGAGACTGATTTGCATAACATAGCAAGGCCTATTTATACAACAACAACAACAACAGCAACAACAACAAGCCAGGAATAGTGGCACACATCTGTAGTCCTAGCTACTGGGGAGACTAAGGGAGGAGGATCACTTGAGTCCACGAGTTCAAGGCTGCAGTGAGCTATGTACTACATGTCACACCACTGCACTACAGTCTGGGTGACAAAGCAAGACACAGTCTTTAAACAAACAAATAAACAACCTTAACATTTGAAAGCAAAAGCCTTATAGTACTCTCATGTAAATTAAGGCATGTGAGGTAAAATTTGTGACAATAATCTTCTCCTTAAAAGATAAACAGAAAGTTGCAGTGATCTTTATCTCCAGGATTTATAATGGCACTCTGGAAAAATACAGCAAAGCAAATTAATAAATCAGGTATTGTTTAGTAGAATAGTCTTATATTCCAAGGATAAGTAAAAGGTATCATTGTCTTATATCAATATGTCTTATATGTCTTATATCATAGTCTTATATTCCAAAGATAAGTAAAAGCTATAATTACCTCTACTTATGTGTATAATTTTGCCAACTTTTTTAAACATTTGATTTAATGTTTTATTTTAAATAAAATAACTACAAGTTGTTTAGTATTCTAGTGCTGTACACTGGCTACATTTTTTGAAATACTCAAAAAAGCTTTTCACTCTGGAATCAATTTTTAAATTGCCATTAAAAATTTTCCTTCCTTTTCACCTAGTGCCTTATCATGCTGAAAGTGTAGAGAGGGAAGAAGCATATCAAAGACCGAAAGACCTTGTTCATAGAATTGGTTTTTCTAAACTCCAAGGTGTAACCCCTTGCTTAAACTCACAACTTTCTTCTTTCCCATATAAACAATTGAATTTTTTCTATACAGCACATCGAAAAACACATATTCAATGATCAAAGCTCCTCACTTTGAAAATATTATTTGTTTTTATTCCAGGTTATCAAATATTTATGGAGATTTCTTACCTATATTATGATTACCTTTGGGGGAAAGATCAGAATTTATTTGATGAATTAAAAGTTTCCTGATGATGGATTATATGAAAATTTAGTAAAATTGTGGCATTTTATCAATTTTATGTACTGCCTCTAAGCAAGATCTATGTTTCTTGAAAATGAAAAAATCATAATTTTTAAAAGCACCTTCAGCATTGTTTTTGGCTTATAACACATTTAGTAATAATATTAATATTTTAAAAAGCATATTTATAAAATTTTTTTTAGAATGTATGTCAGGCTATATTCATATTCACTGTTTTGTTTGCATGCCAGGATATTTTAATTCTTATTACTTTGTTTGTGCCTATGTTTTTTCCATAAGACATAACTGGATACTTTAGAGTCTGATGGAAGGACTCTTGTTCATATTAATGCTTGCATTCCACAGGTAGATGTGATACTCTGTGACAATTTTACACTCACTTCTTCTTTCTTATTAAAAGTATAATACTTTATTACTGTATTTGACCCAATTATTTAGTATTACATATTGCTTCACTGTGACAAAAATATTTTGCAAATTTTTATCCTTAAATTCATCAATATCTCATAGACTACTTTACTCAATTTAAAAAACATTTGCAACTTTTCTTTCTGTTTGTTCTTATTCCTTTTTAAAGTGACTGTCAAAATTTTAAAGTGAGACACCAATATTTCTTAAAGCACCTACAGGATATCCTTCTGATCTAAATGGAACTGTTGCAACTTTGAATGATAAACCTATTGATTGTTTCATCTTTAGAGTGTATTTCTTTGCATCATTTTACTTTCCTCCATTCTTCTCCCAACAAATACACTGAGAAAATTATAATTCAGTAAATAATGTTCCTTTCAGAATCATCAAGTAGTGTGATTGAATGTGTAAAGAAAGAGATGTAATCCTATCACAAAATCTTTGCCAGGATCTCCTCCTCTCCATCTTTCTGTCTTACCATTCTGTTGCCACTTACAGTGCTCCGTTTTTCTGTTATTTATTTTATTGTTATTCATACCAATCATCACTTTATCATGTAACTTAATTTACTTATTTGTTGTGAATATTGCTTATTTCCTTATTTCTTGTATCAATGTGAGTGTAAGTGTCAAGTGGTTGCAACACCTACGTTCCTTTATTCATTTGTCTAGCATACAGATTATGGTTTATGCTCAATATTAATTGAATTAGTAAAAGCATTAGTGCTCCTTAAACCTTCATCAACTGTGCCCCTGATGATCAACCCCATAATGTTCCTGTCATACCCACTTACATATGAATTTAAAAATGAGCAATATTCAGGCTCAAGCTAGGGATCTATTAAACAATATTGAATTAGTTGTAGCTTAACTACCACACACATTAATTCAGTCAATTATAGATCAAATTGAACTAATAAAAATTTTCAAACCCATAGATAAATGCTGATACTTCAAAAAAAATTAGAGAGGATAATATTCCTGTTATTTATGGAGCTTATATCAAATATTTAAACACATTAATAAAAGTAATTAAAATTTAACCAAAAAACCACAGGGTTTTATGGAGTACTGTGCTGGAGAAAGGGGAGTCCACTTAAAGGGAAGGTTGACACTGAATACCTCTCAGAGAGGGACATGTAATCAGGCAATTAAAATGGCATAGTGTAACCATATGAGGTCACTCATATAAATAGAGTCAAGTTTATAATCTGTTATAGATCCTGGGGAAAAAAAAATGATATTATTCTAAGGCTACAAGTAGCATAACCAGCACACTTAGCATCTGTTTTGTTTTTTTTTTTTTTTTCCACTCAAGAGAACTCTCTATTTAGCGCTTTCTTTGATTTTCCTGTTATAGAATACTAAGTATCTCTCATTCTCTTCAAACAGAGGAATCTCAGTTTTACTCTCAGTTTTACCACCTCTCAATTCACACACAAAAAATAGACATCAAAAGAAAAAAAACTTAAAATATTTCCACCTTCCTAGGTTTAACATCTGGGTGACAAAATCATGACACAAATTTACTTATATAACAAACCTGCATAGGTGCCTCTGAACTTAAAAATGAAACATAAAAAAAGAAAAAAAGTATTTCCACCCAAAATTACAAATAAAATGTGAATGTGCAGTTATTCATATAAAATAATATAATTTGCAATACTAACATAATGTTACAATAAATGTTATGCCTATCCTTCTTATTTAATACACTCCTGGCCTCACAGAGATCTGCACTATGAAGTATTTATCCTCCTTTTTCTAAATGTCATTTTTGGAAAAATCACATTATCACCTGTATGCTGTGCTAGTTATCTGAATTTAATCAATGCATAAATTGTCATTTTCATTACAACCATTTGAAGACTTTTAAATCAACCAATCATGAAAGCCTAACTCTCCCTTAGAAATCCTTTCAATTTTAGAATCCACATTAGAACTTCCAATGCTGTGTTTTAGGACTTATGTATTACAAAGGAAAGCATGTAAATGTAATTTGAATGAGCTCCATATATAGTTCAAGACTGCTACAATGGAAATTTTGCATATTTCCTGAAATATCCAGAGCTAATACTATTTTATTAGATGCTCAGGAGGTTCACCTGAACAAACCACTTTCTGTGAGACATTGCTCTTATATCTGTCTTTATCTCCATCTTAGAAGACACTTACCTTTTAAATATGTCACATATGGCGACAAATTGTGGGGGAAATACTTGCTTTTTTCCATTCCAATTAATCCTGAAGAAACATTCCTCTGTGTTTTGTTGTAAATTTTGAATATTTCTACTACTCTTCTTATATTATTATTCTATAACGTATTTGCTGAGATACTTCTCACCATGTTTTATTGTGTAATCATGGAATGTGGAAGCTGGGTCTTACTCATCTCCATATTCAGAGTACCTATTGAGTGTTTGGTTCATGGTGAACAAGTAAATATTGAACAACGGAATTTTGAACACATTATCTGAAATTATATTGCACAGTGTTATGCCCAGCTTCCTTGGTCTGTAATTACCCAGAAGTACTAAAAATGTCTTAATCCTCCAGTCTGTGAAATAATTGCTAATATTTTTGCATGCGTACATTTTATTCCATATGTGCATCTGAGGAATTTTGTTAATTATATCTAACATGAATTGTGCATTTTATTGAAATATGTTGAATACATGTTGTTCATTTTGTTGAAATGTATTGAAGGAATTATTATCAGAATATTCAGATACCAACCAATGACAATAAAGGTTGTTGAATTGACTCACGAACAATTCCTCAATCCATGTCTTTGTGGAAATTGTTGAACATCAACACTTCCATAAAGTATACATAATGATATACAGAAAAAAATCATAGTTAATAGTATTTCTATTAATTTAAATATTTCAGTCTTAATGACATTATATAATTCTACGTGATGTTGAAAATGGGGAAGTCATGAGTCTTTTCCAAAGTAGTTGTACTCTGTTGCTGTCCTTGCTTAATCCAATGCATGCTAATTTTTTTGTTGTGGTAAACAAAGAGCATGGACTTTAGCATTTAAACATTTTAAATGTACAATGCAGTAGTGTTAACTATATGCACATCATGTAAAACAGACCTCCTGAAATGTTTCATCTTAGAACACTGAGATTCTATACCCATTGAAGAGTGAGTGCTATTTATTTTTAAAGGAGAACAATGTCAAGTCAAACGCCTGAATAGAAAATTGTTTTCTCCAATATTCAATTATTATGCTAGCTATGGTTATTTTTCATCTGGTACTATAACCACCCATATTATAGCAACAGGAATGAAGAACTGTCATTCAACATCAAAATGTGATTTCTAGGACTTTTGCTACTTAATAATTATTATGCTAAATAACTACTAATACTTTAAGGTAAATAATAACTAGCTATATATAGAAAATAAAAAGAAATTGTTAATGACTAGCAATTAGTTAATAAATGTAATAACACTTTAAATATATTTGCTATGAAGTTTTTTAAATTTGATATTTAATCAAAGATAGATGCCTCTGGATGTCCAACAAGATAGTAAAGTTTTTAAAAATTATTTAAGGTATTCCCATTAAATATATTTTTTTTTAAAAAGAGAATGTTTGCAAAACTGTATAGTCAAAATGATACTTTTTTTCTGCTAATTTAGGTTGATGTTATAGAAGGTATGAGTTCATTTTTAGGGGTAATCAGTGGATGGAATGAGCTTTATTAAGCTTTCATTTTTGGTCCAGGGATCTTGCAGTATAAAAACTGTGAAGAAAATGATGATATTTAAAAAATCATTATGAAATATTTACTGCCTGGAATAGTTGCCCTAAACAGATACATGAATACCAGAAAATACGTTTTGCAGATCCCAAATATCAGGATTGACCTTCATTCCTAATATTAAATGTACTAACAAAAACAATCTGCTTATCTTATATAAAATAATTTTTAACAGTGAGATCAAAAATAAAAGTAATTCTCAAAACTAGGTCAACTGACATTATTTTTTGTGTAATAAACAATGCATATTCATATATTTCTCCTTATTTCACATACTTATATATTTCCATTTCAGTTAATTTAGTGAGCAAACTAATATACTTTTATGCCCATAAATCAAGACATGAATATAAATGCCTACAAATTCATACACATAAGTGTTTCTATACATGCAACAATAATGTGTATATTCCTTTAACATACAAAGTTGCATTTGTGCATATGTATGTGTGTATAGTTGTTAATATATGATTTATATTCATATTTTACATATATGCATATGCCACTATATAGCATCCCATAAATATATACAATTATTATTTGTCAATTATCAATAAGGTAAAATAAATATTTGTCAAAAAAGATATTTACTGGGTGATGTGTGTGTGTTTGTAATTATTACAACAAGAAAAGTATAGCATAAATAATAAAGGATACATTGTGATGCTTGATTCCTAACTTTGACACTTTCTGTAGGGCCTTGGACAAGGCATTATATCTATTTGTTGTCTCCATTTTCTCATCCAACAAGATGAAGATGATAATAATGACTTACCACAGTATTTGTTCTGAGAAGTAATTGAGCTATACCACATTAGTTCTTAGTAAACTGACTGCCAAATAAAACCTATTTAATACATGTGTTTTTAGTACTAGTTTAGTCTTTTTCATATGTTGAATGTAATCAGTAATATCAATATTTGGCTTACATGATGCCTTAACTAATTTCTGTTTATATAATAAATAAGAATTTTTTGTTGCTTCCCATTATATGAAACAATAAAACCATCTATTTATAATTAGTCTATGTTTTAAAAACTAAATAATATGTAGACAGTGTTAGAAATATTTATGTGTGCTAGCATATAATAATTTCCAAATCCTAATATCTCTTAGCAATATATTCAAAACCTATACATTTTCTAATAGCAATATATTCAAAACCTATAAATTTTATAAAATACATAAGTATTTCTTTCTTCTTAAATAGCATGTTTACAAAATGTCATAATAGTCATTTATATTAGTATTCTATTAATGTGTTCTGCCATTATGTAATTTTAACTATGAAACTATTTAACTTAAGAATATAGAACTATATTTGCCTGTTTTTAAAATTTCTGCTTTTTTGTCTTAAAATCAATAAGACATAAATATTTGAACTCTTTAAAGACATTTTATCATCTTCCAGATTTATAATATATTGTATAATATTACTTGTTATTAATTATTATATTATATAGCAACTTCAGGGAAATGCAATGGTAGTAATTAGACTTGTCATATATTTAAGTGCATTGAGATCTTTCTATTTTTACTCCATCACATAGGTGTATAAATGACAGTAGCTTTTCTTACATGTAGTGTGACCGTAAGAATTACAGAACCCTAAATTTATAGACTCAATGTGAAATTTTGGAACCAATGTCCCTTTGGGCCTAATTTTCCTTTCTACTTCCCCTTTTCCCTGCCTTCATGCGTACCCTAGACTATGACATTTACAAGGAGCTTGTGAAAAGTATCCAAACACCACAAACATAGCACAAATAATGAGCTATATATAGAGAGAGTTTTTGCTTGTTTTGCAGGTGTCATGGGACTCTAGAAATATGGTCACATCAAAGTGAGTATACCTAAACCACTAGTTCATCATCATCCTGCATTGCATGAAGACAAGCATTTTAAGTCCATTGCTTTTCATAATTTAGATGTGCAGTCATTGTTGGTGGTATTGTCAAGAGATTAGCAGAAATAATTATGAGTGAAATCATTTTAATTTCTTCTGTATTTCCATTTTCAGCTTTTCTTTGTAAAAATGTGTTAGCTTTGTGAGAAAATTAGTAAGAACCAGTAATGTTGATGCTACTACAGATGTTACCATTTGGCATGAAGGCTGAGGAGAGGGATGGCCACAGGATTCATATGTGTGGGGTTGCCATAACAAAGTACCACAGACTGTGTGGCTCAGTCTACAGAAATGTATTTCCTCACTAATCCGGAGGGCATAAATCCCAGACCAAGTTGTCAGTGGAGGTGGTTCTTTCGGAAGCCTCTATCACTGGCTTGCAAGATGACCATCTTTTCCATGTGCCTTCACACAGTCTTCCCTCTGCATGTGTCTACATCCTATTCTCCTCTTCTTATAAGGACCTCAGTCATATTGAAGGAGGGCCCTAACCTAATGACCCCATTTTACCTTAATTAGCTCTTAAGGACTTCTGAGGATTGGATTTCCACATATGAATTTAGGGGGAGGCGGGTAGACACCTGTGAAAACCAAAATTGGCTTATCATCGTGTATGTAAGACTGAAATTAAATTACTTATTGAGCAAAACATTGCTACTTAGAGCAAAAAGATTTGAAAGAGTGCTTCACGCCTAACAACCTGTCAGAGTGGGAAAACTAAGACTGAGTTTAGAAAGTCAGAAAGGAAGAAACTTTTAGTTTAATTCTAGGAATAGGAGCAGAAGGTAAAAGTCCACTAGGAATTCTACTATAAATGAAAAATACAAATACTGAAAGACTGATAGAAGAGTCTAGAGAAAATTACAAATATTTCATATTTTCTGGGAAATTATAACTAATTTTCAATTATTGTAGTAAGGTAAATATAGTGTTAATAAATAAGGCTGAAATTTATATTTCCTAACCTACAATTTAGGTTTTTAGAAAGGTTAATAAAGGACTTCTTTCAGAGTAGATAGAAAGTTCAGGATTCAGAGAATCCTTACAGAGGTCAAAAATACCTCAAGAACAGTGGCTCCGGCAGTCACATAAGAGCCAAGAATACAGGGATAAGTATCTTATGCAATTGTTAGTTTATAAACTCCCCTCTGTTAAAACAAGCATAAGTCATCTGTCATACTTATCTTTAAATCTCCCATTGAGAAACTTGAACACTTATAAGCAATTCTCAATGTGGATAAAACAATTTTTTTTTTTTTTTTTTTTTTTTTTTTTTTGAGACGGAGTCTCGCTGTCACCCAGGCTGGAGTACAGTGGCCGGATCTCAGCTCACTGCAAGCTCCGCCTCCTGGGTTCACACCATTCTCCTGCCTCAGCCTCCCGAGTAGCTGGGACTACAGGCGCCGGCCACCACGCCCAGCTAGTTTTTGTATTTTTTAGTAGAGACGGGGTTTCACCGTGTTAGCCAGGATGGTCTCGATTTCCTGACCTCATGATCCGCCCGTCTCGGCCTCCCAAAGTGCTGGGATTACAGGCTTGAGCCACCGCGCCCGGCGATAAAACAATTTTTGAACAGCAAAATGCCACACAAAATTTATGAGACAATGGATTGTTTCTGATCCATCCTTTTAAAATCAGTTGAAAATAACTAAAGGATTAAGCAATTTAATAGAATGTGAATATTTGTAATGAAAATGGTAATGAATATGAAAATTAAGTGTTATTATGTATATATAACTTAGTTAGCATAATAGATGTGTTATACTGCATCACTCTTCTTTTCTAGTGCTTTGTTGCAGTAGCTTGAAACTGGCAAAAAGTAAAGACTCCAGAACTCTATTGTCTAAGTTCCGCCCCCAGGCCATCACTTAAGAGCTATAAGAACTCAGTCATGTCACTCAGCCTCTGTGCTTTAGGTGTAAATGGAGGATATATTGGCAACAATTACTTCATAGTGTTTTATGAAAATTATCTTTCTGTGATCTCAACACATTCTGCTCAAAGATAGACGTGTTCATGTCCAAGTTTAGCTATTTCCTCCAAGAATGTTCTTCTGGACCTGAAGTGTGACCTCCAAAACTCAGTTAAGTGTACCCCTCTCTGTGGTCATCACAATATCATTTATCTTACAAGGAACGTATCAGATTAAATTGCAATTCCCAAGCAAACTGAGAGGTTGAGGAAAGCAAGTACTGTGGCTATGTGGAATGGTTTTGTATCTCCAGTGATTTGCACTGACACACAAACGATGGGCAATCAATAAATATGTGTTGAATAATGTAATGAGTTTTTAAAATACATCTTTGAAGAATAACCTGGGAGCCTGAAGGAAACAATTCATTTTCCAGAATCAAATGATATATATGTATAAAGTTTCTGAGAAGCAAGTTTTATTATTGTCTTGCCCTCAAGCTGGAGATATTCTTAATAGCTATTTTATTATTCTACTAAAGAAAAAACTTCATGATCAGAGAAAATAATATCATTACAGAATTTGGTTCACTGGCCGTGACTTGAAGATAAATAATGGAAGGATGTTACCTAACTCAAATACAAATGCATTGTAAAGAAATATACCTGTAATTATTTTCTAGAGATGCAATTTTCATTTATATTTATATGTTAATGAATAAGTAGGTTTAAAATAGAACTCTTGATTTTTGTCAATGTTGGTAACTGTTGCAAATAATAATAATAATAATAATAATAATAATAATAATAATAATAAATCTGTCGTTTAACTAGAGTGTAAGAAATCCAGCCCCAAGAATCAGAAACCTAGGTTCTAGTTTTTAACCTACCACTTTGTTGCTGGTAGATGCTGATCATGATTACCTCAGTGATTTTTAAAATATTTTAATAGGGGAAATCATTTTTAAAAGGCATTTTTTGTGTATTTTGGAGCAGTTTTAGAGTCAAAGCAAAACTGAGCAGGAAGTATGGAGAGATCTCATATACCTACTGCCCCTGTCATGCATGGATAGCCTCCCTGGCTAGCAACATCTCTCACCAGAGTGGTACATTTGTTATAATCAATGAAGCTATGGTTGACATCAGTATTATCCAAAGTTTATAGTTTACATTAGGATTCACCATTGGTCTACATTCTCTGTTTTTTTTAACAAACATATGATAACATGTATCTACCATTATAGTCTTACAGAATATTTTCTGTATGACTGCCCTAAAAATCCCCTGTGTTCAGCCTATTCATCTCTCCCTCCCACAAACTCCTGGCAACTACATAATTTTTTACTGTGTGCATATTTTTGACTTGATTGAGAGTCTTGTGTTTTCAGCAGAAGAAAAATATTTAATTTCAATGAAATTTAGCTTATCAATTATTATTATTTTTGAGAAAAAGTCTCACTCTGTCACCCAGAATTAAGTGCAGTGGCATGATCTCCACTCACTGCAACCCCTGTCTCCTAGGTTCGAACCTCAAACTCCTGCATAGCTGGGATCACAGGCATGTGCCACCATGGCCAGTTAAATTTTATATTTTATTAGATACAGAGTTGCTGGCCAGGCTGGTCTCAAACTCTGACCTCAAGTGATCCAGAGCCTCAGCCTCCTAAAGTGCTGTGATTACAGACGTGAGCCACTGCGCCTGGCCCTATTTCTTTCGTTTAATTTTTTTAAAATTTTTATTTTTTAAGTATATATAATAATAAGTGTATGTATTTATGGGATACATGAGATGTTTTGACGCAGGCATGAAATGTGAGGTAAATACAGCATGAAGAATGGAGTATCCTTCCCCTCAAGCATTTATCCATTGAGCTGCAAACAGTTCAATCACAATCTTTATTTTAAAATGTACAGTTATTATTGACTATAGTCATCCTGTTGTGCTATCAAATCATATTTCTTATTATTATTCCCATTTTTTGTACCGATTAATCATCCTCACCTCCCCTCACTCTCATCCCTCTGTGACCAAATAAGTCTAATATATCATTTTGGACTTTAGGGAACCTAATATCCTTCTAAATCTTAAACACTGACAGCAATTAAAGTCTCGTCTTCAGGCAGAGTAGAAGATGCCAATCAAAAGAAACTGCACTCCTGAGACACAGGGGCAGCAATGAAAGCTATTCAACTCAAGGCTCAGGCACTATGGCAGAAGAGGTGGACGTGTGAGATTGTAAGAGCTGATATCGAGAGATAAAATAAGTTCAGTTTCTCTATAAATTAATCACTAATGTCAAAGGCATGCTGATATCAGCCAGCGTATCAGTAGCTGTGTCAGATTAACAAGATTTTCTTGAAGTACAATTGTTGTATTGTTTTGGCCCTCTTCAGAAGGTGGTTTTATAATCAGCTGTGAAACTCTAACAGGTATTCTTGAACGCAGGTTTCTGATAGCTTTGGAGATTGTGGCATCAGAATAGAGAAAATACTTTCAGGAGTTATGGGAACTGAAATGTTCTTGAATATCGAGCAGAATAAGAATTAACTGCATGGAATGAACAAATAGAAGACTGAAGGAATCTTTTGACTTTTTCAGTGTCTCAGGAATGCAGTTTCTTTTTGCTTAAAACCTTGCTGATCCTTTGTTTCATTTTTCGGAGTCAATGAAACTTCTCTTTTGAGCTATTGACAACTTTTAACAATTTAGTATACTCCTGTGAACAAAATTTGGAACATTTGTTTCTCTCTACCTGATTTCTCCAGAATTTGGAAACTACTGTGACTGTTCTTAATTTATGGCTATACAGTTTTTGGCATAAGTGCAATAAGAATCTGTTTTCATTGTAACAGAACACAATTGGAGAAACTGGTTATTTTACCCAAGCTTTGACTAGAATGATATTATTTCCTTTAAGGAATTTAACTTTACTTATGGAGCCAATAAAAGCCCCTTGGGAAAACTGGCCTCATACTTCATTGACATAGTCCCTGTACAGGGTTCCTCACCTGTGGTCAATGAAGAATGTCACTTTCTGACAGGCCCAGGAGCCCCAAAATTATCTTGGGACCTCAAGAAGAGAGGAATTCTCCCAACTCTTCGGTATTTGATGGTACAAATCTATGACTGGGCTTGGTTTTAAAAAAGTCTTTCCTGAGATTACTTCTATGGAACAAAGTTCCATCAAAGCCAATTTTAAAAGACAATGTGCAAAATAATTATTCTTGCTGTGCTTTATACAAATAATCTAACCAAGTATAATAAAGCAAATCAGTCCTACCATAATTTATCTTCATTAAAAATGGGAAACTGGAGAGAGAAAAATTACATTTCAAAAACTATAGTACACCTGTTGTTAGATTGTAGTCTTGTCTAATGTTTCTCAATTTTTATTAGTTTCTACAGTTTGGACTGAATTCTATTTTTTCTTGGCTACAAGTCTTCAAAATAATATTTTCAACTTTTTTTTCTTTCTTTTCCTTTTTTCCCTCATTTTTCCTGTTTTGAAATCACTGAAAACTAAGGTGTGCTTTCTTAAAGCCCTGTGAACTGAGACTCATTTTCTTCTAAAACACTTTCTCCAAATGAATTTAAACAAGAAAAGGGGGAAATGTGAAAGAAAAATAAATCTTTGGGCCCCCTAATTGCTGAGCTAATGGAAAAAGTGAATCTGGAAACTGCTTAGTACAAACCTGCCTCCCATTCTATTCAAAGTCATCCCTCTGCTCACTGAGATAAATGTATATTGATTGCTTCCTTTGGAAAGGCTAATCAGAAACTCAAAAGAATGCCACCATTTGTCTCTCACCTCCCTGTGAACTGTAAGCCCCCTCTCTGCTTGGGTTGTACCACCTTTCAGGATGGAGCCAATGTACATCTTACATACATTTATTGATGTCTCATGTATCCCTAAAATGTAAGCTGTGTCCCAAACACCTTGAGCACATGTGTGTCATCAGGACCTCCTGAGGCTCTGTTATGGGTGCACATCCTCAATTTTGGCAAAATAAACTTTCTAAATTAACTGAGACCTGTCTCCAATATTCAGAGTTCACAAGTCAAATGGGATTATTTTGGAGTTTTAAGGTTAGAGACTGTCCTGCCGGAGTTGGACTTTCATGGGGACTGTAGTCACTTTGGCCAATTTCAGGCATTTATTCAATGTCTGTAGCACGACCGTATCTTGGAACTAACTTGCTTTAGATTTTATAGGCTCCTAGGCAGAAAGGACTTGCCATGTCTCAGATGATACTTTGGACTTGGACTTTTGGGTTAATGCTGGAATGAGTTAAGACTTTGGAGGCCAGGCACGGTGGCTCATGCCTGTAATCCCAGCACTTTGGGAGGTGGAGGCGGGTGGGTCACAAGGTCAGGAGATCAAGACCATCATCGATAACACTGTGAAAACCCGTCTTTACTAAAAATATATATATATATAAATTAGCCGGGCATGCTGGCTGGTGCCTCTAGTCCCGGCTACTCAGGAGACTGAGGCAGGAGAATAGCATGAACCCAGGAGGCAGAGCTTGCAGTGAGCCGAGATGGCACCACTGTACTCCAACCTGGGCGACAAAGCAAGACTGTCTCAAAAAAAAAAAAAAAAGAAGGCTTTGGGAAGCTGTTGTTGTGAAGGCATGATTGGTTTTGAAATGTGAAAAGACATATGATTTGGAGGAGCCAGTGACAGAATGATACGGCGTGGCTCTGTGTTCCCACCCAATCTCATCTTGAATTGTAAAACCCATAATCCTCACATGTTGAGGGTAGGACCTGGTGGGAGGTAATTGGGTCATGAACGTTGTTTCCCCCATGCTGTTCTTGTGATAATGAGTTCTTTATAGCAGTGTGAAAACAAGTTAATACACTTGCTACCTTCATAATCTTTTCTTTATTCTTGATTTTGGAAGTTTGATTATTAAATACCTTGAGGTAGTCTTCTTTGGGTTAAATCTGCTTGGTATTCTATAACCTTCTTGTACTTAGATATCTTTTTCTGAACGCTCTCTGTTAGTATCCCTTTAATAAACTTTCTACCCCATGTCTTTCTCTACCTCCTCTTTAAAGCCAATAACATAGATTTGCCCTTTTGAGGCTATTTTCTATATACTGTAGGCGTTTTTATTCTTCATTTTTTATTCTTATTTTCTTTTGTCTCTCTGACTGTGTATTTTCAAATAGCCTGACTTTAAGTTCACCAATACTTTCTTCTGCTTTATCTGCTATTGAACAACTCTGATGCATTCTTCAGTACACCAACTGTATTTTTCAGCTCCCGAATTTCTGCTAGATTTTTAAAATTATTACAATCAAAATCATGTAGTATTCATGAAAGAATAGACAAATATTACATTGGTGCAAAAGTAATTGTGATTCTTGCCTTTAAACAATGTCAGGAACCACAATTACTTTTGCACCAACCTAATAGATCAATGGAACAGGATTGGAAGGCCAGAAATAGACCCACACAAAAATATTCAGCTGATCTTAGACAAAGGTGCAAAGGCAATATAATGGAGAGAAAGCACTCTTTCAAAAAACAGTACTGGAACAACTAGATAGCCACAAGCAAAAATTAGATACATAAGATTATATACCCCTTATAAAAATTAATCCAAAATCAATTATAGACCTAAGTATATAACACAAAACTATAACATGCTTGGAGAAAATACAGGAGAAAATCTAGGTGACCTTGGGGATGGTAATCACTTTTTAGATACAACACCAAAGGCATAATCCATGAAAGAGAGAATTGATAAGCTGAAAGAGGGAGAGCAAGTTGGTGGAACAGAGGGCTCCATCGGTTGTCCTCCACCCTCACCCCCACAAGGACACCAAGTTAACAACTATCTACACAAAAATAAAACACCATCATAAGAACCAAATACCAGGTGAGCACTCATAGTACCGGGTTTTAACTTCATATTGCTGAAAGAGACACGGAAGAGATAGAGAAAAACAGCCCTGAATCGCTAGCGCCTCCCCTCCCCAACCCTCACCCTGGACAGCAGCAGTGTGATGTGGAGAGCTTATCTGGGTGCTGCTGCACGGGGAACACAGCAATTGTGAATCATTGAACTCAGCACTGTTAGGTTAGAGCAGAGAGGAAAACCAGACCAAACTCAGATGTTGTCCACCCACAGAAGGAGCATTTAAACCACCTGTAGCAAGAGGGGAATTGCTGATCCCAGGGATCTGAACTTGAGTACCCACAAAGTCCGCCACCAGGAACCAAAGTGCTCTCAGTTTCTAGGAAAACTTGAAAGGCCGTCTAGGCCATAAAAACTGCTAACTCTCAGGCAAGATCTAGGGCAGAAGGGACATGCAGCATACTGAGACACCGGACTGGGGCAGCCGACCTAGTGCTAGCAACATCCCTCCCTTAGTCTCAGGCTGTACAAATGAGACCCCTTTCTTTTGCTTGAGGAGAGGAGTCAGAGTGGGAGCGCTTTGTCTTCTGTCTTGGATACCAGCTCAGTCACAGCAGGATAGGGTGTTGGTTAGTCATGAGGCCCCTATTGCAGGCCCTAGCTCCCAGATGGCACTTCTACACATATCCTGAGGCAGAAGGGAAGCTTCTGCCTTGAAGGAATGTTTAGAGATGAAGGCTTTTGAGGTAAACTGGAATTGTAAAATAGTAGAAGCTGAGTAAATGGTCTTTGTTGCATTTCTCCTCTTTTGTTTTCACTACTGTAACCCGCGAGGAGCCAGAAACAGCTTCTATGAGTATGCAGACTTAACTGGGAGTTGGTACAACTCATGTATTCAATGACAAGTCATTTGTTGACTCATGTGAGCCAATCAATGCTAAAAGAGTTATAATTATAGACATATATTTATTTTCATTATTCTTAAGCCAAGATATTATACTTTGCTTACTATGATATAAAAGTTGTTACTTTAATTTGTTTGCTTGTTTTTACTTTCATGATATATTCCGATGGAATTTTCTTACTCTCTATTGTATATTTTTCTATTGATTTTCTTTATCCATATTCAATTATATCATTTAAAAATAATCATTTTGCCTTAAAATATCAAAAATGATATCCTTATCATTCACTTAGGTTAATTTCATTGGCTATTACTTAAAAAGAAACAAAACATGATACATGAAAAGGAGCTTCTTGTGATTTATAGTATTTTTCTAATGTTTCTTATGTATCTTGAGGCAAAAATTTAATAGAAAATATAGTTTAGCATTCCTATTTTATGATTATCGGTAACAGAAACTAAATGTCATCAATTATGTAGCTTCTGTCTTTAGAAATGGTTGATTATATATTTTTTCTCTTTTAATCCATTTTAATTCCCACCCATAATATTAATGGCTATACTAATATAAAACAGTCTTGCATTGTTCACCTTTTGATTTTATACTTCAGGCTTACTTTAAGGATATTTTTGTTTGAGAAGAAGCCACATATTAATGTGATAAAATTGATGAAATAAAAATGTTAAAATATATTGTACTCATAAAATAAACTACCAAAAATATTAAATAGCTTATACTCATAAAATATGTTCTTATAAATTATTGCATCATGTGTTTTTTAAAATTTGAGATTTTCAGGATTATTATTTTTAGCTCTCACTTCTATATTCATGTGCTACTATGTCCTAGTACATTTAAAAAAACAATTAAGGTGTTTGGGTTTGTCATTCAGTAGCATACATTTTATTGACTGTATCTGTAAAGATGTTATCTGTATTACAATCTGTTTAGTCTGATATTAATATTGTTACTACAGGTGTATTTTATTTGGTATTGGCCTGCATATGTTTTTCATTGCTTAATTTTAAAGTTTCTGTCTTTTTATACTTTAGGTTTCTCTTTGAAAACACAATTTAGCTGAATCTTTGTTTGCAATCAGAAGATCTCTGCTTTTTAATGGTTACACGTTCATACATACTAAAATTGTGTGTATAATGATTTATTTTACCATCTTCCTTTTGATTTCAAATTATTATTTTAAAAATTTTATTTTTATCTCTTAATGCATATTTGAATTTTTGTATTTCTTGCCCTATTTACCACCACGTTTTATATTTTTCTCCTTATTTCTACTTCCCACTCTCCATAGTGGTTACAAAAACAAATGTATTATGTAGAATTAATTTAAAGTTTAAACAGTGGCTTGATAATTATTTTAAGATAATATACGAATTTTAGAACAAATTAATCCAAGCACTACCCATCCAAACTGAATACCATTGCAGCTCAGTGTTTAATGTTGTACATTATCTATAACCCCTTAGTTGTACAGCTGATCTTGAATTTACATTTATTTTACAATTTTATAGGTTTCCCATTCTTTTTTATCAAAAATAAACTTTGTGATCATTCTTCATAAAGCACATCTTTCTTAGAATTACCTTAAGTTGGCTAAAATTTATTTTTAAGAAACATTATTAAAAAAGCAATTGAGCTATTAATATCTTTATTTCTAAAGTTAAAAGTTTGATAACTTTTCACACATGTGTATAGCTACAAAACCATCAACTCAATCAAGAGGATAAAGTGTATTCATAATTGATAAATGTTTCCTAGTGCCATATTGTGATAATTTCCTTGACTGATCGGCTTTCTGACACTATAGCTTATATTTTTAGTATTATTTTATTTTATTTTACTTTAGTGACAGAGTCTTGCTTTGTCACCCAGGCTGGAGTGCAGTGGGGTGATCTTGTCACTGCAACCTCCACCTCCCTGGTTCAAATGATTCTCCTGCGTCAGCCTCCTGAGTAGCTGGGAATACATTCGCGAGCCACCACATGCGGCTAATTTTTGCATTATTAGTAGAGACAGGATTTTGCCATGTTGGCCAGGGTGGTCTCGAAACTCCGGACCTCAGATGATCCACCGGCCTCAACCTCCCAAAGTGCTGAGATTACAGGGTTAGGGGTAGGGTTGCCACCATGCCTGGCCCCCATTTTTAATATAAATTTATATAAATGATATCCTACAGTAGTAACTCTTTTTCTGTCCAACTTCTCTCACCCATCATAAATATTTTCAAAAATATTTCAAAATTATCAAAATTATCCATGTGTAGTATTTCATTTCATGGATATATAATTGTTTCTTCATTATCCTGTTTATTGTCATTTTGGCTTTATTTCCAGTTGTTATTATTAAAAAGAGACATTAATATTCATGTGCAGGTCACTGTAGTTGCATTTATTTCTCTAATAGGAGTGGAAAGACTAGGATATATTATAATTGTTAAAAAAAAAAAAACTGTCAAAATGTTTTAAAAGTCTTTGGAATATTTTACATTCCTATCAGCTGTATATGAAAGTTCCAATTCCTCAACATCCTCACTAATGCCTGATATGGTATGCAAATCATTTGTTTATGTTAATTTTGCCTCATGTAACCTTATTGAACTCAGTTATTAGTTGGAGAAACTTTTTTATAGATTCCATTCCTGTGTATTAGATAGTTAGATATTTCTATGTATTAGATTATTTCTCTGTATTAGATAATGTCAGTTGCATATAAAGATTCTTGTTACTTCCTTTGCAATCTGAAGGCAATTTGGTTTTTTTTTTCTTCACCTATTGAATTGGCTAAAACTCAGTACAATATTAAACAGAAGTAGCAAAGAGAGATATCCTTGTCATACTCTTTAACTTTAAGGAAAAGCATTCTCTTTTATTAATTAAGTAAGCTATTAACTGTAAGATTTTTGTGTATTCCTTTTAACAGGGAGGTTAAGTTTCTTTTATATGTAGCTTGTTCAATTCTTTCTTTTCTTTTTAGCTTGTTGATATGATGAGTTATGTAGATTGATTTCCAGTGTTAAAGCAGGCTTACATTACTGGAATAAATACCACATATTCATTAAAAGTTTTCAGTTTTTGTTAGATTTTATTTACTAAAATTTCATTTAAAATATTTACATATACACTCATGAGAGAGATACTTTTTTGAAAATGGTGTCTTTGGCTTTCTTATAAGCATAATTTTGATTTCATAGTAAGAACCCCCCAAATCCATCGTTTTAATATTCTGATGGAGTTTGCACAGAACTGTTTTGTCTTTTATGTAGAATTTTATTTTTTAATAGACATAAAACCACCTTATTTAATCGTAACTCTATGAATGTAGTTTGTATCTTTAAATAAATTTAATAATTTTATTTTCTCTAAATGATAAAATGTATTTCCATAAATTTTTCCCAATATTTCTTCAATATCCTTTTAACATCTAGGCAAGTCTAGTGATATAAAATTTTATTTCTGCTAAGTTATTTATTCCTAATAAATTTAAACAGAAAATTATAACACTTTAGATTTTTTCAAGGAAGTAACTTTTGGTTTTAATAACTTTTCTTTATTGATTTCTGCTTTCTAGTACATTGATTTCTGCTCATAGCTTTACTAACTTTGGAAGAGTATCTATTCTTTGTTTCTCTCTTGCTCATGAGAATTACTTTCTCCTAGTTTCTTAAACTGGACGCTTATGTCTTTTATTTTCAGTCTTCTATAATTCTTATACAGAAACTTAGGACACAAATTACTTCTTCAGCTGCATCCCACACAATTTTTAATGTTGTGTTTTCATTTTTTATTCAGTTCAATATGCTATGTAAACTTCCTTTTGATTTCTTTATTTAATATATGTGTTATTTGGTTTCCAAATATTTGGTTGTTTCTGTTATCTATTTCCATTTAATCCTATTGTAGATTTGAATATTTAAAAATGTAAGACATATTGTATGTACTACATATGGTCTATGATTGTTAAGTTCTATGGGAACTTTACAGTATTCTGCTATTGTTATGTGGAATGATACAAATATAAATCAGGTCAATTTGGTTGTTAGTGTTGTTCAAGCCTTTTATATCTTTGCTGATTTTCTGCCTACTTGTTCTGTCAATTAATAAAATAGTAGTGTCAAAAACTAAAAGGCATTTATGGATACACCTAATTTCGGTACTATCCGCTTTTGCTTACCTTAGACAATTCTTACTTTACACATTTCCTCAAGGTTCAAATTATGATTTAGTTAAATAATGCCAATCACTTGACAACTAAGATTTAGATTAATTTTTACATATGTCATTGTATTCTGCTGTGTTAAATTTTTTTTGCTAGCTCTGAATTATTTACAGTTATTATTTCTTAACACATTTTTTATTCTCTTCATTCTCTTCTTCTGACATTCTGACCAGATGTATAAACATTTTATTGTTCTCAGTATGTTTTCTGTCTTTCAGAGTACGCATTTCCATTTCTTGATTTATCCATAATTTCTTAATACCTCCCCTTGAGTCCATAATTATTTTTTTCAAGACATATCTAACCTGCTGGTTAAAACATTTATTACGTTTTTCTTTAGTTTCAGTAAGTATATTTTTTCTTTTCTCCAAGCTATATCATTACTGTTTTATCTCTTGGGAGTTTTTAAATTTTTTTTTAGATTGCATCATTATTTCTAAAAATATTTCACACATACACTTTACTTCTTAAAACTAAATGCCTGTAGTTTGGAGTCTAAATCTGTTTTGTGCTATATGGTTAAATGTCACTAATGTTGATGTATCTTCTTACAGTGTGTTTTTGAGCATGTTACTTTCTATTTTAATGCAGTAGAATTAGTCCTTCACTAGAGAAGGTTTACTCTAGAAAAGAGTTGCTTCTTCTTCTAAATGAGTCAGTAGCTAGCAAATATCACCAATCTAGCGCCTTCTCCTTTAAAACCTAGCCTGCAATATCAAGTTTGGCTGAAATTGTACCACATAAACATATAATCCAGTATTTAATGACAGTGTTGCAAAATTCTATCATCTGAACAATACTGATCCTTCAAATGGATTTTAGAGGAGTATTTTCCAGTATTTTATGACAAAAGAAAAACCACAAAGATGTGTCATATCCAAAATCTAGATTTATTCACTTAGTCAGGTTGACCCTTAGAGCATTTATCTTCCATAATGATAGAGGAAAAAACTCTCATTGATATATCTCAAGTCAAGTATTGGTTACCTTATTATTCAATTTTTATTAACTACAAGGAATAATAACTAGGAAGGGTATGTTGTCATGTAAAAACATTTTTATAATGCAAAAATTGCGATATATTTGTTAATTTACGTTATGTATCCACTCCATTATAGTACTTTTTAAAATTTGTTTTGAACATAAATTTATTCACTTTCAGTTTGGAAGTGGATCACATTAAAAACCCCTAGCATACTGTATAAAGAAATTCCACATAGTTCTTGTGGACTTTAATATTTTACATCATTTTAATTGACACATTATAGTCATCATTATGGTGTAAAAAACCACTTGTTAACTCAGTTTTAAATATCCACAAAAGGTCATTGTATCAAGACTTATAATTGTCTTTTGTATTCAATGACATCTTTATCCATTAAAATTACATAACTTTTGTTGTTCAGAATTATCATTGTCTCTAATTATGCTGGACATAGTATTTTTATACTAAAATAGATTACAATTTACATTATAAATCTGAAAAATACCTTTGTTAGAAAACAGATATGATGTTTCCATTTTATGAAGTATAATTATTCTTATTGACATGACAGAGCTTTTGAAAATTTAATTACATTAACTTACACATAAGTTTATCTTTCTCAGAAAATAGGGAAAAGTTTTATGGTACAGGTGTTTCTTTTATTTTTCTGTGACCTAAAGAACCAAAAACAGCCCCGGGGGCGGAGCAAGATGGCCGAATAGGAACAGCTCCAGTCTCCAACTCCCAGCGCGAGCGACACAGAAGACCGGTGATTTCTGCATTTTCGACTGAGGTACTGGGGTCATCTCACTGGGGAGTGCTGGACAATCGGTGCTGGTCAGCTGCTGCAGCCCTACCAGCGAGAGCTGAAGCAGGGTGAGGCATCGCCTCACCTGGGAAGCGCAAGGGGGAAGGGAATCCCTTTTCCTAACCAGGGGAACTGAGGCACACAACACCTGGAGAATCAGGTAACTCCCATCCCAATATTGCGCTTTAAGCAAACAGGCACACCAGGAGAATATATCCCTCACCTGGCCGGGAGGGTCCCACGCCCACGGAGCCTCCCTCATTGCTAACACAGCAGTCTGCGATCTAACCGAAACGGCAGCAGCAAGGCTAGGGGAGGGGCGCCCGCCATTGCTGAGGCTTAAGTAGGTAAACAAAGCTGCTGGGAAGCTCGAAATGGGTGGAGCTCACAGCAGCTCAAGGAAACCTGCCTGTCTCTGTAGACTCCACCTCTGGGGACAGGGCACAGCTAAAAAAAAAAAAACAACAACAACAACAACAAAAAGGCAGCAGAACATCTGCAGACGCAAACGACTCTGTCTGACAGCTTTGAAGAGAGCAGTGGATCTCCCAACACAGAGGTTGAGATCTGAAAGGGACAGACTGCTCAAGTGGGTCCCTGACCCCTGAGTAGCCTAATTGGGAGACATCCCCCACTAGGGGCAGTCTGACACCCCACACCTCACAGGGTGGAGTACACCCCTGAGAGGAAGCTTCCAAAGTAAGAATCAGACAGGTACACTCGCTGTTCAGCAATATTCTATCTTCGGCAATCTCTGCTGCTGATACCCAGGCAAACAGGGTCTGGAGTGGACCTCAAGCAATCTCCAACAGACCTACAGCTGAGGGTCCTGACTGTCAGAAGGAAAACTATCAAACAGGAAGGACACCTATACCAAAACCCCATCAGTACGTCACCATCACCAAAGAGCAGAGACAGATAAAACCACAAAGACGGGGAAAAAGCAGGGCAGAAAAGCTGGAAATTGAAAAAATTAGAGCGCATCTCCCCCTGCAAAGGAGCGCAGCCCATCGCCAGCAACGTATCAAAGCTGGTCAGAGAATGACTTTGACGAGATGAGAGAAGAAGGCTTCAGTCCATCAAACTTCTCAGAGCTAAAGGAGGAATTACGGAGCCAGCGCAAAGAAACTAAAAATCTTGAAAAAAGAGTGGAAGAATTGACAGCTAGACTAATTAATGCAGAGAAGGTCATAAACGAAATGACAGAGATGAAAACCATGACACGAGAAATATGTGACAAATGCACAAGCTTCAGTAACCGACTCGATCAACTGGAAGAAAGAGTATCAGCGATTGAAGATCAAATGAATGAAATGAAGCGAGAAGAGAAACCAAAAGAAAAAAGAAGAAAAAGAAATGAACAAAGCCTGCAAGAAGTATGGGATTATGTAAAAAGACCAAATCTACGTCTGATTGGGGTGCCTGAAAGTGAGGGGGAAAATGGAACCAAGTTGGAAAACACTCTTCAGGATATCATCCAGGAGAACTTCCCCAACCTAGTAGGGCAGGCCAACATTCAAATTCAGAAAATAGAGAGAACACCACAAAGATACTCCTCCAGAAGAGCAACTCCAAGACACATAATTGCCAGATTCACCAAAGTTGAAATGAAGGAAAAAATCTTAAGGGCAGCCAGAGAGAAAGGTCGGGTTACCCACAAAGGGAAGCCCATCAGACTAACAGCAGATCTCTCGGCAGAAACTCTACAAGCCAGAAGAGAGTGGAGGCCAATATTCAACATTCTTAAAGAAAAGAATTTTATACCCAGAATTTCATATCCAGCCAAACTAAGTTTCATAAGTGAAGGAGAAATAAAATCCTTTACAGATAAGCAAATGCTTAGAGATTTTGTCACCACCAGGCCTGCCTTACAAGAGACCCTGAAGGAAGCCCTAAACATGGAAAGGAACAACCGGTACCAGCCATTGCAAAAACATGCCAAAATGTAAAGACCATCGAGGCTAGGAAGTAACTGCATCAACTAACAAGCAAAATAACCAGTTAATATCATAATGGCAGGATCAAGTTCACACATAACAATATTAACCTTAAATGTAAATGGACTAAATGCTCCAATTAAAAGACACAGACTGGCAAACTGGATAAAGAGTCAAGACCCATTAGTCTGCTGTATTCAGGAGACCCATCTCACATGCACTGACATACATAGGCTCAAAATAAAGGGATGGAGGAAGATCTACCAAGCAAATGGAGAACAAAAAAAAAGCAGGGGTTGCAATCCTAGTCTCTGATAAAACAGACTTTAAACCATCAAAGATCAAAAGAGACAAAGAAGGCCATTACATAATGGTAAAGGGATCAATTCAACAGGAAGAGCTAACTCTCCTAAATATATATGCCCCCAATACAGGAGCACCCAGATTCATAAAGCAAGTCCTTAGAGACTTACAAAGAGACTTAGACTCCCATACAATAATAATGGGAGACTTCAACACTCCACTGTCAACATTAGACAGATCAACGAGACAGAAAGTTAACAAGCATATCCAGGAATTGAACTCATCTCTGCACCAAGTGGACCTAATAGACATCTATAGAACTCTCCACCCCAAATCAACAGAATATATATTCTTCTCAGCACCACATCGCACTTATTCCAAAATTGACCACATAATTGGAAGTAAAGCACTCCTCAGCTAATGTACAAGAACAGAAATTATAACAAACTGTCTCTCAGACCACAGTGCAATCAAACTAGAACTCAGGACTAAGAAACTCAATCAAAACCGCTCAACTACATGGAAACGGAACAACCTGCTCCTGAATGACTACTGGGTACATAGTGAAATGAAAGCAGAAATAAAGATGTTCTTTGAAACCAATGAGAACAAAGATACAACATACCAGAATCTCTAGGACACATTTAAAGCAGTGTGTAGAGGGAAATTTATAGCACTAAATGCCCACAAGAGAAAGCAGGAAAGACCTAAAATTGACACTCTAACATCACAATTAAAAGAACTAGAGAGGCAAGAGCAAACACATTCAAAAGCTAGCAGAAGGCAAGAAATAACTAAGATCAGAGCAGAACTGAAGGAGATAGAGACACAAAAAACCCTCCAAAAAAATCAATGAATCCAGGAGTTGGTTTTTTGAAAAGATCAACAAAATTGACAGACCACTAGCAAGACTAATAAAGAAGAAAACAGAGAGGAATCAAATAGATGCAATAAAAAATGATAAAGGGGATATCACCACCGACCCCACAGAAATACAAACTACCATCAGATAATACTATAAACACCACTAAGCAAATAAACTAGAAAATCTAGAAGAAATGGATAATTTCCTGGACACTTACACTCTTCCAAGACTAAACCAGAAAGAAGTTGAATCCCTGAATAGACCAATAGCAGGCTCTGAAATTGAGGCAATAATAAATAGCATACCAACCAAAAAAAGTCCAGGACCAGATGGATTCACAGCTGAATTCTACCAGAGGCACAAGGAGGAGCTGGTACCATTCGTTCTGAAACTGTTCCAATCAATAGAAAAAGAGGGAATCCTCCCTAACTCATTTTATGAGGCCAACATCATCCTGATACCAAAGCCTGGCAGAGACACAACAAAAAAAGAGAATTTTAGACCAATATCCCTGATGAACATCGATGCAAAAATCCTCAATAAAATACTGGCAAACCGGATTCAGCAGCACATCAAAAAACTTATCCAGCATGATCAAGTGGGCTTCATCCCTGGGATGCAAGGCTGGTTCAACATTTGCAAATCAATAAATGTAATCCAGCATATAAACAGAACCAAAGACAAGAACCACATGATTATCTCAATAGATGCAGAAAAGGCTTTTGACAAAATTCAACAGCCCTTCATGCTAAAAACGATCAATAAATTCGGTACTGATGGAACGTACCTCAAAATAATAAGAGCTATTTATGACAAACCCACAGCTAATATCATACTGAATGGGCAAAAACTGGAAAAATTCCCTTTGAAAACTGGCACAAGACAGGGATGCCCTCTCTCACCACTCCTATTCAACATAGTCTTGGAAACTCTGGCTAGGGCAATCAGGCAAGAGAAAGAAATCAAGGGTATTCAGTTAGGAAAAGAAGAAGTCAAATTGTCCCTGTTTGCAGATGACATGATTGTATATTTAGAAAACCCCGTTGTCTCAGCCCAAAATCTCCTTAAGCTGATAAGCAACTTCAGCAAAGTCTCAGGATACAAAATTAATGTGCAAAAATCACAGGCATTCTTATACACCAGTAACAGACAAACAGAGAGCCAAATCATGAATGAACTTCCATTCACAATTGCTTCAAAGAGAATCAAATACCTAGGAATCCAACTTACAAGGGATGTAAAGGACCTCTTCAAGGAGAACTACAAACCACTGCTCAGTGAAAGAAAAGAGGACACAAACAAATGGAAGAACATACCATGCTCATGGGTAGGAAGAATCAATATCGTGAAAATGGCCATACTGCCCAAGGTAATTTATAGATTCAATGCCATCCCCATCAAGCTACCAATGAGTTTCTTCACAGAATTGGAAAAAACTGCTTTAAAGTTCATATGGAACCAAAAAAGAGCCCACATTGCCAAGACAATCCTAAGTCAAAAGGACAAAGCTGGAGGCATCACGCTACCTGACTTCAAACTATACTACAAGGCTACAGTAACCAAAACAGCATAGTACTGGTACCAAAACAGAGATATAGACCAATGGAACAGAACAGAGTCCTCAGAAATAATACCACACATCTACAGTAATCTGATCTTTGACAAACCTGAGAGAAACAAGAAATGGGGAAAGGATTCCCTATTTAATAAATGGTGCTGGGAAAATTGGCTAGCCATAAGTAGAAAGCGGAAACTGGATCCTTTCCTTACTTCTTATACGAAGATTAATTCGAGATGGATTAGAGACTTAAATGTTAGACCTAATACCATAAAAACCCTAGAGGAAAATCTAGGTAGTACCATTCAGGACATAGGCATGGGCAAGGACTTCATGTCTAAAACACCAAAAGCAACGGCAGCAAAAGCCAAAATTGACAAATGGGATCTAATTAAACTAAAGAGCTTCTGCACAGCAAAAGAAACTACCACCACAGTGAACAGGCAGCCTACAGAATGGGAGACAATTTTTGCAATCTACTCATCTGACAAAGGGCTTATATCCAGAATCTACAAAGAACTCAAACAAATATACGAGAAAAAAACAAACAACCCCATCAAAAAGTGGGCAAAGGATATGAACAGACATTTCTCAAAAGAAGACATTCATACAGCCAACAGACACATGAAAAAATGCTCATCATCACTCGCCATCAGAGAAATGCAAATTGAAACCACAATGAGATACCATCTCACACCAGTTAGAACGGCAATCATTAAAAAGTCAGGAAACAACAGATGTTGGAGAGGATGTGGAGAAATAGGAACACTTTTACACTGTTGGTGGGATTGTAAACTAGTTCAACCATTATGGAAAACAGTATTGCAATTCCTCAAGGATCTAGAACTAGATGTACCATATGACCCAGCCATCCCACTACTGGGTATATACCCAAAGGATTATAAATTATTCTACTACAAAGACACATGCACACGTATGTTTATTGCGGCACTATTCACAATAGCAAAGATTTGGAATCAACCCAAATGTCCATCTGTGACAGACTGGATTAAGAAAATGTGGCACATATACACCATGGAATACTATGCAGCCATAAAAAAGGATGAGTTTGCATCCTTTGTAGGGACATGGATGCACCTGGAAACCATCATTCTTAGCAAACTATCACAAGAACAGAAAACCAAACACCGCATGTTCTCACTCATAGGTGGGAACTGAACAATGAGATCACTTGGACTCGGGAAGGGGAACATCACACACTGAGGCCTATCATGGGGAGGGGGGAGGGGGGAGGGATTGCCTTGGGAGTTATACATGATACAAATGATGAATTGATGGGTGCTGACGAGTTGATGGGTGCAGCACACCAACATGGCACAAGTATACATATGTAACAAACCTGCACGTTATGCACATGTACCCTAGAACTTAAAGTATAATAATAAAAAAAAAAAGAACCAAAAACAGAAACATACCTTAATTGACTACAATCAGTATTTTATGAAGCACCACTATAATTATCTCAGTGTGCTAACCTTAGTATCTTCTTGAAACATACACGATGTTAAAACTGGAGTCAGGGATATGCTTCATTGTTATTGATTTTTAGATGGCATAAAACTGTTTGAAATCCTTTATTTTAGTGACTCCAACTCAGTAGTTCTTAAACTGAATGTACATATGAATCAAAAGTGCTTAGCAAAGGTGCAGATCCCACAATACCACCATCACAAAACCTTTATTCAATGACTGGGTGGAGGTATGGAATGTATATTTTTTAATGGAAGATTATTATAATCTTTCAGACAACTACTCATTTCTAGTTTGTCAATATACTTTTAGTTTAACATTCAGCACTAGAAATTCTCTACTTTAGACATTGCATTAGAATATTTTTGATGCAGTGTAAATCATGCAAGGTAAATATTCTGTCCTTATGAAGAAACATTTTTATTTTTGGAGAGAGAAATTTCTGAACAGCAATGCAGATATTAACTGATATTACAGAGAAAAGAAGGTATCTCTAGAATTTCCTTTCTTCTGGTTAGGGTTATATATTCAATGTTACAATACACATATAACTCTTCTTTTTTTGATGCAAAGATGAAAGTATTAGAAGTAATCACATGCCTAACATTACCCAACAAATACATTTTAATATGGGGGTTTAAATATTAATTTACTGAATACCTTAAATATAAGGATTTTTTTTTCTCTCTAATATCCAAGTATTTGTAACAAAGTCTACATTCACAAAGATTACTGTGGTAAGGCCACTCTATGTCCTGTTCTTAAACATTCAAGTAGAAAAGTTTTTGATACATGTTTGTCTATCACAGAATTCCCTTCAGAATCAGAGAAAGTATAATTATTTTTCATGTGGAATATACGATTTTTGTTTACATTTGCTGGTTGCCTAATACTGTTTGATTAGGACAGTACTTCACCTGGGACAAAACACAGCTCATCCTACCAAATCTTTGTGAAGGCAAAAGTACTAAGCTTTGAGGAGAACTAATAACTATGTCTGGTTATTACTAATAGTTAGACATAAAAGGAAGTCGACCATCTTCAGCAGATGTCGATATGTATGAACATCTTCAAAGGACATCTTTATCATATTATTACAATATGCTATATGTTAGAAGCTCGATTAAATCAGATCTCTATGAAAATCCCTAATATTTTTGGACAGATAAAATATGGGTTAGGAATCTCAGACACTGAAAGCAATCTACTAGCAGGCAATATATTTCTATCTCTTGGATTCTATAAATTAATCAGTTTTATATACAGTTACAGTTTGAAAATGTGGGCACAAAGCACATGGCAATTACTAATTCCCCTCTCACAGTCTTCCAGTAAACATCTATGTCTCCATTGTTTTAAGGTCTTGACCAAGAATTACCAGTAAGGCACCTCATGACCAATACAGGCTGTAGGGCTGGAGCAGAATATTCCCAAAGTTGGCAGGTATGTAAATACACCCCAAGACAAAATGAAAAATCACCAGATATGTTAGTTATTTTAAAATACCATTTGCTTTAATATAGCCTGGAAATCATGCCAATTAAATGATGATTCTGATCCAGTAATTTGTTGTTGGATTTAGGAATTTGCATTTTTAAACAGTATTTAAATCCAGGTGGCCTTAACAGTAGTTAAAAAAAAAAAAAACAAAACAAAAAAAAACAAAACAAACAAACAAACAAAAACCTTGTTTTTAAATTTGGATACACATCGGACTCATCTGAGGTACATAAAAAATGCAAATGCTAAACCTACTCTCAAAAATTTAACTTCATTATTCTGTTGGAGGATTATGCTACAGTGTATTTTAAATACACTAAAGCATATTTAGGGGAGCCTAAAGTGCAAGCTGTTTGGAGAATTTGACACTTTCTTAACCAGCAAATGCTGCACCTACCCTTGTTTCGTAGCTCTGATAGCAGTTACAAGCCCTACAGATTTCTGCTGTTATCTCATTTTCTTTGAAAAACAGGATTATAAATCACACACACTGACATGTAAGGGTACTTTGAAATAAATCAGGAAAATTGGGTTGTAATCAGAGTTCCGCCTTTTGTAGAAGTCAGTCTTTCAGAGTCTCATGTTCTTCATATGTAAAAAAAATTAGCAGTGGGATAAAATGGTTCCTGTGATGCTTGGAAAAAATATATCTGTAATGAAAGGCCATTAAACCAATTGAGTTGTCTTTTATCCTTGAAATATATCATTATCTCATTATTATATTAAATGTATAGACAGTGCCAAATGACTATTGTTAAAAATCAAAGTACACCTATATCATTCAAGAAAGTAAATTTTAACAAACACTTTAAATATGCTTCCCTGGAGTCTCGATACCCACATTAATCTTTTAATAAAAGAATTTGGCTCATATGCTTTATACAGTTTCCTAAAGTGGATGAATGCTAAAGGATAAATAAAGCTAGAAATCACAAAAGGTAATCTTACAAATCTAGGAACAGAACAAGCTTAAAGAAATTTACAAGGAAGGACTGGTTTAATTAAGTTAATAACTTGGAATACTTCTATAATGTAAAATACCTTCCTTTATATCATCCAAATTTCCAGACGTTTCATGATAATTATACTACAGCAGTATGATTGTTATTATAGTACACAGTTTATTCAATCAAATCATCAGGCAAATCTTTTATAAAGTAATTAAGTGCTGTTTTTGATTATTTCTCTTTGAAAGGTAAGTAATGGTGACAATATACCAACACATTTGAAGAGAGCAAAAGAATACCTCTTCAGAAGAGAACAGTGTTTCCGGTTTTTATATTTAGACACAATAAGAAACAGAAGCAATAAAGCAAATTAGACTCCAGCCCAGGCTACTGGTGGAACAAACAAGTCAGGAGGGAGCTGGGATGCTAGCAGATAAAGCAGGCTAGAAATCTTCATTAGAAAAGGAGGAGCATTAACCTATTCTTTGATTTTTTTTTAAAGTTTCTGGAATGGAACAGATAGAACCATTGTGTTTATCATAATCACAGAATTACTTTACCTGGGACAAAACACAGCTCATCCTACCAAATCTTTGTGAAGACAAAAGTCCTAAGCTTTGAGGAGAGCTAATAACTATGTCTGGTTATTATTAATGGTTAGCCATAAAAGGAAGTCGACCATCTTCAGCAGATGTGGTGTTAACTGAAGAAATCAGTCAACTTACGCTAGCAAAGTGAGACATTCGTTTAATAGTTGTCTGCATTTTCTATTGTGTGTTGGGGTAGAGAACTATGGTTTTGTTCATGTTAAAGAGAAAAAAATAAATAAAGTCATCATATCTGTGGAATATTTTTCCCCCTGACCTCCCCTCCTCTCTCCTTTCCTTTCCTTTCCTTTCTTTTCTTTTCTCTCTTCATAAAGCTACATTTTGGCCTGATTTCCTATGACCCTAGGCTTCTCTGACTCATGAGTTGCTATCCTCCATGTATTAGAACTTCCCCTGAAATTACTCATACACATATGCTAACAAAATGCCCTTCATAACAATCAACTGAATGAAAATAAGTGTTTACTTTCACAAAGAACTGATTTCATTAGTTAGTGAATATTGTTAAAGGAATTGGAGGTTAGCATTTGAGAAATTCATGTCATATCACATGTAGCAAAAGTAACACCAGAACAAGCCAAAACAAAAGTAAAAAGTAAAACATGGTCTCTCTTCCCCAGTAATGTTTACAATGATGACTGATATGGTTTGGCTGTGTCCCCACTCAAATCTCAACTTGAATTGTAATTCCCATAATCCCCACATATCATGAGGGGACCCTGTGGGAGGTAATTGAATCATGCGGGCGGTTACCTTCATGCTGTTCATGTAGTACTGAGTGAGTTTTTACGAGATCTGATGTTTTTATAAGGGGCTTTACCCTCATTTCGCTGTGCACTTCTCCTTGCTGTTGCCATGTGAAAAAGGATGTGTTTGCTTCCCCTTCTGCCATAATTGTAAGTTTCCTGAGGCTTCCCCACCCCTGCAGAACTGTGACTCAATTAAATCTCTTTCCTTTATAAATTACACAGTCTCGGGAATATCCTTATAGCAGCGTGAGCATGGACTAATACAATGACTTTAGAAACTGAACTTGGAACTTGTTTTGGCTACTTTCTACTTTTTAATTCAGTGTCTGGTTTTACTTTTCCCTGGACACGGCTTCCTGGATAAAACAAATTCTTTTCTGTTTTTTATGCTAAGTGATTTGGTTATTCTCAAGGACTATACAAAATGTGCATAAGTGAAGCCCCTAATGCACTGGGGAAAAAAGGGAGTAATATGGAGAGCATTCCATATAACATGATTCTTCCTACTTAATGTACATTTTGTTCCTGTTACATTTAGAAATAATAGTAAATGTAAAAAAAATACATACTAGCATTAACAGATTCCTGTTCTAGCACTCATTCTAAAATAAAAGAGGCTTTAACCTAAGGAGTTAATCCTTACCAGGGCACAATTGCACAATTCTCCACAGTGCATGTTGTGTGAAACCGGATTATAACCCATTAACTCATTCAAGCAGAGAAACTCATAGATGATACCTAAGATGACTGTGTTCCACCAAATAATTCAAGAAACTAAATGTGGTATAAAATTATTATTGTGATAACCGAAACCTAGACTCAAAAATAATTACTTGTTGCAAAATGTTAAATTTAATATTGAAATTAAGTTATCTATAAAACAGTATCCAACATATTTTACAATTTGGGTGTTTCGATTAATCAGACAAAATGATGTTTGGCATGGAGTTAAAATACAATTTCTCATCAGTTTCAATATGTGTACAATAGGAACCACTAAAATATAAAATTTACTAATCATAATACAAACATCTTTTGATGATTCAGTGTATCTAAAACCTTCAATGTAAGATGAAGTTTATCAATATTACAGCACTAATGAAATATCTATATTTATAAACCTTTTTATATGAAGAAAATTGGCAAAAGGTGTATTTAAAATTTATTTTGATTATTATTTTTCAAGGAGAGTTTATAATAATGAGGCAGATATTAAAATATAATTGAAAATCTGGATTTTTAAAATTATTCAGAAATTAATACATTTATTTTTACTATATATTTTAATATTGAATCTTCCTTAAATTAAATTTATTAGTGATATTACCATAATACATTTGATAGTTACTGGAATAATTTCCCTTTAATTCTTATGTCTACCACATACTCATGATTATAATAGTACACTGGGGTTACTCTCAAGGAAATTAATATCTGGTGATAATTTAGTTGAATTTGCAATACTATCAGTGAGATACATTATTTGATGAAAATAAGAGCAGAGGGATATTCCCATTTCCCTCGCTCTGTCAGTTTGGTAGTTGTTGCAGAGTTGGACCAGCTGCAATATTCATCAGTTTTGCTACCAGTAAAAAATGGCTTGATTTGGAACAGAGAGTGGAAAAACCAGATGCCCCTGGGCTTTGTCAGAAACAGTTGCAATATCAGTGTCAAATTAATTTGGAAGGCTAAAGTCTCAGAAAGCTTGAGGTTGCAATATTTGTTGGGGCAAGCAATAGGCTGACAGACTTATCAGAATTTTAGCAGGAAGATGAGGTCAATGAAACAGCCACGGCAGCCTTGTTGAGCTTATGCGTACACTAGCTGTCTGCATGCAAACTCAGAAGAGAACCAAAAATGACCTAGCAATTAACACATGCTTTCAAATACGAGGTTTTATGCACAGGCACAGGAGGGATGGAGTGAACCCGAGAGAAAGTGAATCTAGGGCAGAACTGTAAACCACCTAAGGTTGTTTGGTTTTTGGAGTTTTTGTAGTCATCAACTACTACACATGGACAAAAGATAGAGGCCTTACTCAAAATGATCCCTAGGTGATGCAGACCAGAAGCTATGCTTAGGAAAGAGCAGGATTAAAATAGACACATAGGCCATGCGCAATGGCTCACGCCTGTAATCCCAGCAATTTGGGAGGCCGAAGCAGGCGGATGACGAGGTCAGGAGATTGAGACCATCCTGGCTAAAATGGTGAAACCCCGTCTCTACTAAAAATATTTTAAAAATTATCAGGGTGTGGTGACAGGCGCCCGTAGTCCCAGCTACTTGGGAGGCAGAGGCGGGAGAATGGCGAACCCGGGAGGCAGAGCTTACAGTGAGCCGAGATCGCACCACTGCACTCCAGCCTGGGCGACAGAGCCAGACTCTGTCTCAAAAAAAAAAAAACAAACAAACAAACAAAAAAAACACACACACACACAGACACACATCAAAACTAAAATAGGTATCAGTGGCTATCACGGTGCAGACAGCCTCTATAGAATTGTTCTGACAAATTGCTAAATAAGGAAGCAAACAAAATAGGAACAGCAACAGCAGCATCACCTACTGGGAATCAGAATCCATAGTTTTAATATATGTTATCAAAAATACTCACTTTTCAACAAGAACAAAGATATTGGATGTGCAAAGAAACAGGAGATTTGTAACATACTCAAAGAAAAAAAAAAGATAACGGAAACTGCCAAGGCAGGAGGACATAAGTGGCTATTATAAATATGCCTGAGGAAATAAGGGATATAATGGATTTAAATATAATATAATATAATATAATATAATATAATATAATAACAATGAAAATGGGAATTTTTAAGAAAAGAAATTTTTTAAATGAACCAATGAAAGTTACATCGTTGAAAAGCAAAATATATTTAAAAAGTTAAAGCATTTTTGAAATGACAGAAAAATCAGTGAGCCTAATGATTGATGAATATAATTTTTTCTATCTGAAGAACAGAAAAATAAAACCAAGATGCCTAGAGAATTGAGACTAGAGAATTGTATGCCAACATAAAAGTAATGAGATAATCAGGAGATGAGAAAAGAGAGAAAAATATTTTAATAAACAATGGCCCCAAATTCTGAAATTTGACGAAGAACATTAGTCTATAAGTCCAAGAAACTTAAGACACTCAAGTAGGATAAACAGAAAGTAATATACATCAAGACTAGGCACATCAGAGTCAAATTTCTGAAAACTCTAAACAAAATAATATTTTATACTATGAAAGAAAAAAATGGACACATCTAGCAAAACAACACAACAATAAGATTGATAAGTGATTTTTTATTTTTAAAATAATGAAGGCCAAAAGGTATAATAAGATATATTCAAAATGTGACTATGAATATTTCACGCATAAGACAGAGAGAACCATACTAAATTATGCAAAAACAAAAACAAGTTCCAAGTTTTTGAGATCTAGAAGAGATATAATTTAGACTAAAAGACACAAATAGGCCAGGCACGGTTGCTCACACCTGTAATCCCAGCACTTTGGGAGGCCGAGATGGGTGGATCACCAAAGGTCAGAAGTTCGAGACCAGCCTGGCCAACATAGTGAAACCCTATCTCTACTGAAAATACAAAAATTAGCCACGTGTGATGGTGGGTGCCTGTAGTCCCAGGCTTGAGAGGCTGAGGCAGGAGAATCTCTGGAACCCAGGAGGCGGAGATTGCAGTGAGCCGAGATCATGCCACTGCACTCCAGCCTGGGTGACACAGCGAGACTTCATCTCAAAAATAAATAATAAATAAAATAAAAGACACAAATAGATTAAAATCGAAAGGATAGAGAAATATATACATGCAAACAATAGAAGAATAGCAATGACTATACTATGCTCAGGAAAAAAATAGATTTTAAGAAAAGAATATTATTACGGGCAAAGAAGGATGCTTTATAATGATAAAATCATAAATTTATCAGAAAGTTATAGCAAGTATAAACATTTACTCAATGTACAGCAGAGTCACAAAGCACATGAAGTAATACTAACCGAATTAAAGGGACAAAGAGACAATTTAACAATAATAAACATTTCAATATTCCATTCTCAGTAATGGATAGGACAGCTAGACAGAAATTTAGCAAGGGTCTCGGAGACTTAAGCAACACTATTAGCCAACCTGATTTAACAGACATGTGAAGAAAACTCAGCATATTAAAAACTGACTAAACAATTTTCTGAGCACACATGGGAGACTCTCCAGTATCAGTTATATACTGGACCATAAAACAAGTCTTCATACATTTTAAAAGTTTGAAATAATACAAAACATACTGTCTGGCATATATGGAATTAGAAATCAACAATGGAAGGGATTAAAATCATGATTAGTCCTGAACCCTATATATATTTGGATTTTTTCCTATACACATACCTACGATAAAGTTTAATTGATACTTAGGCACAGTAAGAAATTAACAACAATAATTTATAATAAAATAAAACAATTATAAGAGCATACTATAATAAAATTTATGTGAATATGATTTATCTCTCTCTTCCTCTCTCTCTCTGAAAATCATATTTCAGACCAACAACTGTGGAAAGCATGACCATAGATGAGGCAACTACTGTACCATATAACCCAGCAATTCCACTATCAGGTATATATTCAAAGGAAATTAAATCAGTAAGTTGAAGAGATATTTGCACTGCTATCTTCATTACAGCACTATATACAATAGCCAAGGTGTGGAAACAACGTAAGTGTCCATCAAGGGATGAATGAGTTTTTAAAAATGTAGTATACAGACGCAAAGTAATACTATTTAGCCCTAAAAAAGAAGAGATGCCTGTCATTTGCAGCAACAAATTAACCTGGAGGAATTTATGCTATGTGAAATAAGACAAAGAGTCAAGCCTATAAAAGTAGAGAATAGAACGGTGATTTTCAAGGGTCAGTAGTGGGTACAGGAATATTAGAGAGGTGTTGATTAAGGAGTAATGAATTGACATTAGATAGGAGGAATAAGTCCAAGTGATCTATTATAAAACATACTACATATAGTTAATGAGATTGGATTGTATATTTGAAAATTGATAAGACATTAAATTTTAAATATTCTCCTCTTAAAATAGTGATAAATATGTGAGGTAATGCATACATAAATTAGCCATCTCACAATGTATACATATTTAATAACATCATATTATACAGAATAAAAATATATAATTCCTTTTTGTCAATTAAAAAATAAATAAAAGAAATCTGAAAAGGGGCAAACTAAACACAAATAAGCAGAAGTAGTAACAAAAATTAGAACAAAAATTAATAAAGTAGAAAACGGAAAATATAAAGAGAAAACAGTGAATGCAAATATAGTTCTTTGAAATTATTTTTTAAAAGCAGGTAAATCTTTAGCTAAATTGACCATGTAGATAAAGAAAGAAAACAAAAATTCAAAAATTACCAAAATCAGAAATGTAAAGAGAAGATATACAAAAATTTAAAAGGCTAATAAAGGAACATTGTTAATTTCTGGTTTCAGCCATTAATACAGTACAAATATTTAAATGTCAAAAATTAAAATTTTTATAATACAAATAACGTATATGTGAATATTTTGTTTTTTAGACATTTTATCTGTTTTGTTGATTGCATGCACTTTGGGTTTTGCAATTTTTCTATGTTGGCCTCATGTATATGTATCTGTATTAATATATTATTTCTATTGGGCATAGTATCTTTATGGACATGCATATAAATGTTCATAAATGACTTCACTATATTTTAAGGAAGTAAACTCTTGGCAATTTGTTGCAACATTTTTTCTCAGACTGATTATTACTGGCTTTATAAACACATTTGGGTTTTATTAGACACACGTTTTCCGGATTTACTTGCATTCCATTTTACCAATCTTTTTGTTTAAAATATCTGTATTTTATGTCAGGTACCAAAGACTTTCCTAGGTCAAACTTGAAAGGATACATTATCGGCCGGGCGCGGTGGCTAAAGCCTGTAATCCCAGCACTTTGGGAGGCCGAGGCGGGTGGATCACGAGGTCAGGAGATCGAGACCCTCCTGGCTAACACGGTGAAACCCCGTCTCTACTAAAAATACAAGAAAAAAAAAAAAACCTAGCCGGGCGCGGTGGCGGGCCCCTGTTGTCCCAGCTACTCAGGAGGCTGAGGCAGGAGAATGGCGGGAACCCGGGAGGCGGAGCTTGCAGTGAGCCGAGATCGCGCCACTGCACTTCAGCCTGGGCGACACAGCGAGACTCCGTCTCAAAAAAAAGAAAGTATACATTATCTTTTTTCTTAATATTAATATGTTTGTATTTAACACATTACATCTTTACTAGATTTGGAATTTACAGACATATTAATATTTTCAAGATTTACTGCTTTGCTTTTGGTTTTCATTCCTTGCTTGTCTCTCTCCTCTATCCCCCTGCTTTTTTTATTCCTAGTGTAATTTATTGACTGGCTCTGGTCAATTCACTTTTCCGCCTATTCTGGTATAGTACTTAAATTAGTTAAATCACTAAATTTACCTGGGTGGGCAAATACAGTACATCTAAAATGTGGATTTATAATGTTTAGACACATTGAACAAAAATATATAGACTGATTCCCTCCTTAGATGTTTCCTCAATTTATTCTTTGATCAAAATTATGTTCTGCATCTAAGATGTTTCTCAATTCCCTAGGTTTTTCATAAAAAAATTAACATATATGTATATAGATAGGTACATATGCAGATTGATATATTTTCACATAAGAAATCATCTTTTTTATTTTTAAGACCAATTCATGCATAATTAAAATTTACCATTAGGAAAATTATTATAAATTTACTGATCTAAACGTAATTAAAGTCATTATGAATGTTAGCAGTATCCTATGCCATGTAACGAGAAACAATTTTGGTTTTCCTTTCCATTTGGTGACTAATGTTAATAATTCATTTATTTTTAATTTGTACAGCTTTTCCCATTTGGCTCTGACATTTTTAGTTACTAATTAGGAATTAATGTAAGGTGTGTGGGGAATTAATAAGGACTTTCATAATGCTGATGAATACATATTTGCTAGGGAATTAGTTAATATTATTCTAGCCACAGTGTGAATATAATCTGCGTAATCCACAGATTGCCCTCATGTAGACACAGTCCTGATATTTGTTTCCATTTTTTCTTTAAAACTCAGTGAATTCGTGTTATCAAAGATAATTTATTTTCAAGTTAAACACAACACCACACTTCAGAAATTAAATAGATGAGTGAGCATCACTGTTCAGGTATTTCTTCAGATGGCAATTTTTAAATTTTTTTGTGTATATACTATAATATATACATAGTATGTGTATATATTTTGCGGGTACATGAGATGTTTTGATACAGTCATGAAATACAAAATAAGGACATCATGGAGAATGGGTTATCCATCCCCTCAAGCATTTATCCTTTGATTGCAGATGGCAATATTTTAAAGAATTGAATCAATATTTTTTAGGGTACAGTATATTTTTCAAAATAGCATTTTATGACTAATATGGTCTGCACAAACATCAACTTATCACCTTTCAATGTATGGCCTCTAATTAGCTATCTTTTTAGCATAAATGTGATTTTCTTCTATTTTAATACAAATTGATTTTTTTAAACAGAACCTTATGTCATTACTTTATTTTAAAATTAAGAAATACAAAAATTGTTCATGTTTTAATACAATTTCTGAATACTTCTGAGTAATTTAATTTGGTAGTGATTTAATAAAGTTGGAAACAAGCCATTTCATATTTGCACTTTATACATTTATGAATTCTTACTAATTTAAAATACAGTGTTGTTTTATTGCTCTTAAAAAGTTTTATATCACTGAAGATCATCTACATAAAAAGAAATGTAAAAGAAATGTGTATTTATTAAATTACATTTTATTGTCTTACTTGATTTGTAAACAGAAAATAAAACATGAGAGTATGCTTCAGTATAAGATTTGGATTCATCATGATGGTGATTGGTATGCTTTAACAAACAAAATCTAACTTCTACTTATTGGGAAGTAGGGCAACCACACTTCAAGATTTAATCATTTTAATTATAATATTATTTTAGCAACGTTTGTTCACTTGAAAACACGGATAATTATCATATGTTTGGAGATATTAATGCATATGCAGGGGTTTGTGTTTTATATCAGTTTACATATATAAATCAATATATTAGAATATCTCTATTTGAGTGCCTATGTGTGTGTGCTGCATGCAAACTTATATTTGCATTAGCCAACTATAGTCATCTGGGATGCCACTCAGAAGACATATTAAATATTCCTTAATAAATAAATATGAGAAAACCCTTTGAGGGGATATTTATATGCCTTCAAACTTCTTGAAAGAAAGGAGTAATCCACTGAAAATTGTGCCAATTAGAATAATAATTAAAGTGACTGGAGTTTCTCTTTTTCTTACTTTCATTTAGAATGATGCAAACTATTATTAAAAGTAGCCATTTTATTCAGTACCATATGATCTTGTACATAAGATATGTTGTTATGCACAGTGACTCCCATGCTATACTATAAGCAAGGTTATTGAGTTTGTATATTGAATGTCATAATGTATGTGCCTTTGGCTTTGGAATTTGTTTTTCCACTAAACTCAAAGTATTAAGATCACTACATTTTGAAAAATATATAAGATTTCTTTTTTTAAAAAAGAAGCAAATGTAATAGGTACAGTGAAACAACACTGATAATCTCAGTACAAACGTCATTGGCCAAGAAAATGCAGAGCAAATGATATGTCAACAAATCCACTGAAAATGATTTTCTTTTAAGAAAATCCAGAGACTTTACTCAGATAAATAGTTACAAGCTAGGGAGAAGCAGCCTCTATACAAAACAAAGATGCATCCTGAGAAAACAAAGAGAGCGGTTACAAGAGAAGGGTTACCTTTTACAGAGAAACGTTCCACCCTGGTTTTCACTCTGGTTCACTTATGTAAATACAGGATGCAACCTGCTTAACTATCTTTGGTTAAAACTTTCTGAGTTGTGATTGATCAAAACTTGCTGATTTCTGAGTGGTTGATTCAGGTCAAAGTCTATTGGCTAATTCAGGGACATAAACAGAAAAGGACAGTTATAAAAATCCCCAAGTGAACCAAGTGGCGGGGGGTTTCCAGAAATGCAGAATAGTGTGTGACCTCTAGTCAACACATGATTGCTTTGTTCATTCAGGCTCAGTTAATCACTTAGGATCTATCTTCAAAAATTTGCTCTTTGAGGGTTCACCGGGACAACAATTAAATCTACAAAGAAATTAAAATTGGCTAGGGATGTAGAATGATCATGCTTCATAGTGTTAATCTTTTCTCTTTTTTTGTCTAGGCATAATTATTAGAAGAGTCTCTTTTATTTTCAAAAGTGTGCTAGTTTGAAAGACATGTTCTGTGATTCTCCTAAATACTCTGTGAATCCAAAATATCTGAGACGGGTCTCAGTCAATTTAGAAAGTTTACTTTGCCAAGGTTAATGATGTGCCTGTGATACATCCTCAGAAGGTCCTGATGGCATGTGCTGAAGGTGGTCAGGGTACAACTTGCTTTTACACATTTTAGGGTGACATGAGACATCAATCTATATGTATAAAAAGTGTGTTGGCTTGGTCTGGTAGGGCAGGACAAATCAAACTGGGGGCTTCCAGGTTAGAAGTACATAAAAGACAAAAGGTTGCATTCTTTTGAGTTATTGATCAGCCTTCCACTGAATACACAATTTCGTGTGACTCAGGGAGTCTGCATTTTTACAGAAACCGTAGGACAGAGGAAGGAACCAGCTACGCATTTGTCTCAGGTGAGCCTCAGAAGGATGAATTTGAGTTCCGTCTGTCCTTTGTCCACAAGGAATTTCCTTGTTGGTGAATTGTGAGGGAAGTATGTAGCTTATCTTTGTAGCTATCTTGTTTAGGAATAAAATAGGAGCCAGGTTTGCCTGACATAGCTGGCAGCTTGACTTTTCCGTGGCTTAGTGATTTGAGGGTCAAAGGTTTATTTTCCTTTCACAGCTGTTATCACCAATTTCTGGATAACAAAATTAATAGTAGTTAGCCTCATAATGTACTATGTCTACTGTTCTAATATTCAGACACTTATTTCAGAGATTAAGTTTTCCTGTATTTAGAGAGTAATTTTCATTCTACAATTATAATTTTTTTCTTCTTACTTGAAGGATCTATATTAAAGGAGATTATAGTAGGAGAGACAAGAGTTGGATAAAAACAGTCAGTGAAAATCACCTCTGGTTAAAATGAATGTTGGAATTTTTTTTTAAATCATATGGATAAACTTTTAATTAACCTTTATATTTAGTCAAATTGAGGAGTCCACAAATGGTTACAAAGCTTTCCAAAGAATGTTTAAGGAAGGACTAGAAATTATATTGTATTATGTGAAGTAAAGTTTTTTTTGTTTTGTTTTGTTTTGTTTTTTTGAGATGGAGTGTCACTCTGTCGCCCAGTCTGGAGTGCAGTGGCGCGATCTCAGCTCACTGCAAGCTCTGCCTCCCGGGTTCCCGCCATTCTCCTGCCTCAGCCTCCCGAGTAGCTGGGACGACAGGCGCCCGCCACCACGCTGGGGTAATTTTTTGTATTTTTAGTAGAGATGCAGTTTCACCGTGTTAGCCAGGATGGTCTCCAGCTGCTGGTCTCGTGATCCACCCGCCTCGGCCTCCCAAAGTGCTGGGATTACAGGGGTGAGCCACCGCGCCCTGCCTATGTGAAGTAAATTTAACATTGTTAGGGAAAAGAAAAAAAATCTGGGGCATGCATCTTTCTTCAGGGACTTACTAGAAGACATTATCTTATCAGAAATGTGGTTGATAAAATAACATACAGGTGGAAAAATAAAGGTAGACGGTATTAAAATTAAATACGATAGAGTAAAATAGATTTGAACGTATCTATAGCCTTCTGAGAAAAAAAGAATTAATACAATTAGGTGTAAAGATTGTCTCCAAACAGAAGGAGAGCGCCTTCCTACTGTGACATGGAGAAAAGGATGAGACAATATACATAGTTATATAAATTGTGTAATTGCAACGCAGTGGGTTTTAGGAAATTTACGTAGGCAATATTTTCTATTTTGTCTAGAAAATGAGAAGCCAGACATTCTGTTTTAATGAAAGGACGTAAGTTTAATAAGATAGTGGTAAAAATAGGAATAATTGTTCAAGGGTACAAAAGGAAACTGGCAGTTGAGAACAAGTAAACCAATTTATGCGTGGATTGAAAGAAACTTTTATGTTGGTTTTAGATAACTACAGTAAATATTAGCATGCTTTCAGACTGGCTACATACAGTTGATTATTTTCCTAAAAGCAGAAATTATTTTTCTTGATTAGTCAATAAAACCTCATGCTCCTGAAGTAATATGTGAATAAATTTTATATCCATCTGTGTTATACGGCAATAGTTAAAAAGTTGTGAAAACGTGAATACAATTTTAAAATTATTTTTATCTTTTTGTTATGTTGGAATGGTCCTCTATAATACTTGTGCATTTTTAATATAGGTATTAATTGTTTTGCATTCAGATCTGAGAAAAAATAGTTATTTTTAAAAAATTGTCTGCTGTTAGAATATAATATATTAGATCCAATTTAAGCTGCATCTGCCTTTAAACATAGCATCTTTATTTGAAAGCATTTTCTTTACTGCTGTCATTTTGTATTAGGAGGTGAGGTGCATTAATTTAAGAGCAAATCCTTTTGTTCTGTCCATTTCATGCTCCACATCCAAAATCTCATCTTGTGGATTACAGTGGTTTTCCCCTCCCTGAGAATGTTTTCTTATAACACAGAAAAGGAAATGAAAATGAAATTCAAAATGTCTAGCTGTTTAAAAACCAAAAAGAAACAGTTTGCTTCCGCTCAAAATATATGTGTTGTCCTTGAGTGAGGATTAGGACAATTAATTTTGGTTGTTTCCCTTACCTGAAAAATCAATCAAGCAGTGATGATATCATCAGATACATCAAAGGTTTTAAAGAAAACACAGTAAGCAAGACTTAATTACTGTACTCACACACAGGGGGTGCACTCCTGGAGCCTAAACTATAAGGTAGATTAATTTTCTTTCCCTGTAGCAATCGCTATAGCAACAAAATTAAATTGTATGTGAGGACAAAATCTACAAACTTTTAAGGCAAACAGTTGATACACTGCACTTGCAATTTTTAGCATGAAAGGACAGCCACCCAAAATGTTGAATGATTAGTTCCACAAAAGGTCTAGTTTACCGTACACAGAATAGATCTCTGATTGTTTTAAAAGTGGATGATCTTGGAAATATCTTTAATAATGTGCATCATGCAAGTCATTGCTGGGGATAGTATTTCTTCCATATAACTGAGTACAATAAAACCTTCTCTCCAGAGTTAATGAGATTTTGTAGACAGGACTTTTGAAGTAAGGAATTCTCTTATAAAAGGCTTACTGTAGCAAAATAGAGTAATTCAAATTTTACTTTTATTTTATGATGATTTGGGCTTTTTAAATTTTTGGGTATGCAATATATAAAATTAATTGAAGCAAGAATGTCTGCTATATGATTCATTTTATGTGATGTAGTTATATGTATAAATAATAGTCTATTGTAATATCACACAATAGAAATTCTCTAGCATATTTGTAGAGAAGAAAATTAGTATCATTGTCATTTTATGTAATATAATATTTCTAATTTCTCTTACTTTTATACATAATTGTGGTTAAAATGTTAAATATATAATTTTTATATTGATACATTTTTAGGAGAAAAAAATCCAACTTTGTAGTAATAAGCAGTCTTGGTGAGTGTCTGTGCTTTTGAGTCAAAACTGATGGACTTTGGAAACCAACTATGTTTGAATAATATTGCTTCTCTCTTAATGAAAGCTCTTTTTGCTGACAATAAGCGTCTGCATCTATAAAAAGGTTCTTATTAAATATAAATAAATAAGAATGTAAAATGTAAAATGCAGTATTTTATTAGATAATTGATAAAATTTTCAAATAATTGCATGTAATTTATTATAGGTAGCCAGATATGACTTTCAAACATTTATATATTTCTTTCATCCTTCCTATAGACTTCAATTTTTCTTTCTTTGAGATAACCTTCATATTGTATAGCACTTACATAGTCTGAATTAAATTCATCCCATTTCAGATCTAAGGGGGGCCCTCATTAGCCTACGATAATAAATGTTAATCCACAATCCTCGTCACCCAGGAAGTCCACGGTTTGTTCCTGAACAGAGCAACTGGATCAGGTAAGAATGCCTGTACCTATTTGATGCCATTTCAGCAAATACCAGGACTTCTGGTATTCATTATTTTTGAAAACTACTGATTGGATAAAATTATTGTCCTTCGTATCCTGACCCCTGTTTCATGGATGAGCAAAGAAGTAATGCCACTGTCTTGGTTATATCTTTTAATAAGTATGGGCGCTCTACTGAATAAAGCTGCCATATTTACAAAGTTCAGATAGAAAATAGTAACAGCCTGGAAAATGAAAACATTGAATCATTCAGAACATTTCAGAAGCCTGGAAAGTTTTTAAGCTTTTCAAATACCTTAATTCTAAGTGTTTTAGCAACATGTGCCATTAAATTCTACTTATTTAATGTCATTTGAGTTAGGTTTTGTGTTATTTAAAATGTATAATCCTCACTAATATATGACTCTTCTTAACTATTGATTAAATTCTCCAATTTAAAATCTAAAAAATCCCTTAGACTATTTGTATACCATATGTCATCATGACACGCTGTATACAAACAAACCAAGAATACATATAATTGAACACTTGACTAACATTATTTCAAAATGACTACCTTCTAAGAATATTTTTAGATTATAATGCAGTTAGATTATTTTATTTAAATAAACTGCAGGCACAAAACATTTTACTCATTGCAAATTGGTATGGCCACTCAGCAACTCTACTATTGGCAAGAGTATTAACACAATTAAATGCATGCTTTAATTTATGTATAAAATTAGCTTGTCAACAAAATTACATTAAGTAAATGCCAAACTGTACCCCCATCCAATTTGCCATTCTCAGAGAAACATGCTATTAATAATCTGAACAAAAAGAGTCAGATGTTTTAAGATACAAATATGAATTATTATTAATACTAGAGCTTATTATATGCAGGTAGTTTTAGGCACTGTGGCCACCTATGAGTAAAACAGACATTAGTTCTTGTCTTATTGGAACTCACTAGCCACTAATAATTCAGATATTTAAAAACCAACAACATTACATGTAATTATGTAATGTCATAGTGCTTTAAAGGAAAGACTGGTAACATAAAGAACATAATTAATTGCTTCTCTGGAAGACGGGAATCAAGGCTTTTTCCTGAAGATATTATCTAGGCAACAATCTGTGTGATAAATAGTCATTAGAGTCATGGGGTAGGTGTGGAGGAGTATAATGGACAGAGATCAACATGGTGGGGACACTTGGGTTAATAAAGAGAGAGTAAGAGCTTCCCTTAATCAGGAAAATGAAAGAAGGTAATTAAAGAGAGAGTGTAGTAAGTAGTTACCAAGAGAGTTGCACAAAATGAGACCTGAGAAGTGGGCAGGAATCAGATCATATAAAGGCTCACAGCTTCCTTTGTTGTTTTTGCATTTTCTTACAAATCCACTACAAATTTATTAAAAGATGTTGAGCAGTTAGGTGCTGAGAGCCAAGTAAAAACATGAAGTCATTCATCAGCCTATTGGTTACTAAGTAGATTTAAAAAGATTAGCAGATAAAGAAGAAGAAGAAAAAAAAAAATCCCAAACCCAACCCAAACAAAAACCTGTTAAAATGCTTCTTACAAGGCATTAGTCAAGTGCCATAGCTTAAAGTAAGTACTGGTGGTTGAACAGAAATTAAATGTCTCTCTCTCTCTCTCTCTCTCTCTCTCTCTCTCTCTCTCTCTGTGTGTGTGTGTGTGTGTGTGATGAAAACACAGCTAATGTGATGTGGTGATTGGTTCAATGTTAGATGAGAGAAAGAGATTTGAAGATGAAATTACTGTTTCTGCAATGTAACTTTGGGTAGTAGATAGTGTTCTTTTCTGAATGAGAGAAGAGAGGAGCAAGTTCATAAATGGGGAGTGTAGATTGAAAATTGGGAGTTCATATTTTCTATTTGAATGATTATGAGACACCTCAGTCCTGTAACACCCAGAGATGTTAAACAGGTAATTTGTTATTCAGGTATGGAATTTAGAAACTGTATCTCGGAGGAATTTGAAGACAGACAGCCTTTATGTTACTTAAGTAATAAAATCATATTACTATTTAGTACATTATAGTTAATATTATTTTTCTAATTAACATACAGTAAAATTGACTTTATGATATAATTGTATAAATTTTTACATATGTGTAATTTCATTAAGCACCGCCATAATCGAGATAGAGAAAGAACAGTTTACTCATCTGAAAGGTGTTCTCTTGTTATCCTTTAAGTAGCCACACACTTGCCCTATTCCTAGTTCCTGACAGGCACTGATCCGCTATGTCATTATAGTTCTCTCTGTTTCAGAAAGTCATATAAATGTTACAACAATAAGTAACCTTTTGGAACTAGCTTCTTATACGTAGCCTTTAAGGTCCATCCAAGCTGTTGTCTACATCACCAGAACCTGTCTTAGGGCAAGTGTCTTGGTGCATATCTTTCTTGACCTTATTATTTAATTGTACGAATTCACTCATCTGAGGGACAGTTAAGTTGTTTCCAACTTTTTTTTTTTTTTTTTTTTTTTTTTTGAGACGGAGTCTCGCTCTGTCACCCAGGCCGGAGTGCAGTGGCGTGATCTCAGCTCACTGCAAGCTCCGCCTCCCGGGTTTACGCCATTCTCCTGCCTCAGCCTCCCCAGTAGCTGGGACTACAAGCGCCCACCACCTCGCCCGGCTAGTTTTTTAAATTTTTTAGTAGAGATGGGGTTTCACCGGGTTAGCCAGGATGGTCTCGATCTCCTGACCTTGTGATCCGCCCGTCTCGGCCTCCCAAAGTGCTGGGATTACAGGCTTGAGCCACCGCGCCCGGCCGTTTCCAACTTTTCAATCTTGTAAATAGAACTTCTGAAAACATTTGTGTACAAGTTTTTCTGTAAGCACAACTTTTCACTTCTCTAGGGTGAATCTAACAAGTAGAATTGCTGAGTCACATGATATGTGTATGTATAACTTTATTAAAAATTGGCAAACCATTTCCCTGAGTGGCTGTAAATGTTGCCACCCAGTAAGCTCTGTGTGTAAGTTCCATTTCCTGTGCATCCTCATTAGCACTTGTTATTATCCCAGTTCTTACTTTTAAGCCCTTCTAATAACTGTGTTGTAGAATCGCACTGTGAATTTACTTCCCTAGTGGAGAAATGCATTTCTTTACCTTCCACATATACACACACCTTCTTTGATTAAAGTCTGTTCACGTGCTTTGCCTCGACTCTTCCCAGCATTTTCCCATTGGATTGCTAGTTAGCTCTTTAACGTTTATTTTTGAGTTGTCCCAATTTTTGGAAAGTGCAAGTTCCTTTTCAGATACATGACAGAAAAATACTTTTATCCACTCTAAAGCTTATCTCTTCATTCTTTTAATAGATTCTTCACATAAAAAGGTTTAAATTTTTGGTGAATTTTAATTTATATGGTTTTCATAATTTGTCTATTGGTGTCATATTTATGAATTCTTTGCCTAACTTCTGATCATAAAAAATGTCTCCTATGATTTCTTCTAATATTTTTATAATTTTATGTTTTATCTTTGTAGCTATTATTTTTGTGGTTGATTTTTGTAAAAAGTATGAGAGTGCTATTAAGTTTCAAATGCACACACATAGATGTCCACTTGTTCCAACATCATGCTGTTACAAAATGACCACCTCGGTAGTCTTTTGTTTTCAAACCTTGGTCATAAATCAAGTAGTCATCTTTGAGTGGCAGTCTCAGAAATCTTCGTTTTGTTCTATTGATCTATGTGTCTCTCCCTTCATCAATACCATGCTATCTTGTTTAGTGTAACATTATATTGCAATATAAATTCAAATAGTTCTAAATTATTGTATTTTAAAGCTACTTTGCTATTTTAGTATCTCTGCTTTTCTATTAAATAAGTTAGAATCAGCTTACCTGTACTTACAATGTAATCCTGCTTGGATTTTGGTTGATATTGTATTTAAGTCTGTAGACCAATTTGAGAGGACTGACCTCTTTACTATGTTGAATGTTTGAATCAATCAATAAGCTCAGACTCTCTATAAATTTATATCATTTGTTTATTTTATTATTTAAAACATGTACTTAAGTATGTTTAACATTAAAACTTAAACTAAGCTGGCTGGCTCAAATGATATATTTAGGCTGGATTCTCATTGGTCACTGCTAGTATATAGGAATATGATGAATATATGTACAGTTAAATTGTTGACCTGGTTTTCTATAAGTTTAATGAACTTATTAGTTCTGGGAGTTTCTTTGTATATTTCTAGTGTTTTCTTTGTAGATAATATTTTCTATAAATAGAGACAGTTTTATTCTTCCATTCCAACTGTTACGTGCTCTACTTATTTTTCTTGTTATTTTATACACCTGAAGTTTCAGTATATCAGTATAACATTGAATAGTATTGATGTGAGGAATTGGTTCATTTAATCTAAGTCATCAAATAAATTTGCATAGAGTTGTCTGTAACATTCCTTCTCTTCTATGTTTTTTAAGATGGGGTCTCACTATGTTGCCCAGGCTGAAGTGCAGTGGCTCTTCACAGGAACAATACCACAATGGATCATTATGAGAGTTTTGACTTGCACTGCTTTCAATCTGAGCCTTCACTCCTTGTTAGACAACCTGGTGGTATATTGTCAAATTTAGCACAGACATTGGATCAGCATGCAGCATTACAGGCCAGAATTCCTGGACTCAAGCAATTCTCCTCCTGCCTCAATCCCCCAAATAGTTGGGATTACAGGAATGCGTTGCCACTCCTGATTCCTTATAATGCTTTTAACTCTTGTGATGTCTGTAGTGGCATCCCCACTGTCATTCTTGATACTGGTTATGTGTATATTTCTTTTTCAGTGAGCCTTCCTAAAAGTTTATCTAATTTATCCATTAAATAAGCATTTAGTTTCATTCATTTTTCTCTATTGCTTTCTGTTTTCAATTTCATCATTTCTGCATCTTGTTTGTTTTCCTCTTTTCTTTTTTTGGTATTTATTTAAATTGAATATAACATAACTCTTAGGAGACCTTCTATCTTTTCTTTTATAATCACTTAATGGTATGTATTTTCCTCAAAATCATAGTTTAGCAGCATTCTACAGTTTAATATGCTGGGTTTTTATTTTCGTCCAATCCAAAATATTTTCTAATTTGCCTTAGAAATATTCCTTTTTGAACAATTCAGAAGTGTGTTATATCATTCCAACTAATTAGCTTATTTTCATCTTTCCTGAATGTCATTTATGAATAAGTTTGTGTCTCTCACCAAATATGGGGTGTTTTTAGACCTTAATTTCTTAACCTTTCTTTTGCAACACATTTTTTTTCTCCTTTCCTTCTTGGAGTTCAGTGACACTAAAGTTAGATATTTTGTTATTGCTCCACAGGTCTCTAATGCTCTAATTATTTTTCAATATATTCAATAAATATATATAGATATATTTTTTGTGCTGAGATCATTTTCCTCTGTATTTACTTCAAGAGTCTTCTCCAGTAATATTTGGACATTTTTATAAATAGCTATGTTTAAGCTATTTATAAAATTCCATCATCAGTGTCATCTTGTCATTCATGTCTGCTGATTGTCTTTTGTGATATTTGTAAAGATTGGTTCTTGTTTTGGTATGCATTTTTGGTTTTACCAGGTCCACTTAGAATACTGTGATATAAGATTCTGATCCTTGTTTAGTTTCTGTGGAAAATGATAACATTTTTGTTTTATCAGGCAGTCTACATAGTTAAATTTAGCTGGCACTTTCTTTCCAGGATTTTCTGACGTTTGGTTTCAATGTTTATGTTTCAAATACTTTGAAGCGCTATTCTGACCTCCACATGTGCATCAGTCAGTAGCTACTTTGGGGGCTGAGCATTGGTTTGTCTCTTAAGTACTTTTGTGCTTTTTTAGAAGTGGATTTACACATGCTCCGTTGGGAGTGAATCCAAGAGTTTATTCTCCTTAGGTCCTCTCTGCCTGTCATCTCCCTGATACTATTTAAATCCTTTTTTAGGTCCTTCAGCTAAAAAGGTGTGGCCCTATTCAGCCCCTCCTCAATTAATACACAATTTTCTTTATCACATCTTCATCCTGGAGCAAACGGCAGGAAGACACAAAGAGAAAAACTTCAATAGGTTTTGTACTAATTTCAGGCAGTACAGCATTTTCAGCGGAGGAGGATTTTCCCTCTAACTCACAGTTTTCTGTTCTATACATTCTTATTGCCACTTTCACCATTGCCAGAAGAATCCTTTTCTCCAACCAAAAGCTTGAACCAGAGGTTACTTCTGGCACTCTCTCTGACTGCTGTGATGTCCAATTCCAAGATTTTGGATTGCCTTGACATCATGTTCAGAAATACTGGTGAGGGTGGTTGGCTGGGAAGGAAACTCACTGCTATATAGTGATAGTGATATTTCTTTTTTTTTTTTTTTCTTTTTCAGGCAGAGTTTTACTCTTGTTGCCCAAGCTGGAGTGCAATGGCATGATCTCACCTCATTACAATCTCTGCCTCCTGGGTTCAAGCAATTCCCCTGCCTCAGCCTCCCAAGTAGCTGGGATTACAGGCAGGTGCCACCATGCCTGGCTAATTTTGTGTTTTTAGTAGAGACGGCATTTCTCCATGTTGGTCAGACTGGTCTCGAACTCCTGACCTCAGGTGATCCACCCGCCTCGGCTTCCCAAAGTGCTGGGATTGCAGGTATGAGTCATGGTGCCCGGCCCATGATATTTCAAATTCTGATCTTTTCAAACAGCCTGCCACTCTGCTTTTCAGTCCTTAAGTAGCTCCCCCACGTGCTCTGTTTAGTATTTTTCTCTGCATTCAGTGGGAGAGAAGGGATGTACTGTGTTTACTTGATCTTAAAGGTTTCTTAACTTAGAACCTAATTAGTATATTTTTACAGCATCACTAAGCATGCTAGTTTGATACGGGAGTCTCTGTGCCAGGGATTAAAACAAAACAGCCTTAATTATAAATATGCCAACCCATGGACTTATTCTACATATTCTACATTATACAAAGCCCTAGAGATAACTGAGTACTTGTTCATGAGAGAATATAGACTTAATGGGGGTCTGAACAATGTAGCACCCAGGCTCACTCAGGTATGTCCTGGCATCATCAATTTGGAATTATTTGGAAATGAGTTTTTAATAGCAGCTATTTCTAATCCTGAATATATGCACTGCCTAAGGATTTATCCTGAACATAATTCGCCAAATAAATTTCAACCTTAACATCCTGAAGTTCAAGGAAAGCATAGCCACCTGGGCGAGAGTATAGGCTAACAAAAATGCCCCTGTAATGCTCAATTTATGAAAAGCATAGTAGTAATGCAGAAATAAACGGCTTAGGAATCATTTTAAAATGTTTGAATAGCTAGAATTCTCCATTGTGGAAATTTCAACCTACAATACAACAGTATTAAAATACTATACTAATAATATATTTTAAAAAGAAATGATGAGGGCTATGTTTGTCATAATATAACCCCATCCCTAAGGCAGGAAGAGATACTAAACTTAACCGAGTATCTATAATTCCCATGAGTAGTTATTATCTTATGACAACTATGTACTCGATTCACTTTGCTTCTATAATAGATGTCTGTATTGTGATAGAAAATGTAGCATAATTTTCTAGAAGATAAAATCAGTTTGACAGCAGTCTCAGTTTGTTTCGCATGAAATAATCTAACATGTAAAATATTTCTAGCCAACTAGGGTTCTGCTTTTAACTTTTGTCATTTATAAGTCAGCATTACTTTGGAGATATAAAAACCTGCCACTGGGCTTAATTCATGGAACTCTGTGAACTATCAACCCATAGTTGACAAGACGCTCACATTGATACTTTATGATATGTGTCATTTCACAAAATTGTATAGTACAATGTGAAGCTAAAATAAGCAAAGCATCAATTAGTTATTTGTCTTTGGAGAATAAAATAGGTGTTTCATCCTAAAGGTCATACAATTTTGCCTTCATAGTAATATTCTGTAAAGGTTTTCATTATTTTTGGATTATGTGAGGATTCCTATTTCTAAATTCTAATTTATTTTATAAAGTTTGAAGGGATGTGTATTTGGTTTAGGAAAACTGATAAGGTTTTAGGTATTTCAAACTGCCAGGGATGTAATATATTTTACAGTCTTAAAATACTATCAGAAACGTTGGGGTAAAAAGGTCAAGGAATCCATAACCACTGTTCAAGTAATCAGGAAGTGCAGATATCACCAGGAGTAGCTGAATAAGATGAGCTGCCTGCAGTCTCCAGCTGGGGGATTTGAAGAAGATGCTACCAGCAAAACCTCGCATCTGTCATCTGTCAAAGCCTATGTGCTTACTCACTACGGCTACAGGGGCAAACCTGGCTTCTATTTCACTTTCCAATTCTTTACACAAGTGTCTTTTAACGGCAGAATTTAAACTGGAAACTTTCAAGCAAAAGAGCTTTCCAGTCCCTGTAATATAGTGAAATGCTTATAAGGGAGGAAATTGTCATGAGCACCAAGAGGCAATAACCTGCCACTCAGCATTTCTAAATACCCTTCCACTCATAATTAAATGTAAAAGAAGATTAGTAGTGCCTCAAATCTTTGCTTATTGTACTGGTTTCCTGGGGCTCCTGTAACAAAGTATCACAAACTGGGTTGCTTAAACAACAGAAGTTCATTGTTTCCTAGTTCTGGAGGCTAAAATTTCAAGATCGAGGCTCATCACACTTGTTTCCTTCTGAAAGCTGTGAAGCCGAATTTTTTCCATGCCTCTCCCTATGGTCTCCATATAAATAAAGCTTTCATAAGTCAGCAGAAGGAAGAGTTATCAGACCACTTTCACAAAGGACACACATCTACGTCCAATGTAAGTGTCTTTTTCAGTGAAACAAAATCATCTATGATGAAAGCCATCTAAGTAAGTCCCTGCCACCTATATGGCTGCTCCTCTGAGAAATGACTCCATTTTGGACCTTCAGCATTGATCTCTGCTTTTGGATACTGGGATCACTTCAGGCTTTGAGAAGAAAAATGTATTCAGTTGAATCTATACAAATATTTCCACTCCTAACAACGTATTGAATTTGGTTTTGAGTTTACTGAACATATGCTAGGTTACAGAGAAAGAGGCTAACTGACTTCCGCAGAATAAGTCATCTTTCTCACCTGATTATCGATGGCCTCATCGTTGTTGAGTGAACACCCAGATGGGACACTGATCACTTACGTATTTCATTTACCAAGATGTACGCTTATGCAACCCTCTAGTCTTGTTTTCTCTAAACCTCCAGTCATTTAGCCAAATTACTAGCCACTTCAAATGAAGCAATTCAAGCTACCTTCTTGAACAGTTCCTGTTTAGGAAAAACAGACATCAGATACACATTTTAGAATCTCCCCTTTGGAAGAGTTCAATTTCTCACTGCGTTTTACACCAATTATAGATCAAAGACTTTCTAGTTTAGTGCAACAGTTCACTTCTAGATGCTAACAGTTTAAGTGGATTCCAAAAAATCACTGCAAATAGAGGTATCTCTTTTCTTTGGCATTTCTTTTGGTAATTTTATTGTTGTAATTGTCCTAGTGGTAAATTTTATGCTAATAATATAATAAAATAAATGTTTTCTATACTATAATAAAATAAGTCTTTGTATATTATATGCTACCACAAATGTGACTGCTGCCCTGAGAAATGTATATAACATATTCATATTCATATATATATCTTCTGTCAATTTCTTTAATTTTTAGATATAAAAGTAAATTTAATCTTAAGATTTTCTTCATTTCTTAAAAGTGTGTTTTTTTAAAAAAACTTTTATTATAGTTTCAGGGACACATGTATAGGTTTGTTATATATGTAAATAGTATGTTGCAGGGATTTGGTGTACAAATTATTTCATAACTCAGGTAATAAAAAATCATCCATTGTCAATTAATTAGATTTTGTCAATAAATTGGAACCCATTAGAAGATTTCTTCCTCATCTTTTTTTGCTTTAATAATATCTGAATGGAGAATTATTTGGACAACGTGTTCTGTTTATTCTTAGTCTTTTGTGTTTCAAACAACTTTTTACTCAGGCACATCCAAGTTTATAATTCCTATTTTCATGTCCCATACATCTAAGTGTCAGCCTATTTCCAAATCATTCCTGAGTTTCTCAAATGTTTGCATATATATGAAGAATGTTTAAAAAGATGCACAAGTTCTCTTGAAGAAACACAAGAGCCTTCTTTCATAAATAGCTGTATGTAGGTTATAGTAGACATTTCCTTGTATGTATAGACATTTGAATATGTTGAATAAAGTTTTTACAAGCCACTACATTCCCAGAAGTCCCAGTCCTATGAGTATCAATTAAATTGTATTGAAATTTGGGATATTCACATTGTGTATTGAATTGCATGTGGAAAAGTAGACACAGCAACACTAAAAAGAAAATATGATGAGTAAAAAGCACAAAATTAGATGTAGCAACAAATGCAAATATATCACTAATCCAGAAAAATTGATAGAGATGAATATGTTAGGTTAAATGAAGAGGTTGTAATCTTGCATTAGATAACAAGATTATTTATATCTGTTTACAAGAAACAAATTCAAAACTTAAAGAAAGTTTATGGGATGGAATAACTTTGACAAATACTTAACTATTGGTATACACAAAAATTTTTAAATAAAGTTTAAAAAGTGAACTCATAGAAAGAATATTTTAGGCCAATAGCGATTATTTTTAAAGAGAAAAAGTTTAACAAAAGATTAAAAAAATGCCAAAGCACAGTACAATCAATGAATTTTTATTATAGCATATAAAGCAAAAATTTCAGAATTTCATCCCAGGCAATAATTGGTTATTATACATCATTTTCTATTACCAACAAATAAAATATATTTTATGTAATAGCTCACAAAATCTGCCTATATATTAGAAAGGCAAAAGTCTGCATTCTAATATTATTTGTAGTCAATAATAATATGATCAAAACCCTATAAATGTAAAAAAATTGTTAAATCACAATAAAAATGATTGGCTAAAAATGTAAATGGCATAAATACAAAAATATTTACATTTGAAAACAATCTTTGTATATTTAAGCATTTGAAATTCTAATCAGTTACAGTGTTTAGGCTAAACATTTCTATTGGTGATCTTGAAAATTGAAATCATTCCCCCAGAGGCAAGCATACTAACCTGGGTCCAACTATGGAGCTGGAGCTTGAAGCAGCCCTATAACCCACAACAAGCCCTTTGAGCTATGAGCCAGAAGCAGTCTTTTCTGCTCAGGAACCAGTACTAGGCGTGCCTGTCCATGCAACAGAGGCAGGCATGCAGACTGCTGTCTTGGCTGAGGGACCTGAAGCAGCCCTGTGACTTAGTTCCAACCCTTCTCATTTGCATTCTAGGGTCAGTCAGCCTTCTCACAGACCCATCCAGTGACCCAGCAGGAGTCCTTCCATGGTCGCAGCAGAAGCCAAACCCATGCATGCACCTGGTAACAAGCATGCAGTCTGCAAACCTAACTGGAGACTCTGAAACAGAACATTGTCCTGTTGTCAACCCTAGTGACCAGGGTTCTAGAGTCAATTTTGTGTGCTGAGGGACAAAAAGAATTCATGCTGGCCTAAGCCCATGATAACAGGCTACCCCATGTGTGGATCTCACTGTGGACCCAACAGCAACCATGTAATCAATCTACAACCCTGCTTAACTGTAATGCTGGAGACAAGTCCATAAGCCTTTGGACTCAGCAAGAGAAGACCTTTACCTACTGAAATTACTATTTAAAGACTGAAAGAAGTGTTAGCTCCTTTCAATGCACAGACACACAGGTCTCAACAAAAGCCTCCATATATCACTCAGAATCAGGCAAACACAACACCATGAATGGACACCAATAAAGTCACAGTAACCACTCCCTCCAAAAAATGGAGATCTATGGATTGCCCGAATAAGAATTCAAAATAAACCTTAAAGAAGCTCAATGAAACACAAAAAATTAGATGAAATAGTTTTAAACAGCTACAAACAAAATGAATAATTTACTAAGAAAATTAAAACCATGAAAAAGAAACAAACAGTTACCTTGGAGCTGAAGAATACAATAAATGAAAAATTCAATAGAGAGTTTATCTGCAAAATTAATAAAACAGAAAAAATAATGAGTCAACTTAAAGACAGATATATTTAAAAGTAGCCAGTTAGAAGAAAAAACTAAGCCCAAAGTTAATAATAAGAAAATAATAATAATAATAATCAGAGCAGTAATGTGTAATAGATACTACAAAGACAATAGAAAAGATAAAAAAGTAAGTTTTTTTAAAAATGAGCAAAACTAAAAAAACAATTTAGTTAGAGTAACCAAGAAAACAAGGGAGCACTCAGATAAATAAAAATAGATCTGAAAGATGAGATATTACAAATGATACCACAGAAATGCAAAGAATCTCAAGACTAGTGTGAACAATTACACACCATCAAATTGAATAACTTAACAGAAATGAATAAATTCCTAGAAACAAACAACCTACTAAAACTGAATCTTGAAGAAGTTGAAAATATAAGCAGTCCAATAATAAGAATATTCAAGTAGTAGTCAAAATATCTCCAAAGAAAAATCTAGAACCAGTTGGCTTCAGAGATTGATTGTACCAAGCATTGAAAGAATTCATGCTAATCCTTCTAGGACTTTTCTTTAAAAAATGTGAGAAAGAAACACTTCTAAACTAATTTAATGAGGTCGGTATTATCCTTATGCTAAAACCAGACAAGGACACCACAAGAAAATAAAATACACCTGAATAACTTTGATGAGCATAGATCCAAAAATCTTCAACAAAATATTAGCAAACTGAATTCAACAGCATTTTTAAAGTATCATGCACCAGGATTTGTTCCTGAAGTGAAAGAATGCTTCAGCATATGCAAATCAATAAATGTGATCCACTATGTTAACAGGATAAAGAATAAAAAAGTCATACAATAATCTCAACAGATGCAGAAAAATCATCTAATATCTTCTCATGGTGAAACTCTGAAAAAATTAAGTATTGAAGGAATGTACCTCAACACAATAAAGGCCATACACGTCAATCTCGCAGCTTACCTCTTGCTCAAGCTGAAAGCTTTTCCTCTAAGATAATGAACAAGAAAAACGTGCACACTCTCATGATTTCTATTCAACATAGTACTGGAAGTAGCAGCAAGAATAATTAAACAAGAGAAAGAAATAAAGGCATCCAAACTGGAAAGAAAAAATGAAATTGTCCCTGTTTGCATACAAAATAATCCCATGTATAGTAAAATTGAAAGACTGCACCAAAAACCAACTGTAAACACTAATAAAATATTCATTAAAGTTGTAAGATGCAAAATCAATCTTTAAGAAAACAGTTTCATTTAGGACATACTATTGAAAACAAAATGTTATAAATATATCATTTACAATTGCACTAGAAAAAACAGATAATGAGGAATAAATTTAATCCAGGAAATTAATGATTAGCACACTGAAAACTGTAAAGCATTGATGAAAAAATGACACGAATGAAAAGATATCACACGTTCATGAATTAAAACAATTATACTTATTAAAATGTTTATACTACCCAAAGCAATCTACAGATTCAATGCAATTCCTACAAAATTCCAATGGCATCTTTTACAGAAATAAAAAAAAAATCTTAAAATTTGTGTGGAACCAAAATAGACCCTAAATAACCACAGCAATCTTGTTTAAGAACAAAACTGGAGATATCAAACTTCCTGATTTCAAACTATATTGCAAAACTGTAGTAATCAAAACAATATGTTATTTGCATAAAACAGACCATAGACCAATGAAACAAAATACAGAGTGCAGAAAAAAACCCACGCATATATGGTCAACTAACTTTTGAAAATGGCACCAAGTATGAATAATGGGAAAAAAGATAGTCTCTTCAGTAAATTCCATTAAGGGAAATGCATACCACATGCAAGAGAATAAAAATGGATTCTTATCTTGCATCACACACAAAAATTAACTCACAATGGATTAAAGACTTAAATGTAAACAAGTGGGACTACATGAAACTAAAAAGTATCCACACAGCAGATGAAACAAAGAACAAGATTAAAAGGCAATCTAGAGGATACAAGAAAATACTGGCAAACCATACAGCTGATAAAGGGTTATATGCAAAATGTATTTTACAAAGTCAGATAATTCAATAGCTAGAAAATAAATAACACAATTTTTAAATGGGTAAAATATCTGAATAGATATTTTTGCAAAGTAGACATACAATTAGCCAGTAGGTACATGAAAAGTTTTCATATTCATTAATCATCAATTAAATGCAAATCAAAACCACTGTAAGATAATACCTCACAGAGTAAGAAATGATATTATTTATTAAAAAGATAGCAAGTCTTGGCCAGAGTGTAGAAAAAAAAAAAAAAAAAAAAAGGAAATCTTTGCACACTTTTGGCAGAAATGTTGATTGATAATCTATTATGAAAAACAGTATGGAGGACATTTATCAAAAATATAGATCTACCATATGATCCAACAATTCCATTACTGGATATATATCTAAAGAAATAAAATCCCTATCTCAAAGACATAGCTGTACACTTGACTTCACTGCAGAATTTATTCACAATAGCCAAGATATGAAAAAAAAAAAATCTATGGGTGCATCAATAGAGGAATAGATAACAAAAATGTGGCATACACATACAATGGAATATTATTCAGTCATAAAAAAGAGGGAAGTCTTGCCATTTACACAACTTTGAAGAACCCAAAGGACATTATACTAAGTGAAATAAGTGAGATATACAGAGAAAAACACTGTGTGATATCATTATGTGTAAAATCTAAAAAATTTGAACTCATAGAAATAGAGTATACAATGATTCTTGCCATGACTAGAGACATGAGGAGAGGGTGGTTAAAGTTAAATTTTTAGTTATGAGATGAAAAACTTGTGGGGATCTAATAAACAGCAAGGTAACTATAGTTAATAATATTGTATTATGTACTTGAAATTTGCCAAAAGAGTTACACTAATTTACCATGTGAGGTAATAGGTGTATTAACTTGATAGTGGTATTCTACATATATATAGAGAATAATCAAGTTGTACATCTTAGATACATTCAGTTTATTTTTGTCAATTATACCTCAATAAAGCTGAAAATAAATAAAATATAAATGCACTAAAAATACAATCATTTTCAGTTATACAACTCTTAAGTTTTCACAAGATTAAACAAAAAAATTATTGAGGACCTAGTGAATTTAACAAAAATCAGAGTCACAATTCTCTTGAGGTTTCTCTTGAATTCCACACAGGATTTAGGAAATAAGAAAATTAAGATAATTTATAATCAATACAAAAACAAATTCAGTAAGACATAACTTAAGTAAATAGTTGTGACAGACAGTGAGGAAAGTAGTCTAGTTGTGTTCTTGAGCCCAAGAAAATATTTATGGTGAAAGGAAACGTGCAAAGAAATTATGGTACTCATATTATTTTTTACTTCTCATATATCATTTACATAAACATTATCACTTTTTAGAGCAAATGTTGGCTATATTGTTTATCATTTTTTTCTTTACTTGCACACATCCTTCTGATGTTAACCTGAACCAAGAACTAATACATAACTTGAAATAACACACAGATACAGTAGGATGTGTCTGTACATCCCTCTGCTTTTATAGACACCCTTCAACCTCCACCTCCATATGGCTTGGAAGGAAGACATTGAACAGCAGAGCCCTCCCATTATTTGTTGAGTTATATGAAGAAATAGAATCAAAATTAAGTTTATCCAAACACATTAGATTACCATGGATGGACTCATTCCATCTTGTTTGCAATTTAATTTCTTGCTATAAAATCTTTTTTAAAAAACTTTTATTTTAAGTTCAGGGGGTACATGTGCAGGTTTGTTATATAGATAAACTTGTGTAATGGGGACTTATTGTACAGGTTATTTCATCACCCAAGTGTTAAGCCTAGTATCCATTAGTTATTTTCCTGATACTCTTCCTCCTCTAACCCTCCATCCTCTGGTAGGCCCCAGTGTGTGTTTTTCCTCTCTATGTGTCCATGAGCTCTCATCATTTAGCTCCCGCTTACAAGTAAGAATATGTGATGTTTGGTTTTCTGTTCCTATGTTAGTTTGCTAATGATAATTGCTTCCAGTTCCATTCAAGTTGCTGTGAAGGACATGATCTTGTTCTTTTTTATGGCTGCATAGTATTCCATGGTATAGATGTACTGCATTTTCTTTATCCAGTCTAACGCTGATGAGCATTTAGGTTGATTCTATGTCTTTGCTATTGTGAATAGCACTACAATAAACATGCATGCATGTGTCTTCATAATAGAATGATTTATATTCCTTTGGATATATACCCAGTAATGGGATTGCTAGATTGAATGGTAGTTCTGCTTTTAGCTCTTTGAGGAATTGCTACACTGTCTTCCACAATAGTTGGGACTAATTTACACTCCCACTGACAATGTATTAGCATCTTGTTTCTCCACAACTTCTCCAGCATCTGTTACTTTTGGACTTTGAAAGAATACTAGCTATTCTGACTGGTGTGAGATGGTATATCATTGTGGTTTTGATTTGCATTTCTCTAATGATCAGTGATGTTGAGCTTTTATTTTCATGTGATTGTTGGCTGCATGTACATCTTCTCTTGCTATAAAATCTTAAGGAAGTGTGAAATGTATTGTTTTTCTGTCTGACTAAAATTTTCACCTTTTTAGGCCACATTATTTTTTAAGATGGTTGAAGTTTATTCTTAGACAACAGATATGTTTGCTAAAATCAAACATATTATGGACCTTTTAACAATCTCAAAGTCAATTATTAAATCAAGCATTAATTAATTATTGATTCCCTAATGTCATGAAAGAATTAATTCCTTTTGTCTAAATAGCTCATACCGTTACAGAGTACCTTATTGACTAAGAAGACTTTCCTAAATATGTCATAGCTGTGTTATTTAGATATTTTCTTTGCAGTTCAATTTCAAATTAATTTTTTCTTTAGCAGTTTGAAAAGGGTGATCGTAAGGGAATGTTAGCAGACGTTACCATTTAAAAATCAACCATCAAAAATTAGACATATATTTTATTCTAAAACTTCTTTGTACTATCTAGAAAACATATGTTAATTAATTGTATGTAAAAATACAAAATCACATGTTTTATATCCCATTCCTATTAATGGTTTTATTACTTTAAAACTTACCTGTCTAAAAAAAAAAAACCTTATTTTACTTGGAAAGCTATCTGAAATGATATGCACACATAAAGACATGGTTTAGATCAGTCACTTACATTTCATCATTTATTTCTTCAGAGCTTATCACTCCTGTATATTTTAGCACTGGTCCTTTAGTGAGGAAAAATTTTTCTTCATGACTATTCGGTGTAGTATCAAACCATCTCCTCGTATTGTTTGTGTTTGATTACAATGCAGTTTAAACAGTGTGCTCAACTACTAGTAGCTTAGTTACAGCTTGTCCATTTGTACTTCAATATTCCCAGTAAAATTTATTAGAAAATGTAGTTACCTTTGTGATAAAACAAGATAAAAATGGCCTACTACTAATAATCAAAACGGTTTGAAACATGGCTCAGAAAACTAGCAACTAATTATCACTAATTAAGGGTTCAAAACTAGACGAATCATGTAATTGTTGCAGTCACAACAATAGCATATTTCAAATGAAGCGATTGAAACTGATTTCCCTTCAAAAGCAAAATTACAGTTTTCTGTAAGTGTGAAATTCTGAAAACTTCATTTCTTTAATTCTGGAATTTCATTTCACTGTACTCTTTTCTTTTAAAAAATAAATATTAGAATTTTATTTTCCTCACAAGATAACTTTCATAATGGTACAAAGGACATTATTAACAAACAGTTGTCTTTATGTTATGTCACATAAATACACATATACATATTTGTCTATCTAGCTGTTGAAAGATGTTGACACAAATATATGTGTAGGTATTTGTACAGATGTATGTATTTTATAAATGAGCTAAAAACACGCTTTCCATAATCAAGTTTTATAGATTTGAATCCCAGATCCACAGCTTCTTATTTGTGTAAACATGGACAACACATTTATTTCCTCCAAGGCTCAGTTTCTTCCTTTCTATGTGTCTACTAATACCCATTTCTTAGGTTTGGTGTGAAGAATAAACCACATAATTCACTCAAAGTTCTTAGCACTGAGCATGAGACATATTATAGGTTAACTATACTTTAGCAATCATTATAATTATGTTGCCATGAGAGAATTTCTGTACTGCTTTTATTAACATTCTCCCTGAGAAATATGCACAGTCACAGTAAAATTGAGGCAATCCATACCTTGTTGTTTGCTAGTGAAAGGAGTTAGCCAGCTTGCTTTAGGCAGACAGTAAGGGAAGGGTCCCCTGGAGAACCCTGGACCTACCCCACAAGCGCTTACACCAGATGTTTTGTGCAGATAAGGGAACTTGCACAGCGGGGGTTGCTTAAATGTGTCCGCAGCTGACTAAGGGCTCCCATGCACACTGGCAGATGAGGTCACGCCACCAGGAATTCACGCATTGTGCAAAAATGGAAACCAGTCCCATCGGCCTTGTATGTAAAAGCCCTTGAATTCACTGTGAAGGGGGCAACCGGGAACCTGCTGTCAGGACCCCTCTCTCCACTGAGAGCTTCTCCACTCACTCTTCGATGTCTGCCTTCCTGTTTCTTCCAGGTCATGAGACAAGAACCCTGACCTAGCTAAAAAGTAAAAAACATTCCATCACTAGGACACGGGTAGTTAATCTGTATCTCCTAGAGTAACAAAGTGGGTTAAATGAAACAAAATGAATCAGGACAAATGGCCTTTTTGTCATATTTTCACTGGTTCCGTGTCCCTTCTAGAACCTCTGATTGCAATAATAGTAATAATAACAATACTTCCCATAACTCAAGGAAAAATACTGTTTTTCCCCACAAGACAGAACTGGCCTACTTACAAAAACCATGTCCTTCTTTCTTCTCTGAAAGCTGCTAGATTGAAGGAGAGTTGGTAGTAGGGCGAGGTGGCGGGCCCCTGTAGTCCCAGCTACTCGGGAGGCTGAGGCAGGAGAATGCCGTAACCCGGGAGGCGGAGCTTGCAGTGAGCTGAGATGGGGCCACTGCACTCCAGCCTGGGCGACAGAGCGAGACTCCACCTCAAAATAAATAAATAAATAAATAAAAAATAAAGCAGAGTTGGGAGAAGGACCTGGACATATGTTTGACATCATCCATATGGAAGATAGGAGAGAAAAGAGTCCTGAACAAGATAACAAGTTACAACAAAAGATAACAGTCTCTATTTAAATACCATTCTTAGAACCTGATGAAATTGTGGGCACCAGAAAGAAAACTTATAATACAGAAGGCTTTATGTAGTGTAGGTAAGTAGTATTTTTGTAAACATTGTTAATAGTTACGGCAATTGGTTAGATTAAAATGGCCAGTGACATTACGATAGATGAAAATAATAAATTTATTATTGTTATTTGGAATTGCACCCAATTTTTTGGCTCCTAAGGCCAATGGTTTTCTTCCGTGCTATAAAAGTTGTCAAAAGCATATTGCTAATTTGGAGACTTGAATTAGCAATTCCTAGATAGTTTCTCACAATAATAGAAGTTTCTAAAGTTATATTATTAGATTCACAATCTAATGTTTATTTATTTAAAATATATTTACAATATATGAGTACTTTGATAATTTGGGATTTAAGTGATATTAGGAGTAGAATCTGAATAAATATAAGAGCATTTTCTTGTGTAAATGATGGTCTTATATTATTAATGTAATATGCAAATTTTCCTCATTGTGTTATTTATATATAGAGGTTCTATAAGGCTGTAATTAGTACATTAAGTCCTATTAGGAGAAAGGTAAAATTAGACCATGAAAAGAATTCTGTAACTACCAATAGTTTTCCAGTCAGGTTGATAGTTAGTGGTAAGGCTAGATTTAGTTTGGCTAGCCAGTACTCATCATGTTGCTATGAGAGGAAGTAATGTCTGTAGTCCATGAGCTAATTTATAATTTGAAGATGAATTTGAGTTTAATATCTATATATTATATATGCCATATATCATATATATATGTAACAAAAAGGAAACTAAAATAACTCTCTTAATTTCAGACAAAGTGACATCAGAACACAGAATATTCCCATATTTAAAGGGGAATATATATATAGTGATTTTCAAAAGGACATAGATATCCTAAATGCATATACATCTAACAACTGAGCTTAAAAAATAAGTAAAGTAAAAATGTAATATCTAAAAATGAATAGAAAAAAATCACAATGATAGCTGGATACATCAAAATTCCTTTCTCAGACAATATTTAAACTGTTGTTCTGGATCACTGATTATATGTATGTGTACATATACAGGCACACTCATATATATACACACATTTTGATGCACATACATTTTATTTAAGAAGCTTAATCTCTAGCAATTTTAAGCAAGACAATCATAATAGCAGTGTCATAATTATGCAATCATAGATAAATAGAGGAAATGCTTATTTCTCCTGCCGGGGCTATGAAGTAAAATGTTTCATAGGTTGCTTTGGAAAGATCAAGTGTGTAATCTGACTATATGTTCCAGTAAAAAGTTTCCTATTTGCTGAAACCCACAGGTCAGTTAGTTAACCTGTCTGGATTTTATAATTTCAGCTTAAGTGTAATTATAAATAACACGGTTCTTTTAATGAAAGTCAAGATGTAAAACACTAAAATTTCTAATCATCTTTTGGATAATCAATATTATCAATGTCAATATTATGAAATTTTCTAAAAAATGGGTAGATAGTGGAGATGAAGACAATGGAATTTCTTACAAATCATGTTTTATTTTCTTTAAACACCATGTATATGCTACTAATACCAAATATATCTCCCCGGCCAGGAGGTCTTTCCTAAACTTTTGAGTCATAGTCTACTATCTACTTACTGTCTCTGATTAGATTTTGATAAGGTATCCAAACCTAATACATATGAAACCTCTTTCAAATCTTCTCTTCCCAGAGATTTTCCAATCTCAGTAAGTATAAATTCCTTCTTTCTAGATCCAGAAGTCCAAATCATTTGAGCCATTTTAGAATTTTTCTCGCCTTGTATCTTCTGTTCCAAATCCAGAATCCTGCCACTTCCTACTGCCGTGATCAATGTGAGAAAGCCACTCTCCTTTCTCACCCGAATTATTGAAAAAATACTGTAAAAACAGTACCTAATTTCTTACTTTCCTGTTTACAGAGCCACCAGAATATTCCTTTTGATATGTATTTTATCTCAGGTCAAAACTCTGCCCTCATGGCCCATCTCAGTCAAATCAAAATATTTCCCATGCCAAACATAGGCTTATATATTCCTGTTTTCTGTTATCATCAGAACATCATTCCCTTTTTTTTTCTTCTCTGCCACCTCACCCTGCACCACACGTTCTTTTTATGCATCTAGGTCTCTTACCTCAGATTTTTTGTACTTGTTGCTTCTTTGTCTGGAGCTCTCATCCTTCAAATAACCACATGGCTTACACCAAATTTTAACTATCAGCAAGATCTTCCCACGAAACTGTTTAAAATGTCAATATATCCTTTCAGCTGCCCTGTAGTAATTTCTCATAATTTTATGTTGCCTTATCATCCACTTTCAATGCAAGTTTATTTTTTTTATACCAGAAGCAGGACTCAATCACCCATGACAGATTATCCATTTCCACAACACACCTAAATGGCTCAAGCCTGTGGCCAGATCTCAGAATTTAGAGTGATCCCTCGGCCTAGGAGACTGGGTTCCCACTTTTTCAATGCCTCCTTTAAATGAACCATTTAGGCACTTGCCCTCAAACTTAAAGTGACCCACACTCTAATTCACCACATACTCTGCTATTTGCTAGGCAATACTGTCTCTTTCTGCCTGATACGTCATTCCTTCCTCCTTTGACTTGGAAACAGACAATTACCCTCCTGACTCATCATCTCCTCCTTGCCTAGAATCTGTAAGTAGAAATCTTTGACCTCATTTCCTATTGCGGTGGTGTACTGAATTTGTACTTTCTATATAAAGAGCCAAGGGCTACCTTGGGACAGGTTTGCAGTGGGATGCCTGGGGGAATGCTAGGTCAGGCTCCACTACCAGGGCAATAGTTAGACAAACATAAAGTGGACGCTGGTCAGACAAGAACCACAAGTTCAAATAAGACATTTGTATAAAGATGTTTCCCATGTGACAAACGCTCCCTTACCACTCCCACCCCTGACCTGTTGGTCATACGTTTGACAGGTAGGCATTAGGCCGTCGATCAGGTGAAAGAAGTATCCCAGCCAGGTACCGTGGCTCACATCTGTAATCCCAGCACTTTGGGAGGTTGAAGTGGGTGGATCATTTGAGGTTGAGACCAGCCTGGCCAACATGGTGAAACTCCATCTGTACTAAAAACGCAAAAATTAGCTGGGCGGTGGTGGCGTGCGCCTATAATCCCAGCTACTCAGGAAGCTGAGGCGGGAGAATCCCTTGAGTCTGAGAGGCAGAGGTTGCAGTGAGCAGCGATCAGAGATTGGGCCACTACATGTCTGGGTGAGAGAGTGAGATCCTGTCTCAAAAAAAAAAAAAAAAAAAAAAAAAAAAAAAAAAAAAAAAAAAAAGTGTCCCATAAAAGGCATTGTAAACACCGTCCAGCTCCCCTTTATTTCCTATTAGGACAGAGTTGCTAACTGCTAGCCGCTGTGGTACTAGAATCCCAGTTTAGCTGGGGGCTCCCAGAACATATTCCTTCTCATTCTTTCCATTATGTTTTTCCATAGCACATATTATCGAATTTGCTATGTTTCCCTAATAAATTATATTTTATTAAATGAGTAGTTTATTTACTTATTTATCTCATTTATGCCTTAGCTTGTTTTATTCCTGCTAAAATAAATACCCATTATTATAGCAGTGACTGACACATAAGAAGTTATTGGTAGACACCTGTTGAATAATTTAATGAGGCAAAGTTCTCTTCTATATGAATAAACTTGATTTTAATAAAGATATTAAAATTTTCTAATCCTGCATTCCTGACCAGGGATTTGGGTCATAAAAACTTTTGCTTTCTATATTTTGTTCCTAATGTGTTAAAATTATTGAAGATGGACATCTACTTGCAATGTTTACTTGGTTTTTAAAATAATGCAAATACAAACAGTCATAATTTTTACAAAATATGTGACTCACATGACTGATTATTATAACAATAAGAAAAATAGTTATGAAATTAGAACCCAAATTAATATACCTGGACCAGTTAGTGAAGAAAAAGATACTTACAGGAAAACATTGTCAACAAAAATTAAAGTCTTAACTAGAAAAGTTTTGACTGGAATTTAAAAATATATATAGAAATAGGACCTTGAGAATAAGGTTGTTCTGACTGGAGGATGATCAAGGTCAAACAAAACTTAGAGCTAAACAGTGAAATTGTATTGCAATATTATTCGCTTCATACCTTACTCTATTCAATGACTAACCAAGATGACCTTAATGATCCCCTCGACTTGATTAAATCTTATAAAAGTTTCTTTCTGACTACAGGTCTTCACCTTCCTTTCCTTGGAGCATTTGCTTTAGAAAACTTGCAATTGTAAATTATTTCTTTGGCCCTTTGAAATGTAAATTTTCTACAAGCCAGGAATGTCTTTCTCCAGGACCTAGGAGCCATTCCTTTGAAATGTAACCATTTAGTAAAATAGCACCTCTATCTCCCAGTTTCTGTGGGATGGCAGGAGCCTAACTTTCAAAAAGTACCAATTAGCAAACACAGATGGCCTAATCATATTGACTAACAGCCCTCTAATTTCCACCAGTACTTTTCTGCTAGTTTACCCCAGTGTTTAACAATTTTCTTTCTTTTATTCAATGGAGTTGGAAAAAACCTTCCTTTCCTATTGCAGTAGTCTTGAATAAAGTTTTCCTTGCCTATTTAATTGATCTGGTCCAAATACCTTCATATGTTACTTTCTATTTATGCATTCATTTTTAGTAATAGGAATGAGGAAGTAGAGAGACTTCACTATGTATGTGTTAAAAAACAGACAATGCAAACCTATATAAACTTATAATAATTTTCATGCTACTTTAAAAACATATTTTTATTTCTTCATAACTACTGAACTTACTTTTAAAACTGAACCGATTTTTTATCATACAGAATATAATTTCAGACCGTGATAATAATAGGGCTATTTGACTTACATTTTTTTTTTTACTAGCATTACATATCTTATATTTTGTGAATACTACTTATAATTTTTAGGGTATTTTTTTTCTTTTTGTAGTGTGTTTGTGTTTACATTGCTTAAAATCGCTGAGTGCCTCACATGTGATTGAGCCACAGTAAATATTTGACAATTATTTTCTAATACTTTATATACATTTTACTTTGAATATGTTTTTAACTGTAGAGTTTTACAACTAATGTATTTCAAATCAAAGCGTTTTTATATTTTAAAAAAGGCAAAATTTCTTAACATTTTTTTCCCACTCATGGCAAAAACAGTAGTTGTCATTTTTAAAAAGGACACGATGAATAGAATTTCCCAGATCACAGGTTGTTGCAGAGATTAAATCAACTAAGAGTAACAACCTTTCATAGCTAAAACACATTCTGTCCCTCACAAAATAGCACTGGAATACATTCGGGTGAAAAGGATGTCTTTATAAGAATAGCTAACATTCATTCTAATGCTATATTAAAAATAAAGGCAATGGCACATATTTTAAGTATTTTAGGGAAAACATATTTGTGCTGTTCCTCAAAACTGGTGCTTGTATACCAATGTATTGCAGGACAATTTATCTAACAACAATGGGCTTTCATATAATTTTTCTAACTGTCAAAATTATATGAAGCAAGAAATTCTCTCTTTTTCTTCTCTCCTTTCTAACTCATGCTTCCTGTTAGTCAATGGAAACATTAAAATAGTGTGAGGAAAATAACAGAACGGAAAATGGCAAGATATCAGTTATAATTCTGTATTGTATTCCATATCAATTTGGCTTAAAATGCTAGAAACTTCAACATGCTGTCTATTGAAAAAGAAACAATTAGATCCAGCTATGGGAGAACTTATTATGCCTTTAACAGCAAGGGCTAAATATTCAATTTCAAATATTAAATAGTTATGACAATCTTTGCAGCAGTAAGTCAAGCACGTTTACTTAAAAGGTTAAAAATCTGCTGAGTGACAATAATGGGCATTTCCAAAAGAACTCTTGAAAACACGTGAATAGCAGTGTTGTAGTCTCTGGTGTTCTAAAATATTGAACATATCTAATCCAATGGCTGAGAAAATGAGGGACTGGATCCTGTAACAAACTCTGCTCCTAAAACCGAAGAAAAGAGGTTTACAAGAGCAAAGCATATGGTTAGAGAGTAAGCTCAGAGCCAAATTTCTATACAGGGCTAGTCTGCAGTGCCAGCAGTAAATGTAGAATGTAGTCAGGAGAACACTAATCATTTGGTTTGACAAGGAATTATAACAAAGATTCATGGTTTCGAAAAATGATTTTGACAAAATCACAGTAAATATTGCCTAATTCAATAATTTTCATTTGATTATAAGCACTGAAAATTTAGGCATTGAAAGTAAAATGAATTTTCTTTCAAACGTGTGTAGACACTTAGAAAGAATTTACAATTGAGGAGAATAATGACAATAACACAGGAAAGACCTATGTGGAAAAGCATGAGGTGACTGCAAGGGAAAAGCCAATGCAAATTAAAACATAGATCACTTTCTTCTCTTTAATATTTTTATACTTCCAATTCATTGTTCAATATGTCTGAGATAAAATTCTCAATCAATATATATTACACCCTGGTATTTCCATTTATATTCCACCTAACATTTAAAGATTAGTCACAATGACTTAGTGGGCACAGCTACTCATAGAGAGGTAGGTGTTGGAGAAGGCAGAACTGCTTTCCAGTGCCCAGGTGGGCGTGGCTGCTGGCTTCAGTCCCAAAGGGAGGGGCATCAAACCATAATGGACTGTTCTCAGGGATTGATATTTGGTTCAGCTTGTCCTGCTGGCTTAGGGACTTGCTTAGGACTGACAACCTTTTATTTTTTATTAAATTTCTTCCTGTGGGAATAAGAATGTCTTTCTTATTCCTGTTCCACCATTGTATTTTTATTTAAAAAATCAGATAACTTGTTTTCTTTTTTTACAGGTCCACAAATGGAGAACAAATTTTCTCCATGGTGGGCTCATTCATAATTGATTTAGATGATGAGGCTTGGGACATTTTCAGATGATTATATTCAGGTGAGATTTTAGATTATATTTAATGATGAGTAAAGATTCAGGGGGATGTTGGGATTGGGTGAATCCATATTGTGTGTGAGAAATGTATGAATTTGAGGAGCCAGAGGACAGACTGTTATGGGTTGAAGTTTGTCCCCCAAAATATATTTTAAAACACTAGCCCATAGTACTTGTGAATTTGATCTTATTTGAAATAGGGTTTTTGCAGATGTAATTAGTTAATGATATCAAGATGAAATCATCCCGGATTTAGGAGACTCCTAAATCCAATGAATGACTTTATATGCTAGCACCAACTGTTAAGCCATTATTTTCCAACTAAATTGAAATGCCACTTCTGTCATGTATTAAGTTTTCATACATACTTGGATATATTAATGGATTATTTAGTCTACTGATTGACTTCTCTGTTATGTTGTCAAAATCATAGTGTTTTAAAAGGACTGTATTTGTCATAATATGTAATACCTGAGCAGGCAAATTCTCCCCAGATAGTCTCTGCTATTGCATTAGTCTTGACTATTTCAGATAATTCTTCATCATATTAGTATAAAATTCATTTTTCCAAAATCCAAAAGTAGACCTCAATGAGATTTGCATTTAAGTGAAATAAATTAGTACATTAGTTTGGAAAAGATTGACGTTTTATGACATCTGTTTTTTTAATTCAAAAGAGGGTACTTTTAATTTATTCATGCCTTACATCGAATGTAATTTTTTGTATGTCATGTGCACTATTTTAAACTTTTTATGATATTTTTATAGTTTTCATATCTATTGTAAATTATATACCTATATTATATGTGTTTATATATCAAAGTACACAAATATATAAAAATGCTATATTTGTATTATATTAACTTTCTATATATAACTGGTAAAAGCAAGCAATCAGAGTCGTTTTTGAAACTTTATGTTTATTTTATTAAACTGTTATTAATTAGTAGTTCATTTTACTACTAATCACAAAAATTATTAAAAATCACCTTGTATTCAGCTACACAATCAAAATATCAATTAAATGGAATGTAATTGTGCCATCTCATTTTCCAGTTGATAATGTTTTCTGCAATATTTTATGTTCCAAAACCTCTAAAATTTTTAATAATTCTCAAAGCAAAAGTCATCCTTGTTTATTACATTATTTTAATAAAAATGTTTTAGCAACATATTATTTAATAATTAATTTGGTGGAGAAAGATTTTGTAAGTATGTGGCATCATATTTGCATTTGTAGTAAGCTACATATTTTAATGTATTCATAATTTTCCTTTTATTTTTCTGAAAATAATAAGTAGATTTCCTAATGTTGAATTTATGAATTCCTAAAATAAGCACTATTTGAATTGCTGATTGTTAGATCTTTTGTTATATGTGCTAATAAGATGTTTGAATCATTGTATATAAGATATATCCTTCATATTTTTATTTTAGTACTATCTTTAAAAGGTTTCAGGGTGAAGATTGTGCTGGATGTACTGCAGCCATTGATACTAACCATATCGGGAAAAAAAATGGAAATGTAAGAAAGCAACTTCTCTAGTTAAGATCTCCACTCTCATATAATTACACAATACATTTACATATACCTATGTTGACCAGAATTTAATGACACGGTCATAACAAATACTAAAGAATCTGCATAATGTACTACCTATTGAGTGATCATATGTCCACTAGGAAATTAGGGCTCCTATCACTAAGAAATTAGCCAACATTCTCTGTCATAGCGCTTTTCTTTAACCTCCAAATATCCGTATGTACCTTTCTTCCCACATTTAAAACACACCCAGCCATCTCTCAAGGAAGATGATGACAAACTTCTGTACAAATTCTGCAGCTGGTCAAATCTTAGGATCTCTAGGGGATGTGCAGCTCTCGCTGCTGCCTAGATATAGATCTTTGTGTCATTAGAAACCTGTAACTAAAAGACATGCCATCTAACATAGCCATTAATGTACTTCCTATAAAGTGAAGTTGGATCTAGAAGGTTCATCAGATTCAAGTTTAATCTTGTCCTGGCAACACAATTCCATAAATGTTATGTGTATGCATCAAGAGAGTATAATATTATGATACCTTGTTCCTTATAATTTTATAATGATGTTAGCTACTGGAGAGTATTTCTTAAATTCTTGAACTCACTAGGAGTTTAAAATGGTAATATTATTAGTTAACCTTTATTTTTCAATTAGAGTTATGTGCCACATGCATATATTTTAGCCAATGACAAACCACATATACAACAGTGGTCATATAAGGTTATAATGGAGCTGAAAAATTCCATTTGCTCAGTGATGTTGTAACAGTCTTAATGGTAGAGTTCAACTCATTATTCACACACTTCTGGTGATGCTGGTATAAATAAACCAAAGCCATCGCCAGTCTTATAAAAGTATATACTACTATGTACAGTACATAATACTTGATAATAACTATGATACCAGTGTATACAATTACTATACTATACTTTTTATTGTTACATTAGAGCATACTCCTTTTTAAAAAAAGAAACTGAATTGGAAAACAGACTCAGACAAGTCCTTCGGAAGGTAGCCTGGAAGAAGATGCTTTTATAACAAGAGATGACAGCTCCATGTGTGTGTTATTGCTCCTGAAAACCTTCTAGTGGGATAAGATGTGGAGGTGGAAGACAATGATATTGAAGATTCTAACCCTGTGTAGGTCTAGGTGAACAATGAGTGTATTTGTGACTTAATTTGTAAAAAAAATGTTTAAAAGGTAAACAATAAAAATGAAAAAATTAAAAGTAGAAACTTACAGAATAAGTATACAAAGAAAATATTTTTCTCTAGCTATAAACTGTTCATGTTTTAAGCTGGGTGTTATTGCCAGAGGCATGTGAACCAGAGCAACTCCATCTTAAACAGGAGCTGGGTAAAACGAGGCTAAAACCTACTGGATTGTATTTCCAGATGGTTAAGGCTTTCTAAGTCACTGGATGAGATAGGAGGTCAGCACAAAATACAGGTCATAAAGACCTTGCTGATAAAACAGGTTGCAGTAAAGGAGCTGGCCAAAACCCACCAAAACCAAAATGGTGACAAAGAGTGATCTCTGGTCGTCCTCACGTCTGCACTCCCACCAGTGTCATGAGAGTTTATAAGTGCCATGGCAACCTTAGGATGTTACCCTATATGGTCTAAAAAGGAGAGACTTGAATAATTCACCCCTTGTTTTGCATGTAATCAAGAAATAACCATAAAAATGGGCAATCAGCAGCCCTCAGGGCTGCTCTGTCTATGGAGTAGCCATTTTTTTATTCCTTTACGTTGTTAATAAACTTGCTTTCACTTTGCATTGTGATCTTGCCTTGACTCTTTCCTGCGTGAGATCCAAGAACCCTCTTTTGGAGTCTGGGTTGGGACCCCGTTACTGTAAGATTATTACCAAAGAATAAAAAAGTTAAAAAAAAAAATAAAAAGAGATCCAGGCATAGCGACTTGTGCCTATAATCTCAGCTACTTGGGAGGCAGAGGTGGGACACCACTTGAGGCCAGGAGTTTGAGACCAGCCCAGGAACGTAGTGAAATCCCCATCTTAAAAAAAAATAAAAATAAAAATTTAGCCAAACATGGCTGAAAAGTTATAGAGTAAAAATTATGGTAAGCTAAGATTAATTTATCAGTGAAAAAAGAAATTTGAAAACATACATTTAGTGTAGACAATGTGTACGGTGTTCATAAAATCTACAGCAGTGTACAGTGATTTCCCAGTCTTTCTAATTCACTCACCACTTCCTGATTCACCCAGAGCAACTTCCTGTCCTGCAAGCTCCATTTCTGGTATATGCTCTAGACAGGTCTTCCATTTTCTATATTTTATACCATACTTTACTGTACCTTATCTGTTTTTAGATACATAAATACTTATTGTGTTATAATTGCTTTCATTATTCAGTACATTAACATGTTGTACAGGTTTGTAGCCTAGGAGCAATAGCCTATATCATATAGCCTAGAAGTGTCATAGGCTATATCATCTAGCTTTGTGTAAGCACACTCTATGATATTCACACAATGACAAAAATGTTTAACAAGGTATTTTCAGATTGTAATCTTGTCATTAAGTTAAGCATGATTGTGTTTGAACCACTTCAGTAAAGAAAAAGTTTAATTCCGTTAACACTTTGGTTACTCTGGAGTAGAGATCACTTGGGAAAAGTAGAAAAACAAGTTGATTTTTAAAAATTTTTTTACTAAGAAGATAACAAAAAGTCAATTATCTTGCATTATCCAAAGATGACTAAAGTATCCCTCTGAAATTTGAAATTCTATATGCCATTATAGAATTTTTAAAAGGGAAACAATTTATCCTCTGTTGTATCTATTTTTTTTATTTTTAACTATTTTATTTATATGTTTCTAGGTTTTGATACATGATTATATTTTTTCTTCTGTTTTGATATTATACAGATATTTTTTGATATTTCCTCTTATACTTTAAAACTTAAATAGTATATATGTTCCATTTGAGCTATACAATTTGAAAGAATAATTCCATTTTAAAAATAAGACTATTCTATTACCACTTAATAAAAATTCATCTTTCCTTTTTGACTTCTTTTTGAAATGAACTTTATAAATAGCTACAGCAGCTTCATAAAAATACTTAATGCCTCTCATTTTGGCACTGCACTCAATGTATAAATGTACCTAGGAGAGCCGACATACCTAAGATGTTGAGAATTGAAGCACTCATGTGTGTCTTCATTTCTTCAGGTCCAATCCAGTATATTTTATTCGTATTTTGTAGATTTTTCTATATATATTAGAGGTTTCCTGTCAGGCTTATGACTAAGCATATAATTTCTTTACTTGCTATAAAATATTGGATTTTATCTTCTGTTATGTATTATTACATATACGTACTGTTTTTGTAGTTGGATGCAGGATGGTTTTTTTTTTTTTTTTTTTTTTTTTTTTTTTTTTTTGCATGTGTTAAATCTATAATCTGTTCTTTTACCAAATTTCTTGATAATTTTAATAATTTCATAGTTAACTCTTTGGAGTTTTCCAGATAGATATTCATGTACAATGAAAATAGAAAACATTTTACTTATGTTATCCTTTCCATTGTTTAAATATTTTATTGTTTTCTTTTTTGTAATTGCATTATTTTAAATACCCAGTAAAGCTGTAAACTGCATAAGATATAGTAGCCATGTTTTTTCTATTTTTGACATTAGTGCAAAGGTTTCAAGTGTTTCTCTGTTACATAAAATGTTGGTTTGGAGGCTGAAGTATTGATATAGGTATTCAATATGTATTACATCATACAGAGAAGTTTTTATTAAATTTAGAGATTATATACTTGTCCCAATTACATTTAAAGATTTTAAAGATTTAACCTGAATCTGCATCCTATTTTATTAAATTATTCTCCCCATCTTTGAAGAGATTAATTTTTCTTTATGCTTCAACTAAAATTATGGATGTTTTAGAGTTTCTTACTATTGAATAAACTCTGTATTCTTAGAAAAATTCCTGACTAATGTCTTGTTTTTAATGTCTTATTGTATATTTTTTTGCATTCTCTTCAGTACCACTTTATAGATAGCGGTTCACTTTCTGACAATCATGATTTCTGATGATTAATTGATAAACTTTCCAATCATTGTTTCCCTATATTCAGTGTTTTATTTTCCTCTAGTAACTTTCAAGATTTTTTTCTTCGTCTTTGGTAATCAGCAGCTTTACTATGATATATCTAGGCATTGCTTTATTTTATTTTATTATATTTGAAATTTGCTGAGTTCTTGATCATGTATATCATTAATTTCTGGAGAGCTATGTTTATGATAAATTTAAATACTTTTTGCTCTATTGTTTTATCTTCCTGTTTTATACCCCCTAAAATAATTTGGAAGCTTCAATGATTCATTTGTTAAGCTTTCTGATATAATTCCACTTATCTTGAAGGATCTGCTTTCCTTTTTCAATATATTTTTCTCTATTCTCCAAATGCATAATTTCTATTCATTTATTTTCAAATTCACTCCTTTAAGTTCATTTTGTATTTTAACATCTCCATTTTGCTGTTGTATACATCCACTGGTTTTGTGTTTCAGGTTTTTTCACTATTATAATTTTATTAGATGCTTTTTTAACTTCAAAAAATCTCTATGAACCTTACCTTTCTGTTTACTTCATGGGTGTTATTCTTTACCATGTTGAACATAGTCACAATAGCTGCTTTAAAGTCTTTGGTAATGTCAACATCTTGGACATATTTGGATGTGCACCACTGCTGTTTTATCCAAAGGTAATTAATTACATACTAACAGGTCTTTGCTTGTTTTAATTAAATTTTGTCTTGAGCAAATTGAATGTTACCATATGTATGTAGACTCTAGGCTTGTTATGATCCTTTGGAAAAGGTTACTTTTTCTTTTTTAATTTTTTATTTATTTTTTTTAGTTTTAGGTGACAGCCAGAAAAGTAGGTTCAAATGTTTGCCTCATTTCTTCTGTCTGTGGTTCATATAGCCATTCAATTCTCAAAGCTCAACTGCTCTACTTTTTTGGTCTGTCATGCTTATGAAATACTCAGTGATCTGAGACTAGGATGTTGTTGATTTAAATCTCAATTCAGTTTCTAAACCTTTGTGCTGCTGATTTGAGACTACCAGTTCTTGTATAGCTTGGGGTGAGCCTGAGACCTGTATAAGTTACTATACAAAACTAGTGTTTTTCCTTATTTAGGTATCTCCCTTGTGGATTTTTTTCTGCATTCTCCAACCCGAAAGGCTCTATATTCTGGCTGTTCTGGCCAGATAGACAGGATTTCCCTTTCACTGAAGCTTTCCCGGGGGATCTACTAGTGTGGATTGTTGTCACAGCTCAAAAGGAAAATGATCTATGAGATTCTTTTCCTAAGTTTGAATTTCACCGCAATACGGATGGTATTATCTAATTTTCATAATCACCAGGGAACTTATTTTTTATAGTTTGATAAGAGGTTTTAGTTACACTAAGTGGGAGAAAGGGGTTATAATGAGTTTTTATTTTAAAAAGGGTTATGATGTGTTTTTATTTTCAAACTATAACACTAAAAATGTGGGATAAGGGTTATCCTGAGTTTGCATTTTAAAACTATTTTTTTTAATTAAAAAGAATTTCTGACATCCTTCCCTTGGGATAAGTATCTTTTATACAGAAAGTCTTGAACCTTTCAGTTTTAGTCAATCTGAATGTTTTTTCTTTAGAAATTCATGTACATTTATTAATATTATTGATATTTTGGTTTTACTTATTTCATATTGTTTTAAGATATATCTTTATATTTTACATTAGACTTTTTCATCATGTCTTTATCCTTTCTCAATTTTAATACAAATTTTATTATTTAGGAAGGTTATTATTTTTGCTCTAATTGTTTTTGTGATAATAATATTATCTAATACACTTAATCTACATTTTGGGGGATTAGAGAAATAATATTGTCTACTGCTTGCCTACTAGAACAGGGTAAAACTTAGCTAATAACTTTTTCTAATCCATTTTCTTCTTTATCTATGCCATCTAATTTATAATTAGATGACTTGCTTCCAAATAATTTTTGCAAGATAATAAGCAATCTGACCTGCCTGAATTGAAACTTTTGAAAGTAACATTACAAGAGTTCTTGTCTGTTAAAAACTATACATTATAACTCATGAATATAATTTAGTTTTATGTTATAAGAAATATATGTATATGTATCTTTATATATAAATTTATATATTTAAACATATATTTAAGTATATATAAAATATATAAAATACATTTATATGTTAAATATATATATATAATTTATATTTAATGTTCCCCATCAGTTAGTATCCTGTTGTTTCTTTATTTTTTGCTTCTTTCTATGTCTAAAGCATGTTCTTAAGTAGATATTTGAGGGAAGTTTCATAACATGAATATTTCTTCTTTTTTTGTTTGGCTATTGTGATGGTTAATTTTCTGTGTCCACTTGACTGAGCCATAGGATATCTAGACATCTGATCAAACACTAATCTAGGTATGTCTGTAAGGGTGTTTCTAGCTGAGATTAACACATGAATTGGTAAAGATTGTCTGAGTAAAGATTGTCTCCCTAATGTAGGTGGGCCTCATATATATAGGTATATATGTGTATGAATATACATATATATAAACACACACACATGTGTATATATGAGTATGGCTGCAAACAATACTGTTTGTCATATTTTATACCCTTGAAATATTTAGTAGGTTAATTTTTGGGGGGATATACATAATTATGATGCAAAAGTCTGAAGACATGGATATTCTTTAATATTTTGTCTGGTTTCTAAAAATTCCAAAAAGTTTTACCATAATATACATCAGGTTGGGCCATTAGGTTGTTTTGTGAAGGTATATAGAAAATATGAAGATCTGTGTCACATACCTAATTAGAAGAAAGTTTTGTCAAAAATAAATTTTGTTATTGATTCTATTTCATTGATTTGGCTTATTTCTGTGTAATTCTTTTTCCATATTTTGCATTTCTTTTGCTTTTCTTCTGTATATATATTTTTTTTCAGAAAGTACTTTGTTTCTTTTTTCATTTTGATTTTTACATTTTTCTATTTTTCATCTTGAAGACTTTTTTCCATTATATTTAATCACCAATGTAATCTATCAAATATTGACTTTACTTCTGAAATAATGTTTCATTTATAATTATTTTCTGCTATATGTTGCCATTCTAGTCAAACATTTTTTTTCCCAATCACCTCATTTAATAGATATTTAATTCTAATTTATGTTACTTTCAAAGAGATTGTAATTTTGCATTATTTTCTTCTAGTTGTTTTTAAAATAAATTCAGGTTTCATCTTGTAATTATGCCTTTCTAATTATCTTTTATAATATCTACAAATAGTATCCTGTTTTCTCTTTATATTTTATCACATATATTTATAGGTAATCTATTTTTGATTGTTCTTTCAAGTACTTGAAATTGCTTATAATTTTATTTTATGAATGTGTGTTTATATTATTATAATGCTGATTGCATCACAGGATAGACTTAAAATTTACACTCCTTAGTATAAACATACAAGTTTGTAATTTATATTTTTCTAATCCTCAACTTTCAGTTCCATTTTGTTAATTTTATCTCAAAAATTCTTGGAGAGCTACAAGAAAATTTTCCACTATTATTTACTTATTTGCATAATCTTTGTAATTCTAGACGTATGCATTTACTGCGGTTTTGTCTGTTACATAAAACTTTATGACTATAATATGTTAAGAAACCTCCAATACATTCATACTCGTTTATTATTTTGACCTCAGTTCTGTTTTGCTGATTTATTGTTGTTATTATTATTTATATTTTTGGATAGATTTAAAGTACACATTTGCAAACACTCCCATTTCTACCTTTCTTTGCCAAAATTTTAAGTGTAAATTTAAAAACTTCATACAGCACATTCTGATAGTAACTCTATAGCAAAATTCTCTCCATTTACATAATTGAATATTTATGTATTTGCTTTTATTCTGTCCAACATATTTTATATTCTTTATTATAACTTTACTTTTTAAATACTGTTTCTTCTTTGTAATGTGTTTTTTCCTCTGCTATATGCAGTTGAATGTTGAAGAAGCTTATAAATTTCATCAGAGTTTGGCATCTAGACAGGGATTTGAGGAGAAAAACAGTTCAGAGATGTATAATTAAGCTTCCAACTATACTGGTTTCTTATTTCCAATTCTCTAGTTAATTTATAAATTGATTTATTTTATTTGAATCGTTGTGGTACTATTAGAGAAAATGTCGCATGCCTATATTAAATAAATCTGATGGTATGAAAGTGTAATGGAACTCAGTATATCTGCCATGGCAATGTCACTTTCTGCTATGCATAAATTAGATTAGTGAAGACATCTCTTTCACATATTGCTCTGGACTTCTTAAAATAGAAGCAGCTTCCTTCAGTTATTGTCTACTATTACATAATATTATGAGAGATTTTTGATTGGTATCTGATTTATAGTCTTTAAATGTCTTCATTCTTCAGTTTCAGTAGCATCAACAGTGAATACTTGTACAATTGAAAAGCGTGTGTCGTATTTTAGTCTTTCCTCTTTCAAATATATTTGCTGATGAAAAAGCAACGTGATGACATTTTTCTTGAATGATAAACATGACTGTTTACTGATATGTGCATATTTGTTCAGTACCTTTTGTTATTTTACATCTTTATATATGAAAATTTTAATTTTTCTAGGTAATTAAAGATAATATAATTTTGAATCATGTTTTTTGTTTCAATGAGATAAATTTTCAACTTGAATCTGGTAACAAGTTGGGAAAAAATTTATACATTTATATAGACAACAATATGAATAGATTAGCTTAAAATAGACACACAGATACTGTAATATATAGTGCTTACTTACTAGGAGCAAGCATAAAATAATGGAGAATTTCACTGATAGGAAAGAAAGACACATCTTCTGTTTTATTACTATGAGAACAAGTTGGATTTTTTAAAAAGAATGAGCAATAGTGCAGGTGTTTACCACTAATATTTAGTTGAGGGAGAGAACATCTCACTGTGAAGAAAGTCTTTGTCTCAGTGATTCAGGCGCGCATCAGCAGAACTGAATCATCATACATACTTAGCTGTTTGTTGGTGGTATCTACAGTCAGCGTCACTGTGTTGTGCTAGATGAGGGGTTTGGATTTACCACAGAGCATCTAAAAGAAAAACTATGTGAATCCAAGCACTATAACTCCTTAGGAAACTTCAAATATTATTCAGAATTATTTTAAAGAGGATGAAGTATAAGCAGAAGTTCTTCAGGTTAATTTAAGTGCAAATGTTAGTGGTGTCTTGATGTCATTATTACATAAAAATAAGTATGGCTTAGAGAAACACAATATAGCCTCATATAAGGTAATAAATTTTTTTTCAAATGGCTAATAGCTGGATAATAATGTGATTTTAAATTATGTTGCAAATGATGTAACTAATTTCACTACCAAATTATGGCGATTTGTAAATATTTGTGTTTTCATAAGTATTAATTATGAGTAACAGATTTAGGTGGCAGAAACAGATTTTATTTTACAGCAGCTGCTCAGAACACCGAGGAAAGAGCACTATGGGAACAAATCAGATTTCCCAAAAGTATGTAAATAATGAATCTTTTTGTTCAGAATGTCAAGTTTAATTTAGCATTGCTGGTGCAGTGTAGTACTCTTCAACGTGTATTTATGTGGGGCCTCATGCCAGCTACCTGGATCAACTCCAGCGCTTACCGAGCTAAAATCTGCCTTGCCTAAGGAATGATGCCAGTGTATTCAAAATTGAAACACAACAGAGACAACCTTCTGAATGGAGTTAAACTGTTGAGAGCTCTTTGAATGATGAACTTTAGTTCAATTTCTAAGAAGTAATCATGTGCTTTATTTAGTGCCTATTATGCTACTTCAGGTTTCTTCTTCCTCTTCACTGAGCATCCTTCCTCTTCATTAAATTTCATCTTTATTCACTCTGCAGAACTGACAAACAATGCTTGAAACATCTGGTGCTGTACTACCTGATAAAGTACCTAACGTCACAAGTTGATTTATTTCCTTCATGTATATTTGACACTGCTTATTTCCATAACATTAAAGAGGAAAAGTTTACTGCATTTTATACAAGTAAATATCATAAACATAAAGCAATTAATAATTAAAGTGATTCTTCAGAATAGTTGGGAAAAATTATAGATTTTACATACTGTCACACTATAAATACAAATAAATACGTGACTGACAAGTCAAAGATACTGATACTGAAATACTTTTAATAACATTAAAATAGTCATAGCATACATCCCTATTTTTAAAACCTTTTTATCTTAAAATTCCTTGCCACTGTTAATGGAAAAAGAAAAGGAGAGTTGTTGTTGCAGGACATAGTATTTAAAATTATGCATGCATCTGTATACGGTATGATAATTTCCTTCTCAAAAAATAGGCAAGTATTGTCCCAAACCTTCAAACCAAGACTCATTTTGTTCCAGATCAGGTAGAGAAATATAGATTGGGATAAATATTTAGAATTAAAATATATATATTTTTTTTCCTCAGCTCGACTGTGTCTGAAAGTTTTAATGATTCTCCATTCTGACCTAATGTAGGGCTAGTCATAGAGTTTATTTCTGGGGATTCACAAACACAGTAGATTCCAGGTTATTCCAAAACCTTCACACAGTGTGAAAAATACCAGTACACTGTCTCTGGGAAAGACACTGAAATTTGTCAAATATTTGCACAATAAGATGTAATTCACCCAGCTTCTTTTCAGAATGTCACAGATGCACCGATTTAGAGACATGACTTTCGCTTGAAATATATGCTATAACCATTGACCTACCAAATTGTTTAACCTACCATTAACCTACAAAATATTTGAGTTTTCAGATTTTAGCAATCATACTCTGATTTTTAAAACTGGGATATGCATTTTATGTAATCATCTTCATTGTATGATAGTATGGATAATGGGAAACCACTCAATGCCAAATATCTCCTTCTTATTATTGAAATTGCACCAAAAATGAGATTATATTATTCAAATTCATGCAAGTAATTTCTTGGTTCAGACATAGTAAATTACAGATAGACTAGAGACTATAACAGCACTGGATCCTAAGGCACAGAAAAGATATGAATAAAAATAGAAAAAAATAACATTAAAGATAGACTATTGAAAACACATATTTACTTCTTTTAAATTTGTACTAGACTGACCTGCATTCAAATAACAGGTATTGTCAATAAATATGTATATAAAAAGGTATATTTATGCTGATTTATTCTTTGCAGCCTATGCTCACAGAAATGTTGAATCAACCATTATAAACCATAGAATTACAATAAAATAATAGTTCAGTATCTGGCCTGGCGAAATTGTGTTACAATAAACACTTGTGCATTTGGTGCCCTGGATTTTGAAATAACTTTATTTCCTGCTGTGAAAATGAGAAAATGTGGTTCATGATATCAGGTTTCAGGCTCACATTTTATATTGATTTGTCAGAATGAGAAGCAGTAAGTACAGGCTTGGGAGACCCTGCTGCTCTGCCCTTCTGGCTTCAAATAAGCCCCAAGATGAGGAATAAATAGTAATGTGAAAAAAGCAGACTCAGGGATTATTGTATGAAACATTTTCTAGATCTTCTCTAGTCTAAGACACATACTGTGTTTGGAATATTTAAGAATAAATATAGGACATGTAAAAGAATTTATTGAATGCATTTTTCAATATTATTTTGAGACTAGTAATGAAAGTCTACATCAAACAAAACCTTCCTCCCTGCTATGCCTCATATCTTCAGAAATGTAATTTCCTGAATAAGTAATCTTAATCCAGTGAAGATTTAATTTGGTCTTTTTACTTGATAAATGTAATTCACCTCCTCAATAAAATGTTGCTGAGTTTAAGCAGCAAGGGATATATCAAAGATGTATTAAAATGTCTTAAGTCTATTTTCCTCATGCTGCATTATAAAATATTTTTCAATTCTTAAAGCTCATCTTAGCCCCTTCCCTGCATAAAACACAACAATAATAGTTTCTTCAATGGTTATTCTATTGTTCCAGTGACATCAATAAGTTAATAACATGCCTGCAATACTTTCCTCACTCCAAGAAATATTACAGTACACGTAATAAAATTCATTTCTTTCCATTTGTATACAATTACTAAGTTTTGTGTATGATTGCTATTAGTTTTTATACATGGGGTCAATGACAGTCATTGTCAAAGGTGGACTTCTAAATGACAGCAACAGTAACAAACCATGGATGGAAATGAATTACAAATAAAATTATTGAATAAAAGTGGTTGATGTGTTTGATCAAATCAGTGTTTACTGATCTTTAGCGAAAGAGCAGGAAAAAATAACCAAAGTGGAAATTTCGTAATACATATTGACAGAACCATCTGTGAGATTTAAAGTGGCCAGGCAGAAAGGTTGCACCTGGGACGTCTTTAAAGTGATACACACACAGCAGTTAAGACAGAATTATAGCTTCCTGTAGCAGATCTTTAATACAGAGATGTATTTTGAGGTTCTTGTAAGTAAATAATACAGAGGATGTTTTTAAGTTGTTACACTTGAATGCTATATTTCTATAGAAATGGCTAATAAGACCCTTAATTTGGGTTTCTGGTGACTTTTGTTATTTTTAAGACAAAACAGTACTAATTATTTTTTGCTGATATTTAAGAAACTAAAGCTGTTAATCTTTAAATGCTATTAATAAAGATGTTACCGTAAATACAAAATCAATATAGTTAGTCAAACATGCTCAAAATAGCCTTAGATACCACCATAAATTGCCATGTTTACCTTTAATCCAGCAAGATACCTGAACATCTGCATTTAACTCAGTTCTACTTCAGATGTTAGGTATTTGTATATATGAGGGGAATATAGCAAAGCAAAATAAACCAAAAAAAACAAACACCCTTCTCTTTGGTGATGGAGTTATTCATTGTCACAGAAGCGAATAAGCAAAAAGGACAGTAAATCTTAGCTAAGTCTCCAGCATGGAGTTAATACTGTAGAGTGTTTTCATTCTGTATTAGAGATCTAAGCACCCAATTTCCATCTCCTGCTTCTTTCACTCACAAAGGCCAAATCACATTTCAAAGTTTAGTTGTCACTTCCACAAAAATCTATCATAACTATAGTCACTCAGCCAGTCCAAGTTGGTGTTTGCTTCTTTGAACTCAGAATAACTTTTGCACTGTTAGGAGTCACTTATCAACTAGGATGCCCACCAATATGCCTGATCAGGCTACGAACTCTTCAGGTCATGGGCTGTCTTTGCTCTCTAAATTATAATAACCTATTCTATATGTTCTAGCTAAAGGTTTATTAAATGAATGAATGGTTATCCAGTCTCCTCCTGTGTGATTTTAGTTGGAGTTGTTTTGTTTTGTTTTGTTTTTTGTTTCAAAGCATAATAGTGTATTATTTCTTTAGGTTTAAGAATTGTGTTTTTTATTTCAAAATATAATAATTTCTGTGTATTTAGAGCTAGTTTTACATTGATGAAATATAATATTTTTTATGTATTTAGAGCTAATTTTATGATATTTTACACTGTGCATTTTATTATTAAGATAAGGTTTTGTAAAACAATCTATTATAAAGATGCACGCATGTGAGTGTTTGTTGCAGCACTGTTCACAACAGCAAAGGCATGGAATCAACTCACATGCCCATCAGTGAAAGATTAATTAAGAAAATGTGGTACATATACACCTTGGAATACTATGCAACCATGACAAGGAATGAGATCATGCAGGAACATGGATGGAGCTGGAGCCATTATCCTCAGCAAACAAATAGAGGAACAGAAAACCTAACACTGCATGTTCTCACTTATAAATGAGAGCTAAATGATGAGAACACATGGACACATGGTGGGGAGCAACACATACTGGGGCTTACTGGGGGGTGAGGAGTAGCAGGAGGGAGAGCATCAGGAAGAACAATTAATGGATGGACTGGTTTCATACCTAGGTGATGGGATGATCTGTGCTGCAAACCACCATGATATACATCTACCTATGTAACAAATCTGCACATCTGACACATGTATCCCTGAACTTAAAAGTTGGGAAGAAAATAAGTAGTTTTGTGAGAGGGCCTCTAAAATAAATACTATTGGCATATTTCCTTTTTGAAGAACTTAAAAAGTATATGTCACATTAAAAATTCTGATAATACCTACCATTAAGAAATTTGATTATTTTGTTCAGCCATGTATTTCCCCAGCTATTAAGAACAGGAACTCTGAGTCATTTCTTGTGTATAATTTCCATTAATAATATGGGGAATCACATTTTGTAAAACATACTTTGAAAAATGTCACATTGTTTTATTATGATTGAATCTCAATTTTTGTTAACTGGTATTTGCTAATACCTGTTAACTTTTGTCAACATTGTTTTTATTTGATACTGGAGGTTACAAAAATAATTTTTCAAATATAATTTATATGACTATTACTGCCATCATAACCAAATTAAATAAGTACAGTGATAAAATGTCTACCAGTCAGATTCTAGTGTCTATCATTGCCGTGACCTAGAGAAACCACTAATTTCTCTGGACTTCAGGTTTTTCATCTATAATACAATGAGATACTAACATTATCAAATTGATTTTTCATTCATTCATGAGTTGCTTTAAGGTAGTAGTTACTCTTTCATATCCTGAAGTTTGCCATTTACCATCCTGACTGCATGTAGCTTACATATGGAACGTCTTGAACTCATACATATCTTTTAATTTTTAAAAATGAATTCTAAGAGAAAAAATTTTTAAAGTGTTATCAAGAAGCATATGCATGACAAGGTAATTTTTATTAGTGAGAATACAGGAAACAACCTAGAGATCCAAAGGAGGTGATTGGTTTAATACCTGACATTAAATTACAGGTGGTACTATGATTATTATAATATATATTCATATATTCTGTATTACCTATAATGTGATGTGTCACTTATTAGTTTTATATATCAGTTTACAGTTGTATACTACAACATTTTATTTATTGCATATAATTTTCTTGTATGGATATGCCAAAATTTATTCTCACATTAATTTATTTATTCACATTTACTATCAGGACAAATCCTCTTCATCCTAGGCAATGGTTAAAGCTCACAATATCCAAGACTTTAAAAATGCATTATATTAATGTAACATTGTGGTTATTACCCACAAACAAACACACACACACACACACACACACACACACACACAGGGCACATATATAAATTGCATAATATTGCATAACACATTACAATATATTAGAGTATTATATGTACACACACATATACAATATGTATGTAACTACATATATAATTATATATAATTGTTTCTAATACTATGATAATTATAATGTGTGTATATATACATTCCATGTATTATGATATATTATTACATAACACAGTTTATAAATTATATGTGTTAATGATTATATTGTCATTCATAATTTAATGTGTCTTCAAAATCATTGTATGCATTTTTTAAGTTTTTGTCTCCTAGAATGTATGTTCCAGGAAGGATTCTGTTTTTTTTCAAAATTGTATCCCAAGATTGAAACCTTACCTGGAATGTCCAGGATTTATCCACATAATAAATCTGTACAAATTAATGTGTGAAAAAAAAATTAGCATATACATAAAGTAAAATCCTTTAAAATACTATGATATAAAACTGTACGTTTGTACAAAAGTGATGAGATTGTATACACAAAAATAATGGTTCAAAATAAAAAATATTATTCTAAATTGTAAAAAAAAATCTTTATTGGAAGCATGCCTAATGAGAATGAGTAGGGAAGTGAGATAAGGCATCTGGAGAGATTGACAGGGTCAATATCATGCTACTTTAAGACTCTGTTCCTTGTTAGGAAGTATTATGCAGGAATTGAAAGAATTTAAGCAAATTGCCCAAACTGATACATGTATCGAGACTAAGCCACATCATTTCATTTTGTGAATCAGTAGGTGTTCTATTTTAGTTTCTGGCACAAAGTAACCAATGATTCTGCATGATTATTTTCTTAATTAGTAGATTTATTTTTAGTTTTATTTTTATAGAAAAACTGTGAAGTGCAGAGTTTCCATATATCCGCCAATCCTTCACACCCATTTTTGCGAATATCAACATTTTACATTAATGTGGTACATTTGGTAAAATCAATAAACCAATATTTATACATTATTTACCAAGTTAGTAGTTAACAGGAGGGAGCACTCTGTGTTTTGTACAGTCCAATTAGTTTTGACAAATGAATAAATTCATGTGTCTGTCATTATAGGATCATACAGAATAGTTTCTTGCCCTAAAAAGTATTCTGTAATCCATATTTACTCCCCTGTTCATCTTTCCTTCATAACATCTTGACAACCATTAATCTTTTTATTCTCTCTATAATATTTACTGCTTTTTCCCAGAATGTTATATAGTCATAAACATACAGTATGTATACTTTTCAAACTGGTCTATTTCACTTAGCAAAATATATTTAATGTTTATCCTATTCTTACCATTCATTTTTCATAATTGGATATGCCACATTTTTATCTCTGAATAATATTTTATTTTATGAATGCACCAAAGTTTGCTTATCCATTCATCTGTTGAAGTATATCTTGATGCATACAATTACTTGAAATTGTAAAGAAAGTCGCTGTAAGCATTTGTGTGTAGGTTTTCATGTGGACAGAAGTTTTTCAACTAATTTTGGTAAATACCAACAAGTATAGTAGCTGGATGTTATGGTGTTAAGCTTAGTATCAATTTTGCAAGGAACTGCAGAACTGTTTTTAGAAAGTAATTGTAATATTTTGCATTCTCATTTACAATGAGTAATTGTTCCTGTGGCTCCATATCCTTGTCCGCATTGGGTGTTGTCAGTGTTTGAGATTTTACTCTTCTAATAGATATGCAATAGTATGTCATTGTTATTTTAATTTGTAATCCTCTAGCTTCATATGATATTGAATACCTTTTCGTATGCTATTTTGCCATCTGCTTGTCTTCATTGATGAAGTGTCTGTTTACATCATCTAAAGTGAACCCATTTTAGCCCATTTTTCAATGACAATGACTTATTGTTCCAAGAGTTTTTAGTATATTTGGATGTCAATCCTTTATCAGATATGAGATTTACAAATATTGTCTCTCAGTTGGTAATTTATCTCTTTATTCTCCTATTTTTTCAAAGCAGAAATTTTAAAAACTATATGAAGTCCAACATTCATGTTTTTCTTTAATGGATCTTACTTTTGGTGTTGTATCTAGAAAGTCATCACCAAACTCACTCACCTACATTTTCTCCTAGGATGTTTTCTAGAAGTTGTATACTTTTCCATTTTACCTTTAGTTTATGATATATTTTTACTTAATTTTTGTGAAAGGTATATCTTTGTCTAGATTATTATTATTTTGCATATGGCTGTCCATGCCTCGTTCCTGGTCTTAGGGTGACAATATTTAGTTTTTCATCATTGAGTATGATGTCAGCTGTAACTTTTTTTTTTAAATTATTATTATACTTTAAATTCTAGGGTATATGTGCATAATGTGCAGATTTGTTATATATGTATACTTGTGCCATGTTGGTGTGCTGCACCCATCAATTCGTCAGCACCCATCAACTCGTCATTTATATCAGCTGTAACTGTTTTGAAGATGTATTTATCAGGTTGAGAAAGTTCCTCTCTATACCTAGTTTAGTGAGAGGTTTTATTTAAATAATAAATGAGTGTGGGATTTTGTAAAATATTTTTATATGTATCTTTAAAATCTATATTTTTTTCTTTAGCTTGTTGGTGTGATAGATTAATAATTAATAATTAATCTATCTTGATTAAATAATTATGGAATCTTGAAACTTTCTTGTATAGCTGAAATAAATCTCAATAGACCATAATGGGATTTATTTTATATATTATTGGAGTTAATCTGCTAATATTTTGTGGAGTATGTTTACCTCTATGGTCATGAAAAATACTAGTTTGCAGTTTTTCTTTCTTGTGAAGTCTTTTGTTTTGAAATTAGCATAAAGCCGACTTTAAAGAAACAGAAAGTGTGCCATCAGTTTCCACTATCTAAAAGAGATTTCAGAAGGTCATTATCATTTCTTTTTTAAAGGATTGGTATAATTCATCAGTGAAACCATCAGGGTTTTGTGCTTTCTTCTTTGGAAAGTTATTAATTATTGCTTCAATCTCCTTAATACACAGATAACTACTCAGATTATCTATTTTATCCTTTATGAGTTTTGGTAGATTGTGTCTCTCAATGAATTTTTCCAATTTGGGTAAGTTACTAAATTTATGGGCACAGAGTTGTTTATAACGCTCATGGGATTACTGGGAATGGCTGTTCATTTCTGAAATTAGCCATTTTTGTTACCTTTCATTTTCTCCAGGTTACTCAGGCTGGCGATTCATCAACTTTTTAGATCTTCATAAAGAGCCAGATTTGATTTTGTTGATTATTTTTCTACTAATTTTCTATATTAAATTTCATGTATTTTTTGACCCTTTTTAATTTTTTTCACTTATTTTGGATTCCAACTTTTTAAATTCTCTTGTTTGTTATATACCAGAGTTGAAGTTTAGATTGATTTTAGATCTTTCTTCTTTTCTCGTGTATGCATTTAATACTATAAATTTATCTCTAAGTGCTGCTTTTGCTGTATCCCACTCATCTTAATAAGTTGTATTTTTGTTTTTATTTAATGTAAAATATCTTAAAATTTATTTTAAGGCTTCCTTTTGGACCTATGGGTAATTTAGAAATGTGTGTTTAATCTTAAAGATTTCAGGATTTTCCAGCTATCTTTCTGTTACTGATTTCTAGTTTAATTTTACTGTGGTCTGATAGCAGCATACTTTGTATGATTTATATTATTTAAATTTTATTAAGGTATGTTTTATGACCCAAAATGTCAGCTATCTTTGTATATGCTACACAGAAGCTTGAAAAATGTGTATTCTCATGTTCTGATCGTGATATTGAGTTTATCTACATGGTTCCTGGTTTTCTGCCTCTTTAAATATGCTTCTAATATTACTTAAGGTGTAACATAAGTATAATTAGACAAAGACAACTCATGGGAAAATAATATTTATATTTTAACCATTCACAGAACTCTCATTTACCTTGTATTGATCACCTTCTAATTTCTAGACTTAATATGTGTGGTTTTTAAGGGCTTTACTTTTCCTTTTAGAAAAATGAATGAAAACTTGATGAAACAAATTGCTAAACAGTTTAAAATTATTTGTTTTTTTGAGAAACACTGCCATATCTCTGTCTCATAGATTAACTTGACTACACCGTATGAAGTGGACGACACTGAGGAATACATTGTGTACACTTTGAATATTTTTATTCTTTGGTTTCTGAATTCCAAATTTCACATCTACGTCACAATACCACTTCGTTTTAAAATTTTAACATAATCATAAATATTTAATCCAGTTTTTATGTTTTTTTCTCTATGGTTTGTGGACCACATAATAACATGGCACACAGCTAATGAAATGGGTGCTTAGTATAGTTATGTATGAATATATTACTTGAAGGATGACATCAGATTACCTTTGCTCCTTTAAAAAATATCATTAGATCTACTACATCAATGTTAGAATTGTACCTTGGAGAATTTATTTTTCTACTACTGGAACCTAATAATATCTTTCTGAGGAAAAGCTTGATTTAACTTGGAGGTAATGTTGTTTATGCTTGTATCTACACTGAAGAGTTCTAATTTTGTATGAAAATGCAAATTTACTTTTATATCAATTATTTGTTAATGTTAATGCATAAAGTTTGAGAGTTAATAGTCAATAAGTAAAAAATACCACCACAATATTGTGTACATTGCAGTAGCTACAATTACAAATGTATTGCCTGCTTTAGAATGACAGTTTGTGTTACTCTAAATTCATTTGTTGAAATTCTAACCTCCCAGTGAGATGGTATTAGAAGATGGAATCTTTGGGAGATAATAAGGTTATAAATGGGATAAGTGCCCTTATTAAAAAGGATCCAGGGAGCTCTCTTGTCCTTCCACCATATGAGTACACAGGGAAAAGATGGCATCTATGAACCAGTAAGCAAGCCTACAACACACACTGAATCTGCCAGCACTTTAATCTTGTACTTTCCAGCCTCCAGTACTGTGACGAATTTCTATTGCATATAATCCACCCAGTCTATGATATTCTTTTATAGCAGCCTGAATGGACTAAGATATTGTTACTCAATGGTTGTCAAATATGTAGATGTAATAATGTTTTTGAGAATTATTTTAATTTATAAAATTGTAAATTTTCCTGATATCTTAATATTATTTTTTTGATTATGTATGGGTATTATCGCTGAGTGACAGACTATATTCCTCATCAATGTGAACTAACTCTCCCCTGAATAATTTTAACTAAAATGTTCTTGCGGTGATGCAATTATATTATTTTGAGGATTACTTGCAACAAGTTTGTCGATAAAGTCCTTCATTTAATTATTGGCTTTCTATGGATTTCCCAGAAAAATCATATTTAAAAAATATTCAAGTCCCTCTATTAATTTACAAAGTTTACAATGACCAAATTAAGATTACTCACAATTTTCTTTCAGATTAACCTGACAATCAAATTGAAAATTTGGTAAGTTATTTGTGTGTATATTGTATTGATAAAGAATTTAAAGAAAGTGTCATGTATTCCTTTTCTTTCTCTTAGTCTGCATGTTATATTAGGATTTCTGTTTCAGATTAAGATCCAGTATCTCTTGTACATCATAATATCCTTTTAGGTATGATGTGTCTAACAGTAACAGCAATGTTGTAATTCATGTACTTCTATGTGGGGTTTTATTCTACTAAATTGAGGAGTTTTGTTTCTACTAAAAATTTAGTAAAATGAGACTCAATTTATGTCCTGTATAAATAATAAGTTAATATAAAGACATTCATTTCACTTTTCTACTGTAATCCATTGAGTAATACAAAATTGGAAAAATATAAATGAATAAATTTTCCTCCTAAATTAAACCAGAAAAGTTTCTAAAGCATTTAAAGCATTCATCAAAAGCTATAATTAATATTTACCAAACAATTAGAATTGGATATCAGATCCAAAGAGGAATCTAAGACTAAGCAAATACATGTAAATATTTTAGATGATGTATTTGCTTCAGTCTGTCAATAAATCAGTAATTAGATTACAGCTGTTTTTATGTAATTTTTTCATCTAAAAAGGGAATATTGATAAAACGATATGTTGGATAATGTATTCTAGGGCAATTCATTAGAATTAAAAATTATATCTTTTCCATACTTTATATTTTGTGACCAGTTTCTAATATTTAGATGGAATAAGTAGATAGAACATAAATAAATAAATAAAATGTTAGTCAAGCACCAGTGACCTGGCCTCAAGTGATCCTCCTGCCCTCGTGTAGCTGAGATTACAGGTGTGAGCCACCACATCATGCTAATATCTTATTTAAAAGATAAGATATCATAAATCGTTCTAGAAAAGAATTTTAAAGGCTTGAAGAAAGGAAGAAAATATAAAGTAATATGATTGACTACATAAATAACACAAAATAAATAAGACTAACAAGTTGTGGGAATTAATAAGTGAATTTATTTACTTTGTTGTAAATAAAAATTATAAAAACATACAATATTTCTCTACAGAGGCAAGAAAAGAACATCAGAAATAAACTTTTTCCTGAAATTATGTTTAAAAGAAATGTATGAAAATATTATTTTAATTTTTGAAGTAAGACCCCAACTAGTATAGATATCCCATAACCTTAAGGAAACTGTATTCCATATAGACATTATTTCCTAAATTCTGAAGATCCAATCAATTACTATAAAATATCTAATTTTTGTTACTCATTTTACTAGAGAATCTTTATAATGATTCTTATGAGGAAAAACTAACTTAATAGGATAAACTCTACTAGATAACATTATGGCTTATAACATTGTATAATTAAGGGTTTTTTTTTTTTTTTTTTTTTTGATAGGCAAGTGGACACATAGAATGAAATGACTCAGAAATTAGCCAGTACATGCATAGAAAACTACAATATAGCAAAGTAGGTATTGAGGACCTGTGGTGAAAATGATTGTAAAGTAGCTCAATTTTTTATATAGAAGAGAAAGGATGGTGGATCTCTGCCTCCCATTGTACACAAGAAAACCAACTCCAGATAGACTTATTTTTTAAAGTAAAAGGCAAAGCATTAAGGATTTACCAGAGGATACAGGGGAATATACTTACCAACTTTTGTTAGGAATGATTTCTAAATTAATTAACATAATGTCCAAACAAAAGAATAAAAATATTAAATTCCATTAGAAAAAAAAAGTATTTTTTTTTCTTAAATAGGATAACTTTAATTGATTAAAAGTATGACCTCTTACTTGAAGACATTTGCCAAACATGAAACAACATAATAATATCCGGAATCTATAAGGACCTCTTAACATTAAAAATAAGAATTAACAAGCAACAGAAAACAGTAAAATGACCAAAAGGTATTTTGGGCCTGAAATACAATTAGAAACACAACGACTGCTAAATATATGTTAGTGCCCAGGAACATGAAACAAAACAAAATGTTTTATAATTCATAGCCTGACCAAAAGTAAAATATTTTATGATAGAGTAGATACGAGACTGTAGCAGCTACAAAATTTATACAATATTAATAGTTTCATAAATCTTTACAATCTCTCTGGAAAATATTGGCATTATGTAGGAAATTGAAAAAGTGTATATAACTCCATAATCTCAACATTAGTTACATGCCACAGATAAAAGTTTCTGCTAGGATTAAAGAATATTCTCAAGAATGTTTTATAGCATTCACTGTTTCTATAACAAAGAAACATTCTAAAACTTAACAAGAAATTAATATGAACATGGTAATCACATTAATAAGTATGAGCATATTCATTCAATAAAATGTGACTTAGACATGAAAAAATACTGATCTACAGCTAAACATATCAAAGTTGATGTACCATAGAAATAAAAAGCAAATTACAGAGTACATACAGCAGCCTTCCAGGAGTGCAGAGTAAAAAATAGGCAAAACTAACCAATGTTATTCGTTCACTTATATACGTAAAAATTCTATAGATAATGATGAATGAACACAAAATTTAACATATTATTTACTTCTGGATAAAAGGCAAAAGTTGTTATTAAAGATAAACAAAGAAGGGTTCCATATTAGTGGGAGATTTCTATTTCTTAAAACAAGCAGTCAGTTTCTACGTGTTCTAGTTATTGCTACGTACAAAACAAATTTTTTATATTTCAAAAATTATGTTTGCATATGTATGTGTTTCAGTCCCACAATGACTTCTACCAAAGATAAAAATGGAAGATATTTACAACTTTATGAGTGATATTGTTTTTTGACATACAAAATACAAAGAAGTAATTCCAAAATTTTTTTTGAAAATGGACGATGTGTACATTTTCTTTGGGAGGCCGAGGCTGGTGGATAATTTGAGGTCAGCAGTTTGAGATTAACCTGATCAACATGGAGAAAACCCGTCTCTACTAAAAAAAAAAAAAAAAAAAAAAAAAAAAAAAAAAAAAAAAAAAAAAAAAAAAATTTGCTGAGCATGGTGGTGCATGCCTGTAATCCCAGCTACTTGGGAGCCTGAGGCAGGCGAATTGCTCAAACCAGGGAGACCGAGGTTGCAGTGAGCCGAGATTGTGCCACTGCACTCCAGACTGGGCAACAGAGTGAAACTCCATCTCAATAAATAAATAAATAAATAAATAAATAAATAAATAAATAATAAAGTGTTCTGATCCATTATATTCCTTTTTTATTGTTGTTGTTTATCATATTGATTGGAAAACAATTTAGATTTTCATAATATCCAGCATGGGTTAAGTTATAGGCAGTATCACATCTGCTTGTGGTAATACCATATATCACCACCTAAAATTTATGATAGGCAAAAGAGCAACAGCCCTCAGAATACAGACTTCTAAATTTATATTCCACATACTCAGAAATTTAACTTTTAGAAAATAGTTTCGTAATGACCACAGGTACCTCATGATGGTTATAGTATAATATTTTAAATACACATATTTATGTTTATATGTTTAGATTTTTGTTTTTATATATTACATTTTTCAATTAACTTGTATTTTACTGATAACTAAAACAGTGCTGTATTCATTTTTAAACTGTTATGAAAATTTATATTTTTCTTTTTAGTTAATACTTATACAAAGCCAATGTGATACACATGGAAAATATGTAAGAAATAAAGTTGAATTAGGTCACTTAGAGTTATGAGAATTCGTTGTTGATTTTCTCCCTTTAGTATACAATGACTTTTATTATATTTCAGGCAGTTGATAATAAGTTATATGTTTTATTTCACTAAACTTTCCTGATTATTTTAGGATTATCAAGATTTTCTTCCTTTATAGATAAGTATAGCTTTCTCTAGAAATATAAACTAACTTAGCAAAATTTACACAGATACTAAGTAGCGTAGTTAGAATTTGAGCACAGATTTATTTTATTCAATGGAATTTTTATACATTCATAGCCAAATCAATCAAGGATGGTCAAAATATTATATTCACATAATAAATATATTTTTAATTTTGAAAAGTTTATCTTCAGATCCTCCCTAAGCTCATTCTCAACATAAATACTGATTCTTAGTGGCCAAAACAAGAAAATAATGTAAATAAGTTATAAAGTAAAGACAAAGAAAAGGTTTGTAATTATTACATCCTTAAATATAAATAATTTTTGAATAACTCTCCAATACAGCATTCAGAAGTTATAAAGATTTCTTGAAAAAATAAACATTAAACACAGAGTAGAAACTTCAGTAGAATGTTTGAAAAATAAAATAAGCTATTTCCCAGAAAGTGAACAAAAATTCAAAAGGGGTTAAAAAAAGACTTCGAAGTTTCAGAAACAGTTCAGGTCTTAATAAGACTTACCCCATAGTGAAATAGCAGAGTAAACACAAGGAAACGAGTCATAGATAATTAAGCAAAGTTTCAGCAAAATACATCCAATATTTTCTAGGTGGAAGGAAGTCATTGCTGAGTCATAATGCAATGGTTTAAAATAGATTTATACTAATGCACATAATTAGGCATCAGAATACTGAGACAAGAAACAAGATTCTGCAAGGTTCTGGTAAATTTAAAGAATCATAATTACTTTACAAAAAAATCAGAATGTCATCAATCTTTTAACCAGGGACAGTGAAAGTTATAAAGCAGTGGAATTTCCTTCATGAAAACCTGGAAGATTTTTTTTCCACATATAATTTTATTCCCATTCTCACTACCACTTCATTGTGAAAAGCAAAATAAATGTGTTTTCACGCCTTAAAATTCTCAAAATTTACTATATCACTTCTCCCTTATTTTCATTAGCTTACTATAAAAGTGGTTTAACAAAATGAATGTTATCACGAATGAAACCTATCTGTTTCACATACCAGTTAAATTTAGTAATCAGTAGATAATTGATCCTGGTGTAATATCCCACTATTTTCTGGATGTAACGTATTTATTCCTGAAAGTTGTTTGAAATATATAAGCCTGGTCTAGTGTAGGATAATTGGCTTTATATTGTCTGAGTTTTAGTCGGATTCCATAATATCCATTCATTAATGATTTTTTTTCTCAACCATATAAATGTTAATTTTTTTTGGTACTATATGTAGTGAGTGATGAACACCTATGTGTCTTTACAGTTTAAAAATTCACTAGTAAGGGAGAAAACACAAATTCCCCCTCCACTGATATTTTCTAATATGCAACCAAAGGGGAAAAAAACATAATTGTTTAAAGAAGTGGAACAGTGTATCTTCCATACTCTTGTTAAATAATGGCAGACTATAGAATAGGATTCTTCTAGATAAAAATAAACTCAAGTGTTATTTCTTCCAAGTATCATATTTAAAAAGTTAAATATTTTCATTTTTGTTAGGTTTTATCTTTTATCTTGTAATACCAATTCTATTTTATTGGTGATATGCTATTTCCATATGTGTGTGAAATGTAGTGGGTAATGAGGAGTAAAAGCTCTCAGAAAACAAAAGCTAAAAAAATAGAATTGGATAGATGCAAGATGCAGACCAGGAAAGACCTTTGGCCGCAAGGTGCAAAGATGAAGAAACTCTTCTTGGATCTGATCACAGAATGCTCTGTAGAAAAATTTATCACAATCAACTTGTTATTTCAGTGTACTCATCCTAAATATGATATGAATTTATGGCTCTGTGCACAAAGGACACGGTATATCCCTTTCTCTTTTGCTCTCTACAATGAAGAATACTGTGATATCAAGTTGTATAGATATTTACATTAAAAGAAATATGGCTGTTTACTTTGAATAAGGCATTTTGTTAAGCATACAAGATAATCATATGGGTTCAAAACTCAGTGACTTACTAGCTGTTATAGTGATCAAGTTACCTAAATTCTGTAAGCCACGGTTTCCTCATCTGTATGAAGATGATAATTGTAGGAGTCATTTAACATACAGGCATGCAGAGTAATTTAGTACCATGACAAACACAGTACATATTCAAAAAGTTGATTTAGAAAAATGCATCCAAATGTAAATAGAAATATGTTCTTGAACATGTCACACTGCTAGAATGTTGGAATACATGCAGAACTCCCTAATCAAACTCATCTTTAACCTTAGTAGGGATTAATACCTTGAGTTCACTTGATCTTCTTTCATGTCACTAAAAACTTGAAAAGATTTGTGGATGGGGATATTATTGAAATTGAGCCTTATTTGGAACTTAATCTCCATAATTATGCAAAATTGCGTGTGTTTATTACTCTTACAATGAGGACACATTTTTCTTTGGCTCTCAGGAAGTGTGTGTTAAAGCATCATAAACAGCATTAGATAATATGATCCTATACACTTCACTGAGTTTATTTGGTTATGCAGTATCCTTATTCCAAGAGAGGCACAAAGAACTTACAGTACAACGCCCTCTGACTTTGCTAAGTAACTTCAATAAAATCAAAGATACAATTTCAAAACATCTTTTAAAGATATAATCATAGAATTGGATTTAAATTAAATTAACTGTATAAAATATATTGCCTACTTTTATTAATTCTTAGTTCTAAAATGATCAGTAACGCAGGTGTTTTTGGAATAAAGAATTCAGTAACATTGAAATGCTTTTATTACTAAATCAAATAAAATTATTTAGGATATTAACTTCCCTGGAATATCTGGAGCACAACCAAAGTAAATGATTAATTTTGAAAGTGTGGAAATTAATGATGACAGTAATATCTCATCACTGGCATATCAATTTAAAATGATCAATATGTGCTTATATTTATCTCCTGTGTATGTTAATCTAGTCATTATTTTAATTATAGTTTCAAACATTGTTATTAGTAGCTATGACTTATTAAATGTCCTATGATGCTTTAGAGCTAGGGGTAAATCTGAGCATCATAGGTAAATATTTAAATGGAAGAATGTGAAGAGAAGGTGTTCTGAAGTGTTCCATGAATAGGACTTTTAAAGATAATCAAAATTTAAATGAGCAAAGAAGTAATTGCATGTTGTTTTTGACATTTTATCAAATGGCCAGAGCAGACCTACCTTCCGTGTCATTTTTCAAAATATACAGAATATCTAAACCTGAAATAAAAAGAATTTTCTAAAGTATCATTCTATATAATCTCAAATAAAATTGACAATTATTAAATGTGAAATAGTTGGTTTCTTATCTTTTATTAGTTACATTTTACATTTTAATTAACTGAATTCTAGTTTGCAAATATATACTAATGTTGTCTTGATAGTGAATAGTTACCTACTTTTTGTTTAAACAGAACAGGCATGCATTTATTTATTTATTTTGCTGTTGTTTCTGAGCACATACACCACTACATCAATAGTTCTCAGTCCTGAGCTCAGGATGTTTTCAAACAATATGAATATCATATATGTTTTTATTATGAAATTCTGGTTTGGAAATTACTGGAAATTACTTTTTAGGTCACCCTAATAATGCAGCAATGGTCATGATTCACTGAAATAGGCTACAAATTTATATAAGTAGGACCTCTTTTATTTACCCAGGTGGGCACAAAAAAACAGAGCAGAGCTCTGTTACAGCAGAGCTGTAACAGCGAATGTATTTTATTAGAGGGCTTTCAAGTTCTGAGATATCATCTCTTAGTAAATATCTTTTTAAAGAAACCAACCAATATGTGATGAGTTCGATATTTAAAAGCAGAGTAGTTTTACCCTTCTTTTTTTTTGAAAAACTGAAGATGAAAATATTTTGACTAGCTGCATATAGAGAAGTCAATTTTACTTATGGTGATTTTGGAAGCAGCTAGAGTTTAATCTGGAGAATATTGACTTTATTCATACACAATACAGATTTCTCATGCTTACTAGTGTCAACACTTTGGGAAATTAACAAGTGGTTTTTGAAATAAAAAATTAATAGTTAAAATACATTGTACTTTTGTGATATAATAATAACTACTCAAATTTTACTTAATATAATCCTAGCCACAACCCTAAGAATTAGGCATTTTTACTGAAGAAATTAAGGTCTAGATTTGTGTTGTAATTTTTCTAAGCTTGTGTATTGGTAAGTGACAGAATCAAAATTCAAAACAAGATCAATTTGAAATTGTTACAGTAATAACAAATTGCCTAGTGTACTTGCTAAGACGTTTAATATCTTCTCCAATAAAAAAGAGAGTCATGTTCTCCTGCAAGACTCCATATATTGTCATATATTTGGAAACATAGCTAGAAGCAATTTTGTCCAGAGTAGAACAATTTGTTCTAAATTGTGTTTCTGAGATGCTTGTGAAATTAGTCAGATATTTGCAAGAAATCCTAATGTCCCTCAGTTTGGCTAAACGTTAGAAGACAGGCTTCTTTCTACTCTACGTCCTTCATTTCTCTTTCCTTAGAGCACCTAATTTAGATAACTTGTTTTTGTCAATTCATTCTCTTTTATTGTGAGAGGTAAATATTTTTGAAAACCTTTCCAGTTTACAAAAATCTCTTTTCCCAGGAACTTTGAATTCATCCCTTTGAAAAGCAGTCATCAAGGAATATAGAGTCCCTATTCCCAAATTTTGTAGCAGAGCAAGAGCCTAACTTTGACAGGCTCCTTGCTGAAAGTTAGAAAGCTACCTCTTGTCATGAAGCTTTGAGAAATTTTACTTTTTCTGTGGGCAAAGCCAATTTGTAGAAATGGCTTCTGCTCTTAATTTTTCAGCTTTTAATTTTTCGGCTCTTAAAATTTTCCAGTCCTTGTTTCAAAGCAATAGACGTGAATAAAGTTTATCTTTCATATTTAAATTACTCCAGTGCAATTTTTGCTTTGACATTGTTTTCATATTACTATTTTGGTTAACTTAAACGTATATTTGAATGTTTACCTTTGACTAAGAAAATGGCAGAAGCAACAGAAACCTTTTTGAATAGACATGTGTTCCTTCTTGTGGCCTACTATTTTGACTTCCATTTCAGTAAAGTTATGTACACAAGCATAAGATTTAACCATGGTAATAGTACTATTGAAGAATTTATTATTAATTGATTTTTAACCACTGAAATAGAATTTTGTTTTCATTATGGTAGACGAGGAGTTAACAACCTAAATCTGTGTTTCAGCTTTGACATCTCTAAGGTTTGATACACCTAATTACTTTAATAAACTTTGAGAATTTTGGGGGGGATTTTGCATTTATTTTAGACATAGAATCCATATAAGTGATTTTCATTTACCAGATGTGTACAATTGTAAAACATAAAGACAAGAATCAAATTCAAGAAAATACAGATTAAAAGCAGTCTGCTAAAATATAAAAATCCTCAGTTCAATCATTTCTGTGTTTCTTCCTTTAAAATTCTTTCTCTCTGATAGAATTAAGGTTGGAAGTTTGCTATATTCAAAATAGAGTTTTGATGCATCTCCCCTTTAGATTCCTGAAGTACATGTGCCTTCAAAATGCATATGAAAAGCAAAAGGAATTTATACATTTTTGAACACTTTGGTTAAACCATTTTTAAAAATGGAATTTCTTCACCTAACATGCCTAAAATTTAAAAAGTAGTCTAACTTCTGTCTATGCACTTTTCAGGTCTTCTTTCTTTCATGTTTTATGCATTATTAATATTAAAAGATTTATAAGTAAATTACTGCAACAGTCACTCCCTACATCCTCTTGGGTTGAAGTACAGAACAGAAAAAACAAATGCTTCTTTCTGTGATCTCATATAGGTCTTGTTGCATATCAGTGGTGCTGAATATTCATGACCAGGTTGTATGACACTCCGAATGGCTAAAAATGCCTAAGCCTAAATCCAGGTGTTGATAACTAGATGTGAAGCATATCAACTGTGAGTGAGTAGGAATAGCTGCCAGCAGGCATATTTACCCAGAAAAGAAAGAATTTTCTTAACAATTAGTAAATAATGAGCAGCTCTTGCATATTATGCAGAAGCTAACACATGAGTCAGTTCTCCATGCATTGACAATTAGTTGAGTAAAAATGTAAATCATGCAACTTTATTTGCCTCATAGTACCTCACACACTTGAAAAATATTGAAGTTTATAGGTAGGCATATGTATGTACTGCATATTGAGGACAATGTTTATATCTATGACGGTGGCATTATTTTGATTAATAGCCAATCAAGACATTAAGATTACTTTTATTTTAAAGTTCAATTCATTGATATAATTTATTTAATATCCTAACATAAACCATATTAAAATAGCAAAAAAACATTTATTTCTTTTCAAAGGGGCCAAAATATATTTTAAGAAAGCAAAAATTTTTGTACTAGATTACACAGAAGAAGACATGAATCAGTAAAATGTATGACAAAGTTGTGTCTTGAATGAATCAATGTTTTAAAGTCGACATTTTTTTTCACCATTGGTTTACAAACTCCATCACTTTAGGTGAAATTTCCATGCTTTTTTGGTAACATTTCCAAAATGTATCCAGAGGAGAATTGTTAATAAATTAATCTAATTTTGTAACACAGTAAGAGAAAGAAGTAGATTTGGGAATGACTTGCACATCTAAGTGGCAGATTCAATATTCCCGGGAAAATTAAAACTTTGCATAAATGACATATCAACAAACACATAGATCAATGGGATAAAACCAAGAGTGTACAAATAGGAACATCTATAGATGAGATTTTAGATTTTATACTAAGAAAGATCTTTTAAATATTTGGTGAAATCACGAGCAATCAAACAAATATGTGAAAGGAGTTGACAGCCAGTTAAGACATCCACATACTCATAGATAAACATTCCACTTATCCTAATGTGATAATTATGCATTGTATTTCTTTATCAAAAGATCTCATGCACCCTGTAAATCTAAACACCTACTATGTACCCATAAAAAAGGATGAGTTTGCGTCCTTTGTAGGGACATGGATGCAGCTGGAAACCATCATTCTTAGCAAACTATCACAAGAAGAGAAAACCAAACACCGCATGTTCTCACTCATAGGTGGGAACTGAACAATGAGATCACTTGGACTCGGGAAGGGGAACATCACGCACTGGGGCCTATCATGGGGAGGGGGGAGGGGGGAGGAGGGAGGGATTGCATTGGGGAGTTATACATGATATAAATGATGAATTGATGGGTGCTGACGAGTAGATGGGTGCAGCACACCAACATGGCATAAGTATACATATGTAACAAACCTGCACGTTATGCACATGTACCCTAGAACTTAAAGTATAATAAAAAAAATTAAAAACTAAATTAAAACAAAATAAATCAAATAATAACAAATATAAATCTGAAAATAAGATTTGGCATTTATTGAACGATCACTATACACAAGACTTTCTTTAATATTCCCTCATATATTAGCTGATTTATTCTTCATGACAACTTATAAAATTGTTGTCATCCTTCTTTTACATATAAGGAAACTGAGGAGTAGACAGGTTGAATAGCTTAAATAAGACCCCATGGTATGTAGTGGAGCCAAGATTCAAACTGAGGGAATTTCACACTGAATTCTGACCTCTAATTCCAAATAAAACACCAATATTTGAAAATGCATTAAAAAGTGTTTGTGTATTTTATAAGTGGAATGCGGGGAAATAAGTTTTTATGAGATTAAAAACATAAAAATCTAAAAGAGTTGAATGTTTTAAAGTTTAACAAATTTGTACAGCAAAATAAACATCATAAAAGTTAAATGGTAATGTTAGGTTGGAGGAATGTGTTTACAAGGAATACGAAAGAAAACGATTAATATCCACCATATAATTGAAAACATACTTCATATAGAATAAAAAACATATTAGAAATTGAAATATTCTCCTAAAAGATTCTATACTGGCATAACCATTACCCTATCCATTGAAGAAATAGTTTTGATGGACTGTTATGGGGTGCAAAGATGGGAAAGCAAATGCGTAGGTTTTTTCATCAGGAAGATTATAATTTACTGATCTGTTACAAAGAAGTACAGTAGTGAGCATACTTACCTTAAGTACAGATGGATAGCTCTTATTGTACATTTTCTAAGTGAATTTTCAAAAATGGTTTACACAGTAAGGAATATGTTCAACAAGAGTATAGAATATAGGTGAACTATTCTAACTTACTACAAATTTTATTCTTGCATTATTTACATTCAGCATTACCTTTTTTTTTTTTATCATTTCAGTAGAAATAAGAATAAAAATAGCACAGAAGATGTGGTAGAATTTTTTTCTTCTACCAGAACCTTCTCTAATATGTCATTTTAATCTGGGCACAGATTTCTCCAAAAAAGAATTGAGAAAAATTAGAAAACAAAACCAAAACTTTTTGAAAAAAATTTAGTCCACCCAATACCAAGCACGCTAAAGAACTGCTCTGTTATCTTTAAATTTAATGGGTTGCTGAATTGTAGAGGGAAGAAAATGGATCTCAATGTTATTAGACATGCTTCAGAATGTTTGTCCTTGACATTATTACATAAAATAACAATGCAGAAATTTAAAGTACATTTATGATCAGCAAATAAAAATTGTTGCCAGAGATTGAAATGCCCTGAGGAGGACAATTTGACCTTCTCTTATAACTGAAGCATATCAGTAAACATCACTGGTAAATTAAGATAAACAGTACTGTGAATGAAAGTAAAGTATGTGAATTTAAATGCATCTCTTTCAAATGAAGTCTGTGCAATCAAACATGAAGATATAATGCAATTAAATTCTATTGTTGCTAAACAGCAACTATTATTTTGTTAGGTATTCAAAATGATCTGGTCATTTATGTCTTAGTAGCATATTTGACAGCAGGCTTTCTTTTATTTTGTAGTAACATGCTCCCTGACATTTTCTATTAATTCAGCATAGATATTGTGATCAGGATATTATTTTCACAGAAGAATATTATTTCCATATGTTTTGAGGATCAAGATTATACAATATTCACAGATATTGCAACTAAGCAACATAAAAACAAGGTTCTATGAAATTCAATCAATAACCATTTTAACAATGCAGGCTTGTCCTTCATGTTATATATTTTAATGACAGTGACATATTTCCAAGAACTGGAAGAATGTCCTGTATACCTCTTTTACACTTGGCATAAAGCTAGCTAATCTGATCTGATTAATATATAAATCTATTAACCTATAAATGTAAAAGCATTCAAAAATAGAAAGTTGACTTTAAAAAATTGGAGAGAAGATATTTTTATTTAAAAGTTAAAGTTTAAATGACACACCATTTGGAAAATAAATAGGTTATTGGAAAATACATTGTAGATATTTAGTCAAATGAGATAATGGATAAATGAATGTCAACAAAATCTGCTTCTCTTTAGTGTACATACCATGAACATTTAATTAATAGGGATAAGGTAAAAGCCTCGAGAAAGTAAGTATGTTTTGGTACAAAGATGAAGATGAAAGTTCTCTTGTTTTTGTCAGAAGTTTCTAAGGGTGAGAAATTCTTTGTGATAGTACACAAATTTGCAATATACTAGTATTGATGTAACTAAGCCATATGAGTGGAGGAGGAAAAGTTTAATCAGAATGAACAGCAAGCACAATTATGCTGTACACACCAAAAGCCCATAATGAAATGTTTTATGGTTTAGATTTTCATCATTTTACTATAGAAAAAAATCTTCATATAAAAATAGAGAAAATATTTTGCCCTGTCATTGTATATCTTTTCTCACTACCAAAAGATTTTCACTTCCCCCTTTCTCCTTCTTTGACTTGAGCAGTAGGTTTTAAGAACATTAAACTGAAAATGAGTATTCATATGATAAGCTAAAGTCTTCTATGAAAGCAACAAAAAATCTATAATGAAGCATAAAATCTGACACCCAGCAAAGGCTATCTTCCCATCAAGCTATGATCTTTCCATCACCAGAATAACATGCAAATGAAGCAAATGGTGGACTTGAAAACTAAGAATTCTTGTCCCTTTCATCAACTAATTTAACTGTATATTCATAAATTGTTCAAATGCCATTCATCTTGTGGCAGTGGCAACTTGAACTCAATTGTTGTAGATGGCTTGATTTTTAATTATGTCGGCATAAATGTCTGTTTCTTCTGTTTGGAGAGACACAATTAAACTAAGGATAATGTTAATAGTTATTGGGAGTTAAAGGAAGAATGACATTAGCCAGAGGAGGACAACCAAATTGACTAATCTTAAAATAACTTATAGTATCACGTAGTATTTTTGAGTGTTGATTATATACCAGCCATTGCCTTAAGGTATTCTACTATCCTATTCATAATCATACTTACTATAATTAAGCAAGCACTATTTTTCATAATCCATTCACTGATGAAGTAACTAAGGAATAGATACATTAAATAACTTACCAATATATTGATCATATAATGATATGATTAAGATTGCAACTCAGAACACTTACATCAAGGGATATGTTAATCACCTACACACATGAAAATAGATCATAAAGGTTCTCAAAAAATTAGAGTCAAGAAACAAAGGAAAGCAAATGATAACTCTGAGCAGATAATTGAGATAATAATTCAATTTATCAACATTTAATTGCAAAATCAATTCCATAAGTGGTATGACTTAAGAGATACCTGAAAGACAACTCAAAATAAGGAAAAAGGCATTCAATAACACACATTTTGTCCAATAGCAACATGACAGATGCTTGTCACTTAGAGTGATTGAGTTCAGGATGGGGACTCCCACTTAGAAACACCCAGCTCCGTGTTATGGAATTCATGTATGACTCCAGGGGACTGGGGACCAGAAAGAAGAGCAAATGGATACTAAAAGGTCTGTTTTACTGAATTTCCATAGGCAACGGTGACACAAGAAGCTCTGCTCTTTTTAAACAATGCAGTAGAAGCAGGTGAGGAAGAGAGATATCTTCTCTTTTAGAATTTCTCTAAGAGTGAGGATATTGGATGAGGAACATTACACATTTTATGAGCATGGAGTGAGTCAACCTGCAACTGAAGCAAAAAAAAAAAAAAAAAAAAAAAAAAAAAAAAAAAAAAAAAAAAACACTTTGAAGGGTATCATGCTTTGATGGTTTTATAACAACGTCCCTGCTGCTGATAGGTGACTTTAGCATATTTTGGCAAGAGTGGAGGCTTCAGCACAGAATTATCAGGTAGGATGAATCATTTCAACAGACTGCAGCAGGAAAGGTATAAACAAATCTCCTTAAACTAACTAGGAAGATGATAAGTTGATGAGCAGAGAGGAACAATTTCTGAAAAAATCAAGAATTATTTAGGAAATTCTAAGAAAGGTGGAGTCCATTCAGTTTCACAGACACTGAAGTTATTACAATATTTACTTTTTTGACCATTATTGTGACTCACTTAGGCTTATTGTTTCTTGTACCCTGGACAAATTTGAGTACATTTGTGATGGTGCTAGAAATGTTGTATAAGAGACTATACAATACGTGACAGAAATAATTCCTGTAGTCTTTGGAAGAATAATTTGTTTAATAAGATATGTCACTATTTTCAAGGAAATCACCTGAAGATTTTTTGATAAAGGAGTCCATGGCACAGTAACAAACCTTCACATATACCCCCAAACCTAATATACAATTTGAAAGAAAAAAATAAACAAATAGAGATATGATCACTCATGGCATTATCAAATTTAAAACAAATTACAATTGTATGCATGAAAGTCACCTTATTAAAAATTTTAAATTGCTACCTACATCTTTTTCATTTTAGAATGATTAGCCTATAGATTTACTCTGATAAAGTAGGTTTCAAAAACAAGTCATAAAAATAAATAATATAAATTAAAATATTGCTTACTATTAACTAAAATATTAATCACCATTAATGGGATGAGAACTTAGATAATTAAAAATACAAATTTTCAATAAAGAGTTGATAGAAATACTTTCAAAGGGGAAGTATGCATGCTATCTAAAAATATCTTGAATTTATTTTATTTGAATTTAATGAAGCAAAATAGAAGAAACATAAAACTATTTAATCCAAACTGTTATTTTTTAACTCAAAATGTATTCACAAAATAATGATTCCTATAAAATTATGCACAAAGATTATAAAACATATGTATATCATGGGGTTATAGTGATTTTATTTAACTTTAGGAAGGTAATATCAGAATATACCAATTGATTGCTTTCATTAAAGTGAATTTACTAATGCAAATGCTATTACATATGGCACACTTCTTCCATAATAATGAATCACAATATCTCCGCCACTTCAGCGCTTCCATGTAAACAGTGAACTACTAAGATCCAAGGTGAAATAACAGACAATAGAATAGTGGTTGTTATGAGTTGAACTGGTTGCCCCTCCAATTTGTATGTTAAAGCCCTAACCCCCAGTACAGCAGAATGTGACTTTGTTTGAGATAGGAACTTTAAACTGGTAATTTAGGCTAAATGAGGTCAATTGGATTGGGCCCCAGTTCAATATGATTAATGCCTTATAAGAAGAGTTTAACACAAACACATACAGAAGAAAGATGATAGGAAGGCACAGGGAGAAGGTGGTTATCTGTAAGTCAAGGAAAAAGGCCTCACAAGACAAAGAAACAAACTTTGCTGACACCTTGATCTTGGACTTTGCCTCTAGAACTGTGAGGAAATAAATCCTCTAGAAATGTGAGGAAATAAATCTTTGTTTAAGCTACCCAGCCTGAGCTACCTAAACTATTATGACAGTCCTACTTAATTAATACAATGTCACTGTATCTTTCTAGTCCTGGTATTCAGAAACATAAACTATTATATCACAATATTGATAGAATTTCCTATCCTTTGTGTCTTTTCCTCAATAGAAACAATGATTCATAAGCTTCCCATGGACTAAAATACATTTGTGATAGATCTCCAACAAGTTAGATTTGAGTGTATGCTTTGCACAACATATGAATGAATCATTTTTATTTTTAGCATATCAAAATACTCTCCTTTTAATTCTTTAAAATTTCTAGAATAAATTAGATTTCTCTATTACAGTTTTAAACCTGGACCCAGTGTGATGCTTTACATTTTTTAGTTCACTATTACCTTCACTCTGAATATCATAGACTCCTGTATTCTTCAAAAGTATTTTAGATAAACCAAAACACTATATTCTGTCTGGGGACTCAATAGAAGAATAATTCTTCTTGCACACTGGCTTAAAATTCCCCTGGAGTTATTAAAAGTAAATTTATTTCATTAATAAACTTAAATGTTACAGCAATTGTTTCCATTTGGAAATTTTCCAAACATAAATATAAATTCTGGTGAATATATGTATTATTTTTGTGTTATATTCTTCTTGAAAGCAATTGTGATAAGAATTACTGATCTTCAAGATGCTGAATCACTTATGCAAAACATATCTCAGCAAATCATAAAGGAAATTTTCCAAGCATAAATATAAATTCTGGTGAATATGTGTATTATTTGTGTGTTATAGTCTTCATGCAAGCAATTGTGGCAAGAATGACTGAATTTCAAGATGCTGCATCATTGGTGCAAGCAATAGCTCAGCAAATCAGAGTGAATTATAACTATATGGAAAATAATTGATATTAGTTCATCATTTATTATAACACAAAAATATACTACTTATAATAATGTAAATTTTGTATGATGATCAATTTGCTAGTGATAATGAGTACAAAATAAAGAAACAAACCTATATTCCACGCATGTAGCTAAGCAGTATTTCATTGAATTCTCATAGTAACCCTTAAAGTTAAGTATTGCTATCTCTATTTGGCATATAAAGAAAATTAGTCTCAAAAGGGAATAGTTACCTATCTAAGATCAGCTAATACCTGGTTGCACCGAATCTGAAGCTCAGTTTTGTCTAAGTCCAAACATGTTCTCTTTTGAATACATGATATATCCATTCATTCAAAGATCCTTTTTAAGTGACTGTTATTTGCAAGTCAAATAACAGTCTTTCTAGATATTCTATACATGAGATTGAACAAAAGTGACATGATGAACACATACTATTAGAGAAGTGAGGATACATACAATAAATAAAATACGTGAAATGTATAGTAAGTTAGATGGCAATAACTAACATATATATAAGTTAGAAATATATAAAAGAAATATAAAAGAAATATATAAAAGAAAAATACATAAAATTGTATAAAATCATATAAAAATTAAAACAGAAAATGGAAATAAGTACTTATGTCAATGAAGCGGTCAATTTTGACTAGAATGAATGGAGGACTCATCAGGAAGACTTTAGACAAAGACTTCAAATTGTTGAGGATCATGTCAATATCAGGTCTAGTACATTGCAAGGAGAACAAACGTCAAATGTTAAATGGAAAGGCCTGGGTTGTTTGAGTGTTGTCATCACTATGGCTAGAGCAGGGTCATCAAAGCAATGGTAGTGTATGTGTTTGCAGAACACAGGGCCCTGATCATACAGTGGCATCTTGTCAAAAATGTAGGTATTATTTTAAAAATGTAATTATTTGTGGAATTTCTAAAAGTACAGGAGTAGAATGCATAGAATAATAATTTTTCAGGTATCCATAACCAATCTTATTTCACCCATCCAGACACGTGTGTATAGGCATATGTTGGTAGAAAAATAGGAGAGACTATTTGTATATAGGTATTTTTTATTTTTTATTGTTTTGCTGAAGTAATTTAAAACCACTAAAATGATCAATTCATTTACTCATAAATATTTCAATATGAAATAGAAAAAAGCTTAGTATTTTACATAACTGCACTCTCATTAAAACTGCTAATAAACTTAGCAGTAATTCTATAACATCATCTAAGCCCATCATTAAATTTCCCTAATTGTCTTGCAACTTTCATTTTATAGCTGGTTTGTTTCTAACAGAATCTAAGAATTACAGTTTTGTTGGCCGTTTTTAGTCTGTTAAAATTTATAATCATTTTGTTTATTGTTTTCTTTAGGCAATTTTTTATTGAATAAACTTGAATGTGTGCCATGTAAAAAATTCCATATTCTTCTTGTAGTTAACTTTGCCTAGTTTTTTTCATTATGCCCTGAAAAATGTTAATTAGATTTAGAGGTTTTGTAAGATTTAGGATCAGTTTTGGCAAGTCAGCCACAACAAAAGGCAAAAATATATGGTTTTCCCACTATTAAGGATGTAAAACTGATTAATGTATTTAGTTTTTAACAACCTGGTACCTCTTTTATAAATGACCTAATAAATGTTGCAGGTAGTAGTTTTATCAATTGGTTATTATTAATCCTGAGATAAATTACTTCATTCAGAATTTTAAAATTGTTATTTTCTAATTCTATCATTTTATTTGAAAAATTATAAGAGCTTTTTCTCCAGTACTTAGTTAATCCCAAATACGGCTTTTGAAATAATAGCACAACTAATAAATTATGTTCAATGAGTAGTTTTAAATATCATATGAGCTAATATATATTCATATGTATTATGTTTTTCAATCAGTTGAAGTTGTTATTATTTTTGACACTCAAATGTTCTCATCATTATATAGTGAGAACTCCTGGCCTTCAACAACCTTTTGACATCAACTCAGAAGATAATAACAGTTTTTAACTTTAATTCTTTGATGCATGAATTTTGTTTCTCTCCTTGAAAACTGGTTTTCTGATCATTTTAACATAACTGTGTTTATATATAGTCCTGCAATATGTATAGGCTAATTTAAAATAATAACACAGTTTACTATAGTACTAAGAATTAAGACTACTTGGCCAAGCTTTTCTTGTGGTTTCTTTGACATTAAGAGTTACTGGCACTTTTTATGCAGAAAGCTGAAACTGGATCCCTTCCTTACACCTTACACAAAAATTGATGGATTAAGGACTTAAATGTAAGACCTAAAACCATAAAAACTCTAGAAGAAAACCCAGGCAACACCATTCAGGACATAGGCATGGGCAACAACTTCATGACTAAAACACTGAAAGCAATGGCAACAAAAGCCAAAATAGACAAATGGGATCTAATTAAATTAAAGAGTTTCTGAACAGCAAAATAAACTATTAGCAGAGTGAACAGGCAACCTACAGAATGGGAGAACATTTTTGTAATCTATCCATCTGACAAAGGGCTAATATCCAGAATCTACAAAGAACTTAAACAAATTTACAAGAAAAAAACAAACAATCCCATAAAAAACTGGGCGAAGGATATGGGCAGACACTTCTCAAAAAAAAAAAAAAGACATTTGTGCAGCCAACAAACTTATGAAAAAGTGCTCATCATCACTGGTCATTAGAGAAATGCAAATCAAAACCACAATGGGATACCATCTCATGCCAGTTAGAATGGTGATCATTAAAGTCAGGAAACAACAGATGATGGAGAGGATGTGGAGAAATAGGAACACTTTTACATTGTTGGTGAGAGTGTAAATTAGTTCCACAATTGTGGAAGACAGTGTGGTGAATCCTCAAGGATCTAGAGTCAGAAATGCCATTTGGCTCAGCAATCCCATTACTGGGTATATACCCAAAGGATGATAAATCATTGTACTATAAGGACACATGCACACGTATTTTTATTGCAGCACTGTTCATAATAGCAAACTCTTGGAACCACTCCCAGTGCCCATCAATGATAGACTAGATAAAGAAAATGTGCCACATATATACCATGGAATACTATGCAGTCATAAAAAAGGATGAGTTAAGAAACTCATTGGTAGCTTGATGGGGATGGCATTAAAAAACGGCTTTAAAGTTCATATGGAACCAAAAAAGAGCCCGCATTGCCAAGACAATCCTAAGTCATAAGAACAAAGCTGGAGGCATCACGCTACCTGACTTCAAACTATACTACAAGGCTACAGTAACCAAAACAGCATGGTACTGGTACCAAAACAGAGATATAGACCAATGGAACAGAACAGAGTCCTCAGAAATCATACCACACATCTACAGCCATCTGATCTTTGACAAACCTGAGAGAAACAAGAAATGGGGAAAGGATTCCCTATTTAATAAATGGTGCTGGGAAAATTAGCTAGCCATAAGTAGAAAGCGGAAACTGGATCTTTTCCTTACTCCTTATACGAAAATTAATTCAAGATGGATTAGAGACTTAAATGTTAGACCTAATACCATAAAAACCCTAGAAGAAAACCTAGGTAATACCATTCAGGACATAGGCATGGGCAAGGACTTCATGTCTAAAACACCAAAAGCAACGGCAGCAAAAGCCAAAATTGACAAATGGGATCTAATTAAACTAAAGAGCTTCTGCACAGCAAAAGAAACTACCATCAGAGTGAACAGGCCACCTACAGAATGGGAGAAAATTTTTGCAATCTACTCATCTGACAAAGGGCTAATATCCAGAATCTACAAAGAACTCAAACAAATTTACAAGAAAAACCAAACAACCCCATCAAAAAGTGGGGAAAGGATATGAACAGACATTTCTCAAAAGAAGATATTCATACAGCCAACAGACACATGAAAAAATGCTCATCATCACTCGCCATCAGAGAAATGCAAATCAAAACCACAATGAGATACCATCTCACACCAGTTAGAATGGCAATCATTAAAAAGTCAGGCAACAACAGGTGCTGGAGAGAATGTGGAGAAATAGGAACACTTTTACACTGTTGGTGGGATTGTAAACTAGTTCAACCATTATGGAAAACAGTATGGCGATTCCTCAAGTATCTAGAACTAGATGTACCATATGACCCAGCCATCCCACTACCGGGTATATACCCAAAGGATTATAAATCATGCTGCTATAAAGACACATGCACACGTATGTTTATTGCAGCACTATTCACAATAGCAAAGACTTGGAATCAACCCAAATGTCCATCTGTGACAGACTGGATTAAGAAAATGTGGCACATATACACCATGGAATATTATGCAGCCATAAAAAAAGATGAGTTTGCATCCTTTGTAGGGACATGGATGCAGCTGGAACAGAAAACCAAACACCACCATGTTCTCACTCATAGGTGAGAACTGAACAATGACATCACTTGGACTCAGGAAGGGGAACATCACACACTGGGGCCTATCATGGGGAGGGGGGAGGGGGGAGGGATTGCATTGGGAGTTATACCTGATATAAATGACGAATTGATGGGTGCAGACGAGTTGATGGGTGCAGCACACCAACATGGCACAAGTATACATATGTAACAAACCTGCACGTTATGCACATGTACCCTAGAACTTAAAGTATAATAATAAAAAAAAAAATTAAAAAAAAAAAAGGATGAGTTAATGTCCTTTGCAGGGACATGGATGAAACTGAAAACCATAATTCTCAGCAAAGTAACACAGGAAGAGAAAACCAAACAATGCATGTTCTCACTCATAAGTAGGAGTTGAACAATGAGAACACATGGACACAGGGAGGGGATTATCACACACAGGGGTTCTGTTGGGGGGTGGGGAGCTGGGAGAGGGATAGCATTAGGAGAAATACTTAATGTAAATGACAAGTTGATGGGTGCAGCAAACCAAAATGGCACATGTATACCTATGTAACAAACTGCATGTTGTGCACATGTACCCCAGAACTTAAAGTAGAATGATAGTAAAAAAATAACTACCCCCCCCCGAAAAAAAAATTACTGGCACTTTTATATGTAGAGAATAGTGGTGAAATCATGTAATTGCCCTAGCTTCATCCCTCAATGACTGGCTCATCTGTTGTAACTAAGGATTGGATAGATAGATAAATGATAGATAAAGTGGCTTGTATATTATGCCACATTTATAATATATAGCAAAGTTCATCTCCTCTAAATCATATCCCCACCAGTATTTTAAACCATATCCTTTGTTTTGAACCTCAGGGTTCCATTACACTCGCCATAGAACTATTCATCAATGCCTAGTTGCTTTTAAGTGTTGGTGTATTACTCTTCTTAGATTTCATTGAAAGCTATTGAAGTCCTTGAAGGCTGAGAGTGCTCTAGGCCTTTATGATTTTTCTGTGGTCCCTCAGTATGTCACTGAAGCCATTATTATTATTACTAGTTGTTGTTATTATTTATTTATTTATGCTCTATTATTAACACCTTCAAAAGGCTTTTTCGGTCATCTTTCAAACCTGTTTGTAAAGAAACAGACACTTTCTATTTGGAATGTGCTTATATTTGCGATTATGGGTATCTCAGATCACAGATCACAGCACAATCAGGACAAATTGAATTACAAACTGTGGCATGGGTGTGGGTAATTTTATTCAGTATCTTATGTTCTAGACAGTAATCTCTATGTTCAATGACAGTTATAAAAAAGAGTTACATCCTACATTTTAGTAAATGAGAAAAGTACAAAATTCTGCAGTGATTCTTTTCAAAAGATCTAAAATACTATCCTGAAATAACCACATAGAGCAATAGAAAAGATATCATTTTCCTTTAAAACACTAGCAAATATTCTAAGCATATTATTTTCCTTGCTAACACATTTTTGATGATTTGGAGACTTTCAACTTTTTTCGACCAAGATGCAATTAAATGAGGTAAGATATTGATAGAGACCTGGTCATTCTAAGATGCTTGGGCTCATTTATGTTTCATACATTATAATACAACTTGACTCACATGCTTTTGAAGAATTTCAATTAACACCATGTTGAAATGTACTTAACACTTTCTTTCATAGCATTTTTTTTATTGTTGACTCAGCTGTTTATTTTCTAAAAATACTACAAAATTATAGAGTTCATGTTCCATGTTAGCTTCTTATTAAAGCTTAATATACAAAAAACAATGTGCTCAAATATTAAGTGTATAGCTCAATTAATTTTCACAGAGTGATGAGAGAAATCACTGCGTAAATAGTATTCAGATCAAGAAATGAAAATGACCAGAACCCTAAAAGCCCTTTAATGCCCACAAAGCAACCACTATTTTCACTTTTAATATAATAGGTTAGTTTTATATAGTTTTGACCTTTATATTATATACAAATAATTTATATTTGTATAAATGGGATCATTCAGTATATACTCATTTGTGTCATTTCTTTAACTAAACATAACGTTTATAAATTTCAATACATATGTATACATATATCTGTTGGCTTGTAGTTTTTGCTTCTCATCTAAATGTCAACTGATATTACATTCAATGAATATGCTATCATTTATGCATTCATTGTACTGTTGATGGATTAAGGTTTGAAACCAGGTATAATAATAGATAAATAATTTATTATATCATACCATGTAACATGAGAAGTATATAAACATGTAGTTTGATTTATTAAGTTCTCATAAATTTCAGGTGAAAAGAAAGAATAGCATACAAACTTAGTGCTAAGTTATAAAGCATTTATATTTTGCCACTAAGCATCTTTATACTTTATCTTATATATTTTAGTTCTTGAGATAATGGTGAGAACTACTTACATCAAAATCTTCTTTGTTTTGTTGGTGAAGTCACGCCATGAGAATTTTAAAAGACTTTCATAGCAAGTAAATGGTAGTGACGGCATTGACCCAGATCTTTTATATTATAAAGACTATACACTTACCACTAAAGTACGTTACCATCTGTAGCATTGTATATTGCCCGAATGCAAAGACAGTACTTTTTTTGTCACCACTTGTGTGTACCCTACAATGTTATACAAGTCCAATTGCTTTATTGATTCTCTTCTCACTGAAAATTAGATCCTTATTGAAAGTTAGTCCCTGGGACAATTATGATCCCAAACTCAAAGCCTCTGAATCATAGGCTCTCCTAATAAATTAAAGAAAATAGATCATCAACATGTTTTTAATTTAATTTAATGGATATGGCATCTTAGCATAGGCATAATTACATAGCTAAAATAAGTTCTGAAGAAACTCTATAATGATAGGATAATTCTTTTCTGGTATTTCCTATGTTGGCCACTTAGTTTTAATCTACTGCCATTAACAGCATCTAAAGTAAATTAAAATTTTGGCAGAACCAATATTGATATTTTTATTATTTAAGTGGTAAGTTATACAATTTTTATTTGTATTTATAATAAGTAATATTGTTGCTAAACTATTTGCTTTTAATAATAGGCTAAAATATTTGGAAATAAATTGGGATCATTTTTATATTAAAGGGCTAGTATTTTTTGGATTCTTCATTCCAAGGGCAAATTGTGATTTTATGCTTTTCAAAATTGAGTTCTTGATGGAGATTTTCCCAAGAAGGTTTGTGTTCACACACACACACAAAATGTTTCTGCACTTTTATTAGTTTTCTAAGGCTGACATAAAAAGAACCAGTACTACAAATTTGACAGTTTAAAACAACATAAAATGCACTGTATCAGAATTTTAGAGTAAAAAAGTCTGAAAGCAAAATGTCAGAGGGTCTGTGCCTTCACAGGCACTCGAAGGCAGAATCTGTTCCAGAGGTTCCTTTTCCTTGCCTCTGGTGGTTACTGGCAATCCTTGGTTTTCCTTAGCCAGTGGCATCATTAACTCCAGTCTTTTCCTATATTTTCACATGGTCTTCTTCCTCTCCACACCTCTTGCTCTTTTATTGGTAGAACACCAGATACATTGGATCAGGGCCCACCCTAACCCGGTATATTGTTATCTTAACATGATTATATCTGCAAAAGACCCTATTTCCAAATAAAATCACATTCATTCGTACTGAAGTTTAGGACTTCAACATATTTTGGAGATACATTTCAGTCTATATTTGTCTGCCCGCTAGCCTTTTTTTGTGCAAAGTACACTATTCACCTCATTCCAGTATTTCCAAAAAGTATTAACCCATTATAGCGTCAACTTAAAATCCAAAATCTCATCTAAATATACAGTATCTCTCAAAATGGCATCAGTATTTTCTTTTCTGTAGCAAGAAGAGGGCAAGTTTATATTTGTCCACCTGCAAGGTACTTTTCTTTCGTGTTTTTACATACATGTATATACTATGTGTGACTTTCTGACGTGGACACACTTTATAAGTGACAGATTAGCTATTATTTTTTTCAAATTTAAATATAATCCCCATATATTATAATCTAGGTCCAAATTCAGTGCGATATTAGTACATGGAAATGTTATCTTAAAATTTAATATATTAAATAATGTAATCTGTATTTGGATTTTGGTGAAAGTCAATAAAAGATGCTCAAGATAATTATCAATATAATGCTATTTTGTTAGATTTTTTCAAACTATCAATCAACCATATCTTATTGTGAATCTTCTTATTGTCTGGCTGAAAAAAGATATAGTCTATTTCTATTCTGACTTCCATAACCATATTTCAGGGAAGAGTTATTTTAAAAGGTTAGTATTTATTTACACAGTAAAAAACTTTTGAGTGTATATATTCCATTGTTTGAAAAACAAAAGATTTGATTGTCTTACATTTTTAAGATTATCATGGTTACATTATTTAATGCTTATTAAAATTCAGGAAATGAGTTAAATAATGTATATGTATCTATTATTTAATCCAAACAACACTATTCTGTGATAGGTATTACTAATCTTCTAATTTAAGAAAAAGAAATGGAAGCACACAAAGGGAGGGAGGGACAGAAGGAAGGTAGGAAGTAAGGAAGGAAGGAAAGAAGGAAGGAAGGAAGGAAGGAAGGAAGGAAGGAAGGAAGGAAGGAAGGAAGGAAGGAAAAGTAATCATACTTGAGAGCAGAAACTTCTTCTCTACTGTATTTTAACTCTTGAATCCTCCCACTATCTACAATGCCTAGTTCTCTCTAAAGGCTCTCTGTAAATATTAGAAGAAATAAATAAGCAAATGTATGATTTTGTTTTTCCACATATTTCTTTGCCTTACTCATAGAAACAAAACAAAATGAAATGAAAGTATGTAGTATGTTTTAAAACGAGAATATGGCCAGTGATGTAATTAGTAAGTTATGAGTGAAACTTTAACATCCAAAGCAGGGTTGGCAAACTATGGCCCACAGGTCAAGTCCTTCTCACTGTCTGTGCTTTTAAAAAATAAATTGTATTAGAACATAGTCACCCTCACTGTTTTGGTGTGGCTCATTTTTGCTGCATAGCAGGGTTGAATAATTAGGATAGAGACAGCAAGGCCTGCAAAGTCCTAAATATTTACTATCTGGCCTTTTACAGAAATGTTTACAGATTCTATATTTAAAGCTTGGATAAAACTCTAATGTACAATATCAAAATGCAGTCGAAACAATTTTATTCCTTTCCTGGTACCCCAGGTTTTGCAAATAAATGAAGAAAAGTGACCTCCTTGAATGCAGAAAAGCCAGTAAATCACTTATGTTCATGTCTTTATAGTACCCCTTAATGTAACTTTCTGGGCTGCTTTTCAGAAAAAACAAACAACCAAACCACAACAAAAAAATAATACACCACCACCAACAACATCCAACACACAATACCCCTCAAATTCAATATACTTGGGTAAGTGGTAAGTTAGAATGTTGGCAGCAGGATAAGGCTTAAAATGAAAAAAAAAAAAAAAAATCAAAAAACACCAAAAACAAAAAACAAAATAACATGGAAATTCCAGACTGTTTGACTTTTTGTAATAAAGGATGTTAAATATAAAACACCACATTATTTAAAACTAACAATATTTATTATATGTTTAAACAGGTAGTGAAATGTAAATCCTTCCATTGGCCAAGTAATTACACTAAAGAATACACTACAAAATGATAATAATTCAGGTAAGGAAAGTAAGGAGAAACACTAAGAATGTTCCCACCCTGGTAAGAGACCCAGAGGTCTCACCTCTTGTTTCTCATACCTTTGTATAGTCCTCTTCCACACTGTGCCAGGGTTTGCCTCTGTGATCTCTAGAGTACAGTTGAATGATGGTATGTGACTCCTGAAGACATTGAGGTATTGGGAGGCTGAATGGATCAAATTCAACTTAACAAAACTGTTACTAGTTTGTACCATGCTAAATATAATGAAGAAATTTACTTCAATTATTCACTTACTTGTAACTTAACATCACAATTGTTATAAAGTTTTGCTTCAGTCCTTGTAACCCCATAACTGTCTTACTTCACTACACACATATCTATGGATTTTCAGGAAAATGGAGTCTAGAAATGAATAGATCAATTTTATTCCTGATTTCCTTTAATACGATCTATTAACAAAAATTTTTTATATTAGCTTTGATTATGTTCAACTTGAAGGTACAATTTTAACAATGTTAGTATACATATATTAACAAACAATTCAAAGTAAAGATAAGGAGATGAAGTCCTCATAGATTGGTAAAATTTGGAAACTACTTTACACAGTTTACCATTTGGCTCCTAATCATGTTGGCCATCATAATTGTGCTACAAGTTTGACTTGCTATGGTAATAGTTATATTAAGGATGTTGACTTAATCTTTTGATAAAATAGAGAAAAGTTTATTACCTGGAAAATTCAACAACAAAAATGTTAGTATGAACACTGGGAGAATGAGAATATAAAAGTCAAATTCAAGAAATCCCTTGTAGGCAACGAAAGTCATGGCATAAATATAGGAATAGAGTGCTAATCTTCAGCAAATAATTTGCACAAGCTCTGGTAATATTTGTGAGTTGCTGAAGTATTTAAAATTTGTAGCAAATCATTTTTCCCAAAAAATATGAATCTAATTTTACATGCAGCAGTATTACAGAATAGACAAATGGAAATAGTATGTCTTCATGGCTTGGGTTTTTATCAATGCATACATTAAAGTAAAATATTCTTAAAGATTTACTACAAAATAAGTTACTGTTACTACAGAACTAAATCTAGTTTATAGGAAAGACACATCTTTATTATAATGTCATATTTTGGCCCAAAGGTCATGTCATAAATTAAAGCTGAAATTAGTCCAGCAGAGTCCCATTATTTTTTCTCAGCATGAAACTTCAATAATATGACTTAGACTGACCTTTTTTCACTATTGTTTCAAGGTATCTTGTTAATATTCTTTTGCGTTATCCCTTTCTCTCCAACATATACATTTTTCCTCTAAAAAGTGTAGCTTAGCTCCGGCTGCAACATATTCAGCTTGCCATCTGTTGAACATTTGGATTCAGCTGTAAATGCTGGGGTATCTATTCTGTAGGGACATTTTGCCAAATGACCGCTCTTTCTCTAGATAGTCATTCCTAAGACTATAGTCATATGTGGATGCTCTAACATTTGAGAAAAATAATTTGCCATATTTAGAAAATAATGTTTTCTGCAAACAACTTGTGACTATTGAGAATATTTAGTAATTTTTCCATGTGGTAGGTATGTGTTGAAACTGTCACTAAATACTGTGAATTTTTGGTTTATTCTAACTGAAATCAGAAATATAACATTCCAAAAGCCAATATTAATGCAATTTCTTAATATAAGTTTATCTTCAAGATAGTTTTAAGGGCCTGTTTTCAAGCATAAAGTATTATGTGAATGTTCTGCTATCAAGAAATACTCATAAGTGCTTTTTTTCTCCTCCTAATTTTACTTGGCATAATTTGGGGGAGTTTGAAAAATGTATAAATCTAGTATTTGAAAAGAATACCTGTAGCATATAATGCATTACCTATTTAATGAAGATATAATTTGATAAAATACCTATAGTATAAAATATTTTAAAATACCATTATATACTTTGATTCTATTAACTTAGAAAAAATAATTTGGAGATTTATTTACTGCTTAAAAATGTAATTTATTAGTAAATATGTCCTAATTATCTACTTAGCAAAAACCTCCAGTCACTTAAAGTATTTAATTTATTTTTAAATATCTGCTATGTAAAAGATTTCTAGGTAGCATTTATTATGCAAAGAAAAAATGTGGTGTACAGAAGAAACGCATTGTGTAATATGAGAATATATATTATGAAAATTGTATTGTGGTCTTTCAGTTCATTCCATTAAGTACTTATAGTGAATATGTATTTTGGAATGTCCAATAATCTCATCATTTTGGAAACTCTACCCAGTTAAGGACTATCAAAGGCCAACTTCCTTAATACAGGGAGAATAACTGGGTGCAGGAGGAGAAGCAGAAACTTAGAAAGAACTAAGCAAGGAGGTTGAGAGAGAAAAATTTACAAACCCAGATGCCATGTCTTGAATCCTTGAACCTTGTCATGCCTAAAACCAGTCATGGACTGCTTACAATTTACGGGACAGTATATTCTATTTCTGGCATAAGGTAGCTTGAATTCTCTTTCTTTTCACTTGCTACTCCAGGAATATTGACTAACAGAAAAGTGGTACATTTACAACTTTTGTTTCAAGTGAAAGATTAGAAATATTGTTCTGGCACCTGAGGAAAGAGCAGTGAGAATCTCATATTTCTGGCTAAGAAGTTGATTTTTGTATGCAAAAGAGAAGCCTCTAGGTAAGTCATTACCTACTCTGTCTCTGGACTTAGCCAATGTGTCCACCCAGCTAGCAATTTAAAACCCACGTTGAAATATGATAAAATATGGAGTCTTTAGGCAACCTTACAATCATCAGCATTGTCTTACAGAAAAGGTAAGACTCAGTTTGAGTTGGTAGAGTGAGATACTCTGTGCTTGAGACTAGTGATCCAAACCCATTCAGCGACCACAGTCAACGGCTTTATTTCATTTCAAAGGCTTGTTTTGGGTTCTGTTCTATGGAGACTAGAAGTGTTAGGTACAGAAATAGAACTAACAAATGAAGATAAAAATGTGACTTTGAAGGAACCAAAAAAATAGACAATGTCTGAAACGCCAAGTTCCTCCCTATTGTTTCTTTTCATATACCCCTACCCAAGACATGCAATACTTTCTTCTACTATAAAATGCCAACTATAAATACAGAGCCTTCACACAAGAAATATAAATCCTGCCCACCATATTATTGGTTTATATTTATATGAAACACCATACAAGAATCTGTGAAAATGGGTGTTGCAAGAAAGCAGAGACAAAAATAACAGGAATAATCCTCATATTCAAAAGCCTTGACAAAATTTATGGCATTTCTACTATCAAAGATGGAACCTAGAAACCAAATCAAATTGAGGTTTATTGTGTTTTATGGGGGGTATTATGGAAGAAAATCTCAAGTCTGGTAATCTAGTCTATGATTACTTTTTACACCAATAACTTACCCAGTTCTTCATAAACACTAAAAAAGGACTTCCGTCTTAGAGACGTACAGGAAGTATGATGAACACAGAGGATCTCTCAGTTGTCCAGAAATGAGGGACAACAATTCCCACTCCACCCCCTAACTCCTCTCTCCCCTAGTAATCACCATTCCACTCACTAGTTCCATACGATCAACTTTTTTTTTTTCTTTTTTCAGATTCCATATATAGGTGAGGTCATGCAGTATTTATCTTTCTGTGACTGATTTATTTCACCTAACACAATGTCCTACAGTTTCATCCATGTTGTCTCAAGAGAATTGCCTTATTTTTTTAAGGCTGAATAATAAGTACTTCATTGTATATACATATCACATTTTCTTTATCCATTCATTCACTGATGGACACTTAGATTCATTCCAAATGTTGACTATTGGGAATAATGTATTAATAAACATGGAAGCATTAATCTCTTTGGTTCAAGAGATCAATTGTAAAACATAGTGCCTATAGTTATAACAATATATTGTGCTCTTGAAAATAATACAATGTTAAGTTGTTCCCATAAAAAAACTGTGTGAGCTAATTTATATGTGAATTCACTAGTGTTAGCCATTCCACAATGTATAGATACTTGAAAACATCATGCTATACACAATAAACATATACAATTTTATCTTTCAATTCAAAAATAATGTTTAATGAAGTTAAGAAATGAGACATAAATACTCAGTTTGATGAAATATTACATTTGATTGTGAAGAAAGTAAATGACCTGCTGTCATTCACTATGACCTACTATCTGATAAAACAGATTGCTTTTTCTTGTTGTTGTTCTTAACTTAAGGTGTATTGCCTCTTGTTTCCTTATCTTAAACATCTCTAAACAATTTTTCATTTTTTCTCTATATTCAGTGTGCTGGAGTTGCAAATTTGTCATGTAGCCATGCTGTTTATTTATTTTTTATTTTTTATTTATTTATTTATTTATTTTTTTTTGAGACGGAGTCTCGCTCTGTCGCCCAGGCTGGAGTGCAGTGGTGTGATCTCAGCTCCCTGCAAGCTCCACTTCCCGGGTTCACGCCATTCTCCTGTCTCAGTCTCCCGAGTAGCTGGTACTACAGGCCCCCGCCACCACGCCCGGATAATTTTTCTTGTATTTTTAGTAGAGATGGGGTTTCACCGTGTTAGCCAGGATGTTATCAATCTCTTGATCTCGTGATCCACTCGCCTCGGCTTCCCAAAGTGCTGGGATTACAGGCTGGAGCCACAGCGCCTGGCTGCCATACTGTTAATTCTTATGTTGAGGAATGCTAACTGAATCTACTCACAAATCATGCAGTTATTAGAACAGCACGGTACAAATTAAAAACAAACAAGCAAACAAAAACAACCAAAGGAAAACAATATAGAACCTATAAATAAATCCACACATGTATGGTTAATTGATTTTCAATAAAGGCGCCAACCATACCTAATGGAAAAAGGATAGTCACTTGATAAATGGTGTTGGAAAACCTGTATATCCACATGGACCCTTACTGCATACCATATGTAGAATCAACTCAAAATGCATTAAAGACAAACTTAACACTAAATCTGTAAAACTACTAGAAGAAAATACAGGAGTAAAACTACAGTACATTGGTTTGGTCAACGATTTTTTGAATTTGACTCCAAAGTGCAGGCAATAAAATCAAAATTAGATAAATGGTTTTACATAGAGCAAAATGTTTCTGCATAAAAACAATTAACGGTGTGCAGAGACAACTCACACATTGGGAGAAAGTGTTTGCAACTATACATCGAATTAGGGATTAATATTAACAACATATTAGGAGCTCTAACAGCTCAATAGCAATAAAATTAAAAAAAACTATTAAAAATGGGCAAATAACCTGATAGACATTTCTTAAAAGGTGACATACAAATGCCCAAAGGAAATGTGAAACAAACGCTTGACACTGACAATCATTAGGGAAATAAACATTAAAATCACAATGAGATATCTCATAGCTGTTAGAATGACTATTATCAAAAAGACTAATGATAAGAAGTACCAACAACAATAAGGAGAAAGGGAACACTTGTATGCCTTTGGTGGCAATGTGAATTAGTGCAGCCATATGAAAAATTGTGTGTAGGTTTCTGAAAAAAATATAGAATTACCATATGATTTAGGAGTCCCACTTCTAGGTAGTTATCCAAAAGTTATGAAATTAATTTTTAGAAGAGATGCCTGTGCTTCCATATTTATTGCAGCATTGTTCACAATGGCCATCATAGAATCAACCTAAATGCCATCAACAGATGAATAGATAAAGAAAATGTCATGTATGTGTATCCATACACACACACACACACACACACACACACACATAAACACAATGGAATACTATTTAGCTTCAAATAAAAAAATGTCATTTGCAACAACATTAATGAAATTGGAGAGCATTATTCTAAGTGAAATAAGCCAGGCACAGAAAGACAAATACCACATGGTCTTACTTATATGGGAAATCTAAAATAATCACATAGAAGCAGAGTAGAATGGTGGTTACAGAACCTGAGGGCAGGGGAAATGGGAAGATGATGGCAAAAGGGTACAAAATCTCAGAGAGGAGGAATATTATTTTAGGTCTATTGCACAGCACAGTGAATATAATTAATAAAAGAGGGCCGGGTGTCGTGGCTCAAGCCTGTAAACCCAGCACTTTGGGAGGCCGATGTGGGTGGATTACCTGAGGTCAGGAGCTTGAGACCAGACTGACCAATATAGTGAAACCCCATCTCTACTAAAAATACAAAAAGTAGCCAGCTACTTGGGAGATTGAGGCAGGAGAATCATTTTAACCTGGGAGGCGAAGGAGTTGCAGTGAGCCAAGATCATGTCACTGTACTCCAACCTGGGCAGCAGAGCAAGACTCCATCTCAAAAACAACAACAACAACAAAATACAAATAATAATAGAGGATTGGACATTTAAAAATTGTTAGGACAGTAAATTTCAAATATTCTTACCACCAAAAATGTTACATATTTGAGATAATGGATATGTTAAATATCTTGATTTAATTATGTTACATTGCATTCATAAATAATACCATTACTTGTTGTCCTATAAACTTATACAATTATAAATTGTCAATTCAAAATAAAAACAGCAGTGTGGAGGGAGAATATTTACTAACATCCAAACGTCTTGGGACTTTAGTTGCATAAAAGAAGGGCATGGGACTAAGAACTTTGGTTGTCAGTGGATAGTTGCATGGTATTTTTGCATTTTTCTAGATCACATTATGAGAATGAGTTTATATGGATGTACTGGGTGGCTGCAGATTTACGTTATTTGTATTATATTATTTTTTGGTCTGCACTGTACAGTACCTTCACTTCTTTTGGAGATCTGCTTATCCACACTCAATCATATGATTCAATAGGCATAATAGCTATAATTCTCTATCAAATTTGCTGACATTCTGAGTAAATTATTCACATGCAATCATCTTCTGACAGTAGTGTTTAGACCAACAGGAGGTTAAGGCAGTCATATTTCTTCTCTGGATTTTTAAAATATGGAAGCAGTTGAAAAAAGATTTTCCTACTGGGCCACATATCTGAAAATTATAGACAGTCTTTTTCCAAAGATCAAATTACCTCCAGAGTAAAGAAATCCTCCACACAGTAAGGGATAAAGATGCCTAAGTAGAAATAAGGTAAAGATAGAGAAAAACACAAGAGCAAGAGGAGAATAAAAGCAAGAGAATGAAAGTGAGAGAGGGAGAGAGAGAAGGAGGGAGAGAGAAAGGGAATCATTGGCACCCTTGAACCTGAGAGTTATGAGTCAATACGTTCATTTTATTTCACAGACTATTAGAATTTCCTGGGGTTTTTTGGGATGAAACTTAGTCATTATTAATAGAATACCATTGAATCAAGCATTGTCTATCACATCAACTAATAATCTGCAACTTTGCAGTTCTGGCTTCTGTGGCTCAAAATGAATCATATGTTAATCAAAATCTACATAATATAGCCCAAACAACTAGAAATGAAAAAAACAACAATACATAAATAGTTTTTTTTATAAATACTGAAACCACAATTAGTGATATATATGCACTGACAGTCTCCCAATATCCAGTGATGGGGATCTAATCTGATAGGGACGTAAGACTGAGTCTTGACTTCCCTGGAACGTTATTCCATGGCTTTTTTTGTAAACTGGGTGCTCATCTTTGAACAGGCTCTTCCCTTTTCAGCACTGGGAAAAAGTCAGATACTGTCTTTCTTTCACTCTTTATTTGAGAACAATTTAAAAAGGGCACACATAACACTTATGCTCTTCAAGCTACAGAATATAATTTGGGAAGCAGTAGATAAATAAATAAATAAATAAATAAACAAACAAAAATCTGGCCTCTGTATCCATCTCTTTTCCTCAAAGGAGAAGATATGATGAGAACGAGTGTGCTATTAGGACCAACTATTGCTGTCAGTTTATTGGTTCCTGGTGATTCACAGTTTGACGTTACTAGGTCTAGGCTCATTCAAATGAGAGGAGGAGCAGAGGATATTTGTTTTGTTTCTTTTTTATTATTATTATTATACTTTAAGTTCTAGGGTACATGTGCATAACGTGTAGGTTTGTTACACATGTATACTTGTGCCATGTTGGTGTGCTGCACCCATCAACTCATCAGCACCCATCAACTCGTCATTTACCTCAGGTATAACTCCCAATGCAATCTCTCCCCCCTCCCCCCTCCCCATAATAGGCCCGGGTGTGTGATGTTCCCCTTCCTGAGTCCAAGTGATCTCATTGTTCAGTTCCCACCTATGAGTGAGAACATGCGGTGTTTGGTTTTCTGTTCTTGCGATAGTTTGCTGAGAATGATGGTTTCCAGCTGCATCCATGTCTCTACAAAGGACACAAACTCATCCTTTTTTATGGCTGCATAGTATTCCATGGTGTATATGTGCCACATTTTCTTAATCCAATCTGTCACTGGTGGACATTTGGGTTGATTCCAAGTCTTTGCTATTGTGAATAGTGCTGCAATGAACATACATGTGCATGTTCCTTTATAGCAGCATGATTTATAATCCTTTGGGTATATACCCAGTAATGGGATGGCTGGGTCATATGGTACTTCTAGTTCTAGATCCTTGAGGAATTCCCATACTGTTTTCCATAATGGTTGAACTAGTTTACAATCTCACCAACAGTGTAAACGTGTTCCTATTTCTCCACATCCTCTCCAGCACCTGTTATTTCCTGACTTTTTAATGATTGCCATTCTAACTGGTGAGAGATGATATCTCATTGTGGTTTTGATTTGCATTTCTCTGACGGCCAGTGATGATGAGCATTTTTTCATGTGTCTGTTGGCTGTATGCATATCTTCTTTTGAGAAATGTCTGTTCATATCCTTTGCCCACTTTTTGATGGGGTTGTTTGGTTTTTTTCTTGTAAATTTGTTTGAGTTCTTCGTAGGTTCTGGATATTAGCCCTTTGTCAGATGAGTAGATTGCAAAAATTTTCTTCCATTCTGTAGGTTGCCTGTTCACTCTGATGGTAGATCGCATTTGTCAATTTTGGCTTTTGCTGCCGTTGCTTTTGGTGTTTTAGCCATGAAGTCCTTGCCCATGCCTATGTCCTGAATGGTACTACCTAAGTTTTCTTCTAGGGTTTTTATGGTATTAGGTCTAACATTTAAGTCTCTAATCCATCTTGAATTAATTTTTGTATTAATTGCAATAAGTAGTAAGGAAAGGATCCAGTTTCAACTTTCTACTTATGGCTAGCCAATTTTCCCAGCACCATTTATTAAATAGGGAATCCTTTCCCCATTTCTTGTTTTTCTCAGGTTTGTCAAAGATCAGATGGCTGTAGTTCAAAAGCTAGCAGAAAGCAATAAATAACTAAGATCAGGGCAGAATTGAAGGAGATAGAGACACAAAAAACCCTCCAAAAAATCAATGAATCCAGGAGTTGGTTTTTTGAAAAGATCAACAAAATTGATAGACCTCTAGCAAGACTAACAAAGAAGAAAAGAGAGAAGAAACAAATAGACACAGTAAAAAATGATAAAGGGGATATCACCACCGACCCCACAGAAATACAAAATACCATCAGAGAATACTATGAACACCTCTACGCAAATAAACTAGAAAATCTAGAAGAAATGGATAATTTCCTGGACACTTACACTCTCCCAAGACTAAACTAGGAAGAAGTTGAATCCCTGAATAGATCAATAGCAGGCTCTGAAATTGAGGCAATAATTAATAGCCTACCAACCAGAAAAAGTGCAGGACCAGATGGATTCACAGCTGAATTCTCCCAGAGGTACAAGGAGGAGCTGGTACCATTCGTTCTGAAACTATTCCAATCAATAGAAAAAGAGGGAATCCTCCCTAACTCATTTTATGAGGCCAACATCATCCTGATACCAAAGCCTGGCAGAGACACAACAAAAAAAGAGAATTTTAGACCAATATCCCTGATGAACATCGATGCAAAAATCCTCAATAAAATACTGGCAAACCGAATCCAGCAGCACATCAAAAAGCTTATCCACCATGATCAAGTGGGCTCTATCCCTGGGATGCAGGGCTGATTCAACATATGCAAATCAATAACCATAATCCAGCATATAAACAGAACCAAAGACAAAAACCACATGATTATCTCAATAGATGCAGAGAAGGCCTTTGACAAAATTCAATAGCCCTTCATGCTAAAACTCTCAATAAACTAGGTATTGATGGAATGTATCTCCAAATAATAAGAGCTATTTATGACAAACCCACAGCCAATATCATACTGAATGGGCAAAAACTGGAAGCATTCCCTTTGAAAACTGGCACAAGACAGGGATGTCCTCTCTCACCACTCCTATTCAACATAGTGTTGGAAGTTCTGGCTAGGGCAATCAGGCAAGAGAAAGAAATAAAGTGTATTCAGTTAGGTAAAGAAGAAGCCAAATTGTCCCTGTTTGCAGATGACATGATTGTATATTTAGAAAACCCCATCATCTCAGCCCAAAATCTGCTTAAGCTGATAAGCAACTTCAGCAAAGTCTCAGGATACAAAATTAATGTGCAAAAATCACAAGCATTCTTGTACACCAGTAACAGACAAACAGAGAGCCAAATCGTGAATTACCTTCCATTCACAATTGCTTCAAAGAGATTAAAATAACTAGGGTATTTGTTTTCAAAGTGTCAAGTAGATGAGAAAGCCCTGAGAAGCCAACATCAGCAGGCCAAGTGCATGCAAAGCTCAAATATTTAAAATATTTTACACAGAATCCCTTCACAAAAGACCAGGACAGTATTTAAAAGTATGATGCTTTCAAAGTTACTACTGTATTAGAATTGGAGAAGATTGCTTATTGGCTCATATATTTTTAATGCCAGTCATTAGAAGCTTAAATTTACTCCTGGTATCTTTTAATAAAGAAATCTGAAACATTCTCCACGATAAATTTGTCACTCAACTGTATATTTCTAATCCAGTAACTCAAAAATACCTTACCCTAACCATTATCAGACTAGATCACATTATTCCAAGATTAAATACTCCTGAAAACATTTTTGAACGAGAATTTAAAACGGTACATCTAGATGAAATATACATATATAAATCAGTTTTAATCTATATGAATAAATGTTAGCTGCATGCAAGTTGGCATTATCCTTCCCGGTTCTGAGTAACCTTCAAATTTGAGAAGATCATATAGCAGTTATCTTTGTCAATACAGCCAAGTATATCAAAATACAATGAATAGCCTGTTCAGTCTTATATATGCACCTGCTGTTCAATATTTGAAATTCTTGTCAGAGAAGTATTTGCAATTTGGTAGAAGGTAGAAAGTGTAAATTATGCTGATTTATAATGTTACCTTTGAAACAAAATGCATAAAGACACATACAACAGCAATATTCACCCAGATGGTCTTAACTGTCAATGCACAAAAATAGTAAGCATAGAATTATCAAAAAAATCAAGATGAATTGTATGTTGCAATGACTTATTAGGGAACTGAGGCTTTTTGAAAAGAAAGAACATATTTTTTCTTTGCCTGAAATTTTCTTCCCTCATTTTTTTTTTAGCACAACTAATTTTCACCCATCCAATTTGACTTAATGCATCAATCATCTATTACAAAAACAGACTCACCATTGCCATTATCTCTCTAGCCTTTTTTTTTTTTTTCTTGTTTTTCCAATGGGATGAAAGTTACTTGAGGACGGGTACTTTGTATGCTTAGCACATAACATCCTGCCTAGCATATGGTAAGCTTTAAATAAACATTAACTAAATCAATATTGATACATTTCTTACTTTCACAGATATAGTAGTTTGAGAACAATGTCAGTCCAGAAATAGTTGGCCTGTTATTTGTTAAACCTATACTACATATTGGCCATTGTGCCACTAGGTGATGTAAAATCCCCACGTGCTGTGGCAATTATCTATTTATTGCATCTCATCAAATTAATTCTTTTTTACCTTGTCTTATGTTCCTTGAGTGAGACTCTCCAAACATTGCCTTGTTGAGATGTGGCTTGGCACAGGTTTTTGTCATTAGAGCATCCTGAATGAAAACTGCAAGAACAATGGAGGAAAGAATTTGTATCTTGAATTCTTTCTGTCTCTGTCTGTCTCAGTCTCTTTCCATGTCTATCTCTCTCTTTTATTTCTCCCTTTCTTCTTTTTTTTCCCCTAAATACATATAACAATGCTTTCCCAAATATAAGTAAATCTGCATATAATAAATTTATTAAATTATACTAAATAAGCCTTAAGTGTGCGGTAGAATGAACATACAAGATGAGGGTTTTTTTTTTTTTTTTTTTTTAGATTTTAATAATTCTAAAATACAACTGCTATGTTTGTTTTTTTCCTTTCCTGCCTGTGCCACACAATTAACAATTATTGTGATGTTCATAGAGGCAAAGCACTAGGTCAGACGTGAGTTGTATCAACTTTAGAAGCTGAGGTATGAAAAAGACTTTATTAAACATTTGCAAGAACAGATTAATTTTTAAAATGCATACAGATTCTACAGGTAAGAACCTACCTGTCAAACCTATATTATAAACACTGAGGATTTAGTTTATCAGTTTTCTAAGCATGCACCAACCACTAAGGGCAAACTTTATTACAGCACAATAAGTGAATGAATAATTTGTCATGTAAAAAATATTTTCACCTTTTATCTAGAAAGATAAAATTCCTTGTAATTGTGAGTAACATCTATTGCTCTTTTGAAATCCAATGGAAGCTAATTGTTGTATTTAACAGGAAATCACCTGGGCAGAATGAGAGTCCTTCACTATTAAAAGCATCAATTAAAGAGTCAAGGATGATTGACAAAGCTATTAAATGCTGAAAATATGTCATTTAAAAGGTAGAAGTTAAAAATGAATGTACAAAATCTATGAAATTGAGAACATTGAAGCTAGTGAAAATTGGAATAAATTACAAGGGAGAAATTATTTAAACATGAAACTAAATGCCTGTGAATTTGGGACCTGTTGGTGAATCTATTAGAGGACACTGAACTAGTCTTGCACATCTGTAAAACTGATACAAGTTTGAGAAACGAAACGTGGTTTTACCAGGATCAGAAATTCTGCTAACTACATGACTCTATACATTTTATATATCCGAGACTGAGTTATTTGCAAGAAAGTAGGCATATATTCTTTACTTTCTTTCCCAGGGGAAATTAAAAATGCGAACATATACAAAGAAAAAAAAAAAGATGACCAGATAATATAGCTTGACTGTGTGCCCACTGGCATTGCAACTTGAATTGTATCTCCCATAATTCTCATGTGTTGCGGGAGGAAACCAGGGGGAGGTAATTAAGTCATGGGGGCTAGTCTTTCCCATGCTATTCTTACCATAGTGAACAAGTCTCACGAGAACTGATGGGTTTATCAGGGGTTTCCGCTTTCACTTCTTTCTCATTTTTCTTTTACTACCACCAAGTAAGACGTGCCTTTTGTCTCTCGCCATGATTCTGAGGCCCCCCAAGCCATGTGGAACTGTAAGTCTAATTAAACCTCTTTTTTCCCCAGTTTTGGGCATGTCTTTTTCGGCAGCTTTAAAATGAACTAACAAACGGCCGGACGCGGTGACTCAAGCCTGTAATCCCAGCACTTTGGGAGGCCGAGACGGGCAGATCACGAGTTCAGGAGATCGAGACCATCCTGGCTAATCCGGTGAAACCCCGTCTCTACTAAAAAATACAAAAAACTAGCCGGGCAAGGTGTCGGGCGCCTGTAGTCCCAGCTACACTGGAGGCTGAGGCAGGAGAATGGCGTAAACCCGGGAGACTTAGCTTGCAATGAGCTGAGATCCGGCCGCTGCACTCCAGCCTGGGCGACAGAGCAAGGCTCTGTCTCAAAAAAAAAAAAAAAAAAAAAAAAAAAAAAAAAAAACTAACACACTAGGCACTAGGCAAGGATATTTGCTTCTTCTTTTATTATATATGATAGCCAGTCTATGCAGACACTTATGTAAGTTTTTGATTAAGTATACGGATTTTATTTTCTTACTAAAAAAAAATTATCTGATGCAAAGGTAAATAATAATAAGATAAATCATTGTAGATATTTAAGGTGTACAACTTGACGATTTGCTATACCTCTTCATTGTGAAATAACCATCACAATCAATATAACTAACATTTCTATTACCTAAGATAAATACGTTTTTTATGTGTGTGATGAGATAACTTAGAATCTATTCTCTTAATACATTTTAAGTATACAACATAGTATTGTTATCTCTAGTTACCTTGCTATATATTAGATCCCAGAACTTACAGATTTTGGATATTTGATCAACATAAGTTGATGTAGTACTTGACCCACATCTGAATCAATTATTTTTGGTTTATTTCAGTAAGTGCAATGGATCTATGAATTTATAATTTAATAGATTTATATGATCAATCTATTAAACTTATCATTTATATGATGACTGAGTTTCTTGCTCTCAGTATAATAACAAAAAAATTTGAGTAAGTTTTTGTTTGCATACAACATCTTCAGAGCAACCTCTACATTGGAAGAAACAAATTTTACTAATGAAAACTGTATACATACTTGCTGAAAAAAAGATAAGACATATAAATTTTAACTGACAAGGATTTAAGTGGAAGAATAATCCATTTACTTATAATAAATTTACTTCTAATAGAAATACATTTTGTAGGTAATACGTTTTAAATATTAACTATATGATTAGTACTGACTACAATCTGTACAGATTCAGCCATTTGGTTTTTAAAGATCAAATAATTTTATTTATACACTTTCTAAAAATATGCAGTGTTAGCACCCATTTCTAAGAAACTGAGAACACCAAATACATTAATTGCTTTAGAAAAAATCTACAGTATTCTTTTGATAAATAAGACAGATTATTTAGTCACTAATTTGGAGTATACTCTTCTACAAGACTTTAACTTTGCACAAATTCCCAGTAAAGACTATTCATACAATGATAGCAAAAATGTAAGTACGTATTGTTTGAAAGATACAAAATGAAATAGGTATGCCCTTAACATTTATAATAGGAATATAAAAACAGAATATCTTTAATAAAAAGCAATCCATGCATTTTGCAGAGTAAAATATGCAGGTGCGTTAGAAAGAAAATAATTGTACAGTATGTTAAAAACTGACATAAATTTCAAACCACTTAAGCAAAAAAAAAATAAAAGAGTAATTTTAATAGATGGATAAATTTATATGATGACTGAGTTTCTTGTTCTAAGCCCCGATTTCTTAATTTGTTTTTGAATGCATTTAAAACATAAATTTAATTTCAAATATTATTTAAGAAACAGTCAATAATTCTGTATAAGATCTATGTTTAGCCTGCTTAACTTGATCTACAAAGATTGAAGTTCAAATATTAAATGAATAAATAATCTGATTACTCTGTCAATATACATGAACTGATGTGTTCTTATTTCTAAAGAAACATGCTATGAAATATACATGCATGCGCATATCTATCTATCTATATCTCTCAGAAAAATTATTTTAAAATACATATAATCAGCAGTGGGCTGTTACATAATAATAAATAAACAGCTCTTGGGGCAGGGGAGCTCCAAAACAATTTGCATGATTTTTCAATTTCCAAGCCAATTTTTATGGCCATTGTTACTCACCTTCCACAATACCTGAACATTTAACAATCAGGTTTTGGAAGGCAATAACAACTCGTTCCAGTATACCGCTCTATAATGTATAGAATAAAAATGAAATAAAGAAATTTATCTATTGGTTGTTAACTTTATTTAAAACATTTACAATAATTAATATTGGCAAATGAAAATAATATTACTAAGAAAAACACGATAGATCATTCTGAGCAATCTATTGCAAGGACAGAAAACCAAACATCGCATGTTCTCACTCATAGGTGGGAACTGAACAATGAGAATACTTGGACACCGGGTGGGGAACATCACACAACAGGGCCTGTCATGGGGTGGGGGAGGGGGAAGGGAGAGCATTAGGAGATATATCTAATGTAAATGATGAGTTAATGGGTGCAGCACACCAACATGGCACATGTATACATATGTAACAAACCTGCACGTTGTGCACAGGTACCCTAGAACGAACTTAAAATATCATTAAAAAAAGTGAATAGTATTCATAAAAACCTAGAGGTCTTCAAATGTTTGACTTTAATTTGATATGCTATTTTCATCCATGTGTTTTTCTTCTAAAATTGTTATATTCCATAGTTGTTTCTACCACTTTATTTTTTCTTTTTTCTATATTTCTTTATATTAATTTTTAACTCTCCTCTATTGAAAATAAGACAGTTTTAAAGAACAACAATCTGACTCATTCAATTCTGCTAAATTTTTGAAGCTTCAACTCAGCAGTGTTTCTTTTAGTCACCCTATAGAAACACATTTCCCAAAATATAGATATTTATTTTATATGACAAATATTCATAGTTTTCTACTTTTCAAGAATTATGTGCTTATTGTTAGGAGTTTAACTAAACTCAAGTTTTCTCAATATACTTTCTCATATCTAGTCCATTTTATAGTTTGTCCCTTTAAAATTTGGTGTAGATACAATATGTAATTTATTATGGAATTTCTTATTTATTTTTATTTATTAGATCCAAGAATTATCAAGATTTCTGGGTCCCTTCTTAATAAACAAAATTGAAAATTATGCACTTAAATAATCATATGCCTATATATAGGCAGCATGAATTAAAAGTTATCAATACATTTATAAAAATTAAGAAATTAAATACATTGATAAATATAAATTAGATCATTTTATAGCATTTATTAATTTCAATAATGTATTTCCTAAATCGGATGACATTCTGGTAATGACTACTCTTCTTGATCATGCAGAAAGTGTTTGTTGTAACAGAATTCTTCTACATAATGCAAACATTTTATGAATACTGTGCTTTGGAACTATTATTTTGTTGTTTTTGTAGAATGTGAAAGAAAATTTAGATATTCCCATATGTGGTGGCCTCAATAAGATGGGTTAAAGACCTATATTTTAATGTAAATATTCCAAAAATAATAATGGGGACTAATTAAAAAATATCACATGATGTGGCATGTCCAAAAATGAGTGTTCTCACAGTGTCAAGATTTAAAAGGTTTTTCTAATTAACTTACTAAATAAGTAGGAGTTTTTGTTTTTCATGATATAACCATATTTCATATATGTATATGTGTGAATGTGTGTGTATATATATGTATGAATATATATTTAGTGTGTGTGTTTGTACATATAGTCTCTGCTGAATGCTTTTTTATTGAAAACATTCAACAGAGACATTTCACAATGAACACAAAATTGTTATTTAATATTTCATTAAACTTACTTTGAACTTTGTAAGAAACCCAACATTCTATGATTCTAACTGACGTCAGTCAGGAATGAGAGACTCATATAATACAATTTTTGATTTAGGTTTGCCAATGTTGATTATTAACTATGCCATCTTAATTGAAACTAATCCAAAATCCATTTTTATAATGCATTTATTATCAGCAACATTTCTGAAATGCAATACTCTAAATCTTAAAATGAATTTACAAAAGAGACTTACAACAAATAATATTTGTAATTATCTGATGATTGCATACCTTGTAATAATTGGTCTGTTATTTTAAACTCAGTGCTTACTATACTGCTCTTTAGTGGTAAACAGTAATGCGAAATTGTCAGAAACACTAATGGATCCAGAATATACTCTGGGAATTTGCATTGCTTATGTTGTTTAAAATTATAATTGTGAATGTATTTTATTCTAGTATCTTTCATAAAATTGTATCAATACAGGAAATCTAAAAAGTAATTAGTACTTGCTGACAAAACTCTATGTATGAAAATGGTGAACAGTAAAATTTATTTGCTATTTAATGCTAGTGAGAGCTAAGTATAATCCTCTATCAATATGCAAAACTCATTTTAAAGTAAAACTGAAGTAATGTTTCTCCGTTTGCATAGATGATAGTGTATCGAAAGATTCTACCAACTCCTGGGCCTTTTTTGTTGCATCTTTCTGCTATTGTTATCTAGAAGGCCTAAGCTGTGATCCCTAAGTTTTAGTAAACTAATATATTTATAAAATATATATCATCCCATCATTTACTTTGAATATAGTAATGAATATAGTAATAAACAATATTTATTAATTAAATATATTTGTAACATTATGTCATATAAAATGTGTATACTCTTCAGATATCATCATTTGCCTCTTTTTATTTAGAGAATATTACATAACAATATTCTTGGAAGAGATCTATGATTATACCTGCAAAACTGCAAATATCCAAAATCCTCAGTGGTCCCTAAGACACCTACATTTCTATATGTAAGAACATAGTATTATATTATATATAACATATATATATAAGAGAATATATGTAATATATATTCTAATACAATCTTTTCAAATTCACTAATCTTTACCAGCATGATATCAAAATTATCAGTTCCATACTGTGTATTTTTATCTATGTCCTTGTATTTTGGTTTTTAGAATACTTGTGTCTTATGTCTTTCATGACTCTGCCTAACATGGTCAAGCTTTCCTTAAGCTTCTTGACCGCAAAGAACATAGCTCAAATTGGTTGAATGTAGTTGTTCACTTATTCTATCATGTGTTTCATTCCTGTTTCAGTTTCCACTGATTGATACTTTTTCCGCTTCAATCCAAGTCCAGTAATTGTTGATAGTATTCCATACATTGCCAGTTTTGCCTTGTTGGTAATTAGATATCTTAATGTTCCTATAAATATACTTATGCTTTGTTCTGGGATTCAGTTGAGTTCTTTGGAAACAGTTTAATCTTTTTGGGTTTTGCATTTAAGATGATACTTGAGTGAAATCCTAGAAGCACTCACTAAGGCAAATGTTGAATCACTGTTGTGGGAAAATCCTGATTTCTCTACGGGATGGCCCATAAATTATGAGATTTTTCTAGACTGGCTACTGAAAATACCAAATAATTCCATCCCTGGTGGGATCTGGGAAGTGTTCCCCATAGTCCTTTCAGATTGTTCTTTCCCTGTCCTTGGTGGAATCCTCATATTCGCATGCTAAAAGAAACCCAGTTTAAAAGTCCAGAAACCTGGTACAGGAATGTAGAGGTCTCTGCAGCTACGTTCTCCCTGTACTCTGTTCCATGTGCCTCCCTTATTTCTCCTTATTTTTAAGAAGCTGGAAATTATTCAGTATAACTCTTATTTTTTTCAGGTTTTTTAAAAACTGCAAATATAATGCTACCCATAATAATTTCAATATATTTATTTAACATTTATTTATCTATTGTTCAGTTCTTACAACAGCATTTTCCTGAGGATTAAGTCTTTGTCAGCTCTCATTAATGAAAACATCCTAAAATTATCAGGATTTGCCTTTTGAAATATGCAAAGAGAAAGTAAATTATATAAATTATTTCATGAAAAATCAAATAATTGTCTACAATTATTTGTAGTGTTTACATTAATATGCTCTTAGTGTTTACATTAATATGATCAATCCTGAGAAAGTAAAGGCAAAAATAACAACTAATAAAAATGAGAATTTTAAAAAAATTTGTAAATACTCATCCTGCTATGAGCAAAAAGTTATTTTACTGAAGAGTCTAGAGGTAAAATTTTTAAACATCATAATCCTCAAATAACCCTTGATACCTTGACTCCTCATTTAGGCAATAGTGTCACTTCCAAAGTTCATGAAACAGCTCTCACGTTTCATGTAGTCACAATTGTTTTATGATTATGATTATTGTTACTTAATTCTTCCCCATAGGTATGTATGCATATCATACACAGTAAGCAAATTGTAAATACTTCGGGGATAAAATATACATCTAACATTTTTTTTCATTAGAGAAGAAAATGAGAAAGCTAATGAGTTACCCTGAAATTTGCAAAACTAAAATATTTGGCAGATATATTTTAAACACATGTGTTATTTTATATTTTGCATACACATTTTCTTTGAACTCTAAGTTAAGAAACATAATTTAGGAATTTTGATCATGGCAGAGATGCTTGTATTGAATATGTATTGAGCTGATAACAATAACCAACTCTGGATAAAACATAAAACCTAACTATTTAAGGAGACTCTGTAGGAAGGGACTACAAGGATACCAACATTGAAGGAAGATAAGCAAACTCTAATGTGTCACATACAGCTATCCTCTCCTGAGAACACTTTCCAGATTATAGGCCTTACTATTGGGGTATAAGGAAAAATAGAAAATAATACTTTTATTAAGACATAGGAATAATATTAGGTCAATTTTTAAGGTTGTCAGAAGTGACGTAAATTGAGGGAAGATTCCCAATTCTCCACCTCTTTCTTCTCTCAAGACAGAAGAGAGTCACAAAGAGTATATACATAAACTTTTCTCAATTCTATTTTGTACTCTTTAACTATTCATGCAAGTGAAAAAAATCCAAGGAATCTAGAAGGAATAGCAGCTGAGATATAACTTTTTAGACATAACCTGTGCAGAGAAAAAATAATTTGAAGTTCAAATCCCAGCCAAAGGGAGGGTTTTTTACAAAATCGCTGGTTTCCCTGTTAAAAGCAAAGATTACGTATTCTAGGAGTGATCTCTAAACCAAAGGTTTTACTGTAGGACGAAGGACTAGACTCCACAAGCTTTCTTTATAAAACCAAAAGCCAAGCTTCCACCATGTCAAGGTAATCCTCTAGTAATTTATCTGTCAGGACAAGATTCAACATTCTTTCGTGTAAGAACAGGCAAAATTAATTAATGTGTGGTAGAATTAAAATGAGAACAGCACTTGCTATTGGTTTGGAAGAGATAATGTTTGACTGTAAAAAAAAGAAGATAAATTTCTGTGGTAGTAGAATTTTTTATATCTTACTCTACACTGTATATGTTTGTCAAAATTCATCAAGCTGAATTTAAGATCACAGCATGCATAAGTTAAACCTCAAAAAAATTTTATTAAATATGAAACAAATTCAAGAGCAAATTTAAGACTTCATATTTACATAGACTGGATATAGAATTCACAACTATATAAATGTGTTTTCTTGTGTTTATGTATGTTGAGCTAAAACCAGTTAAAAGACTAGTTTGACAAATCAAATCCACACAAATGAACAATTTTACCAAGTAAAATTTGATTATTAATTTCAAGATTTCAAAACACAAATAGACACAGGAAAAGAAGAGAGGTCTGGCACATCTCAGATGTCTCCTTCCTTCCTGTGCTGGACATGAGTTCTCTGGGAAGGAACAATAAGCAAAGTTTTTAATGAGATCCTGAATCAACTCAGACAGCAGGAAAATTTATGTAATAAGACCTCTCATTTTCAACCCAGAAAATTGGCTAGTTACATAACATTTGCTGTAGAAATGTGCGTCATAAATCTGTAGATCACAGGTCTATTTGTGAGAAACAGGAAAACAGGCCCAAGGCAAGAATACCCTCTCTCACCACTTGTATTCACCATAGAACTGGAGTCCTGGCCAGGACAATAAGGCAAGAGAAAGAAATAAAGAGTATCCAGATAGGAAGAGAAGAAGTTAAACTATCCCAATTTCCAGAAGACGTGATTCTGTATCTAGAAAATCCCATAGTCTCACCTTAAAAGCTCCTTAGGCTGATAAACAACTTCAGCAAAGTGTTGGGATACAAAATCAATGTGCAAAAGTCACTAACATTCCTATACACCAACAACAGTCAAGCCAAGAGTCAAATCAGGAACATACTCCCATGTACAATGGCCACAAAAAGAATAAAGTACCTGGGAACACAGCCAACTTGGGAGGTAAAAGACCTCTGCAGGAGTACTACAAACTACTGCTCGACAAACTAGGGATGACACAAACAAATGGAAAAAAGGAAGAATCAATATTATTAAAATGGCCTTAGTGTCCAGATATTATTAACATGTATAGATTTAATGTTATTCCTATTAAACCATTCTTCACTAAACAAGAGAAAACTATTTTAAAGTTTTTATGGAACAAAAAATGAGCCCAAATAGCCAAGCCAATCCTAAGCTAAAAGAACAAAGCTGGAGGCATCATGCTTCCCGACTTTATACTACATGGCTACAGTAACCTAAACAGCACGGTACTGCTGTTTGCAAAAATAGACACATATATCAATGGAACAGAATGGAGAACCCAGAAATAAAACTGCATACCTATAACTATCTGATCTTTGAGAAACCTGACAAAATCAAGCAGTAAGGAAACGTTTCTCTATTCAATATATGGTGCTGGGATAACTGGCTAGCCATATGCAGAAGATTGAAACCGGACACCTTTGTTACATCATATACAAAAATTAACTCAAAATGAATTAGAGGTTTAAATGTAAAACCCAAAACTAAAAAATCACTCTGGAAAACAACCTAGGAAATACCATTCTGGAAATAGAAATGGGAAAGAAATCAGGACAAGGATGCCAGAAGCAATTGCAACAAAAGCAAAAACTGACAAATGAGATCTAATTAAACTAAAGAGCTTCTGCACAGCAAAGCAAACTATCAACAGAATGAGCAGACATCCTACAGAAAGGTAGAAAATATTTCTACCATTTGCATATAATGCACTTGACAAAGGTCTAATATCCAGCATCTATAAGGAATTTAAATTTGAAACCCAAAACAGAAACCCCCATTTAAAAGTGGGCAAAGGACATGAACAGACACTTCTTAAAAGAAGACAACATGTGGCCAACAATAATATAAATAAAAGCTCAATATCACTGATCATTCGAGAAATCCAAATCAGAGCAACAATGAGATACCATCTCACACCAGTGAGAATGGCTATTAGTAAAAAGTCAAAATAACAGATGCAGGTTGTGGGGAAAAAGGAATGCTTATCCACTGTTGGCCAGAGAGTATATTACATTAGTTCAACCATTGTGGAAGACAGTGTGGTGATTCTTCTGAGACTTAAAGACAGAAATACCATTAATCTCGGCAATCCCATTACTGGGTATATACCAAAAGGTATATAGATCTTTCTGTTATAGAGACACATGCATGCATATGTTCATTGCAGCACTATTCACTACAGCAAAGATATGGAATCAACCTAAATGCTGGTCAATGCTAGACTGAATAAAGAAAATGTATCACAATACATCTACACCATGGAATACTATGCAGCCATAAAAAAGAATGAGAACATGTCCTTTGCAGGGACATGAATGGAGCTGGAGACCATTATCCTTAGCACAGTAATACAGGAGCAGAAAACCATGTCCTGCATGGTTTCACTTATAAGTGGAACTAAATGATGAGAACACATGGACACGTAGATGGGAAAAACACACCCTAGGGCCCTATCAGAGGGTGGATGGTGAGAGCAGGGAGAGGATCAGGAAAAATAACTGATGAGTACTAGGCTTAATACCTGGGTGATGAAATAATCTGTATGAACAAACCCCCCATGACACAAGTTTACTTATGTAACAAACCTGCACATGTACCTCTGAACTTCAATTAAAAAGAGAAACAATCATAAATCATGAACATATAAGTTGGAATATTTCATAGAGACTATCTCCTAGAAAATATTGTTTACCTTGAAGTCCATTTATCAGTCTACAGCAGCGTTTGACTTGACCACTGTATTTTCTTTCCCCTGAGAGTACCTCTTCACCTAACTGGGAATAAATGAATGACAGGTCAGCTGCTTAATCCCCTTCTTTCCCAGTTTTTATACTAAAATAAATCACTTAATAATAAATACCCCCATTTTATTGTATTTTTTATTTAGCTAGGATCAATTTGCAAATCATTTTTTATTTATTTTTACCAAATTTTAATGCCAAACTAAACCTGAATAATAAATATAAAGAAATCCATGATTTAAGACCTCACATGCAGCATAAATAGTCCTGAAATATGTATGCAATAAAGTTTTAAAAAAGTTTTATGACTTGGCCAGGCACAGTGGATCATGACTGTAATCCCAGCACTTTGGGAGGCTGAGGCTGGCGGATAATCTGAGGTCGGGAATTCAAGACCAGCCTGACTAACATGGAGAAACTCCGTCTCTACTAAAAATACAAAAGTAGCCGGGCATGGTGCTGCATGCCTGTGATCCCAGCTACTCAGGAAGACTGAGGCAGGAGGATCGCCTTGAACCCGGGAGGCGGAGGTTGCGGTGAGCCGAGATGGCGCCATTGCCCTCCAGCCTGGGCAACAAGAGTGAAACTCCGTCTCAAAAAAAAAAAAAAGACTTACTTTTAGAGCAGTTTTAAATTCTCAACGAAATTAAGAAAAAGATATAGAAATTTCCCATATACCCACTCTGCTTCCGCAAATATGTAACTTTTCCATCATCAACATCTGTCATCAAACTGGAACAATTTTTATAGTTGATGAACCTACATTGACATATCATAATCAACCAAAGCCCATAGTTTACATTATGGTTCGCTCTTGATGTTGTACATTTTGGGTTTGGACAAATGTGTAATGACAGGCACCCTTTTTAGTAGTATCATGTAGATCATATATAATCATTGCCCTAAAAATTCTCTGTGGTCTACCGATTCATCCCTCCCCACACCCAACCCCTTACAACTGTAATCTTTAAATGTCTTCATAGTTTTTACTGTTCCAGAACATCATGTAGTTGGCATCATACAGTATTCATTGCAAATTACAAAAACAGTGAGCTACCACTATATACCCATTAGATTGACTATATAGTGGTTGCATTGACTTTTTTGCAGATTGACTTCTTTCACTTAGCAATGTGCACTTAAGATTCCTCCATGGCTTTTCATGGTTTGATAGCTCATTTACTTTTAGTACTTAATAATATTTCATTGTCTGAATGCACTACAGTTTACTAATGAATTCACCTAGTAAATGACATTGTAGTTGCGTCCATATTTTGGCAATTATGAATAAAGCTACTATAAACATCCATGTTCTGGTTTTTGTATGGACATGTTTTCAACCCCTTTAGGTAAATAACAAGAAATGCAATTGCTGGACCATGTATGAGTATGAGTATGCTTACTTTTATAAGAAACTGCCAGATTTCCAAAGTGAACATATTTCTATCAACAATGAATAAGAGTTCATCTCTTCTATATCCTTTCGAGCATGTGTTGTCATTGTTTTGGATTTTGGACGTTCTAATGGGTATATAGTGGTAGCTCACTGTTTTTGTAATTTGCATTTTCCTGTTGACATGTGAAGTGGACCATCTTTTCATATGCTTATTTGCCATCTATATATCTTCTTTGGTGAGGTGTCTGTTAAGGTCTTTGGCCAATGTTTGATCATGCTCTTTGTTTTCTACTGTTGGGTTTTAAAAGTTCTTTGTAAATTATGGATAACAGTTCTTTATATGTATTTTACAAAAATATTCTCCCAGTCACTGGATTGTGCTTTCATTCTATTGACATTGTCTTTCAAAAAGCAGAATTTTAAAATTTTTATAAGATCCACTCTATCAATTATTTACCTTATGGATTGTGACTTTGCTTTACTAAAGTTTTGCCATATCCATGGTCATATAAGTTTTCTCCTATGCTATCTTTCAGGAGTTTTAGAGTTTTAATTTTACATTTGGGTCCATGACCCATTTTGATTAATTTTTTTGTAAAAAATGTAAAGTCTTCGTCCAGATTTATTTATTTATTTTTTTGCATGTGTGTGTCCAGTTGTCTCACCAACAGCTTTTTTTTTTCAGCAAGAATCTTTTGCTGAAAAGATTATTTTTGCTCCATTGTATTGTCTTTTTCCCTTGTGAAAGAGCAGTTGACTACATTTATGAGCCTCTGTTAATCTATTATTCCTTCATTACCACAATGTCCTGATTACTGTCATTTTACAGTAAGTCTTAAAGTCAGGTAGTTAGTCCTGTAACCTTGTTCTCCTTTAACACTCTGTTGGTTATTCTTGGTATTTTGTTTTTCCCTATTAACTTTATGATAAGTTTGCTGATATCCACAAAATAACTTGATGAGATTTTGAGATTGTATTGAATGTATACATCAAATTGGGGGAAACTGACATCTTAACAATATTGAGTGATCCAATCCATAAATATGGACGAGCTCTTAAATCATCTTTGATTGTAAATATTGTATACACATTGTTAAATACATATAGAAATATTTCTTTTTAGGGTGTTAATAAAAATATTTTCTGTTTTCAAGTAAAAATTGTACTTTCTTACTGCTGGTACTTTTCACCTCTGGTATATAGGAAAGTAATTAGCTTTGGTATATTAATCTTGCATCCAACAACCTTGTCATATGCTTTTTAGTTGCAGAAGGGTTTTTTTTGTTGTTGTTCTTTCAAGTTTTTCTTTCAAGTTTTCTACATAGATTATTAGACATCTTCAAACAAAGGAAGTTGTTTCTACATAAATTATTAGACATGCTGAAACAAAGACAGTTTTATTAATTTCCATCTAACTTGTACACCTTTTCATTTTACTTTTTGGTCTTATTGCATTAGTTAATACTACCAGTATGATGTTAGAAAGGAGGAGTGAGAAGTGGTATCTTTTCCTTATTTTTAATATTAAAAATATCTCACCATTATAAATAATGTTAGCTGTAGGTATTTTGTGGATGTTCTTTATCAAGTTGAGGAAGTTTTCCTCTATTTCTCAGTACAGAGACTCATGAATGTGTTTTGAGTTTTGTCAAACAAACTACATCTATTGGTGTGATCATGTGATTTTTGTTTTTTAGTCAGTTGATGTGCTGTATTATGTTAATTGATTTTGGAATGTTCAATGAATTCTGCATACCTGGGATAAATCCCACTTGGCTATAGTGTATAATTATTTTTACTCATTGGTGGATTCTATTTTCTAATGTTTTCTTGAGGATAGTTGTATCTATGTTCATGAGAGATATTAGTTTGTAGTTTTTTTTTCTTGTAATGTTTTTGTTTAATTTTGACATTTGGAATGCTAGCCTCCTAGAGTAAGTTAGGAAGTATTTCCTATGCTTCTGTTCTCTGAAGAGATTTTAGATTATTAGTATAATATTTTTCTTGAGTTTTTGTGAGAATTTACCAGTGAAACTATTTGTTTCTGAAGCTTTCTATTTTGGAGCTTTAAATTATTGATTCAATTTCTATAACACATTAATCTTATTAGGTTGTTTATTTTTTCTTGCATGAGTTTTAGCAAATTGCACCTTTCAAGCAATTGTTTCATTTCATACTGAGTATCAAATTTGTGAGCATAGTTATTCCTAGTATTTCTTTATTATCCTTTTAATGTCCATAGGCTCCATGGTGATGCTCCCTCACTATTCATATTAGTGAGCACTAATATGAATGATTTGAGTGCTCATTCTGTTTTACTTAGTCTGGCTAGAGGCTAATTTATTGATCTGTATTTAGAAAAACAGTTTTGATTTTAATGATTATCTGTTTGATTTTCTTTGCTCAACTTAATTGATGTTCTTCTCCTTACTTTGGTTCTTAATTATGATGAATGTTCTTCTCCTTACTTTGGTTAAATTGAATAAGCTGGAGGCCATTAGCCTGAGGCTGTCTTTACACTGAGTTTCTGTGTAACAAACCACAGTGTAACTTAGTACATACACAAACCACAACCTAAAGTTAGAAATATAACAGCTGAATTTCAGTCAATCACAAAGGGTCAACTCATCACACTATGTTCAAGTAAGCATGCAAATTGCTTATCTCACCATGCCCAAATAAAGCGGATAGCTTGCTGTCGTCAGATAATGTTTCTACTTTGTTTTGTGCTCCAGTTATAAAAACTCTGTGGTTTAATGCCTGTGTGGAGCTCTCTAAATGTCTTCTGGCTTTGAATTCTGCCTTATTTCTAATTGTTCTTTGCTTAAATAAATCCTGCTAAATTTAATTTTTCTAAAGTCTTGCTTTTAGGACTTTGGATTTAATTTGCTCCTCTCTTTCAAGTATCCTACAGTGAAAACAAATTATTATTTTAGATCTTTCTTCTTTTCTAATATATGCATTTGATACAAATTTCCCTCTAAGCATTATTTTGACTATGATATGGGTTGGATATATTTGTCTCCTCCAAGTCTCATGTTAATATTTTATCCCAGTGTTGTAGGTGGAACTAGTGGGAGCTGTTTTGGTCATGGAAGTGGATATCTTATGGATGACGTAGTTCCGTTCTTGTGGTCATCAATGAGTTCTTGATCTAATAGTTCCCACGTTAAATTATTAAAAAGAGCCTGACACTTTGTCACCACTCTCTCTTTCTTCCTTCCTCTCACTATGTGATGCTTGTTCCCCTTTCCCTTCTGCCATGAGTGGAAGCTTCCTGCATTCCTTAACAGAAGCAGATGCTGGTGCCATAAATTTTGTACAGCATGCAGAATAGTGAATTGAATAAAACTCTTTTCTTCACAAATTACCCAATCTCAGGTATTTCTTTGTAGCGACACAGAATGGACTAAAACAGGCTACATCCTACAAAATCGATGTTTCATTTCCACTTTCATTCAGTTAAAAATATTTTTAATTTATTTTGAGATTTCATCTTTGACCCATAGGCTATTTAGAAGCATGTTGTTTAATCTCTGCGTATTTTGATTTCAGGTTTAATCTCATTGTGGTTTTATAACAGATGTTATATTTCTGTTCCTTTAATTTTGTTGTGGTGTGTTTCATAGCCTATCTTGGTAAATGTTGTTTGTGAGTTCCAAAAAAAAAAAAAAAAAGAAAAAAGAAAAAAATGTGTACCTTCTTGTTGTTGGATAGAGTAGTCTATGTAGGTTTAAATGATATCCAGCTAATTAATGGTGTTAGTGAGCTCAACTATGTCCTTACTGATTTTTCTGCCTAATGGATATTTCCAATTCTGAGAGAAGGGTATTAAAGTCTCCAACTATGTAAGTGGATTAATGTACTTTTGCTTGCACTTCTATTAGTTTTTGACTCACATAGTTTGACACTCTGTTTTTAGGTTTATATATGTTAAAGATTGTTATGTCTTCTTGTAGAATTGACCCCATTATCTTTACATAATTTTGTTCTATGTTCCTGATGACTCTCCTTGCTTCAAAGTCTGTTCTGCTTGAAATTGAATTAACTACCTGTGCTTTGCTTTTACTAGTGTTAGCATGGTGTTTTTTCTCCATCTACTTGCTTTTACTCTATATATCTTTATATTTAAAGCTGTTTCTTTGTAGACATTTAGGTTTGTTTTGTGAATTACTCTGACAATCTCTGTCTTTTAACTTGTGCATTTAGACTACTAATATTCAATGTGATTATTGATATAGTTGTTTTAATATTAACTATATTTGTTAACTGTTTTCTATTTTTTGCCCTAATTTTTTTTTCCTATTTTTGTCTTCCACTCTTTTTCCATACTTTGTGATTTCAACTGAGCATTTTAAGTGATTCTATTTTTTCTCCTTTCTTAGCATATCAGCAATATGATTTTTCTACTTATTTTATTGGTTGCCCTGCAGTAAATCTTTTAAGTTGTTGAAATTGTATATAATACCTGCTTCAACCACAACATGATACTTGATTCATCCATTATTAGATTTAAATGGGTATAAGAGACAATATATATCAATACTGCCAATTTTGGTACTGAGAAATTAGACAGTCGATATATAAATAATTAATATCAGAAAAAAATGGCTAAATGTAATTTTGTGTGCTGTTTTCTAAATATGCTTATTATGAATGTTACTTTCTTAGTTCTATTATGCTTTCTATATTACACTCTATGTTTAGAAACTTTTGCTTTCACTCTTTTGGCTAAAAATTTCCATTTAATATCTGCCTGAGACCAAAAATAGTTAATGCACCAGTATAAAATCACTTTGATTACAATGATATTGATAAAATATCCTATTCCATAAAGTAAAAAAAATGCTAATATGGTACTTTCTAATTGATTTTCAGATTATTTATTAAATCATGGAATTATTAACTCAATTCCCACTACTCTTTTTTTTTTTTTTTTTTTTTTTTTTTTGAGATGGAATCTCACTCTGTTGCCCAGGCTGGAGTGCAATGGTGCGATCTTGGCTCACTGCAACCTCCACCTCCTGGGTTCAAGTGATTCTCCTTCCTCAACCTCCTGAGTAGCTGGGATTACAAGCGCATACCACCACATCTGGCTAACTTTTGTATTTTCAGTAGAGACGGGGTTTTACCATGTTGATCAGGTTGGTCTCGAACTCCTGACCTCATGGTGGCCTCCCAAAGTGCTGGGATTAAAGGTGTGAGTCACTGCTCCCGGCCAATCCCACTATTCTTAACTGTAGCTGTGCTTTATTCAGTTCCTTAGCCCTTTTAGGTTATACATTTTGAAAATGGCATTTATTCATATTTATCATTCAGATTACAATTTTAATGTTATTTCTTTAGGAAAAATTGCCTTAGTACCTAAACTAAATCAGAGCTTATACTTAGGCATTTTACCTTCATTTTTCTTATTAGCATTTGCTACTGTTTTAATATTAATAATATGTTTTATTTTTTTAATTGTAGAATACATGTCACAGCATGCATGTCATGAAGTGTAAGCACACTGCAGCCTATGGATGTATATAATTTGCTCACAATTTTATCTCTAGAATCTAAAACAGTCTTGGTTCACTGAAGGTTTTTTATTTTTTATTTCGCCCCCCATATTTACAGAGATAGAAAGAAAAAAAAAATGGAAAGGCAAATGTGTCAATGTTGTCATCGCATAAGGAGTTAAGGGAGCAAGGGCCCCCTGTGGGCTTAGGTATTCAATACAGGTAAATTTTTAAATAGGAGAAAAAGCAAAACAAAACAAAACATTTCTTCAGTATTCTTTGCTTTACAAATTATTTCATATAATTGATTATTTTTGAATTTATCACTATAGGTCAAATTGCATTCTCCCCAAATTCACATATTTAAATTCTAACCCTCAGTAACTTGAAATGCGACTGTATTTGGACACAAGTTCTTTAAAGACGTAATTAAGTTAAAATGAAGGATTTAAGGTGGACTCTAATCCAATATGACAGGTGTCCATCTAAGAGAAGGACATTTGGACATATGGAGAGGCTACACCAACATAAGCTTGTATAAAGGAAAAAGCTATGAGAGGACAACCTAAGAAGAAGGCCATCTATCTGTAAACCAAGAAGAAAAGTCTTAGAAGTAACCAAACCTGTCAGTACCTTGATTCTGGACCTCTAACTTCTAAAACTGTAAAAAATAAATTTTTGTTGTTTAGGCCACACAGTCTATGGTACTTTGTTGTGGCACCCCAAACAGAATAAGACACTGACCCAATGCACTTTATTTCTCAGTACAATAGCTGTTCTAATTATAATTTTTATATGGGCCACATAAACAAAATCTAATGCAGAAAAAATTCAGATTTGAATGGGATCTCAAAGAATAATTACCAAAAAAAACTATCTTGTGTACTTAAAATATTTTACTTTATTTTCTGTTTTATTTTGTGTTTTAGGGCAATTGTATGTGCACATGTTCATTATTTGAGCAAGGAGATTAATGGTTTTGGAAAAGGAGATTTTAATGCCAAATAAAATAAATTATCATGTCTGTTTGTAGCTAAAATACTTCAATTTTAAGACATCTTTGATCAAGCGTAGTGGCCCACATCTGTAATTGCAGCACTTTGGGAGGCCAAGGCAGGTGGATTGCTTGAGCCAAGGAGTTCCAGATATGTCGTGGCAACATGGCAAAATCTCATCTCTAGAAAAAAATACAAAAATTAGCCGAGTGTGTTGGCACATGCTTGTAGTACCAGCTACTCTGGAAGCTGAGGTGGCAGGATCACTTGGGAAGTTGAGGTTGCAGTGATCAGTGATTGCATCGCTGCACTCCAGTCTGGGCAACAGAACAAGACCTTATATGTGAATAAATAAATAAATATTTTCATTCTCAGTGGGCACCATTGATTAACTGTCAAAATCAATCTAACTTTCATAAGCAAAGAAAAAATAAAAATGAAATAAATAATTAATATTTGTATGTCTTCCACCTCTAATTCTATAACTGATCAGATTATTAGTTTATTAGATTTCATATTAGTGGAACTTTCAGAACTTTGTTTTGAAATATACATATGTTTACTAATCAAAAATAGTCAATTTTGACACCCCAATTTTCTTACAAAACCAGTTAATTAATATTAGTATGACTCTTACTAATGGCTTAAAATAATGTAGAAATCCTATGATACTAAGAATTATTTTTTAAATATCTCTTTTTACAAAATAAATTTTAAGATAACAATCTCAATTCTTTAACTTTGATTTGTAAGACCTGTATTAACTTTTAAAATAACGTTACATATCTCTATCACACAAAGTTGTCAAAGAAATATAGTAAAAAATTTCAAATAGCAGTTCAAAAGACTTATTAGACTTTTCTGGGACACAGAAATGTTAAAGAAATCAGATATGCCAGAGGGACACATCACACTTTAAAACAAATTCTATTTATGGAAGGTAACCTATATACCATTTGTTTTTTGCTAATTTCTCACAAAACTCTAGCATCTCAATGTACTCTCAGAAAATATTTATTAACACAGGATTTTGGTTACATATTTAAACCTCAAAATTCTATTTCACAGTATACTAGCAGCTAGTCATTAACATAATGTGAAGTATCTCATATATAATTTAAACCATAGTTGTCTCAATAAATAAAAAAATACATTTATGTCTCATTTTCCTTAATTTTTTATTATGTGTGTAATTGCTTGCTTACTAATCTACATAATCCAGTATATCAGAGTCCCTGTCATTTTAGCGAATCAATATGCATTAATTCAGCTTGAATGATTAAACTAAAAGAATATCATCAAAATTTTAGGCTGTCATTTAAATATCATTTTAAAATGCATGTAGAAAATACTCAAAACATATAAATTCAAAAACCCCAAGAAGTACTAAAGAAAAAAATATAGAGACAATATTAAAATTGGTTTCCTATCACTAAGATAATTCTACAGCAATGAATTTGGGTTAAGAGTTGGAAAAGAGAACATTCAAATTTGACTACAAATATATTAATGGGAAAAACAGTAAATTCACCTATTCCTGCTGTAGAATAACCGCAAAATGCAGAAATAGTCTAGATTCAAAAATACAATAGGTTTTTTATAAAATGATTTTAGCCTCTTACTTAAAGTAGAAAACCAAAAAGGAGGTCTGGAATTTATTTCCAGTTCTGCAATTTACTCAGTGTGTGACCTTAAGTTGATACTTTTAACCTATTCTTTTTTTTCTTCATTATTATACTTTAAGTTCTGGGATATAGGTGCAAAACATTCAGGTTTGTTACACAGGTATACACGTGCCATGGTGGTTTGCTGCACCCATCAACCCATCATCTACATTAGGCATTAGTCCTAATGCTATCCCTCCCCTAGCCCCCCACCCCCACAACAGGCCCCAGTGTGTGATGTTCCCCTCCCTGTGTCCATGTGTTCTCATTGTTCAACTCCCACTTATGAGTGAGAACATGCACTGTTTGGTTTCTGTTCCTGTGTTAGTTTGCTGAGAATGATGGTTTCCAGGTGCATCCATGTCCTTGCAAAGGACGTGAACTAATCCTTTTTTATGGCTGCATAGTATTCCATGGTGTATATCTGTCAAATTTTCTTTATCCAGTCTAGCATTGATGGACATTTGTGTTGGTTCCAAGTCTTTGCTATTGCGAATAATGCTGCAATAAATACACATGTGCATATGTCTTTATAGCACAATGATTTATAATCCTTTGGGTATACACCAGTAATGGGATTGCTGGATCAAATGGTATTTCTGGTTCTAGAGCCTTGAGGAATCGCCACACTGTCTTCCACAATGGTTGAACTAGCTTACACTCCCACCAACAGTGTAAAAGCATTTCTGTTTCTCCACATCCTCTCCAGCATCTGTTATTTCCTGACTTTTTAATGATCACCATTCTAACTGGTGTGAGATGGTATCTCATTGTAGTTTTGATTTGCTTTTTTCTAATGACCAGTGATGATGAGCTTTTTATCATGTTTGTTGGCCACATAAATATCTTATTTGAGAAGGGTCTGTTCATATCCTTCACCCACTTTTTGATGTTTTTTTTCTTGTAAATTTTTTAAGTTCTTTGTAGATTCTGGATATTAGCCCTTTGTCAGATGGATAGATTTCAAAAATTTTCTCCCATTCTGTAGGTTGACTGTTCACTCTGATGATATTTTCTTTTGCTGTGCAGAAGCTCTTTAATTTAATTAGATCTCATTTATCAATTTTGACTTTTGTTGCCATTGCTTTTGGTGTTTTAGTCATGAAGTCTTTGGCCATGCCTATGTCCTGAATGGTATTGCCTAGGTTTTCTTCTAGAGTTTTTATGCTTTTAGGTCTTACATTTAAGTCTTTAATCCATCTTGACTTCATTTTTGTATAAAGTGTAAGGAAGGGGTCCAGTTTCAGTTTTCTGGATATGGCTAGCCAGTTTTCCCAACAGCATTTATTAAATAGGGAATCATTTCCCTATTGCTTGTTTTCATCAGGTTTGTCAAAGATCAAATGGTTGCAGACATGTGGCGTTATTTCTGAGGCCTCAGTTCTGTTCCATTGGTCTATATGTTTCTTTTGGTACCAGTACCATGCTGTTTTGGTTACTGTAGCCTTGTAGTATAGTTTGAAGTCAGGTAGTGTGATGCCTCCAGCTTTGTTCTTTTTTCTTAGGATTGTCTCGACTCTATAGGCTCTTTTTTGGTTCAATATAAAATTTAAAGTCGTTTTTTCTAATTCTGTGAAGAAAGTCAATGGTAGCTTGATGGGGATAGCATTGAATCTATAAATTACTTTGGGCAGTATGGCCATTTTCACAATATTGATTCTTCCTATCCATGAACATGGAATGTTTTTCCATTTGTTTGTGTCCTCTCTTATTTCCTTTAGCAGTGGTTTGTAGTTCTCCTTGAAGATGTCCTTCACATCCCTGGTAAGTTGTTTTCCTACATATTTTATTCTTTCTGTAACAATTATGAATGGGAGTTCACTCATGATTTGGCTCTGTGTTTGTCTATTATTGGTGTATAAGAATGCTTGTGATTGTTACAAATTGCTTTTGTATCCTGAGACTTTTCTGAAGTTGCTTATCAGCTTAAGGAGATTTTAGGCTGAGATGATGGGGTTTTCTAAATATACAATCATGTAATCTGCACACAGAAACAATTTGACTTCCTTTCTTGCTATTAGAATACCCTTATTTCTTTCTCTTGCTTGATTGCCCTGGCCAGAAATTCCAATAGTATGTTGAATAGGAGTGGTGAGAGAGGGCCTCCTTGTCTTATGCTAGTTTTCAGAGGGAATGGTTTCAACTTTTGCTTATTCAGTATGATATTGGCTCCGGGTTTATCATAAATAGCACTTATTATTTTGAGAAAAATTCCGTCAATACCTAGTTTATTGAGAATTTTTAGCATGAAAGGCTGTTGAATTTTTTTGAAGGCCTTTCCTGCATCTATGGAGATAATCGTGTGGTTTTTGTCATTGGTTCTCTTTATGTGATGGATTACATTTATTGATTTGCATATGTTGAACCAGCCTTCCATCCCAGGGATGGAGCCAACTTGATCATGTTGGGTAAGCTTTTTGATGTGCCACTGGATTCAGTTTGCCAGTATTTTATTGAGGATTTTTTGCATCAATGTTCATCAGGGATATTGACCTGAAATTTTCTTTTTTTTGTTATGTCTCTGCCAGGTTTTGGTATCAGGATGATGCTGGACTTATAAAATGAATTAGGGAGGAGTTCCTCTTTTTCTGTTGTTTGGAATAGTTTCAGAAGGAATGGTACCATCTCCTGTTTGTACCAATGGTAGAATTTGGCTGTGAATCTATCTAGTCTTGGGTTTTTTTGGTTGGTAGGATATTACTACCTCAATTTTACAACTTGTTATTGGTCTATTCAGGGATTCGACTTTTTACTGGTTTAGTGTTGGGAGGGTGTATGTGTCCAGGAATTTAACCATTTTTTTCTGGATTTTCTAATTTATTTGTGTAGAGGTGTTTATAGTATTCTCTAATGGTAGTTTGTATTTCTGTGGGAACAGTGGTGATATCCCCTTTATCAGTCTTTATTATGTGTATTTGATTCTTCTCTCTTTTCTTCTTTTATAGTCTGGCTAGCGATCTGCCTATTTTGTTAATCTTTTCAAAAAAGCAGCTCCTGGATTCATTGATTTTTTTGAAGTATTTTTTTTTTCATGTCTCTATCTCCTTCAGTTCTGCTCTGATCTTAGTTATTTCTTGTCTTCCGCTTGCTTTTGAATTTGTTTGCTCTTGTTTCTCTAGTTATTTTAATTGTGATATTAGGATGTTGATTTTAGATCTTTCCCACTTTCTCCTGTGGGCATTTAGTGCTATAAATTTCCCTCTAAACACTGCTTTAGCTGTGTCCAAGCGATTCTGGTACGTTGTGTCTTTGTTCTCATTGGTTTCAAATAACTTATTTACTTCTGCCTTGATTTTGTTATTTACCCAGTAGTCATTCAGGGGCAGGTTGTTCAGTTTCTACATAATTGTGCAGTTTTGAGTGAGTTTGTTAATCCTGAGCTCTAATTTGATTGCACTGGGGTCTGACAGAGTGTTTGTTATGATTTCCATTCTTTTTCATTTGCTGAGGAGTGTTTTACTTCCAATTATGTGGTCGATTTTAGAATAAGTGCAATGTGATGCTGAGAAAAATGTATATTCCCTTGATTTGGGGTGGAGAGTTCTTTAGATGTCTATTAGGTCCACCTGGTCCAGAGCTCAGTTCAAGTCCTGGATATCCTTGTTAATTTTCTGTCTTGTTGATCTGTCTAATATTGACAGTGGGGTGCTAAAGTCTCCTACTATTATTATGTGGGGGTCTATGTCTCTTTGTAGGTATCTAAGAACTTGCTTTATGAATCTGGGTGCTCCTGTATTGGGTGCATGTATATTTAGGATAGTTAGCTCTTCTCGTTGCATTGATCACTTTACCATTATGTAATGACCTTCTTTGTCTTTTTTTTTATCTCTGTTGGTTTAAAGTCTGTTTTATCAGAGACTAGGATTGCAACCACTGCCTTTTTTTTTCTTTTCATTTGCTTGGTAAATCCTCCTCCATCCCTTTATTTTTAGCCTATGTGTGTCTTTGCACATGAGATGGGTCTACAGAATACAGCTCACCAATGGGTCTTGACTCTTTATCCAATTTGCCAGTCTGTATCTTTTAATTGGGGCATTTAGCCCATTTACATTTAAGATTAGTGTTGTTTTGTGTGAATTTGATCCTTTCATTATGATGCTAGCTGGTTATTTTGCCCATTAGTTGACTCAGTTTCTTCATAGTGTTGATGGTCTTTAAAATTTGGTATGTTTTTGCAGTGGCTGGTACCAGTTTTTCCTTTCCATATTTACTGCTTTCTTTATGAGCTCTTGTAAAGCAGGCCTGGTGGTGAAAAAATCTCTCAGCATTTGCTTATCTGTAAAGGAATTTATTTCTCATTCACTTATGAAGCTTAGTTTGACTGGATAAGAAATTCTGGGTTGAAAATTATTTTCTTTAAGAATGTTCAATAATGGCCCCCACTATCTTCTGGCTTGTAAGGTTTCTGGAGACAGATCCACTGTTAGTCTGATGGTCTTCCCTTTGTGGGTAACCCGGCCTTTCTCTCTGGCTGCCCTTAACACTTTTTCCTTCATTTCAACATTGGTGAATCTGACTATTATGTGTTCTCTGTATTTCCTGAATTTGAATGTTGGCCTGTCTTGCTAGCTTGGGGAAGTTCTCCTGGATAATATCCTGAAGAGTGTTTTCCAACTTGATTCCATTTTCCCCATCACTTTCAGGTACACCAATCAAGCATAGGGTTTGGTCTTTTCACGTAGTCCCATATTTCTTGAAGGCTTTGTTTGTTCCTTTTCATTCTTTTTTCTCTAATATTGTCTTCATACTTTATTTCATTAAGTGGATCTTCAATCTCTGATATCTTTTCTTCTGCTTGATGGATTCCACTATTGACACTTGTATATTCTTCAAGAAGTTCTCGTGCTGTGTTTTTCAGCTCCATCAGGTCATTTATGTTCTTCTCTAAACTGGTTATTCTAGTTAGCCTTTCCTCTAACTTTTTTCAAGGTTCTTAGCTTCCTTGCATTGGATTAGAACATGCTTCTTTAACTTGAAGGAGTTTCTTATTACCCAACTTCTGAAGCATACTTCTGTCAGTTCATCAAACTCATTTTCTGTCCAGTTTTGTTCCCTTGCTGGAGAGGAGTTGTGATCCTTTGGAGGAGAAGAGGCATTCTGGTTTTTGGAATTTTCAGCCTTTTTGTGCTGGATTTTCCTCATCTTCATGGATTTATCTACCTTTGGTCTTTGATGTTCGTGACTTTCAGATGGGGTTCTTCTGTGGATGTCCTATTTGTTTATGCTATTCCTTTCTCTTTGTTAGTTTTCCATCTAACAGTCAAGCCCCTCTGCTGCAGGTCTGCTGGAGTTTGCTGGAGGTCCACTTCAAACCCTCTTTGGCCAGGTATCACCAGCGGAGGCTGCAGAACAGCAAAGATTGCTGCCTCGATCTTTCTATGGAACCTTTGTCCCAGAGGGGCACCTGCCAGATGCCAGCCAGAGTTCTCCTGTATGAGGTGTCTATTGACCCCTGCTGGTAAGTGTCTTCCAGTCAGGAGACACTGGCACCAAGGACCCACTTGAGGAGGCAGTCTGTCCATTAGCAGAGGTTCAGCACTGTGCTGGGAGATCCGCTGCTCTCTTCAGAGCCAGCAGGCTGGAATGTTTAAGTCTGTTGAAGCTGCGCCCACAGATGCCCCTTCCCCTAGGTGCTCTGTCCTAGGGAGATGGGTGTTTTATTTATAAGGCCCTGAATAGGGCTGCTGCCTTTCTTTCAGAGATGCCATGCCCAGAGAGGATGAATCTAGAGAGGCAGTCTGGCTACAGCGGCTTTGCTGAGCTGCAGTGTGCTCTGCCCAGTTGGAGCTTCCCAGAGGCTTTGTTTACACTGTGAGGGGAAAACCACCTACTCAAGCCTCAATAATGGTGGACACCCCTCTCCATACCAAGCTCGAGTGTCCCAGGTCAACTTCAGACTGCTGTGCTGGCAGCAAGAATTTCAAGCCAGTGGATCTTAGCTTGCTGGGCTTTGTGGGGGTGGGATCCACTGAGCCAGACCACTTAGTTCCCTGGCTTTGGTCCCCTTTCCAGAGGAGTGAATGGTTCTGTCTTGCTGGCATTCCAGGCACCACTGGTGTATGGAAAAACAAAACAAAACAAAACAAAACAAAACAAAACAAAACAAAACAAAACAAAAAACCTCCAGCAGCTAGCTCGGTGTCTGCCCAAACAGGAGCCCAGTTTTGTGCTTGAAACCCAGGGCCCTGGTGGCATAGGCACCCAATGGAATCTCCTGTTCTGCGGGTTGCGAAGACCATGGGAAAAGCATAGTATCTGGGCTGGAATGCACCGTTCCTCATGGCACAGTCCCTCATGGCTTCCTTTACCTAGGGGAAGGAGTTCCCTGACCCTTCACTTCCTGGTTGAGGTGACACACGATTCTGCTTCGGCTCAGCCTCCGTGAGCTGAACCCACTGTCTAACCTGTCCCAGTGTGATGAAACAGGTACCTCAGTTGGAAATGCAGAAATCATACACCTTCTGGGTTAATTTTGCTGGGTCCCAGCTACAGACCGTGCTGTTCCTATTCAGATATCTTGCCAGCCACCCAACTTATTCTTTAAAGAAAGGCATTCCTTATCTTTTACTTCTCAACATGATCTTTTGTCACATGAGATTCTTTGATGTTATATTTAAGTTTAGCATCTATTGTAGGATCAGTTTCAATGCTTTCAGTCAACTTGAATCTTATCTGTATATCACTTATTGAATAAGAGACTTAGTTTAAGCATTCTCCACCATGAAATTTGTTCCTAGAAGTTGTGAATGGGTCATTTTTATGACTGCTCTCAGGCAAGCAGTCTATGATTGAACACATTTCAGCCTATTATATTTTATAAGAAAGATACTAATCTCATGAATAAGAGATTGTTTAGACTGTATAGGTCTCCGTATGAATTTAACACTCTTATTCAGTATGGTAATAGTCCATTTCCTTTTTTGTTTAAATATAGATTAATAAAGTAGAATTTTCAGACTTTGACATTCATCTCAGGGCTAGAGATGGTTTGAACCACTGAAAAATATTTCACAAATATCCTACCTTGGCCTAATCTAAAATTCAACTCAATAACTCTAATACATTTAAGTTGTTAATACACTGTGTTGAGGAAGGGATTCTAGTAGAAAGCATATTAAAGATTTAAAAAATTAACTGTAATATAAGTGATGAATATGATAAACCAGGAAAGTAATTATAAAAATATTTTCAAGATTTGGGCCCTTGAACTTCCCCAAACCCGGACAACTGGAGTAGAATACAAGGTATAAGGTTTCTTTATATCACAGAAGGTATAAAAATATGTTAATAAATGTAAATATTGTTTGGTGTTAAGATCAAAATCAAAACTGACTTTACTAATGGAATTTCAAACCCCTGCATATTTAGAACTTAATCTAAAATTGATAGAATACCTTTTGCAGGGATTATTTACAATATCTATGTTTTCAGTCACTATTTTTTTAAGTAGACATGAATCTTTGGGGTTTCTAGAAAACTAAATCAAAAGTCTGCTGATTTTAAAAATATCATTAAGAGACTTAGCTTACACAAGAACAACTGGAAGAGAAAACCATGATTTTTTTTTCATAATCAAGTGAATACAATTACTGCAAGAATGGCCTTTCCTCTGCTTCTTATAGAGGCCTTTTCTCTACTTCCCCTTTTAAAGGGAAGAGTCTTAATTTGTCTTCTGAATTCCATCACCTTTCACTTACATCAGTGTGTAGTATCTACAAGATTCGTCCTTTTTCCCTGCAACTTTATCTTCACTCTATTAGATTATTTTCATGACCATATGAGTATGCTCTTGCCCATTTTGTTAAATCAAGTGAAACACAGCCCAAACCAACTAAATCAAACCAACACAAATCCAAAGCACAAATACACAAAGAAAGTCTTTCCATCCCACAAACTATGTCCCAGTAAAATTCTGATAAAAGTTATAGGTATCTAATATCTTTACTTAGTTATCATTGATTATTACTTTGCAAACTCAAACTAGATTTATGTCTTCAGTCCTGCACTGAAAGTGTTTTTAATCATGCCCTTCCTGATTCCTCTTCCACCAAGTCCTACTCGTTGAAATTACCTATAAATTGTGGACTCAAATAGTCAATTTTTACCTTAAAAACAATGTTACTAGGATTATTATGGGATGGCACTGCATCTACAGATCAATTTGGAAATAATTTAAAAATCTTTAAATATTTTGGATTTTCCAATAGATGAAACGTGACAGAACTTTTCATTTATTTATTTCAAATTAGCTTATGCTTAGTATCACTACGATAATTTTTTTTTACCTTTTACTTTCCGATTGTTTGCTGGTTTTATATAAAATTGACAAATTTTTTTACAATAAATTTGATTCCTCTGATCTTTTACATATCACTTTTAGTAGTTTTGTGTGGTGCCTATGGTTTCTATGTAAACAACTATATATGTAATGCATTTTTCCTTCACCATTTTTATGCTTTCATTCATTTTTCTAAGATATTCAAGGCATTGAGTTACCCTTGCTTTCTTATTACTCTTAAGGTGACTATATTTCAAAGTTTATTATTAAGTTTCATGCTTAATGGGTCCTCTATCAGTTTAAGGTGGTTTCTTTTGAATCTTAGTTTGCTACAAGTTTTAATCATGAAGGGTTATTTGAACTTGTAAACTGTTTCTAGATCTATTTAAATTATCCTAATGATTCTCTCCTTTATTCCACTAAAATATACATTATACTGAATATTCTTGGATGTAAAATCAACTTTGCATTTGTAAAATAAATAACAATTGCTTATATTTATATATTCCTGAATTAGATTTGCCAACAAATCATTGTATGTTCTTGAGAGACTGTGAAAACTTGTGCTGGTTCTGAGATTTTGCACCGCAGGTACTTGCAAGCAAACAAGTTAGCTCATCAATACTGGCAAAAGGCAAAGACTCCTAGGCCCAGCATAATGTGCTTTTAATCATAGCCAGAGTTTTATGTTCATTGGTATCAGTTCTCCATGCCCTCTGCATAGAGGTCAGCATCAATATTTGCACATACAGTTGGTTGTGTTCATTATAGGTAAATGGAGTTTGGAGTATTCACTGTTTTGTCTGCTATCTGATCTGGGTGTTATATAACCCATCTCTGAGGCTATTCCCTGCAAACAACAATGAGAGATGGTCTTGGTAGAGAGTGTTCAGAGCTTTACATTTTGGGCATGAGCAGTAAAAACATGTATGAATGCTAAGGGCCAATAGAAGATTGCCTCTTGCAACAGGGATATTGTCTATAATAGTATGTATCATCATTATCATTGTAATCTTATTGCTTGGTTTTCTTATCAAGATCACTGTGGCCTCATAAAATAAGTTGAGTAATATTTTCTACTTCTGTATTTTCTAAAATACTCTGTGAAATATTGCATTTTCACTTCTTTAAATGTCTGACAAAAATTATCTGGTAATTATGGGGGTATCAGATTATGTAATTCATATTGTTAGTGTTTGTATATTTTACCTTTAAGAAATAAGATTTACATTTCTTACTTTGGTTTCTACATTGTTTATTAATTTCCAAACATATTGAATTTCCAAGGTGTCATTGTACTTTAATTCCAATTGTGGTAAAAAATGTACTTTTTTATTCAATATTTTTAAAAACTTGAGAGTATTTCATGAGCTCAAATTGTGTCCACCTTATTGACTTTATCCCATATCTTCAAAATACTGTAGTTTTTTTCTATATTTGCTGGATATTATGTCTATAAATATGAATTATACAAATTGTTCCATAATATTTTTCATTTGTTAATGTGATTAGAATCATCTATGTCATTTTTTAAAATTGCCTATTGATTGCTAAGAGATGTTATTTCTACAATATGATTGAAAATGTGTTTATATCCTTTGGTTGTAATAGTTTTACTTCAGATATTTTGAAGGTCTACTACATTTATATACATTTATGATTCTCATTTCATCCTAATGAATTTTCACTTCTATCTTTCTGCCATATTTCTTGTTATCTCTGAAACAGTCTTCTAACTACTGTACACCATATCAACTAGAGCCTACACTTATTCTCTTTTATGTCATATTAATATAGCAACATAGGCCTTCCTATATTCATGAATTGCTAGGTATGCTATTTTACAGGAATTTATTTTCAAACTACTTTCTGTAATATTTAAAATGTTTCACTTGAAGATTGCCTATATTTATTTTACCTTTCAGATTATTGTAATAATTTATATTTTTTAGTTATATCTTGTCTGCTAACAGTTAATCATCAATGTAGTTGGGTATATTATTTTATTTTTATTCTCTGTTTATGCCTCATTTTTATTTCTGTGCTATTTCTTTCCTATGTTTTTGGAGACATACTAGTTGAATTTCTTTTATAAATATATTATCTATAATATGTATATATTTATAAATATGTATAATTTATATTTTATATATATATATATATATATATATTTTTTTTTTTTTTTTTTTTTTTTTTGAGACAGAGTCTCACTCTGTCACCCAGGCTGGAGTGCAGTGGTGCCATCTCAGCAACCTCTGCCTCCCTTGTTCAAGCAATTCTCCTTACTCAGCCTCTCCAGTAGCTGGGATTACAGGTATGCACCACCACACCTGGCTAATTTTTGTATTTTTAGTAGAGACGGGTTTTCACAATGTTGGCCAGGCTGGTCTCAAACCCTTGACATTACGTGATCCACCTGCCTCAGCCTCCCAAAGTGCTGGGATTACAGGTGTGAGCCACTACACCTGGCCTATAATTATAAATTTTCCATTAACTCTTTGAATTGTTTTCATTGTATGTATAGATAATGATATGATATATTGACCTAGTTATATGTAGTGAAATAATAGCTATAGTCAAGAAAATGAACATACTCAATTGTTAGCGTTTTTTGTTGTAAATCTACACCTAAAATCTACTCTTTTAGCAAAAGTCCCAAATGCAGTACAATGTTATTAGGCATAGTCATCAGGTGGTATATAAGATTTCTAGAATTACTCATCCTGCATATCTGCAACCTTGTATCATTTGACATATATTTCTCCCTGCCCCACCACACCACTAGTAACCACTATTTTATCCTCAATCTCTTTTTAGGTAAACTGTTTTGAATGTTATTAGAATTTGTTTTAGTGATTACTTTACACATAATTCATTTTTCACAGTCTACAATAGACAGTATTTTACCACTTTGTATAAAAATATAGAAACTTTGTATAGGTCTTATTACTCTCCACCTTTTGTGCTGTAGGTATGTATTACACATATATACATAATAATCCATGTGAGAAAATGTTATACATTTTTATTTTAAATTAAATATTAGTTTTGGGAATTCAGAGTGTCTCAAAATCATAATTTTTATCTAAAAATATATTTTGATTTTTCTATTTTGCATTCTTCCCTGATGATCTGAATTTCCATGTAGTGTCCTTTTTCTTTAGGTATTTTTTTTGTAGCGTAGGCTTGCACAACACAATATTGTTAGACTTTGATTATTTTTTATTTGCTTAATTTTATTTTTTCTTCTGTTTTAATCGCTATCCACTTACAAGATTTCCCTCAGCATCTGCTCATATGTGATCAGTCTCCAGGCCCTTTATGTAGTAGGCTTTCTATTATTTTGTCTATTTTTTATAGTTTTATGTTTGTTTTATCTGCATAGTTCAGTTGTGGGGGAGACTACTCAGACACTCATAACTGCTATGTCTCAACTTTATTTCTTAGGATTTTTGTTGTTGTTGTTGAAGATAAAGTTGATATTTGAGGTGTCCCATTTGTTTTATTTTGCCTTACACATTAAATATATTGTTTCATTTTCTTCTGGATTTATATATTTCTCAAGAAAAGTTAGCATTTACTTAATGTGTTGTTCTGTTCCACTGTGCATAATACGTATTTTTATGTTGAATATTTCAAGATTTTCTCTAAGTTTTGGTTTTAAGATTTTTTTATTATAATGTGCATAGGTGTGATTTTCTTCATATTTCAAAAATCATTATATTTAAACAATTTGTTGTGTAAACTAATCCTTACTCTTGAAACCTCAATTTTAGATCTAAATAATTGAAGAAGGTGATCTCTATGAACTCTAGTAAGATAATATCAGCTAACAAAGAGGAAAATGAACAGAGATTGTACATTATTCTCTGACTTGGCTGAATATTTAAAGTTTGGAAAACAAATATGAGCAGATCCCTCATGACTTGGTGCTGTCTTCAAAACAGTAAGTTGTCATGAGATGTTAGTCATTTAAATGTGTGTGGCACCGTCCCACTCTCTGTCCCTCGTCCCTGTTTTCAGCATGCGAAGTGCCTGCTCCTGCTTTGATTTCCGCCATGACTGAAAGCTCTCCAAAGCTTCACCAGAAGCTGAGCATATGCCAGCAGCATGCTTCCTGTAAAGCTTGCGGAACTCTAAGTCAATTAAACCTCTTTTTTGAAAATAAATGTCCCAGTCTCAGGTATTTCTTTATAGCAAGGCAAGAACAGCCTAATACAAGAGAAAGACATTTTTAAAATCTGATTGTAAAATATAATAATTCCTCTGGAGCTATTAATTCTCTGTATTTCTCAACTAATATTTCAGCTTTTATAGCTGAACCTTATTTTTGCTTCCTGGACCAAAATGTCTGAATGTTAAGACTTACACTTATCAACTAGCATTATCTTCTACAATTATTGTTTTTAATGATTATATATACTTTGTCACGCATGTAATTTTACCACCCCTTCCCACTAAAAATGTTCTTGGTTGATTGCCAGATAAGTTAGTATCCTAAAATACTAAAAAGCTAGACCAGTGATTTGACATCAATGGTGTGACAGAAAAAAATTCCAAAATATTTTAATATTGGTTGTTATTAAAGTTTTCATTAAAATGTTTTATTGTATTTTTGAATAGATCTCTCTTGGCTACAATTAATAAACTATGTAGAGAGGCTAAGTATTAAATATTTATATTCATGAATCTTATTAGTATATATTTAGCTTAGCTCTAAATTTCCTTAGCAAATAATTGGAAGATTATCAAAAGATATAACATGTAAATGTGCAAAAGAAGAATTTAAGGGAGGCCAGTATATATAAAAGCAAATCCAAGCTCACTGACAGCAGAGAAGTGAACATAGAGCGAAAAAAACACAATATTCCTGTTTTGACCTTAAGTATTCTCACCGCAAAAAATGGTTAAGTATGAGATGTGAGTTAAATAGGTCAATTTTGCTGTTCCACAATGTATACATATTTCAAAACATCATTTTGTGCATGATAAATATATACAGCATTTCAATTAAAAATAGATAAATCAAAGTGGAAGTAAATTAAGATTTTCATTATAATGAAAAGAACATGGCCGCGCGCAGTGGCTCATGCCTGTAATCCCAGTACTCTGGGAGGCTGAGGCGGGTGGATCACCTGAGGTCGGGAGTTCAAGACCAGCCTGACCAACATGCAGAAAATTAGCCAAGCATGGTGGTGCACACCTGTAATCACAGCTACTCGGGAGGCTGAACTAGGAGAATCACTTGAACCTGGGAGGCAGAGGTTGTGGTGAGCCAAGATTGTGCCATTGCACTCCAGCCTAGACAACAAGAATGAAACTCTGCCCTCCCCCCCAAAAAAAAATATATATATAATATATTTTGATGAATTATGGTATAATCAAATGATATGTTATAATTAAGAAGATAGCTGTATTTGATTGTAGAATTTTTTTAATTTATTTTTTTTTTTATTATTCTACTTTAAGTTCTAGGGTACATGTGCATAACGTGCAGGTTTGTTACATATGTATACTTGTGCCATGTTGGTGTGCTGCAACCATCAACTCGTCATTTACATCAGGTATAACTCTCAATGCAATCCCTCCCCCCTTCCCCCTCCCCCCTCCCCATAATAGGCCCGGGTGTGTGATGTTCCCCTTCCTGAGTCCAAGTGATCTCATTGTTCAGTTCCCACCTATGAGTGAGAACATGCGGTGTTTGGTTTTCTGTTCTTGCGATAGTTTGCTGAGAATGATGGTTTCCAGCTGCATCCATGTCCCTACAAAGGACACAAACTCATCCTTTTTTATGGCTGCATAGTATTCCATGGTGTATATGTGCCACATTTTCTTAATCCAGTCTGTCACTGGTGGACATTTGGGTTGATTCCAAGTCTTTGCTATTGTGAATAGTGCTGCAATGAACATACATGTGCATGTGTCTTTATAGCAGCATGATTTATAATCCTTTGGGTATATACCCAGTAATGGGATGGCTGGGTCATATGGTACTTCTAGTTCTAGATCCTTGAGGAATCGCCACACTGCTTTCCATAATGGTTGAACTAGTTTACAATCCCACCAACAGTGTAAAAGTGTTCCTATTTCTCCACATCCTCTCCAGCACCTGTTGTTTCCTGACTTTTTAATGATTGTCATTCTAACTGGTGTGAGATGGTATCTCATTGTAGTTTTGATTTGCATTTCTCTGATGGCCAGTGATGATGAGCATTTTTTCATGTGTCTGTTGGCTATATGCATGTCTTCTTTTGAGAAATGTCTGTTCATATCCTTTGCCCACTTTTTGATGGGGTTGTTTGTTTTTTTCTTGTATATTTGTCTGAGTTCCTTGTAGGTTCTGAATATTAGCCCTTTGTCACATGAGTAGATTGCAAAAATTTTCTCCCATTCTGTAGGTTGTCTGTTCACTTTGATGTTAGTTTCTTTTGTTGTGCAGAAGTTCTTTAGTTTAACTAGATCCCATTTGTCAATCTTGGCTTTTGTTGCCATTGCTTTTGGTGTTTTAGACATGAAGTCCTTGCCCATGCCTATGTCCTGAATGGTACTACCTAGATTTTCTTCTAGGGTTTTTATGGTATTAGGTCTAACATTTAAGTCTCTAATCCATCTTGAATTAATTTTCGTATAAGGGGTAAGGAAAGGATCCAGTTTCAGCTTTCTACTTATGGCTAGCCAATTTTCCCAGCACCATTTATTAAATAGGGACTCTTTTCCCCATTTCTTGTTTTTCTCAGGATTGTCAAAGATCAGATGGCTGTAGATGTGTGGTATTATTTCTGAGGACTCTGTTCTGTTCCATTGGTCTATATCTCTGTTTTGGTATTAGTACCATGCTGTTTTGGTTACTATAGCCTTGTAGTATAGTTTGAAGTCAGGTAGCGTGATGCCTCCAGCTTTGTTCTTTTGACTTAGGATTGTCTTTACAATGCAGGGCTCTTTTTTGGTTCCATATGAACTTTAAAGCAGTTTTTTCCAATTCTGTGAAGAAACTCATTGGTAGCTTGATGGGGATGGCATTGAATCTATAAATTACCTTAGACAGTACTGCCATTTTCATTATACTGATTCTTCCTATCCATGAGCATGGTATGTTCTTCCATTTGTTTGTGTCCTCTTTGATTTCACTGAGCAGTGGTTTGTAGTTCTCCTTGAAGAGCTCCTTTCCATCCCTTGTAAGTTGGATTCCTAGGTATTTTATTCTCTTTGAAGCAATTGTGAATGGAAGTTCATTCATGATTTGTCTCTCTGTTTGTCTGTTACTGGTGTAGAAAATTAAACATTCTCAGGCAGACCAGGCAATTGTATAAGAAAAATAATTTGTGGTCAATGAATTAAGCAATACTATGTTATAATATATGTGATATCAATGTTTATGACACATCATTGCTTTATAAATGGATATATGTAAAAATTATATACATATGCAATAATATGTACATATTAAATACATATATATCTTTTTGAAGGTATACAAAAACTTTGAATAAATGCATATGTAATGTGTATACAAAGCTTTTCAGAATGTATCCCGACATAACTGTATAGTCAAATTAGTGTTAAAATCAAATCAAAATCATAATGAGAACATATATTTTGATTAATTACTGTACAATTAAATGACCGATTATACTAAGCTTTCAAAACTAACAGTTTTGAAGAATCCATAGTATCACAAATCTGTATTCATAATATATAGATAAGTAATTTAAAAACTGATTGTAATATTTAATAAAATAGTAGTAGTTATGGATGTGTGGTAAATACTTAAAAGTTATTTCTGAGTTTAGGATAATTAACATGCCTTCCTTGTTATCAAAGTAAATGAGGTAATTTAAAATTAGACATTGGGGAGTGCAATTATATAGGTAATTTAATTTCAGCTAATAATAAAATAAGTAATTAGAAAGACTAGCTTAGAATTAAAAAGTGAAATAATGTAAAACATACATATTAACATATTTTTCCCCAAGTTATCTTATATCATGTGTATTCATTTTTGCATTGTGAATGTATTAGGGCAAAATGCAAGCATTAAATAATTTATTATATATAATAAATTATATATGAAATATATAAAATAATTTAATGCTAATTCAAAAATATTTATTAACCATCATAATTAATAACTTCTGAATTAGCCCCAGAAGACAATAAAACTTATAGAACTCACTTTATTTAATACTAAGAAAATCATCTCCCAGATTTATGTGGAAAAGATGCAGAATTTGTATAACAATATCTACAGTTCATTTAATTAATCAGTAGTTACTATATCTTATGTGCTAGTTACTGATTATGCAGTAGTAGAAAAAGATCTAGAGTCTCAGTTTTTAAGAAGTTTAATTTGTAAATGGAGATTCAGATCAGAAAACCCAAGTAAATATACTTAATATATTTCATATTTTGAAAGGTGCTATAAAATAATCAATACAAGGAAATAAAAATAATATACATAGATGGAGTGAAGTGAGGACATGATATATGACAGGTTGGTGAAGAATAGCTCCTTTGAAGATTTGGTAGTTGAAAATAAGATGCAAATACTTGTTTTACTTTTCTAACTAAAAACAACAAAACACTATATCATAGAGAGAGTGAAACAAAGTAAAGTTGTCTGGCAGAGTTGTATACCACATTAATAAATAATTTATAAGTATCATGAGAATGTGTCACTTTAAGTACTGCCAACTGGTAAGAAAAGTCAAATTCAACAATTTTTAAAAAAATAAGGTTTTGATATATTATTTTACATATGTAGAGGTAAGATTATAAAGTCCAATTGGAAATAAGTGTTTTTGACTACTTAACAATTAATTTAAAATTTTCATCCAAAAAATGTCGGATCCACTCAATCTCAGATCTCAGTGTGAAGATGTATTCTGATTCTGAGCAGACAAAAAGAGGTTGCCAGGTCTGGTCTTGAATTTTCCTCAATTTTTCAGTAATTTTTATGAGAATTTGTAGGATATATTTATCATACTTTCTCATAAAATTTGATTACAGAAAAAAGACAGTGTGTTGACCATTTAAACCAATAATAATGTGAAATATTAGTAAAAATAATAAAATTTGAAACAGTGGAAATGAGCAGCACTAGATTTCATGGGAATATTAAAAGCTCAGATATTTTGAAGCTGAGGGTAATTACTTTATTTGAGTGTAGTTTAATCCCCGTATGTCAATTGCTTTTGCCCAACATAACTCTAACATTAGTTACTAAAGATAAGATAGGGAGATACTGTAGATATGCCACGAATTAAGTAAATGATAACTGCTTTAATAGATACTTGAAATCTCAAAGGTTTAACATAAAAATATTTTAGGCATAGGTCAAATTTCAGTGGGGTGTTCCTGGTCATACTGTTTCTCAGTGTGATTACTCAAGGGCCCAGGCTCTTCATACTTCTGGTTCCACCTTGTACAAGCTATCTCTGTTAAGCCCACTGTAGGAAGACATGGAGAGTGTTTGTACCTAGCATACATGATTTCCCCATACATTTCATTGGCTCAAATGCTTAATCACTCCAGCTGCAAAGGGGGTCATGACATATATACTGTAGATGTGTGCTAAATAGGAAAAGTATATTTAAACACTTGGCATGTTCTGCCATATTCCTGTTTATATATCATTTAGTACTCAAAAGAATGTATTACAAGGAATAATATTGATTATGACATTTATTATAAGAATTTGACTTAAATTATTATTTTAACAATTGAAAAGCCGATCATTTCTTCTGTGTCTTTTGCTGTCCTGAAGTCAGCCAATCAGTAAGTTGAGAAGTAAAGATGAGTATTAAGTTGGGGAGAGCAATGGGAAACTGAAACAAGTGAGAACAAGGTAGAATTCACGTTCTTTTCAAACCATCACCAAAACTACAATTTTGAAGATACTGGTTACTTGAAAGAGAAACTGGCCTCCAGCTGATACCTGGCTCTGAAAGGACTGATCAGAAAGATCTAGAGGTGCTGTGGGCCCAGCTGCTCCCTCACATCAAAAACAAGAGTTGTCAACTAATTTTTAAAATAAATAAAATTTGTTACACAGATAATTGAAGAAATATCCCTTATGTCTTTGGGCTTAAAATTCCATTAGATTTTGCATCCAACTCAAACTCAGAATCTCCAGTAGGTGCACAGTCTTACTCCAGTTTCTTGTTCAAGGCCTGTAAACAAAATTATATGTTATTTACTCACAATGGACTCTGCTAAATTACCGGGAAGACAATGGCAAGGATGGCTAATCAAAGACAAAATAACACACAATAAACACTTTTACTTGGACGTGGAGAGAAATGCCATCATACCGCTGTCTCCAGGCCAAAGCAATTTTAAATTTGAGAAATCATATATTTTAAGGAAGTTGATGCAAGTTTCTTCAATCTTCTCTCTGAGGGAAATCTCGGATCCTTTCCTTGATGTTCCTTACCCCGATACTCAAGTCTGTTCTTCTCTATATATTATTCTCCATGGCTTCACCTGAAGTGGAAGTTGGGGAATATGCTTTCCTTTGATCCCTATTTAGACTTTATGCTGTTCTCAGAGAATTACTGTTATGAAGGTTTTATCAGTTCTCAACTTTCTGAGCAGAGGGCTAGGATTTTAGATTGCTTATCTATATAATTCCTTGATGCACAAGTTCTGTGCAACAAGCAACCACATACAGATATCATTATCTGACCAGAAATGCCAGGTATATTATATATCTTTGTTTCTTCTCTCTCATGTCATTTTCATCAATTTAATGACATTTTTTGAAACTATCTGAAAGGGAGCTTTCTTAATCTGAAGTTGGATACAAAGTTGATTTACTTTATCTAACTCTAAGAAGTTTCACAAAGCTTTTATTTCCCAAAGTCTTTTTAAAGTGTTGTTGTTATAGTCATTTGATTATTTCACTTTTTGGCTTTAAGGGCAGTCAGACTTTTCAAGCTAAAATGCCTTTGATTTTAAAATATCTCTATTCCTTGCTCTCCACTTGAAAAACATAATCATCTTTCCTAAGTTGGTTTAATTGTAATGATAGATTAAGTATTCAATAGTAGCTAAAACATTTCAGATTACTTTCAACAATTTCTGCTAGTGATACAGCCTCAGTAAACACATTGTTTGCCTTGAAAATCATTACAGGACATAGTTTTGCCAACCGTTGATAAAGTATAAGAAAAATCTCTATCCTTGCATCCAGAAATATTTGTTCTGTTGCCTGCTTCCTCCAGTATACTAAACCAATGGTACTAATCTACCAAGAAAGCACCTCAATATTAGCATCAATTTCTGTATTAATTACACAAATTTTTACAGATAAATTTTAAAATCTTAATGACTTAACCCTTCAAATGTCATATTTGCGTCTCATAACAGTTCAGTGGAAGAGTTATTGGTAGGGTGGCTTTTTCTAAGCAGTGATTAAGTGGCTAAAACTTCTTTAATCCTGCTGGTCCACAACCTTCAATGTGTTGCACTAAGACCTTCTGCTCAACAGCATTTAAGAAAGAGGTATCAGCAGTTTCTTTGGCTAGGCATCTGCTCAATGGATGTGATTATTTTTGTTGTTCTGCCATTTGCTAACACCCTATGGTCTTTGATAGATCCTCTCCATTTTATTGATAGATATAGAGAAAAAGACTGAAAGGCACAAGCTGTACATTTTAATGGGCCAGGTGTGAAGGAGGGAAGAGCTTCTGCTTCAATTCAATTGATGCAAACCCAGTTACATGGCCACACTGAACTACAAGGGAACCTGAGAAATTGATTGGAATAAAATGCCCAGGTTGAAAATAAACAAGTTTTAGTAAGTACATGGTAATCTCTAATAGAGAATACAGAATGAATTGTTTGATGACCATCTAGTTCTAAATAAAAGAGGAGAGTCATACAATATAAATGTTGTTATAGTATGTTGATAGTTACGTTAGACTCACAGCTGAAAACCCTTTTCTTGGAGACAATTAGTTCCATAAGCATGTTGAGAAGGTGCTCTGAATCATCAATTCAGTCTTAAAGGCAGTGAGATCTGTGTGCAGTAATTGAGTCAACTGTTGCCCACAACTGCAAGCTATTACTCTTATGGTAACCAAGAAACAGGTGGTCTCACAGGGCTGATTGGATCCTTCCAAAAATGCTTCAGAGAGACAGTTTTATGTGTCACTAATCAACCTCAAAAATGACTGGTAAGATTTTTCCTACGGGGTTATTCCCTCTTGTGTGATATCACTACAGGAGCCTTACTCTTAGAATTGCTTGATGATGAATCATTCTGTAATTTCTTTTCCTCTTATATATGATATGGTTGCACTTGGGCCAGTGAAAGGCATTGCTTTGTGGTTTCAGGTGCTAATCATTTCCAAAACAGATGTTAGGCAAAAGACAAACTCAGTGAGAAAAAGTTGATAATACTTTATTGCCCAGATTTTACATCCTCCCCCAATTCCATTTACAGGTAATATGTAAGCTATGATCAGATATCTATAAATGGAATTATAAGATAATAAAACGGATCAGCTTTGTTCATGCATCACTCTTGAAATAAAATATGAACAGAATTCTATAAGCTGATCAGATGAATAGATCTGTGCTCTAATGAGTACAACTCTTTGAATACCTTACAACTCTTATGTTGATAAGATCAATTTCCTTATCACCTGAATAAACATTGTGTCCAGATAGACTCTGCACTATTAACAAGTTATCTATGAATATTTCATTAATTCCAGCATGACTCATGGTATATAAACAGTATCATTTGATATCAGTCACAGTGGCCATCTTTAATCCCTAGAACACTAGTCGGTAAGATCGGCATACATAAACAAATCCTATTCTCCAATTTTAGAGATTACTTAGTTGAATTGTAATGTATTCTATATATTTTTCATAAAGGAATAGACCAAGTATAAGTAACCTGATAAATCTGTAAATTGTTTTGTCTTCTATCTTAAGCTTATGCCATAGTTCAACGTAGAAACACCATGCTGTATTTAATAAGCACCTTATTAAAATGAATTATAGTTGTTTCCTTGTCACCTATGTAAAGACTGCAATATTAATACTACAAATTTTAGTTTATAATAACATCACTGTAATTGTCATATCACTTTATGCATGAATGTAACACTAATTATTAGGAATCTACAATTGTTCTTATTAACTTGAAAATTTTTTGCCTTTGAAAATCTAAGTATAATTAATTTGTATAATTAATATTTTAAAACTACAGGTAGTTGGTATACTGCATCGATTATAGTAATAGTGTATTAATATTGGGTGCTTTAAGAGTCAGAATGTCAAAAGGCACAAAGTAAGGTTTTCAGTTAATTGCCATACAGTGTCTCTCATGGAATACAATAAACTTGGAGGTTTTATCAACCAATTACATAAGAACTACAACTCCAATATTTATAAGCTAGAATTATTTAGAAGATAAATATTGCGTAAGGGTAAAGTAATGCTGGCAAATAATTACAACTAGTTGATTATGAATCTTTTTGGTGGGTTCATGATAAAGATACAGTATGATGGTTTAATGAATAGTGTATGATGGATTTTTTAAATCCATAATGATCTTGTGAAAATATGAAAGTGTGTGCCATTTTATTGCAAAAATAAACAAAAAATGTATTATTTTCAGTTTTCAGTGGTGGGATACAGGACAAGAGAAAACAGACATGAAGTCTACAACTCACTTCTGGGTGATCACAGTAAAACCCTCACCTGCCCACTTATTTCTCTTTTACACATTTCTAGTAGATGCTCATGATGCAACATATAGATATGCAAATTTAACTTACCTTACAAAAACAATTTTGTGCTTGGCTGTTTTAAAAAAGCAATAAGCACTAATACATAAATGCTATAATAAATTCTGATTCTCAGTCCCAATATCTTGTCAGAATAGTTCCTACCTTGATTGAAGGGGCTGAGGTACTCAGCTGAATAAACGAGCTAACTGGTATAGGAAGCACTATGCTTTCTGAAACCTCCAGAGGTCAATCTGTTTCTTTATCTTTTCCAGCTTCTAAATGCTGCCTGTATTCCTTGGTTCTTTACTCTTTCTTTCATCATCAAAGCAAACAATGGTGGGACGAGTCCTTTTATATCACATTATTCCAACCTCTTCCATTTTTTAGGAGTCTGGGATTACACTGGGCACACCTAAATATTTCAGAGTGATCTTTCTAATTTGAAGTCAGTTGATTAGCAAACTTAATCACATATGCAATCTAAATTTATTTGTAACCTAACATATTTACAGGTTCTGAGGATTAGGATATAGGCATCTTTGAGAAGCCCTTATCTCATTATCTGCCTACCATAGGTAACTTTTGCTATACATTTTCCAACATGAATAGACTTTGAAACTTTGAAATAAAATCACCTTTTACATTTATGATTCATTTTATGGGTTTTGAAAACTTTGTGCCTGACTAAACTGTGACATGGACTGCAATTACAAGCCACTGTGAAGTCAGTGAAACCAAAGTTTAGCAATAAAGTATTTTAACTGAATGTATAGTTAATTTAACTCACACACATACATGTATACACACATACATACACATTCACACACACACATAATCTGAAAACAGGAGAGGCCTGTCTTGTATGTTTTATTTGAATATAGAAGTAACAAAACAAACAAAAAAATGTGCTGGCTACTAAAATAGTCTTGCAAAATTGGTTCTACTTTTCAAATTGCTTTTATTTTAGAAGGTTATGATTTTCCTGCACTCTGAACGACTCAATGTAGTATTTACTTCTATTATCTATTTACGGTCATAATACTGCGGGTGCAACTGCCAACATTCCAGATCAGAGTCACCTTGGTTATAAGGGCGAACCAATTAAACTTATGGAAAGTAAGCCAGCAAAGTGGTGTTACTAGCTTTGAGATAATGATGAAAAGTTATAAAAATGAGTTGAGACTTTCTGAAATAATAATACTTGAGTTTAAAAATTTGGTCAAAGTAAAAATAAACTATTACTTTACAAATAATAGACTATAATATTATTGTCAGATGATTTTCAACCACAAATGTATCTCATCATAAAAAAAGAGCCTTCTTTTAAATAATTTGTTTCTGTCTAAGAGCGCTTCCAAAACCTCATAAACCACAAAACCTGGGAGAAATATAAATTAATTTAATAAGTATTTAGCAACTTTAAATTAGAAACTAAGATAATTCCTGAGGTAGAAATAGTCTTTTTTTTTTTTAACTGAAACTGAGCATGCAAGGTATTCATGCATATTACTAGACACTATTTAAACTTATTTTGTAATTTGTATTATTGTTTTATAGTGAAAAATCCTGTCTTAATCCTATTGATTAAGACATATGGGAAATTATATTGTGTAGTGCCCACAAATTTGTTACGTCTCTGATTTCTGTCTTATTTAAATTGAAAAATAAGTAGAAATGACAGTTTTTATCACAAATAAAACTTAGCTTCTGTGCCTATAGTATGTACATGTGTCTCTTGAAGAGATGTTTTCTAGAAATTTACCTAAAATAATTATTTGCTGGGTTGTTTACTGTTATTTGCTTTTGACTGACAGATATCATTTCTTCTAATATCTGTTGTGCGGCCTTAACAGATTTTAGTGCTAACACTATCCAATCTCTTATTTTTAGATCTAACTATAATGACTGTATTAGGCACATTTATATTAATTTCCTGTTGTATAAAAATAATATGGCAAGATAATTACAATGTTTTAAATAAACAATAAAATGCATTTAAATATATAAAATACAATGTGGGAAATATTTAAAAATCAATTTAATTAAACTTTAAAGAGTATATATATATATATGTCTTTCTATTTTTGAGCTAGAATTTTTTTCGTAATTCCTTTAAAAATTTCTAAATTTCTGGGAAGCTAAAATTGAAACAATGACAGAGAGATAATGCACAAAATAGAAAAAAGAGAAAATTACTTGCAATGACTATAATTTTGAACTTCTTGAAAATCAACACTTCAATATTATTTCAGTGAAATCTGTGTTATATTTTGCAAGTGATAGGTACTTTCAATTTTAATTTTATGTGTAGTCAACTAACGTGAAAAAACGTGGCTGTGCTTTCGTCAAGGATAGGCCAAGGTAGGATGTTTACATCCTGCGTGACTCAATGAGTCTAGAGTGCAAGCGTATAACTCCACTTGTCAACATAACCATGTAGACATAACATAGAGAAGCTCACCACCATAGCCATAACATAGGGAACACCATCACTTGGCTCTAAACCACTATTGTCTGTAAAAGGTATAATTGTCCTGTTGACACTATACAGGAGTACTGGTGCCCAGAGAAAGAGAGAGTCAGAGCTGTCTGTCTTTGCAGACAGACAGAGGGTAGCCAGGATACAGCTCAGCTTGATCGTGCCCAGAGAGAGAAAGAGTTAAGCTGCTGACCCTGAAGGCAAGGGAGAGGTGGCCATGCAGCTGTGTGTGGGGGCCACCTGACTAAGCAGCTGAGACAGGGTAGACAGTGTGAGAGAAAGCTATTGATGACAGCTGCTGCTGAATAAAATCATCTTTCATCTGCCTATGCCCTGCCTCGAGTATTCTTTCTGCTCATCCACCCACTCCCTCGGGACCTCAACATGACCTTTGGTATGGTCATTAACCTGACAACATGTTAGAAAAAAATCACAGGACAAAACTGATGAATTTGCATAATTTCATGAAGAGTTCTGTGTAGATCACTCTTAAAATTTATCAACAACCAACAACACACACACACGACTAACTTGCTAATACGTATGATCAAAGATTGAGGTGTGTTCTTTTTATGAATCTAAAAGTAAACCAAAAAGTGAAACTAAAGGTTTTAGAGTTAAAGTAACTCAGATATCCTCCTCACCTGTGAACAGGATCTAAGACTTCAGAAAGTCTCATAACTTTTCACTTTCAGGATGGTGTTCCAGATGGCTCTTCTGTCCTCCCATTAATCAGGGAGATTGCTGAATGCAGGCTGCCAACTACACAAAGTCTTTGTTGTTGTTGTTGTTCTTGTTATTTGTCCACTGATGAGTGTTTAGATAGAGTGCACTTGTTTTATATACAATTGGGGAGCAGATGTAGGTTATTTGTATATTCATGCTAGCTCCTTGACCAAACCCCTAGTAACTTGTTTATGCATGTTTGCTTATTTGGATATGGTATGGGCATCAGCATCATAGATTTGTGCAGAGTATATAAGGACATGATTTCTATTCTGGGTATAGTGTATAACAAATATATACTTTCCAGTCTTCTGAGTCATTCATCTTCTAATCAAGATCCATTTGCCGAAGTATTTTCAGGCATTCCTACACAAAGTCTTGCCTGGGGAATGCTGCTGGGTCTGGGGTTTGAGTTCTATTTAGAAAGCATGTGGCGAAACCACCTACAATGACAAGTGAGGTTTCACTAAGTTTACGGAATATATCTTATGAAATGTTTTGTGACTGTCAAGTTATATATAATAAATATCTCAATGAGGTGCAGAATTTGGCATCAGACTTAGTTTCATATAATCTGGTATTGAGGTTGTGGAGTAGAGTAACTAATATTTTCCATGTCATATATATAAATTTTGAGATGGAGTCTGTCTCTGTGGCCTAGGCTGGAGTGCAGTGGTGCGATCTCAGCTCACTACAAGCTCTGCCTCCCAGGTTCACACCATTATCCTGCCTCAGCCTCCTGAGTGGCTGGGACCGCAGGCACCCGCCACCATGCCCAGCTAATTTTTTGTATTTTTAGTGGAGACGGGGTTTCACCCTGTTAGCCAGGATGGTCTCGATCTCCTGACCTCATGATCTGCCAACCTCGGCCTCCCAAAATGCTGGGATTACAGGTGTGAGCCACCGCGCCCGGCCTCCACATCATATTTTTGACAGCTAATGCAACCAATCACTACAAAATATAGCCTTGTTTTTGCATAATTAAGTTGATTTAAATCAATTTACAAGAAAAACTAAATGGTTTATTGGTGAGAATAAATTATTGAAAGGAACCCAGACACCCTAACGATAAATTCAAGTCAGTGAAGCCATGAAAGCATGACAGACAAAAGTAATGAATAATCATCTTTTTCTGAGCAAGGGTGTAAGAATTTTCAAAATATAAAAATTCAAGCAAAGTCAGTTAAATGTTCTCTTTATGCCCAAATATTCTACATTGTGCTCTCCAATTTTGTGTCATACTAGGAAAGAAGTATTTCTTCAATACAATGCATTTGCATGAATTTCTTATTTTTTTAAAAGAGGGAGTCTCACTTTGCTGCCCAGGCTGGAGGGCAGTAGCAGGATCATAGTTCACTGCAGGTATGAACTCCTGGGCTCGAGGAATCCCCCAGCTTCAACCTCCTGAGTAGCTGGGAGTAAATGTGTGAGTCACTGTGCTACACAGATTATTTTTTAAAATTCTTCCTTGCTCACTTGTATCTTCATGGTATTATAGCTAATGTTAAGAATAATAACAACATGATAGTGCATACTGATTTATATGTATACAAATATGTTATATACAAACATAAGTTTTATTTTTATTTTGAAGCATTTTTTATTTGTTGTGTTTTATTTTTGTTTCTCTTAAGGTCTTATGTCTCTTTTAATTTGGGGACCAGTTTTACTTCTAGCTTTCCCTGAGGTATGTATCTGGGAAAGAGTTTTAGGTTGGCCTTAGTACATCTAACATGACATTGAGAGATAGAGAAAATCTACCCTAAACTCAAAATCATTCTTAAACTTCTCCTTTTCTGATCCTTAAATTTATCACATTCCCTATTTTAACATCATATGTCCTTATTTACATAGAAATTGGTTTTACAAATTTAAAATATAATCTTGTAACTTAATTCATTTTCATACATTTCCTAATGTATCTAATCATCCTCTGCATAATTAAGTAAAACAGTCAGCTTACAATATTCAAATAGATCAAATAATACTAAAAAATAAATAAATAAAAGAAACAAAAGTAGTTTTGGACTAGTTACTTTACCTCAACATTTTTATCTCCTTACAACTTTGAAATAGAGGCAGAATAAACAAGGGCCTAGGTAACTACTTTCACTTGCTTAATTTAGTCAAAACTGCTTCTAAATAAAAGAAATTTCCCCTGTGTTTCTCAGCTTTCCACTACTTTAAATAAGAGAAAAACTAAAAGCCATCCTTCTCTAAAGGTATGTGTCATGTGTTCAAATTCAAAAACTTTAATTCGAATATATTACTTCAAATGAAATACACATGAAGATCATCTTAAGTAAAAAATAAATCATTATAAACCATATCAATGTAAAAAGTTTATATTTTAAATTTTACAGAAAATATTTGATTTATCCCACTTTACATATATTAAAAGCTCGATTCTTTCTGACTTTAGTTAAATTTTTGAATTGGTATAAGCATATAAACACATGCAATTCTCATGTGAATAAATGTTACCTCACATAGAACATGAAACCACTGCTTCCCAATTTCTGCAAAGTGATTTGAAATAAGCAGAAAAATAACATATAAAGACAGGGATTTAGCCCAAGTCTATTTATTATATTCAATATTTACACACACATACACATTATATATATATATACACACACACACACATATACACACACACACGTATGTTATACAGAGAGAGGTTTATTTGCTGTTCTAAAACAAAACATCAAAATTGCATCATTGAGCTTTTCAGCAAATAGTTTTGCTGTCTGTAGAATTATATTTCACTCTGTAATTTGCGATTATTAAAGTGAATGTATTAGCTTTCTCTTTGCTGCTGTAACAGATTCCCACACATGTAGCCCATTAAGGCAACACAGATTTACTATCTCATGGTTCTAAAGGTGAGAAGTTCATTTGGACTGGACTGGCTCATTTGCTCTTGGTTTCTGAAGACCAAAATCAATATAGGTTATGCTCCTGTGCTATTACCTTGAAGCTTTCAAGGAGAATCTGTTTCTAGGCTCATTCAGGCTCTTGGCAGAATTCAGTGCCTTCCAGCAGTCCCCGACATTTTGGCACCAGAGACTGGTTTTGTGGAAGACAATTTTTCCATGGACTGGGGGCAAGGAGATGGTTTCAGCGTGATTCAAACGCGTTACATTTATTGTGCACTTCATTTCTATTATTATTACATTGTAATATACAATGAAATAATTATAAAACTCATCATAATGTGGAATCGGTGGGTGCCCTGAGCTTGTGGTCCTGCAACCAGATGGTCCCATCTTGGAGTGATGGGAGACAGTGACGACAATCAGTCATTAGATTCAAATAAGGAGTGTGCAACCTAGATCTTTTGTTTGCACAGTTCACAATAGGGTTCTTGCTCCTATGAGAATTTAATGCTGCTGCTGATCTGACAGGAGGTGGAGCTCAGGCGGTGACATTGGCTTGCCCTCTGCTCACTTCCTTCTCAGTCACTCGGTTCCTAACTGGTCATGGACTGGTACTGGTCTGTGGCCTGGGGGTTAGGGAACCCTGAATTATAGGGTTGAAAACCCAGTTTTTGTTTGTTTGTTTGTTTGTTTGTTTTTTGGCTATCAGGTAAGTATCTCCACATTGTCCACTTTGTCTTCAAATCAGCAATATTGCATTGAGTCACCATGACTTGATTCTGACTTTCCTCACTGCTGAATCTCTTCTGCTACAGGTAAGAGAAAGTTCTCTGTTTTAAGGGCTGATGTACTTAGATTGGGCTCACCTGGATTATCCAGGCCAATCTCCCATTATAAGATTCCTGTTATCTGGGAAGCTTTTTTTTTTTTCTTTTTTTTTTTTTTTTTTTTTTTTTTCCCCTATGATGCGATGTATTCACAGGTTTAGGTGAATAAGGCATGAACAGCTCTGGGGAGGAAGTGACATAATTCTGCCTATCATAGTGTACTTTGCTCCAATCCTTAAAAAAATGCTTACAAAAATACAAGGTGTAACCCTTTTCTCATTTGCCTCAAGAATACTCGCTGGTGGCAGTTGCAGCTGCAGCATTTATCCTGAGATAACTTTGCCACGAAATATCTGGATTTTATTTACTTATTTTTTCGCATCACTCTAGTATATTGACTTTGGAAACAAAAGACATCATTCTATTTATAGCATTCTGTTTTTAGTAGTAGTATTTCCATTTATAAAATACAGTAATTTTTGGTCACTGAAAATGTCAAATCCTAGAAAATGTGGCATTTTACGTGTGATGTTTTTTTTTTTTTTTTTTTTTTGAGACGGAGTCTTGCTCTGCCGCCCAGGCTGGAGTGCAGTGGCCGGCTCTCAGCTCACTGCAAGCTCCGCCTCCCGGGTTCACGCCATTCTCCTGTCTCAGCCTCCCGAGTAGCTGGGACTACAGGCGCCCGCCTCGTCGCCCGGCTAGTTTTTTGTATTTTTTAGTAGAGACTGGGTTTCACCGTATTAGCCAGGATGGTCTCGATCTCCTGACCTCGTGATCCGCCCGTCTCGGCCTCCCAAAGTGCTGGGATTACAGGCTTGAGCCACCGCGCCCGGCACGTGTGATGTTAATATCCTTCTGGAGCAGTCATTGGCCAAAGATTTATTTGATGTATCCGATTTTTCCAGAATAGATGATTCTGATGATTTAGACAATTCTGATGGTCTGCTCACAAATAACTCCAATAACAGTTTATATATATAATATATATATTTACATTGAAAATCAGTCAGTTTTGCTTCAGCCTCAAATAGTATGTTTATGTAAAATTAAATGAGTACTGGCAGCAAGATGCACTTTTCTTCTAAATGGAAAAGTTAAATAACATTCTTTGGGTTAGATTTTTATTTTAAAGATCCAACAATCGTGTGTGTGTATGTGTGTGTGTGTGTGTATGTGTGCTTTTCTATCCTATGTTGATTTGGTGTAACCTGAGATGTCATCTGGAATGAATTCACCATGAAAAGATTATGTTTACTGTGTTTTTGCCATAATTAGTATTCTGAGCATTCCTTTGGGAAAAAAAGTCTACTTTAAAAAATCTGCCCTTGGGTAAATAGTTAATTTTAAAATGATAGTAGAAACTATTTCAAAATCAGATTTTGAAGAAATCCTTGGAATACATTAAAGGTAAAATTATTTTACAATCAGTATCCCATTTATGTGTTCCTCCATATCATTTTAGAACAGCATTTACATTGATTTTATATAAGGACTCTCAGTTTTGGCTTCATAGAAGTAGAAATGCAACTCCCCATCATTCTATCCCATTGTATTAAAATATCTTTTCCTGCTTCATTTTTTTTTTCTGTAGGATTTATGTGTTAGATTTAACTCCTAGCAAAAGCTCAAGATTACCTACTCTTCCTCTACCCTGAAAATAAAACATATTTGGGCCATGACCACAAAGAAAAGGGAGACATGTAAACATTTACAGTATTATCTCCTGATTAAATGCTGTTCTTTATGTTATTTTCATCTTTTTCAACAAATGCCTGGAGCATAAGAGGACTGGAGCACTGTCCTGATGGAAAACCAGAAGAAGTCCAATGTGCTAATTCTGATTAAGGAACTCAAAGAACTCAACAACAACAACGAGCAAATAGCCTCAATAAAAAAGATGGGCAAAACACATGAATAGATACTTTTCAAAAGACAACATAGAAATGGCCAACAAGTATATGAAAAAAAGTGTTCAACATCATGAATGTAATCTTACACTAGTCAGAATGGCTATTACTAAAAAGTCAAAAACAACAAATGTTGGCAAAGATGCAAAGAAAAGAGAACACTTACACGTTGTTGGGGGGAGTGTAAATTAGTACAGTCTCTGTGAAAAATAGTATGAAGCTTTCTCCAAGAATGAAACATAGAACTACCATTCGATCCAGCAGTACCATTACTGGGTGTCTAACCAAAGCAAAATAAATAATTATAACCACAAGATATCTACATTTATATGTTTATCACAGCACTATTTACAATAGCAAAAATATGAAATCAGCCTTAAGTGTACATCAATAGATAATTGGATAAAGAAAATATGGTATATATTGAAATATTATTCAGCCACATAAAAGAATGAACTCATTTCTTTTGCAGCAACAGGAACTGGAGGTCATTATCTTAAGTGAAACAACTCAGGAAGTCAAATACTGAATGTTCTCATTTGCAGGTGGAAGGTAAAGTTAAGGTATGCACATAGAAATAGAACATGGAATGACAGATCCTGGAAACTCCAAAAGGTAGGGGGCAGAAGAGTGATGGGCGGTGGTAAATTACTTAGTGGGTACAACGTACAGCGTTCAGGTGACAGATGTACAAAAATCCAAGATTTCACCGCTACACAATATATTCATGTAAAAAAATTGCCCCATACCCCTTAAATTTACATACCCCCAAACACCAGAAAGTTTCAATGGAATGGAACACAATCCCAGGAAAAGAAAACATAAAGTTGAAAATAGTTTAGATCATGCTGTCCTGGGCCACATGGGGAATTTCTGTTTTCTAAGTACATTGTTTTCCTGAACTTTCTCTTCCAGGTGCATACATAGGATTAAAAATCTGTCTTCAGTAACAGAATTTGAAGAAAGCAATTGTACTGACATAAAATCTAACAGATTTGGGCTAAATTAATAAAATAAAACATTACCCATTCCTATGGGATGGTTTATGTACATTCACATGTAGGGAAAGTGTGCCATATTTTTTGGAAGAAAAGTAACTAATTATATAATACATTTTCTGAAACTGTCATAAGACCATAAGCATTCCACTTTTTCAAGCCACAGTTTATTTCCCTTAAGATTTATAGACGCAAATTTTTTTAAAGGATGCTTTATTCAATGATTCCTGTATTCTCTAGTCTGAGATTATTAACAATATTAAAATATTAAAATTTTCCAAAGTAGAATTTTGTGTCATTACCAAAATTATTATTAGTTTTGAGTTAGCAGGAATTATAAAGTTTAATATATGGTTGGTAAGCTAGATTTCAATTTAAAGATTCACTAAAACATTACTAGGAAAAATAAACTAAAAGTAGAACATTAATTAGAAAGATATTTCTTAGAATTTGGTGAGTAATTTCATTTTATATAGATATATGAATAAAATGAATATTACCAAGGGCTATCAAACTGGTATCTAAGAAGGATAAGGCCTGGTTAACTCCAGAACCCTTATTTTGCTAAGTGACATTCATAACTCTTTTTCATAAATCATAACTTTTCTTGAATCTATCAGAGAGCTCAGGTTGCTACACAAACAAGCAGCTTGATATCTAAAATAATGCATGTTAACTCAAGAGGAGAGAGGATGTAAGCACTGGCACACCCTGTGTCAGTGAAGAGAAGGAAGGGACATGGACACCACGCAAGTATGTAATAAACTCTAAGAATTTGGCTAAATTTTATATAACAAATTGCTAAAAGGTGAGTATAGCTAGCATGTATATATAGAAACTCTGAGAGTTGCAGACACAAATGGAATTTGCACTCATTCCCAGCTTTTCATGAGAATGTTCAGCATCAGGGAGATGATAAACAGAAACTGTAAGCTACTGGAGGAGAAACAGAAAAACTTTCCATCCATGAGACAGGTCAAAATCTGTCTGGGAGTAAAGGAAACAATAATAACATTTCTGCTGTATAGGGAAAGGGAAAACAATATTCTAAATCCAACATTCTAAACTGCAATTACTTTTGCACCAACCTAATTTTCTAGATACTATCAGAAAAGGTCTACCACTAAATGAGACTAAGAGAACTCTGTCCCCTAACTAAGATGCTGAGATGCTTAGCATCTTTTTCTGTTAGGGGATAACAGAAAAGATACTTTAAAAGGCACGCCTTAGAGAACCAAGCAAACGGGGCCCACTTAGGCCTAATATGGAAGCAGGAGAATACAAAACAATTATTGATCCTCAAACATCTTAGATAAAATTAATCAAAAGCAATAACAGAAGAACACTAGGGATGGGCTGAGTGTGGAAAGAGAATATCTCTTTGTCAAGATCAGAGGGTTAATGCCAGTAACGAAGAATGAATCAAGAACATTGAGAAAAAACCCCTCTAGTGCCTCAACCACTACCTGATGTAAAGATACTGCATAGGAAAATGCAAGCTGTTATGCACTGGACGTAACCATAGCAACAAGACCCAAACCCAGCTCAACTCCAGATGAAAAAGAATCAAACATTCATATTAACAGCAAAACAAACAAACAAAAAACAGCAACAAATTGAGCAGGTGCATTTCTAGGGGTAAATATAATTTACTTCAGTCTCTTGTATTCTAAATATGATATATTATATTAAGTAAAAGTACAAAACAAATTTAAAAAGCAGGAAAGAACCATGTAGTATCAAAAATAGAGTTGATAAAACCAGAGTCAGTAATGACCCAAATGTTGAAAAAGACAAAAAATTTAAAGCAACTACACATAAGTGAAAACTAGTATAAAAAGATGAACAATAGGCATGAACATATTAGAAATATAAAGGAAGAAAAACCTACAGAACTAGAATATAGGTAAAAAAATTCAATTGGATAAATGTCAATTAAAATAATTGATCATTTCAAAGAACATATTTAATTTCTTGGTTTTAATTTAATTTCTGCTTTAATTTTCATTTATTTTCTTCATTTTAGGCTTAAATAGCTTTTTTCTCTAGTTTCCTGAGGTGGAAGCTTAGGTTATTGTTGTAAATTTCTCTCTAATCACTTTTTTCACTGCATCCCAGACACTGAAATAAGTTGTATTTTTATTTTCACTTAGTTCAAAACATTTCAATTTCTCTTGAGAATTCTCTGACCCATGTACTATTCAGAATCATGCCGTTTTAATTTCCATGTAAGTTTACACATTCTTCACTAAACTACAGAAAACTATTTTAAAATTCGTATGAAATAATAAAGAAAAAGAGACTGAATAGCCAAGGGAATCCTAAACAAAAAGAACAAAGCTGGAGACATCATGCTACCCAATTTCAAAGTATACTACAGAGCAACAGTAACCAAAACAGCACAGTACTAGCACAAAAACAGACACATAGACCAGTGGAACAGAATAGAGAACCCAGAAATAAAACCACACATATACAACTAGCTGATCTTTGACAAACCTGACAAAATCAAACGATAGGAAAAGGATTCCCTATTCAGTAAATCGTGATGAGATAGCTGACTAGATATACGCAGAAGGTTAAAACTGGACCCCTTTCTTAAATCATATACAAAAATTAACTCAAGATGGATTATAATCTTAAATGTAAAACCCAAAACTATATAAACTCTAGAGGACAACCTAGGCAATACCATTCAGAACATCACTACAGGAAAAGAATTCAGGACGAAGACACTAAAGGCAATTGCAACAAAAGCAAAATTGTCAAATAGGATCTAATTGAGGTAAAGAGATTCTGCACAGCAAAAGAACTATGAATGGAGTAAACAGACAACTTAAAGAATAGGAGAAAAGTTTTGCCAACTATGCATCTGACAAAAGTCTAATATCCAGCATCTATAAGAAATTTAAACAAATTTACCAAAATAAATAAATAAATAAATAAAGACAACCCCATAAAAAAGTGGGCAAAGGACATAAACAGACACTTTTTCCTTTATTTATTTATTTATTTATTTATTTATTTATTTATTTATTTATATTTTAACTATTTAGGAATAACTCAGTGGTCGCCTGAAAGGCTTATTGTTATTTTTTTTTAATTTTTGTTTTTCTTTATTTCTTCTAAAAAAATGGGATACATGTGCAGAAAGTGCAGGTTTGCTAAGTAGGTGTACATGTTCCATGGTGGTTTGCTGCAACTATTGACCTGTCCTCTAAGTTCTCTCCCCTTGTCCCCTACCCCCCAAGAGACCCTAGTGTGTGTTGTTCTCCTCTCTGTCCATGTGTTCCCAATATTCATCAGCTCACACTTATGAGTGAGAACATGTGGTGTTTGATTTTCTGTTTCTGTGTTAGTTTGCTGAGGATAATGGCTTCCAGCTACATCCATGACCCTGCGAAAGACATTATCTCATTCCTTTTTATGACTGCGTAGTATTCCATGGTGTATATGTACCACATTTTCTTTATCCAGTCAATCATTGACAGGCATTTGGATTTGGTTGGATGTAAACAGATACTTTTCAAAAGAAGGCATACATGTGGTCAATAATCATATGAAAAAAAGCTCAATACCACTGATCATTAGAGAAATGCAAATCAAAACCACAATGAGATACCATCTCACATCAGTCAAAATGGCTTGTATTAAAAAGTCAAAAAGTAATAGATGCTGGCAACTTGTGGAGAAAAAGGAATGCTTATTTACTGTTGGTGGGAGTGTAAATTAATTCAGCTACTTTGGAAGGCAGTGTGGTGTTTCCTCAAAGACCTAAAGACAGAATCACCATTTGACCCAGCAATCCCATTACTGTGTATGTGCCCAAGGAAATAAAAATCCTTCTATTATAGTGACACATGCACACATGTGTTCATTGAAGCACTATCCACAGTAGCAAAGACATGGAATCCACCTAAATCACCATCAAAGACTAGACTGCATGAAGAAAATATGGTACATATATGCCATGGAGTACTGTGTACCCATAATGAAAGAATGAGATCATGTCGTTTGTAGGGACATGGATGGAGCTGTAGGCCATTATTCTTAGCAAACTAATGCAGAGACAGAAAACCAAATACTGCATGTTCTCACTTATAAGTGGGAGTTAAATAATGAGAACAAGTGGACACATATAGAAAACAACCCATACTGGGGCCTTTGAAACGGTGGAGGGTGGGAGGATGGAGAGCATCGGGAAAAGTAACTAATGAGTACTAGGCTTAATATTTGGTTAATGAAATAAACTACACAACAAACCCCATGACACACGTTTACCTATGTAACAAACCTGCACTTACAGCCTTGAAGTTAAAATAAAAGTTTTAAAAAATGGAAAAAAAAGAATTTCCTGAAAATTTTTGCATCTTTCGCTTTCTTCATTTTCTCTATTTTTTTTTTTTCCAGTGTAGTATTTCTCTGTGTTACCTCATTTTTTAAATTTATGCAATAGTTGATGATACATGTTTAACAACCAGTTCTCTGGAAAAATAATGTAAGTATATGTGTATATACATAAGTTGATTATAAATTTTACTGATGTAAAGGAAGTATAGCACACATTTACAAATAACAATAAACTATATAAACCTCTTTATGATAAATCCCTAATAGTGAATCAATTATCACATAAAACTCTTAAAGCGTTTTGCCAGGTTTTTGTATCTATAGAAGCAATTGAGTGATTAAAATAGTTTTTACCTGGAATTTGGTTATTTTTGTTTAAATTAATGAGTAACATAAAATAGTGGTAACATAACAGAAATTCACATGAGTCAAAGACGTAACCTTTTTATTGAAAAAGATAATAGTTTTCCAATAATGGATGTTTTGTGGTGATCATAATGTAATAGCTATTGACACAACAAACTAAAAATTTTCAATTACTTTTTACATCTGGAAAATTGGCAAAACCTCAATGAATTTTACATCTAGAAAACTGGCAAAACCTCAATGAATTTTACATCTAGAAAACTGGCAAAACCTCAATGAATGAGGCAATGCTAGATACAGCAAAGCATTCAATTCAGTCCCTCCACACCTGCCATATCAGTCTAGATTCAATAAAATCTCAATCAAAATCCCAGCAAGGGCTGGGCACAAGGGCTCATGATTGTACTGCCAGCATGTTGGGAGGCTGAGGAGGGTGGATCACAGGAGGCCAGAAGTTCCAAACCAGCCTGGGCAACATGGGGAAACCCCATCTCTACCAAACATACACACATTAGCGAGTCTCATAACCTGGTCTCAAAAACATAAAGAAATCAAACTAAAATTTAAAAACCAACATGCTTTGTATATACATTGATAAGGTGTTTATAACATGTATATGAAATTCAAAAGGACCTAAAATAGTCAAAACACTCTTCAAAACAAAGAACAATCTTCAAAACAAAGAACAATATTGGAAGACTCATATTACCCAATTTCAAAACTTTTTTTCATTGTATTATATTTATTTTGTGTTTGTTATGTAGGAAAACTTATGGCATGGGGATTTGTTGTTGAGATTATTTCATCATGCATGAACTAAACTTAGTACCCAATAGTTATTTTTTTCTGATCCTCTCCCTCTTCCACCCCTCAACTCTCAAGTAGGATCCAGTATCTGTTGTTGGGCTCTTTATGCCCATGTGTTCTCATTATCTAGCTCCTACTTACAAGTGAGAACATGTGGCATTTGGTTTTCTGTTCCTGATGTAGTTTGCTAAAGATAATGACCTCCAGCTATATACATGTTCGCGCAAAAGACATGATCCCTTTTGATACTGTTTGGCTGTCTCCTCATCAAAATCTTGAATTGTAACTTGCATAATCTCCATGTGTCATAGGAGGGACCTGGTGGGAGGTAATTGAATCATGGGGGTGGGTTTTCCTATGCTGTCCTCATGACAGTGCATAAGTCTCATAAGATCTGATGCTTTTATAAAGGGCCATTCCCCTGCACATGTTCTCTTGCCTGCTGCTGTGTAAGACATGCCTTTGCTCCTCCTTTGCCTTCTGCCATGATTGTGAGGCCTCCCCAGCCATGTGGAACTGTGCATTCATTAAAGCTCTTTTTCTTTATAAATTACCCATTCTCATATTTGTTCATAGCAGTATGAAAATGAACTAATACAATAAATAGGTACAGGTAGAGTTGGGCAGTGCTATTATCATCCCCCAAAATGTGGAAGTGACTTTGGAACTGGGTAACAGTCAGAGGTTGGAACAGTTTGGAAGGCTCAGAAGAAGACAGGAAGGTGTGGGAAAGTTTGGAGCTTTCTAGAGACTTGTTGAATGGTTTTGACCAAAAAGTCTTGCTAAGGTGGTCTCAGATGAAGATGAGGAACTTATTGGGAACTGGAATAAAGATGATTCTTGCTATGCTTTAGCAAAGAGACTGGGAGCATTTTGCCCTTGCTCTAGAGATCTGTGGAACTTTGAACTTGAGAGAGATGATTGAGGGCATCTGGTGGAGAAAATTTCCAAGCAGCAAAATGTTCAACAGGTGACTTGGCGGCTCTTAAAATCATTCATTTTTATTCATTAACAAAGATACACTTTGAAATTGGAACATATGTTTAAAAGGTAAGCAGAACAAAATAGTTTGGAAAATTTGCAGCCTGATGATGCCGTAGAAAAGAAAAACCCATTTTCTGAGGAGAAATTCAAACTTATGCAGAAATTTGCATAAGTAACAAGGAGTCAAATGTTAATCACCAAGACAATGGGGAAAATATTTCCAGGGCATGTCAGAAGTCTTCATGGCAGTCCCTCCAATCATAAGCTGGGAGGCCTAGGAGGAAACAGTTGTTTCCTGTGCTAGGCCCTGGACCTTGCTGTTTTGTGCAGTCTTGATGCCTGATTCCCCGTATGCCAGCCATGGCAAAAATGGGCTAATGTAGAGATCAGGCCATTGCTTCAGTGGGTGCAAGCCCCAAGCCTTGGTGGCTTACATGTGATTTTGGGCCTGCAGGTGCACAGAAGTCAATAATTGAAGTTTGGGAACTTCTGCCTACATTTCAGAGGATGTATTAAAATGCCTGGATGTTCAGGCAGAGGTGGCTGCAGGGGCAGAGACCTCATAGAGAGAACCTCTGCTAGGGAAAAGTGGGATGGGAGGCCCCAGACAGAGTCCCTACTGGGGCTGCTTACTGAAGCTGTGAGAAGCTATCATCATCCTCCAGACCCCAGAATGGTAGCTACACTGACAGCTTGCACCATGCACCTGGGAAAGTCACAGACACTCAACAGCAGCCTGTGAAAGCAGCCAGGAGTAGGGCTGTACTCTGCAAAGAAACAGGGGCAAAGCTGCCCAAGGCCATGGGAACCCATCTCTTACATCAGGGTTACCTGGATGCGAGACATGGAGCTAAAGGAGATCATTTTGGAGCATTAGCTTGACTGCGGCACTGGATTTTGGATTGTTTTGGACAATGTCCCCATTGTTTTGGACAATGTCTCCCATTCAAAACAGGCATATTTACCTAATTCCTGTACCCCCATTGTATCTAGGAACTAACTAATTTGGATTTTGATTTTCCAGGCTCATAGGTGGAAGGTACTTCCTTGTTTCAGGTGAGACTTTGGACTGTGGACTTTTGAATTAATGCTGACATGAGTTAAGACTTTTGGGGACTACTGGGAAGGCATGATTAGTTTTAAAATGTGAGAACATGAGATTTGGGAGGGGCCGGGGCAAAATGATATGGTTTGGCTGTATCCTCACCCTATTCCCATCTTGAATTGTAGCTTCCAGAATTCCCATGTCATGGGAGGGACCTAGTGGTAGGTAACTGAATCATGAGAGCAGGTCTTTCCTGTGCCGTTCTCATGATAGTGAACAAGTCTTAAGAGATCTAATGGTTTTATAAAGCACAGTTACCCTGAACATGCTGTCTTGCCTGACACCATGTAAGATGTGCCTTTGCTCCTACTTCACCTTCTGTCATGATTGTCAGACCTCCCTAGTCATGTGGAACTGTGAGTCCATTAAACCTTTTATTTATAAATTATTCAGTCTCAGATATTTCTTCATAGCAGTATTTAAAAATGGACCAATACATCATTCTGTGCAGTATTCCATGGTGTATATGTATCACATTGTCTTAATTCAATCAGTTATTAATGGATATTTAAGTTGATTTATTTTTTTTCTATTGTGAATAGTCCTGGAAAGAACATATATATATATGTCTTTACAGTGGAAAGATTTATGTCTTTGTGGTAGAATAATTTATATCCCTTTGTGTATATACCCAGTCATTGACTTACTGGGTCAAAAGGTAGTTTTCTTTTTAGCTCTTTGAGGTATTGCACCGTTGTTTTCAACAATGGTTGAACTAATTTATATTCCGATCAACAGTGGATAAGTGTTTCCTTTTCTCCACAACCTTGACAGGATCAGTGATTTTTTTGACTTTTAATAATAGCCATTTTGACTGATGTGAGATGGTATCTCACTGTGATTTTGATTTGCATTTCTCTAATAATCAGTGGTATTGAACTTTTTTATTTATATGTTTCTTGGTGACATGTATATCTTCTTTTGAAAAGTATCTGTTCATGTCCTTTGCCCATATTTTTTAGTAGGGTTATTTGTTTCTTGTAAATTTATTTAAGTTCCTTATAGATGCTGAATATTAGATCTTTGTCAAATACATAGATGGAAAATTTCCTCCCATTCTTTAGGTTGTCTGTTTAGTCCATTAATAGTTTATTTCGCTGTGCAGAGCTCTTAAGTTTAATTAAATCCCATTTGTCAACTTTTGCTTTTGTTGCAGTTGTTTTTGGCATCTTCAACATGAAATCTTTGCTTAGTTCTACGTCCAGAATGCATACGTTGTTTTTCAGGGCTTTGTAGTTTTTCATTTTACATTTAAGTCTTTAATTCCTTTTTGTATATTTTATAAAAAAAAAAAAAAGTGTCCAGTTTTAATGTTCTGCATATGGCTAGCCAGTTATCCCAGCACCATTTATTGAATAGGGAGTCCTTTCCCTATGGGTTATTTTTGTCAGGTTTATTAAAGATCTGATGGTTACAGGTGTGTGGCCTTATTTCTACATTTTCTATTCTGTTACGTTGGTCTATGTGTCTTTTTTGTAGTACAGCTAACATCATACTTCATGAGAAACTCAAAGCTTTTCTGCTACGATCAGGACTGAGGCAAGGACATCTTCTCTCACCACTCCTTTTCAACATCACACTGGAAGTTCTAACTGATGCAATAAGCCAGGATAAAAATAAAAGATGCACTAATTGGAAAGAAACAAAAATAAAACTGCCCTTGTCGATTGAAAAAAAAAAGCAAATTAAGAAAATCATACATTTTACCCTGATTTGTACAACTTGTCCATTTTTTTTTTTTTTTTTTTTGAGACGGAGTCTCGCTCTGTCGCCCAGGCTGGAGTGCCGTGGCCGGATCTCAGCTCACTGCAAGCTCGGCCTCCCAGGTTTACGCCATTCTCCTGCCTCAGCCTCCCGAGTGGCTGCGACTACAGGCGCCTGCCACCTCGCCCGGCTAGTTTTTTTTTTTTTTTTTTTTTTTTTTTTTTTTTTTTTTGTAGTTTTTAGTAGAGACGGGGTTTCACCGTATTAGCCAGGATGGTCTCGATCTCCTGACCTCGTGATCCGCCCGTCTCGGCCTCCCAAAGTGCTGGGATTACAGGCTTCAGCCACTACGCCCAGCCAACTTGTCCATTTTTATAGTGCAAATACTTTTATGTGAACCTATTTCAAGCTACTAACTTCACATCTCTTGGAGTTAGAAGAGATGCGTGCTACCACTGATTAAATAGTATTTTCACTACAAAGCTAGAATAGACATAAATAACCTTGAATCCAGAGAAAATATTAAAATTTAGCAAAAGAACTAGGAAATAATGAGTGTAAAGTAATAGTATCTTTGTTTTTAACCTAAACAATGTAGAATAAATTTATTCATAGCTGTGTTAAGCGACTGGCTTTAGTCAGCTGGTATGAGCTGGCTTCTTCATAGCACAATTTGCTAATATGTAATATCACTGCCTGCCTGATCTCTGTTATCAAACACGACTTTATGACATAGAATCAAAAGATACATCTGGGTTCACAAATCATTTTTTTTTTTTGTTTTCATTCTGGTTTGTTGCTGTTTTTTGTTTGTTTGTTTTATAGAAGCTAGATTTTCCTGAAATCTAGTACATATAAGAATATTCGTAGTCTTTCTTCCATTCTTCTTGGTCAATGAGGAAGGAACTTTGGAAATTTCAGAAATTTTTCTGGAACCATTTATTTTGAAAACAATATATTGGTTAATTTAAATAATGTTGATTATATTAGTTATATATTTACATGTTAAGAAAAGAAAAGATAATATATTTGAAAAATATAGATGATACCCATACACAGAAGAAGTCTTGGCAGTACTGTTAAGTAACTATTCTTGAAAAAAAAATTAATGTATTTAGTAATGGATATTATTCTGGAATTTAGGTATGAAAAAGCAAACACCTAATTTAGATTGTCAATACGAACTTTAGGTATGAAATAAAGAAAATAAATGATACTAAGAAACCATAAGGCATCAGGTAACTTGAAGACAAAAAAGTCTTTTTATATTATATACCATTCTCTATCAAGTTTTATTATCAATCACTACTTTTCACAGTTAAAAATATCTTTAGATTTCCACATCACCTTTTTGTGTTGTTTTATTTCCAGGAAATATTTGTATATAAAAATGTAGAATTATTTTTTATCCTAAGAATTATGATAATAGCAGAGATGATACATTATATTTTATTATAATGTGTCATCTCAATGCTGCAGGGAGTCCTTGAACACATGCTGCCCATATGCCCAATGGATTTATTCTGCGCACTTCTTCTCAATGACTAACTGACTAAATAAATTCTCTCAGGACACAGCTCATCATAATGCTGATCAGCTATGGTTCATTTATTGTTATATAATTGCAAAGGATGTTTATCCTTTTTTGCCCTTTTATGATGCACAAGCTGTTATAATGTTCTGGGTCACAGATAGGATGAAACTGTGACTAAGCTCTTTTGTGAGTGCTCTATAATTTGGTACTTTGCAAGAATGCAAACGGATAAAACAATGTGTTTCCTAACTTATAAATCTTAATGCTGAAATATAAGTATAATATATTAACTTTATAAAGAGTAATTTGAGCTTGTCAAAATGTCTTACAAATGATTTGCTCCTTTTTCTTCTTTATAAAATTATACACACAATTTCAATGAATTAAAGAGATGAAAGTAATTTAGAATTTTCCAATATATTATTCTTGTTTTAAAAGTGTACAAGCTGAGGCTTTGGAGAATAAGAATAGATTATATAATGTTACACAGATTATAAACACATTGCAACTGAATGCTAAATCTCCAATTGAAAAATCTGGAGATGCTTTATCTCCAGATACAGGAGAAAAAAAAAAGGCATTCTAGTAAAAATTGGAGTGAAGCACGTATCTCTGACTGATTACAATTTTAGAGACAAAGATTTTGCAAATCATGGTTGTTAAAGTTTTAGTCATTTGTTTTCCATATTTACTGATACAGCTGTGTTTAACCCAAAGACAATTCGGTTTTTATTTGGGGAGATTGTGATCAACCATACTGATATCTTTGGATATCTTAAAGGGATATCTTGGAAGAGAGCAAGATTTTAGCCCCTATCCCAAATGCACAACAGCTACCTCTCCTGTCACTGCTTTCTCATAAGATTGGAGGAGATACACCGCTAAGGCTTCATACTCCAGAATCGTCTTCATTATATTTATCGATAGGCAATGCCAGTGCAAGTTTAGATTCAACTCAAGAGTGCAAATAGGATAGGATACTTTTTCTCTAATTAATGCTAAATTTATACTGTATAAAATCTCATGTAGTTCCCTACGATTTTTGGCAAATTTTATCACTTTTAGTTTTCTATTTTAAAATTAAATGGTCATCTTTTTCATTATATTAATGTCTTTTTCCTCATTCCTTATGCAAAGAAAAGATACTATCTCTAGGAATTTGCGGTGAAGAAGAGGTATGATTTCCATTTTTACTCCTCCACTTCTGAAGCAAATATAAATAATATATTTTACTCCTCAGGCTTCTGGAGCAAAGATAAGTAATATATTTTGATTCAGAAATTTCTCCTGATTTCTTTTTCTAGGTTTTACCATTGTCATGAAAAGTTTGGAGGAGAAAAAGATTAAACAAAAACAAGGCAAACATTGATTTAATAAACTTTCCGTGGTGTAGAAATTCTTGGTTGGTTATTACTGATATTCTGGTTTACTTTGGCTTCTATTCACTATGGGTATTGAACACTGGTAGTTTTGGCTCTCTTGTGGGCACATGCATTTTTAATTATGAAAGACTGTGGGGCTTGAAAGTAACACAATTAAAGTTGAGCATCTGTCACCAAACGAACCTCTTCCTCCACCTCAAATTCTGCCACAAGGAGTTTTAGAATCTGCTGCTGGTGTCCTCTGTCCCAGTGAATTCCTCTCTGACTTACCAAAATGGCTCAGGAGCAAGCACTTCGCAAAGGGAAAGACACGTCTTTGTTATTCCCAGGTGGTAAGATTGCAGGATATTCACTGCTGGGAAAAAGCCTTTCCCACTCCCACCCCAACCTTAAGACTGCTCTAATTTTCTTCCACCCATGTGGTTCTAACCAGGGCTACATTGTGCAGCTCATTAAATTCACTCCTTAGTCAGAAATTAGTAGGTGAACGAGATATCAATCTCCTTTTAAAAATATATCCCATGTAATTATCATAAAAGTACTTATGTTGGTTGTTATTTTCAGAATGTGGGAGTATCCTTTACTACAAATGTTGCACTCCCAAACTCCTTGATGAATCTCTTCCTGTTTTTCTTTGTGTGTGTTAGAAATCAACTTCAACAATACTTTATATATTGATACATATACATTATATACTTATCCACATTTTGTTTACTATTATACCGTTTACTTTATATTTTTTGATATTGTATGCCAAACACAATTATTATTGTTTTGCTTTTTAATATAGGAGTCATAGTAATATATTCCCTCTTAGTAAAAGATTTCTATTCAATCTAAATGTAGAATGTTTGCCATGAAACAGTTGATTACAGAAAGTAATTTACTATTTCATATTTTTGATGCGTCAATATCAGTGACAAATTAATATATATAAATATACATATTAAATATATATACATGCATATATGTAAGAGATGGGATCTTTATATGTTGCCCAAGCTGGAGGACAGTGGCTATTAACAGGCTTAATCTTAGGGCATTACAGCCTTGAATTCCTGGGCACAGGCAAGACTCCTGACTCAGCCTTCCAAGTAGCTGAGACTACAGGCATGCTCCACAGTACCTGGAGTACATCCTTTATTGTACTTCTTAATACTAGAAATTGTGTTTTTAAATTTTTGAACTCTTGTTTAATTCTTTGAACCAACTGCAGTTATTACCACAATATTCTTGTTTGAACAATAGTTTTCAAATTTCTGTAACTAACATGCCTTCTGCTACTCTCCATCCAAACACAGGGATCATGTTTCTAAATCATTTGTAATATTATTTTCATGCTATTACTAAGAATTTCTTTGTGCTGTTCTTTTTATTGAGTATACTTTGTTAACAGATACTCAGTATGTAATCATTACTATCAGTTATTTTAATTGCACATGCATTTTCTTAGTTCATAGTTTATTATGTTTCTTATACTACTTATTTTCTTTTTGGGGGAGTATTTTGTCTAAGTTTATTTTATATAGAGTATGTCTTTGTAAAATTTCAACAGGTGTGACAAATAGTTAATGCAAGTGATGAATCTTGGTATAACCACTGTCTTTTTTAAAAAAAAAAAAAGAATGTATTTTTGATATATATAATATAGCGTACCTTGTATATATCTCTAACATATGTGTATATATTATATATACATATTATATACATGCATTTATATTTGTTGGGTGTAGAAATTTTGGTTTATAGACCTTACTATTTGCACATTTTTATAAAGCTATTTAAGTGTGTTTTCCCGATACAGTTGAAAAATATATCTGCTTTTCTTTATTTTGTAAATTTTCTTTGATAAAAATGTACTAAAAATCCCTCTCTTCTAAGTTCAAATTATATATACATATATATTTATTTTGTGTCTTATTCATTACCCCTAGTCATTGTACCATTTCAATATGCAGCTCCAAGTGGCTATTCAGCCAAGAAATGTGAGCATCTATTATTTGTTAATTTTACCTCCTCTATCTTTTCTGGTACCTCAATGAGGTACTCATACCATGAGCATAGTAGAAACCCTAAATATATAACTCATTTTTTTCATTTATTTGTTATAATATTTTTGTATTGCAAAATAATATTTTTATTTGATTCAGGTTCTGGAAGATACAATTTCCAGCACCGATGATTCAATTTGCTAACTTATTTTTTTAAAACAATTTGATTATGTAGGCCCTCAATGCCTTATAATAAAAATTATCTCCCTGATTATTATATGTTCATGATGCTCAAACTTAAAATTATGGAAAAAAGAAGTATGCCATTAAGTTATCTTTATCCAAAACATCCATATACCTGTTACCAATTTTATTGTGTTTTAGAAAAGTTTTATAGTAGTAAATATAACTATGTATTATAATTTCTTTACCTTTCTGATTGAATTTCTGCAGTTCAAATTTTTCGCTTAATATCATGATACAGAGATTATTCCACGCCTATATTACTATAGAGTATTATCAACATTTTGAATATTTACTAGTTTGAAAGTAAGAAATGGTATGTCATTATACTTTTAATTTGCATTTATCTTATCGTAGGTGGAGTTGAACATATTTTTATATATTTAAGGGCTTTTTTTTTTCCTCAACACTCAATTCATTAATTTTGCTAATTATTTTTTTTGGTGTTATTATTCTAAACTTGGCCAGGCGTGATGGCTTATGCCTGTAATCTCAGCATTTTGGGAGGCCGAGGCGGGCGGATCACTTGAGGTCAGGAGTTTGAGAACAGCTTGGCCACCATAGTGAAACCCCTTCTCTACCAAAAACAAAAACAAAAAAAATTAGCCAGGTGTGGTGGCGCGTGTCTGCAATCCCAGCCGCTAGAGAGACTGAGGCAGGAGAATCACTTGAACCTGGGAGGCGGTGGTTGCATTGAACTGAGATTGCACCACTGCACGCCAGCCTGGGTGATGGAGTGAGACTCTTGTTTCAAAAAAAATAAAAATAAAAATAATAAATAAATAAATAAATATTTAAAAATTTCTAAATTCATTTTCTATGAGATCATTATATAATAGGAAGATTAATCCTTATTCTTTGAATCACTAATAAATATATTTACTAGCTTCTATATATCCTTTTGAGTTTTCAAATGTGTTTATTAGCAGGAAGTATTTTTAGAAATATAATTTAATCAATGTTCTAATTATATAGTCTATATTTTATGTCATAGTTAAAAAAGCACCTTCTTATTCCAAGACTTTAAAGATTTACTTCCTAATTCTTTTAAGTAATTTTATGATTTAATATCATAATTGTATGCAAGGTAAGCAGAATTGATGCGTTTCTAATTATGAGTTTTCTGAGTATAACTTTTCTTAATGTCTTCAAGTTTATTTTTTATCCATCAAGATATTTTTGATACTCATATTTTTCTACATTTTTTACAAAGACACATGCACACGTATGTTTATTGCAGCACTATTCACAATAGCAAAGACTTGGAATCAACCCAAATGTCCATCTGTGACAGACTGGATTAAGAAAATGTGGCACATATACACCATGGAATACTATGCAGCCATAAAAAAGGATGAGTTTGCGTCCTTTGTAGGGACATGGATGCAGCTGGAAACCATCATTCTTAGCAAACTATCACAAGAAGAGAAAACCAAACACCGCATGTTCTCACTCATAGGTGGGAACTGAACAATGAGATCACTTGGACTCGGGAAGGGGAACATCACACACCGGGGCCTATCATGGGGAGGGGGGGGGAGGGGAGGGATTGCATTGGGGAGTTATACATGATATAAATGATGAATTGATGGGTGCTGACGAGTTGATGGGTGCAGCACACCAACATGGCACAAATATACATGTGTAACAAACCTACACGTTATGCACATGTACCCTAGAACTTAAAGTATAATAATAATAAAAAAAAAAAGTTATGTGTTGATGCTATTTTCTTATAGATTCAAAGGTTATAAGTGCAGTTTTGTTACATGGGTGTATTACATACTGGTAAAGTCTGAAATTTCAGTGTAGCCATTTCCCAAATAGTGTACATTGTATTCATTAAGTAATTTCTCATTTCTCATCTCCTTCCTGTGTTCCACCCTTCTAAGTTTCCAACGCCCATTATTTGACTCTCATTGTAAATGATTATAAACTACTTCCCACTTATAAAAGAGAACATGTCTTGACATTCTGTTTTTGAATTGTTGCTCTTAAAATAACGGCCTCTGGTTCCATTATGTTGCTGCAGAAAACGTTTCATTTTTTATGGCTAAGTAGTATTCCATATGATATATATATGTACCACATTTTCTGTCCAATCATCATCCACTAGATAAACGTTTATGTTGAGTCCACATCTTTGCTTTTGTGAATAGTGCTGCAATAAACGCATGAGTGCAGGTTATACTTTTGGTATGTTTATTTCTTTCCCATTGGGTAGATACCCAGTAGTGGGTTTGCTGGATCTAATGTTGCTTCCATTTTCAATTCTTGGAGAAAGCTTCATATTGTTTCTTGTAGTGATTTTAGTAATTTACTGGGAATGTAAATTAGTAAAATCGCTACAGGAAGCAGTATTGCTTTTTTTCCTGCATCCTTACCAACATCTCATTAAAACATTTGTTATTAAAAAAAAAAAAAAAACATAGTAATCATTTTTAGTGATTTTAATTTGCATTTCCGTGATAAGTAGTGATGTTGAGAATTTTTAAAATATATTTGTGGGTGATTTGTATGTCTTCTTTGGAAAAATGTCTGTTCATGGTATTTGTCCACTTTTTAAAATTAATTATTTGTTTTATGCTTGTTCAATGGCTGAATTCCTTGTAGAGTCTGGATATTAGTCTTTTGTAAGATGCACTATTTGCAAATATGTCCTTTCATTCTTCAGATTGTCTGATCACTTTGTTGATTATTTTTTTGCCATGCAAAAAAAAAAAAAAAAATAGCTTATTTAAGTATCATTTGTCTATTTGTCTTTACTTGCATTTGCTTTTGAAATCTTATTCATGGCTTCTTTGTCAAGGCTAATGTCCCGAAGAGTTTTTGATTTTAGATTTCCTTCTAGTGTTTATATAGTTTCAGGTTTTACATTTAATCTTTAATTCATCTTGAGTTAATTTTTGTATATGGTGAGAGACAGTATTCCAATATTCCAAGCACCATTTATTGAATGTGATCTCCTTTCCCCAGTGTATGTTTTTGTCAAAGTTTCAAAGATCAATTGGCTGATCTTTCAAAGATCTTATGACTTTTTGATTCTGTTCTTTTGATCTTTGTGTCTACTTTTATGTCAGTACCATGCTATTTTGACTACTATAGTCCTGAAATATAATTTGAAGTTAAAAATAGACAGAAATACAATAATAGTAGGAGACTTCCACATTCCACTTACAGCACTACACTGATTGAGACAGAAAATCAACAGAGAAACACTAGACTGCAATTAGACCTTAGAATAAATGGACCTAACAGACATTTACAGAATATTCTACTCAACAACCAGAAAACATACATTCTCCAAGATAGACTATACGCAACAAAACAACTCTCAATAATTTTTTCAAAATGAAAAATATACCAAGTATGTTCTTGGACCTCAGTGGAATAAAATTAAAAGTCATTTCCAAGAGTAATTCTCAAAGCTATACAAATACATGGGAATTGAACAACGTACTCCTGAATGATCTGTGTGTCAATAATGGAATTAAGATAGAAATAAAAACATTTTTAAAAGAATGAAAATGAAGACACAGCATACCACAACTTCTGGGATATAGCAAAAGCAGTACTAAAAGGGAACTGTATAGCATTCAATGCCTACCTAAAAAAGATAGAAAGATCATAAAATAGCAACTTAGTGCTGTACCTTAAGGAACTACAAGATAAGAACAAAGAAAACTCAAAATTAGCAGAAAAAAAGAAATGGCAAAGATCAGAACAGAAATAAATGAAATTAAGACCAAAAAATAAAATGCAAATGATCAACTAAATGAGAGTTGGTTTTCTGGAAAGATAAAGAAATTTGATATACTGCTAGTTAGACTATCCAAGAACGAAGAGAGAAGATTCAAATAAGCACAATTAGAAATGAAAAAGGAGACATTACAAACGATTCCACATAAATACAAAAGAACCTCTGAGACAACTATGAACATTTCCACCTTGAGACTTCTATGAACATTTTCTAGTTTCCACATTGCAAACTAGAAAATTCAGAGGAAATTGATTAATTCCTGGAAACATACAAACTTCCCAAGATTGAACAAGGAAGAAATAGAAATCCTGAAAAGACTGACAATGAGTAGTAAATCTGAATCAGTAAAAACAAAACAAAACAAAACAAACAAACAAACAAAAACTCCCAAAAAGAACAACAGCAAAAAAGCCAACACCAGGTGGTTTAACAGTAAAAATAGACCAGAGAAATAATAACTGGTTCCAATGCTACTGAAAATGTTCCAAAATGTCTAGGAGGAGGGAATCTTCCCTAACTCATTCTTCAAAGCCATTATCCAATAAAATGTTACCAAAGCCAAACAAAAACGCAACGTAAAAAGAAAACTGCAGACCAATGTCACTAATGAAGATGATGCAATAATTCTCAACAAAATGCTAGCAAACCAAATTTAACAACAAATCAAATATAATATACAGCAGTCACATGGGTTTTATTCCAGGAATGCGATGATGGTTTGACATACCTAAATCAATACATGTGATTCACCATATAAACAGAATTAAAAACAAAAACTGTATGATAATCTTAATATATGTAGAAAAAACATTTGATAAAATTCAGCATCCTTCATGGTAACAAACTAGGGATGGGAGGAACAGATCTCAAAATAATAAGGGCCATCTATGACAAACCCACAGCCAACATCATCTTGAATGGGGAAATGTTTGAAAACATTGCACCTAAGAATGGGTGCTATTTTTTTTTTTTTTTTTTTTTTTTTTTTAATTGAGACGGAGTCTTTGCTCTGTCGCCCAGGCTGGAGTGCAGTGGCGCGATCTCGGCTCACTGCAAGCTCCGCCTCCCGGGTTTACGCCATTCTCCTGCCTCAGCCTCCCGCGTAGCTGGGACTACAGACGCCCGCCACATCGCCCGGCTAATTTTTTGTATATTTAGTAGAGACGGGGTTTCACCGTGTTAGCCAGGATGGTCTCGATCTCCTGACCTCGTGATCTGCCCGTCTCGGCCTCCCAAAGTGCTGGGATTACAGGCTTGAGCCACCGCGCCCGGCCTGAATGGGTGCTATTTTAAATGAAGTCTTCTCTTGTATTACATTTTAACTCACTTATATTTAAACAAATGCTATTAATTCATTTAATTTTATTCACTATCATATCTTAAAAATCCTCTAATTGACTTTAGTAATCATTATTTAATTACTATGTTTTCCTAGGCATACAATTGTATTATCTGCAATCTGAAAATAATGATACTATGAATTTCAGATTGTTTTAGCTATGATTTCCTTCTATTAAAATATTGTTACCTTTTTCTGTTTATAGATGAACTGCTTCTATTATATTCCTGTTAGGTCAGATGACGCTATTAGAACATTATAGAATTACAAAGTTTGTTTGGTTAAAGCTGTTATTAATTTTTAGTTTTTCCCAAATTGAGTTCTGACTTTTTGATATTCTTTTTAGCATCAACATAATTGTATTACTTAAGTGTACAATAATTAAGAAATTAATTAATGTTTAATATACAGAATACATATTGTAATGATAAACTAGAATTCCATTTTTGGGGAGCAAGAGGTGGGTAATTTTATCTACCATGTGCAGATAATGTATGGTGGATTCTGAATTCGTTATGGCCTTTGCATCAATCTTAATTAAAATTGTTATTTCTTTTTTAAAAAATCTTTTTCAGGTGTGAGATTAATATAATCTCACTTCACTGAAAGTTTCCAAAAATTGGGGATTTTATTTTCTGGTTTCAGTATGTACAATATTTTAATAGTAAGGTAGTTATCTGTTGTTTAAAAAGTAGATTAATCATTTATTAACTTACGGCTTCAGAAAGAGATAATTCCTTTAAAACTCACATCTTTCCACCTACTATCGGTGTAATTTTATCTGGATGGTCTATTTTGGGTCAGTTTTCATAAATTAAATTTTTCTACTTTTTTTTGTTTTAAAATGTATTTTACTTACATAGGGTTGAGAGCAAAATAGTACAAAAAGGTACAAGGTTGCTCAGATGTTTTTTGAATGTAAATTGGCTATTTGTCTGTTAGTTACCCTAAAATATCTTGTTTTGTGTATTTATGACTTTTCCTTATTTTCTCTATTATGTTAGGTAAAACTTTGAAAAAATTCTCAAACTTTTAAAAATGATCTTATATATTGATTTATTTCATTGTATTTTTATTCTAAGATACAAATGTCTAGTATATTTCTGTTGTTTTCTTTATTATTTCATTTTACTGCATTTCTATTAGTCTCATGTGCTTAATACTTTTATTTCTATTAATATTAAAAATTCTGAGGCCGGGCGCGGTGGCTCAAGCCTGTAATCCCAGCACTTTGGGAGGCGGAGACGGGCGGATCACGAGGTCAGGAGATCGAGACCATCCTGGCTAACACGGTGAAACCCTGTCTCTACTAAAAAATACAAAAAACTAGCCGGGCGAGGTGGCGGGAGCCTGTAGTCCTAGCTACTCCGGAGGCTGAGGCAGGAGAATAGCGTGAACCCGGGAGGCGGAGCTTGCAGTGAGCTGAGATCCAGCCACTGCACTCCAGCCTGGGCGACAGAGCAAGACTCCGTCTCAAAAAAAAAAAAAAAAAAAAAAAAAAAATTCTGATTATGATTTTTCTGTACTTTAAGTTCAGCTCTATTACATTGGTGCTTTTATTAACATTATTTGAATATTTTCATCTTTTGGGGGTAGAAGTTCGTTTCAAAATTTTGATATCAGTTTTTGGTGTTTTATATTTTGATGGTTATTAATGAAGCTGATAAAAACATTCACGTGAAAATCTATTTTTGACCTTTACAAACTGGATGTTATGTTTTATTTAACCCCAAATACCATATATATACACACATATATATATGTGTGTGTGTATATATGTAAATATATTTATATGTATGTATGTATGTGTATATATAGGTATATGTATAGAGCATGGCATTATCTCATAGAAAATCTCATTAGCATTTTAAAGTAATGTATATTTATCCATTTATTTCCATTAATAGAAGCCACATATTAGACTTGCTTAACGTAGTTTTTGATATGGTTTGGCCAAGTCTCATCTCATAGCTCCCATAATTCCCACATGTTGTGGGAGGACCCAGTGGGAGATGATTAAATCATGGCAGTGGGTCTTTCCTTTGCTATTCTCATGATAGTGAATGGGTCCCTTGAGATCTGATGGGTTTAAAAATGGGAGTTGCCCTGCACAAGCTCTTTTTTTGCCTGCTGCCATCCGCTTAACATGTAACTTGCTCCTCCTTGCCTTCCGCCATGATCGTGAGGCCTCCCCAGCCCTGTGGAACTGTAAGTCCAAAAAACCTCTTTCTTTTGTAAATTGTCCAGTCTCTCATACGTCTTCATCAGCAATGGACTAATACACTTTTCCCTCTTCAATTTATACATTTAATCTAATCAAATTATGATCTCTTTGACATTAATGATGACAGGTAGTGTCGATTAAAAATTATAGCTATGTTGCTTTGCAGAAAATTAAAGGCCACAAACAAAATGATCTTGTTAAGTGGTCCTTAATCAATAGTTGGATTCCCTCTTTGTGATAAAGAGCTAGCAGGTAGAAACAGATTTTTCCTATTTAAGTCCAAAGAGCCATTTTACTCAGCTGGGAGGGTCACGAATATGGTTTGGCTTTGTGTCCTCACCCAAATCTCATTTTGAGTTGTAATTCTGAGTGTTGGGGAAGGGGCCTGGTAGGAGGTGATTGGATCATGGGGGCAGATTTCCCCCTTACTTTTCTTGTAACAGTGAGTGAGTTCTTATGAGATCTCATTGTTTAAAAGTGTGTAGCACTTCACCCTTTGCTCTCTCATGCTCCACCACGGTCATATGTGCTGGCTTCCTCTTTACCTTCTGCCGTGATTGCATGTTTGTTGAGTCCTTTCTGCCATGCTTCCTGTACAGCCTGAAGAACTGTGAGTCAATTAAGCTTATTTTCTTCATAAATGACATAGTATTAGGTAGTTATTTATAGCAGTGTGAGAATGGACTGATACAGAAACTTGGTACTAGAGAAGCGGGCATTAATATAAAGATGGCCGAAAATGTGGAAGCAGCTTTGGAACTGAGTAATGGACAGAGGTTGGAATGGTATGGAGGAGTCAGAAGAAGACAGGAAGATGAAGTAAGTTTGGAGCTTCCTAGAGACTTGTTGGATGGTTGTGACCAAAATTCTAATAGTGATATGGACAGTGAAGTCCAGGTTGAGACGGTCTCAGTTGAAGATGAGCAACTCACTGGGAACTGGAATAAAGGTCACTCTTGCTATGCCTTAGCAAAGAGACTGGTGGCACTATGCCCCTGTTCTAGAGATCTATGGAACTTTGAACTTGAGAGAGTGAATTTATAAAAAGTCAGTTAAGAAATTTCTAAGCAGGAAAGCATTCAAAATGTGATCTGGCTGATTCTAAAAGCCTAAACTCATTTGCATAAACAAATAAATGACCTGAAATTGGAACTTATATCTGAAAGAGAAGCAGAGCATAAAAGGTTTGGAAAATTTGCAGCCTGACCGTACAGTACAAAAGAAATTCAGTTTTCTGAAGAGGAATTCAAGGCTGCAGAAATTTGCATAAGTAAAGAGAAGACAAAAGTTAATAACCAAGACAATGGAGGAAATGCTTCCAGGGCATTTCAGAAACCTTCACAGCAACCCCTCTAATTATAGGTCTGTAGGCCTAGGAGGAAAAATGGTTTTGTGAGCCAGGCCCAGGGCCCTGCTGCTGTGTGCAGCCTTAGGACATGATGCCCTGTGTCCCAGCTACTCATCACTCTACCCATGGCTGAAAGGGGCCAAGGTACTGTTTGGGCCATGAGAGGGTGAAAGCCCCAAGGTTTAGTAGTTTCCATGTGGTGTGTAGGTGCACAAAAGGCAAGAATTGAGGCTTGAGAGCCTCTGCCTAGATTTCGGAGGATGTATAAAAATGCCTGGATGACCAGGCAGAAGTCTGCGGCAGGGGCAGAGCCCTCATGGAGAACATCTACTAGAGCACTGCATGGGAGAAATGTGGGTTTGGAGCCCTCACACAGAGTCCCCACTGGGACATGGTCTACTGGAGCTGCGAGTAGATGGGCACCATCCTCCAAACCCTAGAATGGTACATCTAATGACAAGTTGCACCATCCTCCAGGAAGAGCCACAGTCACTCAACACCTGCCTGTGAAAGCAGCTGCAGGGGCTGAACCCTGCACAGTCCCACCAGTGGGACTGCCCAAGGCCTTGGGAGCCCAACCCTTGCATCAGCATGCCTGGATGTGAGACATGGAGTCAAAGAAGAATGTTTTGTAACTTCAAGATATAATGACTGCCCTCTAGGGTTTTATACTTGCATGGGGGCATGTAGTCCTTTGTTTCATCCAATTTCTCCCTCTGGGAATGGAAGCATTTACTCAATGCCTGTACCCACATTGTATTTTGGAATTAACAAACTGTGTTTTTTTGTTTGTTTGTTTGTTTTATTTATTTTACAGGTTCATAGGTGAGGGAACTTGCCTTGTCTCAGTTAGGGCTTTGGACTTGGACTTTTGCATTAATGTTGGAATGACTTAAGAGTGTGGAGGACATTGGGAAAGCATGATTGTGTTTTGAAATGTGAGAAGAACATGAGATTTGGGAGGAGACAAGAATGGAGTGATATTGTTTGGCTGTATGTCCCTACTCAAATCTCATGTAAAATTGTAATTCACAATGGTGGAGGAGAAACCTTGTGAGCAGTGATTGAATCATGGGGGAGATTTTCCCCTTGTTCTCACGATAATGAGTGAGTTCTCATGAGATCTTGTTCTGTAAAAGTGTGCAGCACTTCCCTTTTGCTTTTTCTCTCTCTCCTACTCCAACCTGGTGAGATGTGCTTACCTACCTTTTGCCTTTCACCATGATTGTATGTTTCCTGAGGTCTCTCAGCCATTCTTTCTGTACAGCCTGCAGAACTGTGAGGCAATTAAACCTCTTTTCTTCATAAGTTACCCAGTTTCAGGCACTTTTCATAGCAGTGTGAAAATGGACTAATGCAGTCTCTCAAGGTCCTCACTTCAGGATGTGACCCTAAGATAGGCCAGTCTTTTGTCAGAATGTTAGAACAGGGAGATAGCTTGATATGAGCAAGAGAAGAAGCCTCTGAAAAAAAATGAAGTCTGAAATATTTCAGGTTGCATATATATATGCAGGCTATATATAATCAGGGAGGAGGGGAAACACCTATGCAGAAAGAAATGCCCTTTAAGACGACCAGTGATTGTTCATTCTGCAGTTAACCTGTCAGCATGTAGCTAGCTAGCTACATGCTGACAACAAGGAAAGGAGGGCCAAGGAGAAAACTCCTAAGAGATATGCAGGCACAATAAGTACAGATTTAACTGCAATACAACTTTTCTGGTGGTGGTAATGAGCAAGTCTGCCGTTGGTAGAATTTATATTCAACACCAGGTTTGCTCATGCACTTCACCTCACAGTAAGAGAGAATCCCACAAACCTGGGGAGGGAAGTAGGCATGGAAAAGACAGGGACTTAAGGCAAAAGTGAGAAACTAGACAAAGGTAGAGGCTTGAGACAGAGGCAGGAACTTAAAGAAAGAGTCCAACATAAAAAGCTGCAAGGTAGAATGCTCTGATCTGCTGCTGCCTCATTACATTCTCTTTTTAGCAGCCTGCTCTGCCTTGTCTTTCCGAATATACTGTCTATGCTACTACTTAACCCTTGCTCCTACTACTGCTGTTTTCCAGCCAAACCAGCCAAGAGCTGTTTTCCAGCCAGGTCAACCCACTCCTCTCTAGGACTATACTCTTATCTCCTTAATAAACCTTTTGCTTACATTACTAATTGGTCTCTTGCCTGAATCTTTTATCCCAGGAAGACTAAGGACAGAGGACTCCTGAACTTTCCCGTAATAAGACCTGTGGTTGTATATCCTTTCAGCTCCATAAGCAAGGCTTCATTGTAGCCAAACACCAGTCCAAATAACTGCAAAGCCTCCTTGGAGTCCCAGAACCTCAGAGATGTATAGGATGTCCCAAAGCCTCTGAATGAGATTGTGCTATGCCACCTCACTCATATGCTGAAACACAAACAGATTCTCACACACACACACTCACACACAAAGTTCATTTATCAATTTAAATCACTTAGCAAGGACTTGAAAAGGAAGACTAAGGAAGACTACATTTAAATATATCTTTAGACAAATAGGGATTGTTAAGAATTTAACAATTAATGAAGAGTTAATACATTTACATTTTCTAAAAATGTTTACTGAATTTCACAAAATAATTTTTCCTTTATTGAGGTAGTTTTCTGTCTTTGGTACTCTTAAGGTGTCATATTTTATTATAGAACTGGTTATAATGTATGATTAAGTACTATCTATTCTCTAATATTAATTTCAAATTATTTTATCTTTAAACAAGTAGTTTATTTTAACATTCAAATAATATCCCATAAATTATTTTCATGTGTGAGGAACTGTTATACTTTACTATCATTATAAATATCCTATCATTTCAATGCTATTTCAAGATACTTGACATTTACATTAATTTCTTTTTCTGGATAATATTTAGAATACTTCTACCATGTTAAAAAACATAAGTCTGATTAAAAATATAACATCAATACTTATAGGTTATTTAAAAAATTTTGACAATCACAGTGTCTAAAATGTGACGATTTTCTCATTATATTTTCATTATCACAAACATTACAATTGTAATGCATTCTCTTCAGAAATTTCAATTATTAATAGGTTGACTTATATTTCCCTACTTTCTAAGTACATTAAAAGGCTATCCTTTTATGGTTTATTTTCTTTTTTCTTTAGCCTTTGTATTCCAGGAGAGTAATTCCAATGAGCAATTTTTCCATTGCAGCAATTTTTGCCATTTAATGTGTATAGCATAAATTTTTATTTTTTGCTACTCAGTTTATGATTTTTAATGATTACTAGTTTTATTCTTCTCTCTTTTCTGCTTGTATATTTTTAAACTTCCATTATGCATGTTATAAAATGTTCATAAATTTTATGGATTCTGCATGTTATCAGTTTTATTTGGATGTTCTAAGTATTGTTCCAATTTGTGTCTATTAGAAATCTTTCCTATGCCTTATGTTGAAGTTGCACTCAAAATTCACTACATATATACAAATAACAACATAACTTCTTCACTTGGGACAAATAATGTGCTTTCAAATTTTATTTAATTTCTGCAATAGCCAAAATAATTTGTAGCCAGGTTTTGGCTAATACAATAATAGTTATTCTAAAAGTGTGGACTAAAATCTATTTACCGACCACCACATATTTATAACAATTTGAAAACACATCCACAGATTTTGAAGACTTAAAATCTCCACATACTAGTTTATTGATTGTATTCATCTTTCTAACTTTATTATTGTTTTGTATCTTCTCAAAGAAAAGGATTTGTCATACTCATCCATCTAAATCCAGCGCCTTTCCATGAATAATACCATGTAAAAATTAAAGAGAATCTCTGAATGTAAACACTTGTTTTCTGGATATGAAAATGCAGTTTATTTGTAAGACTAGGTGCATTATTATGCAGAGGGACAATCAATCAAATTTATTCAATTATTTTTATATTAATAACATTTTAGTACATCCTATGTTGGATTGGTCTCCCATGATGAGCATCTCTGTGTGTGCAGTTTATCATTAATCTCCTCTGGTAATGACTGTAAATAAATGTGTCCAGGTGTCATATTTTCTTTTCCTGGCACTTCTGAAACTCTTAAGTGTGAAACCTGCACCAGTCAAATATCAGGCAATAACACATTTTAAATATAAATATTTTAAATAAAAAAAAAAAAGGATAGATTTATATAAATGCCTAACTCTCAGGGATTTTCATTAAGGAAAATACATTTATAGGTCTCAAAACTATTTTCATCTTCCTAAGTGGGCATGTGCAAATATAGTGTTTCGTTATTTCCCTATTTTATCTCCTTTGTTTTGATAGGGCTCTACTGTTTTTTGAGTTTTGAAAATGACCAGAACCCTCTTATCTGTAAAACTGGCTCTTATCTGCACAACAGGCTAGTTTTTTTTTTTTTTTTTTCTTGTTTATAAATGCTTCCTTGAGTCCTAAGACTTCAAACTCTTAAATTTCAAATCTACTTAAAATCTAACAGACCTGTGGTTGCACATGCTGCTAACTTTACACTCAGCCTCAGCCACATATTTATTCATATCTCAATGAGATCACAACATTACTTTAATTTTCTTGATTGTTTCCAAGTTACCGCTACTTTTCAGATTCCACTTTATTACTTGGAGTCATTTCTGTTTATCAGCGTGTATCATGGAAACATCTCATCTACGGAATCTTTCTCTAATATGCTTCATATGTTGAAAGTGCTATAATATGGAAAAAGTAAGTGTTGCATGTATACATGTAATATATGTGGAGTTCACTCTCCATTACAACCACTTTGCCATAACTTCCAGACAGTGAATAGATGCTAAATATACATGCTAGCATGTTTTGTCACTGTTTGTCCTCTCGACACTTAGCTTAGTCTCCATGGACATGATATACCCATAACCAGAAATCGCCTGCAGTGATGGTTTTGGTGAAATCTTATTGAGCATTTGTTTGTCTTATACCCTCTGCCACATATTAGATAAAGAATATTTTTTAAAGTCTTGCTTTGATAGTTTATGTTCAAATAGAAAACAAAAATTATAGACCTATATAACTATGACAGAAAGCTGACTTTCAGTTGAAAGTACAGGGAATGAGCATATGAAACCCCTCATATATTTACATAAAACCTGGGAATTAGCATCAAGCTAACTCTCATTGTTACATTTACTTGCATCTGTTCTCACTCAACCTCCTTCTCTCTCATTTTAGTCATTTCAATCTTTTCTAAAACAAACAAAATACCTCCACTTGTGTTCATGATTAAAATCTCTCAAGAGATTTTCTTTATAATTATCAACTACACCCATGTTTAATATTTTCCTCTCAACATCCTTCCTTTATCAAATATAAATAAGCATTAAGAAAGAGCTGTCTTGGCCGGGCGCGGTGGCTGAAGCCTGTAATCCCAGCACTTTGGGAGGCCGAGACGGGCGGATCACGAGGTCAGGAGATGGAGACCATCCTGGCTATCACGGTGAAACCCCGTCTCTACTAAAAAATACAAAAAACTAGCCGGGCGAGGTGGCGGGCGCTTGTAGTTCCAGCTACTCGGGAGGCTGAGGCAGGAGAATGGCGTAAACCGGGGAGGCGGAGCTTGCAGTGAGCTGAGATCCGGACACTGCACTCCAGCCTGGGCGACAGAGCGAGACTCCGTCTCAAAAAAAAAAAAAAAAAAAAAAAAAAAAAAAAACAACAACAACAACAACAAAAAAAAAAAAAAAAGAAAGAAAGAGCTGTCTAAGCTCATTATTTTGCTCTATTAGCTTACTTACTCACTTTCCATCCCACCTTGGGCAGACATGAGACAGAATTCTACGAAACCACTTCCTTTTTTCATCTTCAGTTTTGAATATCTTATTTATTCTATAAACATTGTAATCTGATTTCTATCACCAAGAGCACACATGATGAAATGCTTATTGCCAACTGACTTACCTCATGGTAATTACAGTCCCTTTTGATCATGTATCACCGTAGGCAATTCATTTCTTCTTGATTGAAATATAAAATTCACTCAGAATTTGGGAACACTAACACTTCTGATTTGCTTCCTAACTCTCTAGCTGTCTACTTTTATTATCAAATGTAGCCCACTCTTTTTCTGCTTTATCTTAAATATTAAATATGACTTGAATATAGCTGTATTCATATAAAAAATGAAGTCTTCAAATTACACATATATGACAAGCTTGTCATGTTAATACTAAGAAAATTGAACAAATTGCAGATAAAAATACTTTTTTCAGATTTTTTTTTTTGTATGAGTTGGCTTTCCATATCATAGCAAGTTTCTGAAAATGTGATGGTTCTAATGAGGTAATTGGAAGGTTGATGCTTGAGCTATGTTCTTTGTTGCAGAATGACACAGTATTTCAAACAAACATCTTTGATGAAGTCTTCCCATAATACTTCAGCCACTGTATATTATCAACATAGCTAAGTATTATGAATCTATTATCAGCTTCTATCTAGCATCTATCTATCTATCTATCTATCTATCTATCTATCTATCCATCTATATATCTATCTATCATCTATCCATCCATCGCTATCTGTCTATCATTTTTTAGTGTCCTAGAATGCTACTTTGTGAGTCCACAAAACACTCATATTAACTTTTGGAATACTGGACATTTATTTTTGTCCAATTTTTAGCCCAAATACTCTTTATTTATGAAATTTTGGGCATTTTATCTTTTCCTGGACTTGTTAAATATAAGATGCTTGCATTTTGAATATTTTTGTTGAATAAGTTCATATATATCTGTAAATACTGAATGATGATTTTACCACTTCAGCATCAATTATGGCTAAAAAATTAAACTCAAGATGTACAACACTGTTTATCTGAGTAAAACTAGAAAGAACTCCATAGGTGATCCTTTCTTCTAAATTAATGTTGTTATCCTTGATTACTACTGAAGCATTGTGAAAAAGTGTATTTTCATAAATTTATGTGAATCAAGTGATGCTTATCTTATTAAAGTAAAAATATTAATTCTATGTCCATAATTGAGGATAAATTTAAATTTAAAATAAAAGTGAATTGAATAAAATTAAAATAACTTTGAAAGTAACTTACATGATTAATATTATTTTCTCAGATTTTCAATCATCTTCGATGTAACTGTGACAAATTCAGATTTCCTAACTAATAAACCAAAATACCATGCATATTTGTGGGGTCTTACTGTGATACCACGACTTTGATAACACCTGAAGTGACCAATATCCTCTTCAATGACTCAAATCTGCTGACTATGTTATTTGATATTACAGTAAATTCAAATTGTGGTAAATGTATCTCACCCTCTACTGTCAATTTGTATACTTATGATGTACTAACAAACAATTCTGTAAGCTGATATCTATTGGAAGTTCACACTTTGGGTCACACTAACCTGGGTTAATTAATTTGCCTTCTCTTAGCCTTTTTTTTTTTTGGCAGAGTCTCCCTCTGTTGCCCAGGCTGGAATGCAGTGGTGCAATCTCGGCTCACTGTAACCTCTATCTCCCAGGTTCAAGCAATTCTGCTGCTTCAGCAGCCCAAGTAGCTGAGACAACAGGTACGTGCCATCACGCCCAGCTAATTTTTGTATTTTTAATATAGATGGTGTTTCACCATGTTGGCCAGGCTGGTATTGAACTCCTGACCTCGGGTGATCCACTCACCTTGGCCTCCCAAAGTTCTGGGATTGCAGGCGTGAGCCACTGTGCCCAGCCTCATTAGCCTTTTGATCACTAAAAAATAAGATACATGAGAGTGAAGTATTTGATTTTGTTTTTTGTTTAATATTCTGTATCTAACTCCAGTTAATACATAGGTAAATTAATTAGAGATTAAGTTCCAGTTTTATTTGTCAATCTAAAAATTACTTATGATCATTTCTCTGCTTCTCTCTCTCATTCTAGATTAAAACCTTCCAATAGGCTACCACTGAGCTTTGTTCTTTTCACGTTATAAACTTCTCTACATTTGACTCACCCCTCGTTATCTTTTAGGATCCAACTTTCTCTGGTAAAACTCCCATAGCCATGTAATATGTGATTAATCAAACTTACTCTGTGCTTTTAAAACACTATATACTTCACATTATCACAAAACTTAACACGTCCTACTGTAATTGACTATTGTTTATGTATAGCTCTTGAAAGACAAATAATTATTTGCAGCATTTCTGTATGTCTAATTTCTATCACACCATTGGGCACATAAAACTGGTTGAAAAATCATGTCTTTTTCATTAAATGAAAGATTTCATATAGGAGATTTTACAGAAATAAGTAAGGATGTGAGCAATATAGTGTAGAAAAAATAGGGCTAGCTCAACAGGAAAAATAGAGCGAATGAGAAATATTATTATTCTCCAATATCTGTGTTAACAGAAGAATGCCATGCTTTTTTCCTACCATTTAGAAAATGGAATCCAGAGAATTGTAATTTTTCATACACTAAGAAATTTACTGTGCGAAGGTATTCAAAAAGCTTAACCTCCAAATTAAATTTGATCTCACAAAACTCTCTGCTTTATTATTCTAGTCTATTCTTTATAGAAATTATTACAATTTGTTATAGGAACTCGCAGGGCTCAGAAGCCATTATGCTCATACAGTTTATTACGGTAAATAAATGCAAAGCAAAATTAGCAAAAAAGGTAGGTAGAGTAATGTCTGGAGAAAACCAAACACGAGCTTTCACATGTCCTCTCCCAATTGTTTCATACAGAGTACTTAATTCTCTGAAAATGAAATATGACAACATCTGCAAAGTGTTGGCTAGTAGGTTAGCTAAATGCAATCTTAGGGTCCAAGGATTTTACTTGAGCCCAGTCACATAGGCGCCCTCTGCCTAGCACATCGAAGAAAGAAGAAAAGCATGTTCAGCACAAAACACACCACGTATGCAAACAGTTTAGGGACAGTCAGACACACTTGTTTAATCAGCATTTTATATCAGTGTAGGGAATGGATTATCAGCCAAGTTCCCAGAGACCAAACAAGTATCAAACTTGTAGTTTTTTCTAAGGATAGTCAATCTCAGGCTTGCTATGTTCACTTGTTGGCACAACTTTACACACTATATTAGCACAAATCATAGCTCTAAAAAGGGAAATTAAGTATTTTTGGATTAAATAAATGAATGTGGGTTTTAGGAATTTTCAATTTAGGTGTCTAATTTTTCAATTTTTTTTGCATTTGAATGTATTCTTATTCTGAAATGTCAAAAGAGTAGCTAGTGGCAGGAATGCATTATACAACATAGTCTTAGCATATCAATAGAACCAAGTTGAAAAAATAATTTTCAACTATGGGATATGAAAGAAGTTGCCCTTCTATTTTGAAACAGAATTGAACGTGTGTTTTATTTGACTTCTCAAATTCCTGGAAAAGCAGCCAAAGGTACACCTGCATTGACTTAGCATCTAAGAAAGGGCAAAGTTATATCTACTTTTAAAATAATTATTCTACAAAATATTCTGAACACTATCATTTGATCATGCTATTAATTTTTAAACTATGCATAAAGTTCAGCTGCATGGAAGATGAGGAGCTCAAATGTCTGTAATGCCAGTGAATCAGTAGGAAAAAAGGATACTACTCCACATTTTTGAGTTTCAAAGTGACATTGGATTCCTACTACATAATGACAATAAGTAGGAGTATGTCTGAAATGGAGAGGATCTCCTGGATGTCTTATTGTATTTCCATTACTGGTTATGAAGTCAAACGAAAATAATAGCAACACAATATAGGCAAAACTATTGATAGTCTTAACCTTTTGGAATAAAAATGTGTATCACCCAACATGCAAGGAACCATAATACTCAGCTGAGTTGCTTGCTTAGTGCAAGAAAACATAAATGGATAGTCAGGGAAGGCAGATTTAATTACTAGTTATAACCACATGACCACTCAAAGATACCAGAACTATAATAATTATGAATATCTCTTATTTTGAATTTTATGTGGTTTATTATCATATGTATTAATAATTTTATTTTATCCTCTTCCATAACCCTATCATATAACGTGAGTAGTATTATTAGAAGATAACCTTGAATTTCAGTATTTAAGTTAAGGTACATCAAAGAGGGCTAGCATAAACTGACCTAAAAAAAAGACAAGGCCCATGGATAAAGAGACATTGGGAGACAAGTTTAAGACATCTTTTAATGAATGCATTTTTTTTTTTTATTTTTTGTTATTATAGTAGCCCCTTCTTATCCATGGTTTTGCTTTTGGCAATTTCAGTAACCTGCAGTCAACTGTGGTCTGAAAATATTAAATGTTCTGAGTAGGAAAATCTTATGTCTTCTCACTCCACCCTGTCCAGGATGAGAATCATCTTTGTTTTTTTTTTGAGACAGACTTTCACTGTTGATGCCCAGGCTGGAGTGCAATGGTGAATCTCGTCTAACTGCAACCTCGGCCTCCTGGGTTCAAGTGATTGTCCTGCCTCAGCCTCCCGAGTAGCTAGGATTACAGGCACCTACCACTGTGCTCAGCTACTTTTTGTATTTTTTTTTTAGTAGAGATGAGGTTTTGCCATGATTGCCAGGCTGCTCTTGAACTCTTGACCTCAGGTGATCCACTCGCCTCAGCCTCCCAAAGTACTGGGATTACAGGCATGAGCCACTGTGCCCAGTTCTTTTTGTCCAGCACTTGCACATTGTATAGGCTCCCCAGTTAGTCACTTGGTAGTCCTCTTGGTTATCAGATCAGCTACCCCAGTATTGCAATGCTTGTGTTCAAGTTGCCCTTATTTTACATAGTAATGGCACCAAAACACAAGAAGCTGGTGGTTTGAATAGGCCAAAGACATAAAGTTCTTCATTTAAGTGAAAGGTGAAAGTTCTTGACTTAATAAAGAAATAAAAAAATTGTATGCTGAAGTTGCTAAAATCTACATTAAGGATGAATCTTCTATCCATGAAATTGTGAAGAAGAAAAAAGAAATGTGTGCGTAGCATATACAGAGTTCAGTACTATCCACAGTTTCAGTCATGCACTGAGGATCTTGGAACATATCCCCCACCGATAAGGAGGAACTACTGGTTATGAGGAAAAGATGCATTTTCTTTGGTAGAGGTATGATTGCACCCATGTCTTTATTTGGAAGTTAAACATTGCTATATGTGGGATATACACAAGCCCACAGACAAGAGCTGGACTGTAGTAAGTTTACAGTGTGTCAGCATACCTAAGTGGGGTGTATATTTTTCCAGTGTTCCTTGCCCTGTGTATATCTAAATTCGCATAGTTACAAGGCACATTTTCTGTAAGATTTGTTAGGTGCAAATGAAATATCAGCCATACTCTTACACTTCCAATTTGGGGCAGGGCAAAAATGTTTTAGCTGACACCGATTGCCACTTACCCTCTGGATTCCCACTTTTCCCCCTTAGTAGACCCAGAAAATCTGTTGGAAGTTCAGCTCCTGCTGACTCTCCTCCTTCAGCTTCTTTGACTCTGCAATTATGTGAATTATCAGACCCACAGTGAAAGTTTCAACTTTCACTCATCATCTCCTCATAATCAAAGCTGAAAACCTCAAAGTGGGAGAAAACAATTTTGATTCCAATTTATCTTCAGTGGTCCCACAAATGATCACAGTTTTATTTCCTCCCCATCTCTATTTTCCTATTTCCCAATTTCCTGACCACCTATTGATTTTGATTTTGATTAGACTCTGACACAACTAATATGCAAAAATTCTATGTGCATAAAACAAACTTGAGTGTCATAAACCTTTCAACTCTAATTATTAATGAGCTATCTATTTGGTAAAGTTGTTTAAAATTCCTAACACCTCAATTTCCTTTCCTGAAAAATGAGACTAATAATATCTAGCTCAAAGAATTGTTTTGACAAATAAATGAGATAAAATATGCAAAATGCTCTTGTTATTAAATAAACTATTCAGAGAGCACTCAGACAATGTCAAATACAATATATTATGCTAAAAACAATGAAAAGAATTTCTTTTCAATTAAAGTGAAAATAAAAACTCTTCTAGTGGTATTTTTCCTCAACAGTGTTCTATATGTATATGGTTCAAATATATGTGATTTCATGAACACTAGAATAAGAATTAATACTGTTTTATATAAAAATCAGTTTCTGAGCATTTTTTTAAAAGGTAGATTTGGCATGAGAGAATATTAGAAATATGAGAAATCTTCCAAAACTAGCAAATGTTTGCGGTTAAAAATGCAGGACTTATCTCCTTTAAATTTATTAGTACATTAAAATATAAGTATTATTTCATTTAGAGAATAAATAGGGTCAGGAAGTCCTGATAATTTCAAATGAAAGCATCAAGCTCTTTTAAGAGAATCTATGATAAAGATACAGAGAAAGTATTTTAAAATACTACTTATACTCAAGGAATGATCAGAAAAATTCACTAAAATGTGAAATATTAAATAAAATCATCAAGTTACTTATTGTATTTTCAATTTACAGAGTAATTTTTCTCCTGTACTTTATTTTTTAAAACAGTAGCCATATTTTGAGATAGATACTACTATTCCTATAAAGAAACATTGAGATTTTGAATCAATAGAGCATTTTGGTATTTTTAGAGACCTAACCATTTATTCATGTGAAAGTCATGACTTATCCACCCAGATTCATTATTATGTAACTGTATCTCAATATCTCTGTGGCTATCTTAAAATTCATTATGGAAATTATAATATGTCAAATAACAATTTATTGTCAAAATTTTCAAATACTATAAGTAGGAAAATGTTTTCAATATGTCAAAAAACAAAGAGAGTGGCCTTTATATTGAAACATATTCACAGCAATTTTTACACAAATAAGGGGAAAAAATCAATAGGCACTTTTTGAATGAGACTCCGAAAAGTTATGCTATCCAGGCATGTGTTATCTGATTTACAAGTAGACTGACACATGTTTTACAGGTTGGGTGAGTTTGTGTTAATGTCACATAAAGATGTTGTACTAATTTGTTTGTGAATTCTCCCTATCATTACTTCATTGTAAAATACAAAGTGTAACTAATTTTATTTAGGTGTGTGGAGAATCACTCTCTGTCTTCTACCTATTGGTGTTTCTCCTAGGAGTCAGTCTCATTCTTCTCCATGTATTTAAATCTACTGCAACTCCAGCTGTTTTACCTATTCTTGTCATCATCTCAATCAAATAACATCAAAAAGAAAGAAATTTAAGAAAAAATTTCCAATCAAACAATATGCTAAGACTATTATGCTGAGGCTATAACTTGAGATTTAACACAGTAATAAAATGCCAAAGTTCAGAAAAACTAAAAAAAAAAAAAATGATATTGCAATTACATGCTAGAAATAATTGTCAGTGAGAGAGAGGCAGAGGCAGTAATTGAGAAGGGGGTGAACGGAAAAGTGCGGGTGAGCTAAGGGTGATTTAAAAAGGTATAAAAACCTAGTACACACCCATGATTTGAGAACTGCTCTGTGTAATATATTTTTATAAACATTTTATAAGTAGTTTTCATATACATTCTTTCATTTTGAAAGAGATAATCTCTTTCTATTTTGTTTTAAAAATAGACATCTTAGCAACTGTTTTCAAAGTTTACTATGCATCTCATTCTCTGTAAAACTGAAGAAATTCATCCAATTATCCTATAGTATACACTAAAATAAGTCTGAGGTAGAACTTTTCCATCATAACTTTTAGGGATAATTAGACATTTAGAATCAACAGAAACCATATACATTTTTATCATCTTTATATTTGGCTTGGTAAAAGATCATTGCACTCTCATTTCTAGTATAATTTGACTGCATGAGAAAATGCTGTATTTTATTGTTTTACTTGATAATACAAGAACATATTAAATTTTGACAAACATTAAAAACACTGCCATATACAACTTATCTTTGAACACAACATCTCAATTAAAGAATGTTTGAGTTCTGATACGTATTTTTCTAATGAAGTTTATTAGTGAACAAAATAACTTTAGGCAAGAATATAGAAAAAATATAAAATGTTGATCATAAAAAATATAATTACATATTGATTGTCCCTGTTGTTTCTCAGCCTCTTTTCCCTGTGGGGAGTAAATAGGAATAATCCGTTTGAGAAGACAACTCAAGGAAAGTGATACTAAATTGTGTATGTGTCTGTGTGCATGTGCAGACACATACCTGTGCGTATTAATAATGCTTCACTATACAGCAGAGCGTGTAGAAATATTTTCTATCCATTTTCAGTTTTAAGCCTCATGGACCATTCAGAACGTATTGACATTATGTTACACACCAAAAGCTGAGAATCAGAGAAACTATTTTGCCTTTTTAAGATCATACAACTAGTAAGGAAGTGGGGAACTGAAAATTTAAAACATAATTTTTATGATACCCAAGCTACTTATTATTATCCCACTAAATTTTGCTCCGTGACCTATATATATTTTATGACTATTTCAGGAGGAAATAATTGAAATAGTCATACTTCAAAATGTTATTTTTATTTTATTGATAAATAATATTTTGCATATTTATTGAGTAATGTGAATGCTTTTAAAAGCAAAGGATGTGTAATGATTAAGAAAAGTGATTGAGGGTATTCATCACATTGAGTACTTATCTTTTCTATGTGTTTGTAACATGTCTTCCATTCTAGCTACTTTGAAGTATATATTGTTGCAAATGGCAGTCACTCCATTATGCTATTAAACACTAGGACTTACTTTATTGTTTCTATATAGCTGTAAATTTGACTCACTCACTGATATGGTTTGGCTGTTTTACCCCACCCAAATCTCATCTTGAACTGTAATCCCCACATGTCAGGGGAGGGACAAGTATAGGTACCTCTTTGAGATACCTGTATAAGAATGCTTGTTTTGTGAATAGATAATTGAGAGTGGGATTCCTAGATTGTGTGGTAGTTCTTTTATTTGTTTTTCATATAAATTTTCATACTGTTTTCCACAGTGCTTGTATTAACATACATTCCCACTAAGAGTGTATAAGAGTTACCTTTTCTCCACTTCGTTGCCACCATCTGCTATTTTTTTTTTTTTCGTCTTTTTAATAACAGCCATTCTAACTAGGGTAAAGTGATATCTTATTGGGGTTTTGACTTGCATTTTACAAATGAAAAGTGATGTTGAGCATTTTTGTATATACCTGTGGGCCATTAGCATGTTTTTTTTTTAAGAAATGACTATGCGTGTTCTTATCTTACATTTTAATTGGATTATTCTTTCTATTGTTAAGTTGTGTGAATTCCTTATATATTCTGTATATTAGTTCCTAGCCTGATGAGTACTTTACAACTTTTTCTCCTATGAAAAATGTTTTCTCATCATTCTGTTGATTATTTTCTTTGCTGTGAAGAAACCTTTTGGTTTAACATCATTCCAGTTGTGTATTTTTGTTTGTGCTTTTGAGGTCTTAGCCATAAAATCCCTAAGGCAATGTCCTAAAGTGTTTATTATATGTTTTATTTTATGTTATAGTTTTGCATCTTACATTTAATTATTTACTTTATCTGAACTTAATTTTTGTGTATAGTGAGAGATAGGAATCCAGTTAAATTCTTCTGTATATGGATAGCTGATTTTCCCAAAACAATTTATTGAAGAGGGTATCATTTCTCTAATGTATGTCCTTGGTTCCTTTGTTAAAAATCTTACATATTTGAATTTATTTCTGGGTGCTTTAATCGGTTCCATTTTGTCTATTTCTATACCAATACCATGCTGTTTTGATTATTATAGCCTTGTAATATATTTTGAAGTCAGGTTGTATGAGGTTTTGAACTTTGTTCTTTTTGCTTAGGATTGCTTTGGGTATTCCGACTACATCTTGGTTCCATAAAAATTTTAGGAATTTTTTTTTTAATTTTTAAAAAAATTTTTATTATACTTTAAGTTCTAGGGTACATGTGCACAATGTGCAGGTTTGTTACATATGTATACTTGTGCCATGTTGGTGTGCTGCACCCATCAACTCGTCAGCACCCATCAACTCGTCATTTACATCAGGTATAACTCTCAATGCCATCCCTCCCCCCTCCACCCCCCTTCCCATAATAGGCCCCGGTGTGTGATGTTCCCCTTCCTGAGTCCAAGTGATCTCATCATTCAATTCCCACCTATGAGTGAGAACATGCGGTGTTTGGTTTTCTGTTCTTTCGATAGTTTGCTGAGAATAATGGTTTCCAGCTGCATCCATGTCCCTACAAAGGACACAAACTCATCCTTTTTTATGACTGCATAGTATTTCATGGTGTATATGTGCCACATTTTCTTAATCCAGTCTGTCACTGATGGACATTCTATTTCTGTGAAAAATTGCAATGATATTTTGATAGGGAGGGCATTGAATGTATATTTTGTTTGGGTAGTATGGTTGTTTCAATGATATTGATTTCTCTTATCCATGACTATAGGATGTCTTTTCATTTGTTTGTTCAATGTTTTCATCAATGTCTTATAGTTTTCCTCGAAGAGATCTTTTACCTCCTTACCTAAATTTATTCCTCGGTATTTTTGTTTTTATTGTAGTTATTGGAAATAGGATTACCAACTTGATTTCTTTTTCAACTATTTAATTATAATATAGAAATGCTACTAACTTGTATATGTTAAGTTTGTCTTCTGCAACTGTACTGAATTTATTTTTAAGCACTAAGGGTTATTTTGGTGTAGTCTTTAGGTTTTTCTAAATATAATATCATTTCATCTGCAGATAGAAACTACTTAACATTCTCTTTTCCAATTTGGATATCTTTTATTTTTTGTTTTGCATGATTGCACTGGCTAGCACTTTCTAATACTAAGTTGAAAAAGAGTGACGAAAGTGAACATTCTTGTTTTATTCTAGTGCTTAGAGGAAAGACTTTCAAACTTTCCCTATTCAGAATGCCATTAGCTGTGGATTTTTCATATGTAACCTTTATTATTTTGAGGTATGTTTCTCCTGTGTCTAGTTTGTTGAGAGTTTTTGTCATGAAGAGATATTGAATTTTATCAAATGCTTTTTCTACATCTGTTGTGAGTATACGTTTTTGTCCTTCATTTTCATGACATGATGTATCCCATTAATAGATTTGCATATGTTAAATCATCCTTGACTCCTTCAGAAAAATTCCAATAGATCATGATGTTATCTTTTTGATATCCTGCTGAATTTTATTTGCTATCATGTTGTTGGAAAATTTTTGCATCTACGTTCATGAGGAATATTGACCTGTAAGTATTTTTGTTGTCGTTAGGACTCTGGTTAGTTTGGTATCAGGGGAATGTTAGCCTCATACAATGAGTTAGAAAGAATTCCCTCCTCTTCAATTTTTTTGAAATACTTTGAGAAGGATTGGTACTATTTCCTTTTTCTATGTTTGGTAGAATTCCATAGTGAATCCATTCAGCCATGAGCTTTAATTTGTTAAAAGATTTTTTATCAGTGATTTACTATCACTACTCATTATTGTTCTGTTCAGATTTTCTATTTCTTTCTCATATAATCTTAATAGGTTGTATGTTTACTAGAAATATGCCCATTTTCTCTACGTTTTCCACTATTTTAATATATAGTTGTTCATAATCTCTGTTGATATTTTGTATTTCTGTAGTATTCGTTGAAATGTTGCTTTTTTCATTTTGATTTTGTTTATTTGGGTGTTTTTCTGGTTAGTCTAGCTAACATTTAATCTTTTTTTAATCTTTTCAAATAATCAACTTTTCATTGAACTTGTGTGTTTCTTAATGTCTTTTTCATTTAGTTCTGCTTTGATCTTTATTATTTCTTTCCTTTTGCTAATTCTTGCTTTGTCTGGTTCATCCTACTCTAATTCCTTGAGGTGCATTATTAGACTATTTATTTGAAAATTTTCTGCTCTTTTGATATACATGTTTATTGCTACAAATTTCCCTCTTAGTACTGCTTTTGTTGAATCCCATAGGTTTCGGTATGCTGTGTTTCCATTTTCATTTGTGATAATTTTTTATTTGTATTTTAATTTATTCATTGATCCAATGGCTGTTCAAGAGTGTGTTATTTCATGTCCATGTATTTGCATAGTTTCAAAAGTTCCTCGTGGTGCTGATTTCTAGTTATATTCCATTGTGTTCTTAGAAGATACTTAACATAATTTTTTTAAATGTGTTGAAACTGCTTTGAAGAATAACATATAGTCTATCCTGGAGAATGTTCCATGTAGGGAAGAGAAGGATGTGTAGTATATTTTACAGTTATTGGATAAAATGTTCTGTAAATGTCTGTTAGGTCCCTTTGGTCCAAGATCCAGTTTAAATTCAATGTTTCTTTCTTAATTTTCTGTCTAGATAATCTGTTTAATGCTACTGGCTCTTTGTTGATGTTCTCCACTATTATTGTATTGCAGTTTGTCTCTCTCTTTAGATCTAGGAATATATGCTTTATTAATATTGATGCTCAAGTGTTGGGTGCATACATATTTAGACTTGTTATATCCTTTTGCCAGATTTTTCCTTTTATCATTATATGATGCCCTTCATTGTCTTCTTTTTCTTTTTCTTTTAACTGCTTTTAACTTGGAGTCTGTTTTATCTAATCTAAATATAGCTAGTCATGCTAGTTTGCATTTATGTGAAATATCTTTTGTCATTATTTTATTTTCAGACTTTATGTGTCTTTACAGGTGAAGTTCAGTTATCGGGAAGCCTTGCTTGCTGCTGAGTCCCAGGTGTGGTCAACCATGGTTGCTTACACCTAAGCTCTGGTGGCAGCAGCTGTCACATCTCTCGCACCTCAGCCCCAGTGACGTTGGGCTCTAGCACAGTGAGCAGTCTGTTGAGGACGGGGCTCTAAAATGGTGCCTTGCTGTAGCTGCTCTGGTCTCAGAGAATGTGTGGGACTCAGTGCTACCTTCCTCACTGGTGCATTGTCTTCACACAATTTCCTTCTAGCTCCTTAAGCTCCTTATGTTAGTTTCAGGGTCCTCCAGGGTTAAGGGTCTTTCTCATGGTTAGAATTGCCAGAGTACATGATGGAAATGTAAACCTCTGAGGGTATTTCGCTCATTCTTTCTCCATACTGGGGAGTATCTCTCAGCTCTCAGTCACTGCTGGCCTTGCAAGCTGTCTTGCTTCATTCTCCTTTGCTTTAATTATTGTCTATCATGTTTCCATTGAATTTCCATGTTCTCTTGTTTCATCGATTTGAAGTGTGATAATCTATTAATAATTGTGGTGCTTCTAGTGGAGGAGTTGAGTACAAAATGCTTCGTCTCAGCTATCATTAACGCCCCTTGAAATTTTTTAGAGGAAAATGTGTTTTAAGCTTTAATATTTTTTACCATTTCAAGTTTTATTCAAACATTTTAATCTGCATTACATAGATCCTATGTGTATTAGAAATTGTAAGTTTTAAGATATTGAATATTTATCTAAAAGCACACAAAAGTAAACATAATTTTGAGGTAGCAATTAATTTAATGCTTGATATTTGGCTGGCAACTTTTATGAATTTATGCAAAATTACTTAAAACAAAAATTATATTTTGTCAAGATGACTTACTAGAGATGCTGGATACTAGTTTTTCTCAAAAAGTAGAACCAAAGTTACAGGGGAATAATTATATCTCAAATAGAATGTCAAGGGAAGGGTGGAGACTAGTAAGGAGCAAATGGGAACAAACTAGGGTACAGAGGAAGAGAGAAGCATGAAGCTGGCAGAAGTCAGATAGGTACCATGAGGGATTTGGTAATTTGTTGAAAGGTTAAATGGGAATGTTTTTATCCCCTCATCCCTGTGGCAGACTGCCAGTACCTGAACTGACAGAGAGCTCCTCTGCTCTCATAAACCAATCATCACTGGTATGGGCAACAACTTGGGTTCTTCTTGAGGGCATTACACTGGACTACCAACATGTATCAGGTCCATCACCCTCACTCTGGACCTAAGCCGTGGTGGGGGGCATTATACTGGGAAGTACAGCCATCAGGGGACTGTGTCCTAATTAGAGAATCTCTACCCATTTGTCTCCACATCACCAAAGCCCCCACAGACCATCTCCACCACCCGCTCAACTTGCAACAACCACACAAGGCTCCCTGAACACAGAGGAGTGCAGGGTTCCCAGTGTTCTAGCCCTTAGGGAGTGTTGCTTCTAAGGGAGATGGAGCACAGCACACCAAGGGAGCAGCTTTTGGGACAAAAGAAACCAGAGCATATAATTTACTGTGCCTGAAAGCTCCCTGCTTAAGGGCTGAGAATGACTGTGCCACTTCCAATGAAGATGTGGGTGCTTTAGTTGGCTCTGCAAAGGAGTATTGAAATTCTCTCCCTGTGGCCAAGTGACCTCAGTATTTGAGAACAGCCTTGGGGATAGGCATTTCTCCTCCCACCTCCACCCACTGCTGCAGAAACACCTGTGGCGGCTCCAACAGGGGACTGACACAAGCATGCCAAAGAAGGTTCATTCTAGGGCTCTTAGGGGCAACAGCATCCCAACTGGACCAAGGCTTGCATGAAAGGTTTGGCCCTTCTCCTCTCTACACAAAGTAGCAGAATTTCTGTAGTAGAGGGAACCTACTAGCCTGAAGGTTGAACTTCATGACCCAATACAAAAATCTGCTGACATGAGTACATAGCACTAGAAAACAAACTTTCTGACACCTCCTCCCTCCCAGCCCAGCAAGAATTTGCAAGCCTGTTCACAAGCCCAGTACATAGCTTGCTACTACAACCAATCTGAGAAAACCATCACAGTAAGGCTATCAATAACCAAGGAACACATATACAGAGAATGCTCAACACTGAAAGCACTTAGAATCAAAGACTAACAACCCTAGACAGCATACATTGTAGCCATGTTCCAAAAAGGGAATTTAAAAATCCCATCCAAATGTAAGCAAATTCAAATTCAAAAGTAAAAGAGATCATTTATCCACACGCACAGGTATGTTTATTGTGGCACTGTTCACAATAGCAAAGACTTGGAACCAGCTCAAATGCCCATCAATGATAGACTGCATAAAGAAAATGTGGCACATATACACCATGAAATACTAGACAGCCATACAAAGGATGAGTTCATGTCCTTTGCAGGGACATGGATGAAGCTGGAAACCATCATTCTCAGCAAACTAAGACAGGAACAGAAAACCAAACACTGCATGTCCTCACTCATAAGTGGGAGTTGAACAATGAGAACACATGGACATGGGGAGGGGAACATCACACACTGAGGCCTGTTGGGTGGGGGGCTAGAGGAGGGATAGCATTAGGAGAAATACCTAATGTAGATGACGAGTTGATGGGTGCAGCAAACCACCATGCACGTGTATACCTATGTAACAAACCTGCACATTCGGCACATGTATCCCAGAACTTAAAGTATATATATATATATACTTTATGTATGGAGAAAAAGTACAAAATCCAACCATATGCAGCTTAAAGACACCACACTAAATTATACATTCAAGGTAAAAGGGAAAATATCCTATGTAAACAGAAACTGACTGCCAACAGGAGTAACTAGACTTTTATCAGATAAATGTACTTTAAATCAACAGCAGTATTAAAAAAAAAAAAAAAAAAGAAGGTCACTATATCATGATAAAGGCATCAATTTAGTAAGAATGCATAACAATCCTAAGATATATGCAACCAATACTAGAATATCCAGATTCATTAAAAAAAAAATACTACTAGACCAAAGAAAAGAAATTTACAGCAACACAATAATAGTAGGAGTCTTTAATCCCCTACTTATAGCACTAGTCAGATTATTGAGCTATAAAATTAACAAAACAATTGGATTTTATTTGGACTTAGACCCAATGAACATAATAGATATTTGTATAACGTTCGACTCAGCAACAGCAGAAAATACATTCTTCTTATCAGCACACCGAATTTTTTTTTTTTTTTTTTTTTTTTTTTTGAGACGGAGTCTAGCTCTTTCACGCAGGCTGGTATACAGTGGTGTGATCTTAGCTCACTGTAACCTCTGCCTACCAGGTTCAAGAGATTCTCCTGGCTCAGCCTTCTGAGTAGCTGGAAGTGTGCCACCACGCCTGGTTAATTTTTGTATTTTTAGTAGAGATGGGGTTTCACCATATTGGCCAAGCTGATCTCAAACTCTTGATCTCAAGTGATCTGCCCACATCTGCCTCACAAAGTGCTGAGATTACTGGCTGAAACATTCTTTAGAATTGTCCCATGTGCTGATAATAGATCATATGCTGGGCCACAAACATATGGTCTATCTTATTGATAGATATTATGTCATATTTGATCGACCATATGTTACGTCATGAAACAGTCTCAAATTTTTTAAAATCAAAATTATGTCAAGTATCTTCTCAGGTCACAGAGGAATAAAACTATGAATCAATTCCCATAGAAACTCTCAAAACTATAAAAATGCATGGAAATTAAACAATTTGCTCTTGAATGATCTTTGGGTTAATAACAAAATTAAGCTACAAATTAAAAATAATTAAACAAATGTAAATAGAGATGTAACATGCCAGAATCTCTGGCATACAACAAATGCAGTGCTAAGAGGAAAATTTATAGCATTGACTGATGACTTCGAAGGAAAGAAAAATCATAAATTCACAACTCAATGTCACACCTGAAGGAACTAGAAAAGGAAGAACAAGCCAGACCAAAAAGAAGAAGAAAAGAAACAATAAAGATAAAATCTGAACTAAATGAAGTTGAGGGGACAAAAAGTAATACAAAATATTAACAAAATTAAAATTTGGTTATTTGAAAAGATAAACAAAATTGGGGGCCTACATGCTAGATTAACCAAAAATAAAGAATAAAGATTAAAATAAGCACCACCAGAAATGAAAAAAAGAGACATTAAAATCACCACTACAGAAAATACAAAAGACCATTAGAGACATCTATGAACATCTCTATACTCACAAACTACGCATCCTGGAAGAAATGAATAACGAACCAGAAAGAAATAGAAATCCTAAACAGACAGTCATCTAACAAGTAGTGATACTGAATCAGTAATAAAAATTATTTTGTCCCCAAAAGCCCAAGATAACATGGATTCACAAACAAATTCTACCAGACATACAGAGAAGAACTGGTACAAATGGATATGTATGTATATGTAAATATGTATGTATGTATATATGTGTATGTATATACATACACATTTACACATGCATACATACATGTATATGTAAAGTAAGGACTTAAATGACCTTTATAAATTGTTATGTATTATTTTGTTATTTTTTATATTGTTTGTATTTTATAGAGGTTAAAATTACATTTATTTTTATTTTCTTTTGAATATTTTATTAGTTCTGACTTCTCAAACATGGATGAATTATTTTGCATTCACAAATGTTATAGTGGAATGAAGAAAATTCTTACAATATAATACTTTGAATCATGCTGAAGCTGTACTCCACTTTTCGGAACAGAAATATTACAGATTAATAGTTTGTTACTGAAGGATTCATGAGTGTGAAAGAAAATCACATAAAATACACTTTTTATCCTAAATAGAATGAGGTAGAAGCTAAACCATAAGTAGATACCAGGATATAATAATGAGTACTTAAAATGAGGACAACTCGAATTAATCTTCGTATAAGGGGTAAGGAAAGGATCCAGTTTCAGCTTTCTACTTATGGCTAGCCAATTTTCCCAGCACCATTTATTAAATAGGGAATCCTTTCCCCATTTCTTGTTTCTCTCAGGTTTGTCAAAGATCAGATGGCTGTAGATGTGCGGTATTATTTCTGAGGACTCTGTTCTGTTCCATTGGTCTATATCTCTGTTTTGGTACCAGTACCATGCTGTTTTGGTTACTGTAGCCTTGTAGTATAGTTTGAAGTCAGGTAGCGTGACGCCTCCAGCTTTGTCCTTTTGACTTAGGATTGTCTTGGCAATGCGGGCTCTTTTTTGGTTCCATATGAACTTTAAAGCAGTTTTTTCCAATTCTGTGAAGAAAGTCATTGGTAGCTTGATGGGGATGGCATTGAATCTATAAATAACCTTGGGGAGTATGGCCATTTTCACGATATTGATTCTTCCTATCCATGAGCATGGTATGTTCTTCCATTTGTTTGTGTCCTCTTTGATTTCACTGAGCAGTGGTTTGTAGTTCTCCTTGAAGAGGTCCTACACAAGATGGATTAGAGACTTAAATGTTAGACCTAATACCATCAAAACCCTAGAAGAAAATCTAGGTAGTACCATTCAGGACATAGGCATGGGCAAGGACTTCATGTCTAAAACACCAAAAGCAACGGCAGCAAAAGCCAAAATTGACAAATGGGATCTAATTAAACTAAAGAGCTTTTGCACAGCAAAAGAAACTACCATCAGAGTGAACAGGCAACCTACAGAATGGGAGAAAATTTTTGCAACCTACTCATCTGACAAAGGGCTAATATCCAGAATCTACAAAGAACTCAAACAAATATACGAGAAAAAAACAAACAACCCCATCAAAAAGTGGGGAAAGGATATGAACAGACATTTCTCAAAAGAAGATATTCATACAGCCAACAGACACATGAAAAAATGCTCATCATCACTGGCCATCAGAGAAATGCAAATCAAAACCACAATGAGATACCATCTCACACCAGTTAGAATGGCAATCATTAAGAAGTCAGGAAACAACAGGTGTTGGAGAGGATGTGGAGAAATAGGAACACTTTTACACTGTTGGTGGGATTGTAAACTAGTTCAACCATTATGGAAAACAGTATGGCAATTCCTCAAGGATCTAGAACTAGATGTACCATATGACCCAGCCATCCCACTACTGGGTATATACCCAAAGGATTATAAATTAGTCTACTACAAAGACACATGCACACGTATGTTTATTGCGGCACTATTCACAATAGCAAAGACTTGGAATCAACCCAAATGTCCATCTGTGACAGACTGGATTAAGAAAATGTGGCACATATACACCATGGAATACTATGCAGCCATAAAAAAGGATGAGTTTGCGTCCTTTGTAGGGACATGGATGCAGCTGGAAACCATCATTCTTAGCAAACTATCACAAGAAGAGAAAACCAAACACCGCATGTTCTCACTCATAGGTGGGAACTGAACAATGAGATCACTTGGACTCGGGAAGGGGAACATCACACACTGGGGTCTATCATGGGGAGGGGGGAGGAGGGAGGGATTGCATTGGGGAGTTATACATGATATAAATGATGAATTGATGGGTGCTGACGAGTTGATGGGTGCAGCACACCAACATGGCATAAGTATACATATGTAACAAACCTGCACGTTATGCACATGTACCCTAGAACTTAAAGTATAATAAAAAAAAAAAAAAAAAAAAAAAAAAAAAAAAAAAAAAAAAAAAAAAATGAGGACAACTCCAAATAGCACTTTGAAAGCTTAACTAGAAGAATACAGGTAAGAAACTCACCTTCAGAAATATTTCTAGAACCCCAATTCCCATATGTCCTAAAAAGATTTTTAAAGTTATGCTGCAGAATCTAAAGCAAACAAGCAAGGGGATACAGACAGATAAGAACTTAAGGGAAATAGAAAATGAGAAAGAAAATAAAAGTCTAACACCTGGGATTAGGATAAGGAAACTTAAGAAAAGAAAGCTAAAAGCTTTTTATCAACACAACCTACTCTGGAAAAATCAATGAACCCAAGAGAATAATACACATGTTTTCCTGCGTGTCTCTCCTTCATAAATTAACTGTCATATTTTTAGCAAAATGTAATCAACCATCCTGCACCAACAAAATACAATGTACAACGAATCGTACAAACACACATGGGTACATTGTATTTGTAAAATAAGCATGTAAAAACAGCAAAATAATTACTTTTAGCTATTCAGGAGAATTGAGAGAATAAGCAACCCTCACAAAAGGGAATATTTTACTATTGCAAATGCCTTTGAACATTATCATCTTAATTATTGAACATGTTAATATAGTAATTCAAGTGGACACATAACAATTTTGCATCAGAGAATACTCAATATATTTATTCCTTTAATATGATCACAATCTAATTTGATAAATTAAAAGAAACATTTTAGACTCTATGTGTTAAATTACTAAATCAAAATATAATTGTACCCAGACAAAAGAGGAATGGTTTCTAACGGTTGTGAGCAATTAGAATATAACTTCAAAATATGCGTATGTGAGATACATAGCACTTTTAAAAATAATATATTTTCCCCCCACTTTAAAACATGTTCAGATGAAATATGGTATGCACAATATAGCAAATTCTAATTCCTAGCAACTGTTATTCATAAATCCAAGTTAATAAGCCTGCATATTGTAATCATTAGAATTACTACAAGTATTTTGGATCTCCTCTTTGTGGACACACAATAAAATTGCACTTTCCTGCACACCATAATGTTACATGTGGCCATATGACTTGCCTGGACATTGGAGTCTGAGTAGAAGAAATCCATGGCACCTTTGCTTATAAACTTTCGAGGGTTAGTGCATGATTCTCTATATCCACTTTCTCCCTGCTACTGTTTCTGAAAGGACTGGTCAAGATAGATACTCTCTGTCTGAATCTCTGCCAACCTGTGATGGATATTTAGCAAGAGCAAAATTAAATGTGTTGGGAAACATAGAAGAGGCTTAAGGAGCAGGTTAGTACTTCAGCATAACAAATTTATTCTTAATCATACTAATCTAATATGATGTATTATCATCGATGATATAATCCAGCTTTAGCATCATATATCCCAAATGCCACCCCTTGGACTACTATTGTCTGCAAGTCTCTCAGAAACCTCTTTTTGTTCTGAATCACATAACATTCGTATTTATTTCTGGGGATGATATTTGTAGTCACTAATAAGATACTCATTGGAAGAATATGTGTCAATCAAAATAAAAAAGCCTCATATAACATTATAGAACTTCATAGTCAGAAAAATTCAGTAAAGCCAGTATATATTACATATTTTTATTTAATGTCTCTTGAGGCCCATGCCCAGAATATCCCTCATGATTTAAAAGATTGGCCTGAGTCCTAAGTTTTAGATGGTTTAACCATTGATTATATATCCTATTATGTATGGCATATAGGCTATACCAATTAATCACATATTACATTTCTTAAAATTTCTTGACTATCTTTTCTGAAAACAATTCTATAATACAATTAATGTAAAGAATCAACTTACTTTTGAAGGTCATCAGATCTAAACCTCATCTCATCAGATTCTAAAGGAACTCTGGGAAATTTAGGCTCCCTAGAGGATGAACAGTTGTATTCTGTTACTACTCTTCAGTTGTTTCTATGGGAGGTGGGATAAACAAAGAAAAGAGAAACAAGGAAATGGGTCAGGCTCAGTGGCTCATGCCTGTAATTCCAGCACTTTGAGAGGCAGAGGCGGCTGGATCATCTGCGCTCAGGAGTTCCAGACCAGCATGGGCAACATGGGAAAACTCCATCTCCACAAAAAAAAAAAAAAAAAAAAAAAAAAAAAAAAAAAGGGAAGAACAAGTGTTCAGCGATCTTCAAAATTAAGACAGAAAATGAAAGAAAACTTTAACTACCTATATGACAGCATAACAATCAACTTTATACTTTAGCGTGTTCATACCTAGAAACAGAGGCCATTGGTGGAATTAATTTATAATTAAGATATTATGCCATAATATGAACATTTGCTTTTCAGGAACTATCTACATTTTTCAGTTTGTTAATTGGTACATAATAATTGTTTATATTTATTGGGTACATGTGACATTTTGATATTTACATGCAAATGTGTAATGATCAAATCAGGGTAATTGGAATAATCAATCCTTCACCTCAAACGTTTGTCATTTCTTTCTGTTGGAAACATTCCAAATCTTCTAGCTATTTTGGCATATATAATAAATTATTATTATTATTTTTTTATTTTTATTTTTATTTTTTTTTGAGGCGGAGTCTCGCTCTGTCGCCCGGGCTGGAGTGCAGTGGCCGGATCTCAGCTCACTGCAAGCTCTGCCTCCCGGGTTTACGCCATTCTCCTGCCTCAGCCTCCCGAGTAGCTGGGACTACAGGCGCCCGCCACCTCGCCCGGCTAGTTTTTTGTATTCTTTAGTAGAGACAGGGTTTCACAGTGTTAGCCAGGATGGTCTTGATCTCCTGACCTCGTGATCCGCCCGTCTCGGCCTCCCAAAGTGCTGGGATTACAGGCTTGAGCCACCGCGCCCGGCCTTAATAATAAATTATTTTTAACCATAGTCACTCTACTGTGCTAACTTTCCTTAGAATCTCACAGGATTCTTGTAATTGGAGATGTTTTGAGTGTAAGTGTGCCTACTTGTACCATTCTTTTATTAAATACAATATTTGTAGTTTCGACAGTTCTAAATTTTTCCTATTTAAAAATTTCCTATTATTTATAATAACATGACAAATTTCAGAATTGCCCAATATTCAACTATAATAGGCCATCAATGGTAATTATTCCTATTTATACTCTCCTTCATCCCAATTATGCATGCTATTGTAGGTAATGCTACCATACCATGATACAGGTTAATCTATAGATATGCTGTAACCCTGGTGACTGCTGCCATAGTATGAATGTGGCCTCCATGTTTCAGTTTAAGTCATCTAACTGTTTCCTCTTGTCTTCCAGTATATTTTGCATTAAAATCTATTCCTCTCAAAATACATTGTTTTCTATCGCAGACTATTTAACTTTAACCATAACATGCAGTCTTAGAGTCTTAGATAGAGGTTGGGTGAGATAACACTAAGCCTCAAATCATTCATCCTTTACTATTACCACATTAAAAGATTGAGTTTAATCTCATTTTTTACGTAGTTTTGGTTTTTGATATTGTTTTCAATCCATGTTTGTATTATTGGATTTTAATTTTTCCAAGATAGAATAAAGGGAACATATTTGACAGGTTATTTAAGCTGGCATGTTACCTGACCTACCTATATGCTGTTATACAGGTAGCTATGGTTTTCATTTTCTGAACTCTGAACACTTGTTCTTTCTTTCTTTCTTTTTTTTTTTTTTTTTTTTTTTTTGGGGTAGAGATGGAGTTTTCCCATGTTGCCCATGCTGGTCTGGAACTCCTGAGTGTAGATGATCCGCCTGCCTCCCAAAGGGAGAGATTGGTTTTCCTCCACCCAGATAGCAACAATGCACCACTCGTTTTTTTGTTGTTGTTGTTCTCTTTTTCTTTTTCTTTTATGGCAACCACATTATCTATTTAAATTATCCCATTATTTATTAAATATTATGGTACTACTCAGTTAAGTTCTTTCTTGTTCTCATTATTATCATTATTTTCTGTCAGCTATTCTCCTTTTTTTTTTTTTTTTTTTTTTTTTTTTTTTTTTTTTTTTTTGAGACAGAGTCTCGCTCTATCGCCCAGGCTGGAGTGCAGTGGCCGGATCTCAGCTCACTGCAAGCTCCGCCTCCCGGGTCCACGCCATTCTCCTGCCTCAGCCTCCCGAGTAGCTGGGACTACAGGTGCCCGCCATCTCGCCCGGCTAATTTTTTGTATTTTTTTAAGTGGAGACGGGGTTTCACTGTGTTAGCCAGGATGGTCTCGACCTCCTGACCTTGTGATCCGCCCACCTCGGCCTCCCAAAGTGCTGGGATTACAGGCTTGAGCCACCGCGCCCGGCCAATTCTCCTTCTTTTGAATGACTCTAACATTGCTAATACCAATAAAGAGCATATCTTCATGGTAGCGAATTGGCCCAGGTTCCAAAATAATCTCTTTCTCTCTTAAAAGGAGGGTTGAATAAAGTTCATACAGGGAACGAGTTCTATCCGTATCATAGCGTCTACCACTGTTTAGATCAGAGGTATATAATTTGGCTTGCCTTATTACTCATCATTGCGTATTCCAAACTTACATTGTTGATACTTAAACATTTTGTTGCTGTTGTAACAAATTATTCCAAATTTAGTGGCTTAAAACAATGCAGTGTTATCACACTACAGTTCTGGAAGTCAGATGTCCAATGGTCTTATGGGGCTAAAATCAAGGTGTTAGCAAACCAATATTCTGTCCCAAGACTCTAAGGAAGAAAACATTTCTTTTTATTTCCCATTTTCTGAAAAGTGCATACGTTCGTTGCTTCTTGGCTGCTTTCCTCCAAAGACCTCCTCTTCTGTTGCCATACTTCAAATTTTCTTTTATATGGATCCTCTTTGACTTTGACCTTCCTGATTCTGTTTTATATGGACCCTTGTGATTTCATTGTGTCCACTCAGATAACTTAGGAAAATTTCTCCAACTCGATATCCTTATGGTAATTATGTCTTCAAAGTTTCTTTTGCTTTTTAAATTAACATATACATAGATATAGGCAATTAGGATGCGGCACTTTTTGGGGGAGGCATTATTTTTCCTGCCATAGTTTCAAATATGCCTTAAACTTTTCTTTGCTCAATTTTGTTTACTTTGCCTTCTCATATCAATGGATATATTATTGCTAAGGGCTGGCAACACTCAGAAAAATGGTATTTCATAGATATTACCTAATTTTTACACCACCTTTTTGCAATCTGTTTTATCAATTTTTTTAGATAAAGATATTTAATTTATATTCCACTGATAAGATTCACCACTGAATATCTGCTGCTTTCAGTTCTTCAAACCAAGGACAGGAGGACAATCATGCTATCATCCAAAATTTTTAAGTCTTTTCTACACACACACACACACACACACACATATATATATATTTAACTTAAATTTTCTTTAATAGATTTTGGAGACTAACAGTCAACCCCACTTCTGATACTATCCTGCAAAGCTCATGCTTTCAAACAACAATGGTTATAGGTTTGGATTAACAATCTGTTTCATTAGGAAAAACAAAAACAACAACAACAAAAAACACAAAACAGGTTTCATTTCATATCAAATTGATTTAACTTATGAAAGAGGGCATTCCCTCTTTTCTGAAGGTGAGAGAATCAATACGTAGCTAATGTTTTAGGACTTCTAGTTACCATTTCCAAAGGTTCAGATATCCTAAAGTCAAGGATATGACTTGATTCCACTCATGATGTGTGTAATCATGAGAGGTGAGCATAACTGTTTGAGAAAGCGGGTTATTTCAAAAGAGCCATAGAGAATACTCTTTAAAGAATACCCTTAGCTGATCACATTATTCCCTCAAGGCTATGGGACTGGATAATTACAAAATTCTCAAAGGATTCATAACTAACCCCATTTTCTATTTCAGTTACATCTCATGAAATCCACTTACTCATTACTTGTTAAACAATGTTGATAATGAGATACAAAGGTTTTGTTCAGTATATAACCTAGGCTGAATTCTCATTTATGATTGATCCATATATAGGTTAATTATTGTTCCTTGAGTTAATGTCTTAAGGTGGATTTAATGAAAGATCAAATTCTCTGGTGTGCCTGATGCTAGAGGAAAAGACGACACAGCTAGTAATTAACATTTTCTTCTAATGACATTCATCAGTTTTTGAAAATTTGTATCTGTTATCTTTTCCAATAATATTTTTCTTTATTATCTATCACTTTACATTCTTGGATTCCAGTTAACTGTATTTTGGACTTTTCACTGATTTCCACAATTGATTTTCCTCTCTCAGTCTCTTCTCTTGCATGTCCTGTTTGTACTGTTGTGGACACTCCTCCCACTGAAAAGTGACGCATAGATTCATCTTGGATTGAATGTGAGATAATTTGTAATTGCTTAGTCCCCTAGAATATGGCAAAAGGGATATATATGGCTTTTAAAGATGCCTTCAAATGATATTGCTTCTTCCTTGTTTACCCTAGGAACAGTCATCCTTGGAATCCAAGCATCATCCTGTTAGGAAGGGGGCATGTTGAGTTCACAGGTAGGGGCTCATGTAGAAAGTAAATGAGGTCCTTCATTCCCACTGCAAGCCAGCATTCTTTTGAAGAAATGAGAACCAAATAATTTTAGCTTCCAGGCTTGGAGTCATCCCTCTTAGGCCGCAGATATCATGGAGCAGAGAAAAACCATCCTTGTTATGACCTATTTGAATTCTTAACCTGTGTAATCCAGTATCATAATAACTGTTTGATGATGAGTTCATTTGCTCACAATTGTGAAGTAAGTTTTGAAGTAATTTGCTACCCAGCCAAAGAAACTAGAATAGGGTATGATAAGGAAATTAAGGACCAGCTGCCTCAACTGGGTGAATATGTCCTTCATTTGAATGTGAGAAGTAGTGAATGAGGAATATTTTGGGAAAAGTTTTATATGATTCAGTGGGAATTGGGGCATGTGTTGAGTATATCATGAGATCACAAAATTCTCCCTCTCTTCTACATCACAAACATTTGCCATCACCATGCCAGATACAATCAAATCAGGTCTGGGCAGTATTTGTTTTTCTGGCAGAGGGAGATGTTTTGCTCAATATTTCAACACTAATATTGTATTAAACTCAGTAGAAATCTTGGGGAGAGTGTAAACCTTCATTAAAGAAGGATTTTTAACATATTAATTCCAGTGTTCTCTGGTGTGTTTAAAGGACGTGACTGGGAATGCTGAAGGCTCAGGACAGCAAGGTCCATTTTTGAGACTCCTATGGCCTGTTTATATAATGCAAACTCATCACTGCCAATTGTGGGGCTTACCTCTGCTTCCTCTTAGCCACTGTGCCAGCGAAGGAAAAGAAACCAGTATTTCCTCTGGTACAATTGGTTGGAAGAGTCAGATGAATGATAAACGCCATGTTGAATGAATGCAAGATGAACGAATGGTTTTCCCTAGTGATACCTGGAAACCTGTGCCAAAGAACAAGTGTTCTTTGTGACTTGCCCCAAGTCATAAAGTTATGCCCCAATATAGGATGGACCATAGATTTTGCTGAGTAGTGATCTCTAAGGATTCTAAGTTATAAAATGTAGAATATATGACAAAAGAGCACTTTCTCTGCAAGAACACATAAACAATTACATTACTTTTAAGTAATTTGAAAAGGAATATTTGTGGCTTTTTTTCCCAAATAAGGTATAAAACAATTACATTAGTATTAACTAATAGTTGTTGTGTTAATCTCTACATGAATACTTTTTCAAAAGCTATGTGTATAATACAAACTATTCTGGTTTATATGTATAGTTAAATAAAAATTAAAGTCTACAGAAAACAATCCCTAAGAGGAAAATATTTTGAATAGCTCATTTAAACTTCAAACTAATATAATATACATGAAGACTAATAGAAAGAAGGAAATTTAGCTTTGAGAAAGTTACACACACAGTTAAATGTTTCTATTAACATCTGTAGAAATTTTCAAGTAATAGTAGGTAAAATTGTGTGACAAATAGACCAGGTAGTAAAGGACTATGAGTAAGCATTCATAACCATGGGGTTATGGTTATGTTTAATGTGTTCAAGGAGGGAATTCCTAATAGTCTTAACATATCAAACATTGAAGATGTTTCACCTAAGTATTATTTTTTAAAATGTCGTGTAAAGTGTAGCAAGCATTCCAGAGATTAAGTTGGAGGTAAATCCAAAGAAAAGGGTTAAATTTTTTTTTTTGTTATAACCTTAGAGATACCTAAAGATTTTTGCATTTTTTGGATACTTCATATAACTTTTACTTATAGAGTTACTCAAGATTGACTAAACATGTTTTACTTAAGAAAAATGAGAATCTGAACAAAGAGTGTGAAACCAAGCACCTGTAATTGCTTGTTGAGACTGAGTAATAAATAACGGGGACTAATGAGATGCAGCTTACCTGAAGAATGGAAGCTACTCTCATTGTCCTGAGTAATTATTTTCCTGAGTTGGAAACGTAATTAAGCCAAAGCAATCCCATAATTGATAATTTTCTGGAACTGAGGTTGCACATAGTGAACACACACATGTGATACAGAATGACTGGGATATCAGATGCTATGCATGAGAATCAGGAGATCATTGCTATGCTATTCTTTGCTGTTTCCTGTCTTCAAACTCAGTAAACTCAGTAACTTTTTTTTTTTTTTTTTTGACAGAGTGTCGCTCTGTCGCCCAGGCTGGAGTGCAGTGGCGCGATCTCGGCTCACTGCAAGCTAGGCCTCCCTGGTTCACGCCATTCTCCTGCCTCAGCCTCCCCAGTTACAGGGACTACAGGCACCCGCCTCCATGGCTGGCTAATTTTTTGTATTTTTAGTGGAGACGGAGTTTCACCATATTAGCCAGGGTGGTCTTGAGCTGACCTCGTGATCTGCTCGCCTCGGCCTCCCAAAGTGCTGGGTTTACAGGCGTGAGCCACAGTGCCCGGCCCTTAATGTGGTTTCAGGTGGAGCTACTGTTTTTACAAATTGTATAGTCAAGCTGAATTCAAGACCACTGCTGCTAATAGAAAAGAATGGATGATACTGAGATCGACCCATAGAATCAAGATTATCTACTAGCCATAAACGACATAGTTACAAAAGTATCGAGGCATATCATAGTAGGACAACTATAAATAAAACAAATAATCTTAAAACTGCCTAGAAAAAAAGAAAACACACACGTTAGTGTCATAGTAGCTGTGACATGACTGACAACTGAGTTTTCAACATAAACTAGAACAGGTGGGATAGAATTTTTAGAGTGCTGAAAGAAAATAACTTCCAAACTCAACTTTTACATTCTGTTAATATGCCATTCAAAATGAAGAGTTCATAAGCATTTTATCTGACAAAAGTTTAAATGTTCATTTCTATCAGACTTTTAAGAGAAATAAATTTAAAAGTTATTAAGATAGAACATAATCACAGATGGAAAGATGGAATGACATGAAAAAGGAAGAGCAATAGAATATTCAGATATAGGGATAAATGCAAATAAATGTAGACTACATATTTACTACAAGATAAAAATGATAATGTATGAAATTTAAAATGTATGTAGTGCTAATACGATATCAGCAATGTTAAAGGTGAAAGACAAAAGTAGTCAAATTGTCTTAAGCTATCCCAAAAGTCGTAAAGGATATAATTTAAATTACATTGTAAGAAATCAATCATAAATTTAGATACTTCTATGGTAATTACTAACAGAATGATAAGAGACTATATAAATAATATACTGGTAGAGGGGAAATTAGAATAATCAATTAAAACTGAAACAAAAAGATAAAAAGGATACAAAACAGACATACTACACTAAATAAGTAAGATTGTAGATGTAAACAAAAATAAGTCTAAAATTAAAATGAATGAGAGGCTATTACTCCAACTAAAAGGCTAAGATTATCAGACTAGATTTGAAAAACAACAAATAATACCATTTGACATACACATGCTTTAAGTATAATGTCACAAGAGGTTTAAAGTAAAAAGATTTAAACAAAAACTGATGATATAGCCAAATTAATATCTGAAAAAATTGTCTTTAAGGCAAGATGTCTAATATAAAAATACAAATATTTTATGGTAAAAGCATCAGTCTTCCAAAATCAGTATCCACTCAATGAAATAGCTTCAAATATACAAAACAAAAACTTCATAGAAATAAGATGAGAAATAAGCCAATAAAATTAGCAGTAAATGTCTATCTACTTAACATGTGCAATTGAATAACTACAAGGATATCTACATTCATTTCAAGTGAACATAGGCCATTTACCAAAAGTGATTATATAGCTGTGCCATTAAACACGTATCAGGAAATTTCACAATGTTATAGAGTTTTTCAAATTGATCATAGACTGGCTCATAAACAATTCTGAACAAGTTTCAAAGCTTTGAAATTATGCAAAATATTGTCTTTTGACATATAATTGTAAAAGGAAAGGTAAAAGCTAACACTTAATAATTTAGTTAACCCAATATGAGAAAGTATCTTGTAGTAATGAAAATATATTCTTAAACTAGATGGCAATGGTGATTGCAAACTGTGTAAATTAAATTATCCTAAGTGTACACTGGCAATGGAAAGGTTGTGCGGTATGTATTATGAACTTACCATTTTAATCATTTTAGAATATTTATGAAAAAATAAAACAGATTTATCAGTCCATTTTAAGTTCAAGCAAACTGTCAATTCCCATACATGGTTTTACCCTGAACTCATTAATAGTTGAATCTTACATTTTCCAGTGTGATTTTTAAAAAATATATAATTGTCTATAGTAGGAAGAGAATAGTTTACTAGTAAATAGAATGTATTATGAGGTTTAGAAATGTTGATAGCTCATAAGCAAGTAGAATTTTTTTCAGGGATAATAGCATGCTTAACAGTTCCACATGTCTTAATATAATGGATGATGACTATCACTTAAATTGGGAAAATAGTCATTATTTAAATAGGTATTAAATTCACTTGACTATGTTAAGAAAAATTTATTGTCTTTTTAACTTTTTTATTATATGTTTTTTGGTCAAACTTAATAAAAAGTGAGTGGAAAAATCAATGAGAACACTTTTATGCTTTTACTCAGAATGATGTGACCCAAAAATAATTCCAAACAAAAGTTCTACCTGGGGAAAGAAAAGAATAATTTTAGGAAGAAAGGTCAACAAAATTTCAAGACCAAATTGAGAGTAAGCAATAAAAAAGAATTCTTAGAAAAGAAAGGAATTATTCTTGTAGTTTATCATTCTCAGTGGTTTGGATAGGTAATACGGGTTTGGGTTTGGCAAAAGAGGTTGATAGGATTAAGTTTAGTTGTTAAAGTTATTTTAGAGCAAGTGTGACGACTTTTTGATTTTATAAGCACCCTTACAAGAGAGAAAAATATGGTGAACTCAGCTAGCATCACCCAATTCAGCAATTGTCAGCAATTTGACAAGCATAATTCTTGTAAAATTGATGTAAAATTTACATCACATAAAATTAACCATTTTAACATAAACAATTTGGTAGGATTTAATACATCCAAAACATGATGAAACTCCTATCTCTATCTAGTTCTAAAATATTTTTATTATCCTAAAAGGAAGCCCTGTACTCATTATGCCATTGAGCTCCATCTCCCCCTGCAGCTCTCAGCAACTATCATTGGACCAAGTATAAATAGTATGCACTTTTATGTAAATTATTTCTTAATATAGAAAATATTTACAAGCATATTATCCATTAAAATATATTCTAAAAAGGAAAATACGAATTTTGCAAAGTCTGTAAAAGATACCACGTGGTTGTGAACATTGTGATGCTGAGCAAGGTAAGAAAAATTTAATCCTTTTTCTCCAATTTTATAATAATGGACTATTTGGTAATACCTGATTAGATAAACATATACATTAACATATTTGCAAAAAATATTATGAATATGCATAATTATTTATGAATTATACGTTTTAGTTGTTTAACAAAGGTTTTCACTCATGTTCGCTTATTTGATGCCCACTATAAACTTTTTGGTAGTTAATGATATTTTCTTTATTATTGGTATGAGAAAATGTATTATGAGATATCTCTAAGGAGACATATCTAGAGGGTGGTACACAGTCACTTACTTTCAGATTCTCTGCCTTTAAATTGAGTAATCTTTGCACTAAGCGCAGCATGTGTTTGTGTATACATATGTTGTATGTACCTGTATGTGTTTTTCAGCAGTTTAAACTCAGTATGTATATGAAAGTCTGTAATAAATGCATCAGCATGCAGAGCTCCTCAAGTTGTCCCCTCATCATTTTGCTAAATATTTGAAAAGTGATGAAAATATGAATCTGTTGTTGTCACAGTTATATTCAAGTATTTCCCTTAAAATTTATAGAGAATTTTTGAAAAAATTTAAAAGGAGTTAACCCTTAGCAGCTATTAAATTATTAGAAATCATTTGTTGAGCATATTTTCCAGCAAACAAAACAAAACAAAAAACCAGTCCTTACAGAGGTCATGACCATAGAAAGACTAAAGTCCTAAACAAGTGAAAACGTGTATGTGGATGGCTACTTCAGTGTAATAACCAAAGAACTGATAACAGCTTTATGAGTCACTAAAGGGTCATCTATACTTGACATGGCCAATTTCTCTGATGAATTTCATTTGTGAAACGTCTCTCATTCAGCGTTCCCAGTAACCACTGAGATTACATCTCTAAAGGTCACAATGATCTCAACGGTGCTCAATCCAATAATCGACTTTTAGCTGTCATTGCATTCATCTCAATTTAACGATTAGCATTATTTAAAACAGAACATCTTTCACATACACATAACATTTTCTGTCTTGACTTCCAGGGTGCTCCACTTCACTGCTTCCCATCTACCTCACTGGACATTCCACTCTTGTGCTCGATTCACCTTATGTTTTCGAACACCTAATAGTGGAGAACCCAACATTCAAGGCCTTGGCTTGTACTCATCTCTATTTACATTGACTCTGCTGGTGATCTCATCCAAATTTACAGTTTAAATATTTGGCAAGTGAATTTACAGTTCCAGCCCAGAAGTCTTGTCTGACATTCAGGTTTGATATACCCAAATGTGAACTGAAAATACCACTTGGCCTTCTACTAAGCACTTTACATTTAATATATCTATGTTAAATTATGGATTCCCATATCCATAATATATTTATCTCAGAGTTCTCTTTTTTAAAAACTGTAGTTTAGTGATTCCTCTCTTCCAGGGAAATAAATTTTGGTTATTCCTTAATTTTCCTTTAGACTACACCTTTATTCCCACAACAATACCTCTTGAATATACTTTCAAAAACAAAATCTAAGATACAGTTACTTCTAAATATTTCTGTTATTTCTGTTCTTTCCCAGTCAACATAATTCCCTATCAGGGTAATTGCAATATTTTCCTAATTTGTATTGCTTTGATTCATGCACATCTATGGTCTAAATATTTTTAAAAGGTAGCCAGAAAGGTATTTTTAGAAGAGTTATATAATGTAATTTGTTCATTAATGCTTTGCTTTGGCTTTTCATTTTACTGAGAGTAATAACAATACATCTATAAGGCCCTGTATAATTTGACCCTCATTAACATTCCTGACATCATTTCCCAATACTCTCTCTGTGATTCCCTCAATTCCAGGTACAGAGAACTCTGTGTTTACTGAATGAAGCAGGCATATTCTATATAGTGTACTGTACTAGACACTAACTTGGTCTGGAACACACTTTCTTTATACATCTACATGGCTTCACTTCCTTCAGTCTTCACTTGGTTTTGTATTTTGTGATACCATTCCTTGACATACTATAGAAAAGCACATCCTGTTTTGTAACCAGCCGCATGATTTATGACCTTTCTCAGCTAGTTCTTTTCCATGGCACTTGCCACTGTCTGACATGTTCTAAATTTTACTCACTTGTCTCTTGTCTATGTTTACTAGAATGTGAGAATGTGAGCACCATGAGAACAAGATTTATGCTTACATATTCAGTGCTCTATCCCCAGAACCTGTAATTGTGTTGACAAATAGTATGCATCAAGATATCTTAATTAAATAATAATTAAATTGTGTATGTGCACAAAGAATGAAGAAAAGAACACAGATACAAGCATAAAAGTCATCTGCTTCCTTAATAACGTTGTCTAGAATTGATCCCTTGTTCAATGAGCATTCTTATTAATAACTTCTTTTGAATTTGTTGTACAAAAATATAACTACAAAGTAGTAAATCATATTATTTTCTTAAAAGTTGCTCTTACAATAAATTATACAGGTATTTAAGAATGACAATGTCAGTGGAAAATGATTAACCTTACTAATACAAAAATGTGCAACTATTTGAATGATTCCTCTTATTCTTTATAGTCCCACAATTTTATTGACATATATAAAACAATGTCATTATTCCTGATGGAAAATAGTGTAGTAGTGCTTTCACTAAATCAAAATCTAGGCAATAATTAATTACAAATATGTTTTCGCAGTTACCATAAATGAATAATTTGGTCTTTATCTTCTTCCCTCCAGTTACCCTCATCCATGAAGCCATAAAAATATATAAATCCCAAGAATGACATTTCTTAAGGAATTATCAACATTCACAACATTTCTATGAGGTCAGTTTCAATACTTTGCTAATAAAATCAGATTTTTATGAGTGTATTTTTAATGCATAAGTTTTTACAGTGAAATCACCCCGAGAAGCAAATTACCTGGGTGATCATTTTTGCATTAGAGTAATCTTACATTCTTTTAAATACTGAACACCACCTGTGTATTCCAGGAAGTCTTCTGGGCACTGTGTACACAGTGGTCCACAAAGCATTTATGTTTTCTGTTTGGACAAACCGAGGCAAGATGGCGCAGTTCCGGGTTCTTCACCATCAACTTTCCTGCGCCAGGGAAAGACACGGGTCGACTGCGCAGGCGCAACCCGACCTCCGACGGAGAAAAACCGGAACCCGCCTAGCCACGCCTACCTCCCCGCCCCCGACCCGCCTATGTCCCACCCACTGCCCTCCCACTCCCGGGCTCAGGACATAAAAGCCGCTCCCGGGCGGGCGCGCGGTGCGAGCTTCCTCGGCCCTTCCTCGTGCGCAGGACCCAGGAACCTCTTCTGAGAATGCCGGAGCTAACTTCCTCGGCACCTCCTCGTACGCGGGACCCGGGAACCTCGTCCGAGAACGCCAGAGCGACTTCGTCGGCCACCACCGCCGGAGACCGGGGAACCTCGCCCCTCCCTCACATTGGCTTCTAAATAAAGTGTTTTTTGCCTTGCCTACTTGCCTTTTCTCTGGCATTTGCTCTGGGGGTCTCGTTAAAGCAAATCATTTTCTTTTGCCAACCTGAAGTTTACAGAGTATTAGAGAAGATATATAAATATTAAATATGATATTTGAGGATGTGAAAAATGGACAGATTGTTATAAAAGAGAAAAAAGAGTAATCAAATTATTAATGGTTGTTCAAAAAGTCCTTTCTGTAGAAATTTCATATAAGCTAAGATCTAAAGAATGAATCGCATTAGTAAGACAAGATATTAGGTGTATTTAATGAGGCATAGGATGTGGCATATTTAAAATGCATTGACACAGATGATCCTGATGTTTTAGCGAACATAACAACTGAGCAGTCTGGGCAAATTGTGCATTGTATATAAACAAATGCCTATAAAAGTAGAGTTTGAAAGAGTAGGAGGTGTCTATATCATATAAATGGTATAAGTAGGTAGACCATAAATATCATACGAAGCCGAGACAATCTTGAGAATATAATAAATCACCCTGAATAAACATGCTAGGTTCATAAATGTAAACCAAGACTGACAAGGTCAAATCACAACCCTACATCAAATGCATTTTATAAATTTCAATTTTATTAAAGCAGAAAATTTCCCTTTACACTTCATATGTGAGGTCTTGGGGTTGACCACAGATATCTAAAGTAATCTGAATAAAATTGACACTATACCAGAAACAAAAGGATAAAACCCAAACCCAATTAAGCAATTAAGCAAGAACAGTGTTTAAAAAACAGACAATCACACTCATTTAATGTGGCTAAGGCATGCCAGTGACTTAAAAATGACTACAATGAGCAGTTGCAAAACTCAAATGCGAAGTAAAGAAATTATAATTATTTATAATTATATATTCACTGAACTACCTTTCTTACCTCAGCCCCGTTATGTCTTTGATTTTTATTTTTTCTTGATTTAAAAAAAAAATAAACCCATGCATTAGATTGAGAATGAGGAAGACTGAGCAAATGTGAAAATCTGTTAATCTATGAATATAAATACCCCCCAAAAATATGGTGGCAATATTGTTGAATGTCTTGAAAATATTAAATCTGGTTATATTGAAAAGAGAAATAACTAAATTCCTACAAAATTTTAACATTTCTATAAATTCCCACAAAATGCTTCATATAATTATGGAGTATAAGCTCTACAATGTGTCAGATATACAGAAAATAATTAGAAACTTAGTAAAACAAAATTCCGATTTAAGTGTTCAAAGTTTATATTAAATGGTTGGTGTTACTTTTAAGCAAGTACATAGTATTTGACATTCAAATATTAATAGTATGAGTCTGTCAGACAGAGTTTCCCTCAGGAAACAGAAATCACTCTATGTAATTTAAGAAATTGCTACAGATAACTAAATGCTTACAATTCTGTTGGAAAGGCTGATGAGTGGGTTCTCACTAAGCCTAATAGAATGACTATAAGAACAATATAGAACAGTCCTACCAGGGAAGCCACTACCTCTGAAGACACTAATGAAACAATGAGTTCAAGAATACTTGACTTCTTGTTCTCCTCTTCCTGATGACAGAAAGCTGTGATGTAGGAATCAGAAAACTGAGATGATGAAACTTCACTGCTGAAGTCAACAGGCCTTCACCTTCACATCTTATGGGCTGAAGAATAAAAACTGAATTCATGTTTCCAAAATATCTAGGTCTGGGCTTCCCTTCTGAAAAGATGTTTTTGTACTTATTAAATTGATTTACTTATTATATGGCGATTCAGACAAATTCCACTTGGTCATAGATATTATACAACTTTTTATATATTGCTGGATTTGATTTACCAATGTTTGTTATGCCTTTTTGGGTTGATGTTCCTGAAGGATATTTGTGTGGTGTGTTCTTCTTATCTTGTAATATCAATATCGTATTTTTGTATTTGGGTAATTCTGCCTTCCTATACTAAGTTGTTGAGGCTCGCATTCTCTTCTATTTTCTGAAAGTATGTATGTATATTAAAGTGATGTTATTTATGAATGAAAAGTTTGATAGAATTCTTCCAGGAACATCATCTGTGCCTGAAGATTTATTTGTGGGAATTTTTTTAGTAGACTTTTTTTTTTATTCTAAAGAATGTTATTTATATTTTCCATCTTTCTTCTGTATTGGTAAGACAAGTTATTTTAGATTTTTTTTCATTTAATCTAAGTTGTCATTTTTTACATATAGTTCATGTTGTTAAGAACTATAGTATTGTTGATTTCCTTTTTCTCTTTTATTTTCCTAATTGATATTGCTTTGGATTGATTTATCAATTGTATTAATATTTTTGAAGAACAAAATTTTGGCTTTTTTAACATTCTGAAATGTTCATCTATATATGATTGCTATTTTGTTTTTATTGCTTACTTTCTTTTACTTTCTAAATAATTTCATACAGTTTGTATTTCTAATATAGGTATTTAAGGCCATACATATTCATCAAAACACTGCATTATTTTCATCTCACATATTTTGATATGTTGCAGCTTTATTAATATTGTTTGAAATATTCTACAATTTTTTATTTTAATTTATTTTTGACATGAGTTATTTAGAAATGTTATACTTAATTTTCAAACATTTGGTGATTTTGTAGGTGTATACTTTTTGATTTCTAATTTAATGCAATTTTAGTGAGAAAACTCATTTAGTATATTTTTAATTCTTGACATTTATCATCTTTATTGGACAAGAATTTGTGTTTTCACTTCAACCTTTAACTGGGTAAACGTTCTTGCTGCACTCAAAATAACATATTCTTGAGTTGTTGGGTGTGTTTATTTATTAAATATCAAATATTAAATTTTATTAAGCATATTGCCCAAATATTTAACATCCTTAGTGATTTTCTGTTTATCATTCTATCAATTACTAAGAAAGTAGTGTTCAAACATTGGCAGGATTTATATACTATCCTTTCAATGTCTATGCATGTTAACAATTTTTGTAATAAAATATTTAAGTAAAAAGGAACATTTTATTTCCTAAAATATCTAAATCTGTTAATTTATACGTTGTTTGATTTCCACACTTTTTAAAATAGCAAAACTTTGAAAACTAAAGAAACAAAAATCACTAGTATATAGCAAGTAAAGATAGAACTGAGAAAAAACAGATAAACCAATGTTGTGGTGGTGCCTGGGAGATTTTCAATTCATTAGTGGTAGATCAATAAATGATTGACTTGTGGAGCAATTTCCCACAGACTTTATTGTAATACTATATGATTAAAAAAATCTATATGGTGATGAAAGCTGTCCATATGCTACCAAATATGGTAGTCATCAGCTACATGTGGCTGTTGTAATGTGGCTAGTTTGACACCAGAAATAAATGCTTAACTTAATTTGATTTAATTAATTGATGTTGAAACTGAAATAGTTATTTGTGTCTAATGGCTATCATGTGTGTCTACTAGCTATCATATTTGACATTAGAGCTTATATAGCTTTTGTAGCATACTCTTTGCAATCACTGCACAAAATTGTAGAGGTAATTTGAGCATTTTATTAGCCAGTTGTTGTTTTATTGCATTTAAGTAATGAACATTGTGATTACAAAACTGTGATCAAAATAATTACTCTTTCTAAATTTTAGTTATTCTACATAGAATAGCTGAAGTTAAAACTTACATTATTTTTGCTAAAAAACATATTATTATTACCTAATATTACAATGAGAAACTGTTTATTCTAAATATCTGAAGTTCTCATACAGGCTTTAATATTATTTTATTATGATCATCAAATAAAACCTGTGTATTTCATTTACATATTTTAATTTGTTATTTTCAAATGGAAGTGTGTAGGTGGGATATCCTATGTGCTCCTGTTACTAATACATCTCTTGAGCATCATTAATTGAGATTTATTTTCCATTAATGTCTTCAGAGTTTGGAAGAAACCGGGTATGGTATTTTAACAGATTTTCATCTACAATGTAATGAATATTTTTATTCTATATGTAATACAATGCAAATAGCAAAAATGGCAAAATCATATGATGTACTTTAATCTATTTTGCCTAACTTCTTGAGTGTCATAAATGCTTATATTGAAAACATTTTTATAATCAAAATTTATTGGAGTTTAGCATTATATTTTTTAAATGGTGAACTAATATATTTTTTCTGCATATGTATTCTTTCTTATATTTAACCTTGTTCTGTGAATCTCTTACACATTGTTATTTCAAAATGCTGTTCTTTCTTTGAAAAGAGAGTATTTATTAATATGAACAAGAGCTTTGTCAATTATTATATATAAACAAGAATGGATTTCTTAGAAATAAATTGTAGACTTCAGGATTCTTCATTGCATGAACCATTTCTATGCTCTATACAGAATTTTGTATTTGAAATTTTACAATCCTTCACTTAAATAGTTTATACAGATTTTATCATCTCCAGTCTCATAAAACCCTAGTACAGAAACTAATGAATAATTAATAGCTCATCTTTTTAATTATTAAGAATATATTTCTGAAATATCCACTATCTATTTTTATCATCAGGTTCAAAGATATGAAATGAGTACATTTAATTTAAAGCAAAAGTCATATCCTTTTTGTTTAATTATAGAGTGATTTCTAGAGATAAAAGTCTAAGTATCTAAGTAAATTTTCTTCTGGTGAAAATTGCAGGCCAACATAAAAACAATTTGACACCTGTTAGCGAGAACACTGTCAAGGTGACAATAATTTTGTTATTTTTTCTTAAAAGATAATCAAACTTAGGAGAATCATATATTTATAGTTCTACACAAGGAAATACATTTCAGATATAAATCACTAAACACTAAAAATTAAAATGTTACCTTCCCCAAATGAGGCACATTTTTTCAAATTTAAAATAAAAAAATCAAATAATATTAAAAACCCCAGTGATTTTGTAAATATGGTATTCTTTTGGTATTGAAAATCATATGGCTATATAGTTTTTTCTTATGTGATTATACGTTTTCACACACACATTAATAAATGTAAGTATACATATGTATTTAGTTTATACAGAAAATTAAATCCAATCCATATTCTCTATTTATATTATTAGCAATAATTAAAAAAAAAGAAAGTAGACTAGCTGGAAAAGTAGACTAGTAAGCAAGAAAATTAAAAAGGAAGATAGATTCTGCCAAATAATTTTTATAGAGTCATGAATAAAATTCACATAATTATAAAAATGTATCTGCAGTTTATTCAACTAAAATCAGCTAAACGGGAGAAGCTCTTCATATTTTGGAAATGTATTGAGGCAACAGGAGTTTACCATTATGTATTTCCAGTTGTTGGAAGTATATGTAAACTGGTCATCATGACTTTTATCTCAGAAACGTTTTAGTCCAATGTTTCTGAAACCCAGGAAATGTTGTACATTTCGAGCCTTTCAACTATTGTACTGATGAAAGCAGCTCACTCACAATAGCATTTTTAATTTGACAGGGGATTACAAAAACACTGGGTGCTCTTTAACTTTTGTCACAGCCATCTATTACATTAAGAACAAGTTGATTTTCATATTTGTCAAATTAAAAAGCATTGTATCATGCTAACCTTGGGTGTTCATTTACATAATTGGCTCTCTGCTTGCTGTGTATTATGTGACACCCTCATTTGATTACTGTTCATTTTTCTGAAATTCTGAAGCAGCATCTAACATAACCTGCATATTAATATTTCATTTTCATCAGGCCTTACTTTATGCAGTCAAGTTACAGCAAATGCTACCTTTTCATTAGTAATCTTGTTATAAGTCTCTTGTTTCAGAGCTTTTAAAAAACAAAGTTCGATTCACATGTTTACCCTGTTCCATAATAGAAAAAATATAACTGGACTCTTAACGGTTTGTTCAAGTAAGTAAAGGATCCTCCTGCTGGGTCGGCCTTGAGAAAAACCTCTGAAATTTGAGAAAGAAAAATGTAGTGTTTATTGGCCCCTATATCAGCCAACATTTTGTAATATACATAAAATAAAAATAATAAAATGTTAGTGACTTACAATAACAATTTTTTTTTATTTTATTTTTTTTTTTTTGAGACAGAGTCTTGCACTGTTACCTGGGCTGGAGTGCAGTGGTGTAATCTCGGCTCGCTGCAGCCTCTGCCTCCAGGGTTCAAGCGATTCTCCTGCCTTAGCCTCTCAAGTAGCTGGGATTACAGGCGACCACCAGCACACCCAGTTAATTTTTGTATTTTTAGTAAAGACAGGGTTTCACCATGTTGGCCAGACGGGTTTCTAATTCCTGTCCTTGTGATCTGCCCACCTCAGTCTTCCAAAGTGCTGGAAGTACAGGCGTGAGCCACAACACCTGGCTGAATAACAAACTCTTAATTCTTTTTCTTAAATCTGCAGGCTGGCTGTGGTTTTCTGCTGGGCTCTGGATTTACAGTGAATACTTTTGTTGCCTGGGCATCTATTTTGAGTATCAGATTAATTGTCTTGTACCAGAAGCAGAACATAGACATCACTAACTGAATTTCCAGTTCTCAGCTCCCTCCCAGTTACTGAATGTGGTCAATCCAGATATCTGCCCTCAATAAGGACTTCTTGGTGACCTCCCCCTGGGACATATAGACAGAGTCTTCTGGACTAGGCCCATTGATCACCACTCCACCCCCCACCCCGTCCCCTGCATCGACTGGAGACTATCGCTCAGTCACAGCAGTGTGACACTGGCAGACAGCCTATTTTCTAAGTGTCCAACATGAGTCCCACACTGCTGTGACTGAGCAGTGGCCTCCAGTCCATGCAGGGAGCTGGAGAAAGGGCAGTAATCAACAGGCCTAGTGAGTTCCATGTTGGACACTTAGGGAATAGGCTTTCTGCCAAGGTAAAGGAGTATACTTTGAAAGGCACACTGTAACATCCACAACCAAATCCTCTCAAGTCCTGTCAGGACAGGCCTAGAGTCCCTGTCAAGAGAGAGACCTCAAGCATAAATTACAGAGAAAGAAAACAATCTGGCTTAAATCTGCTCCCCCTGTCTCTCTTTTTAGGCCCCAGACTATAAACCGGAGAGTGAGTACTTGGGCACTGTGATGATTAATTTCATGTGTCAGTTACCATGTGCCATGGGATGTCCCCCAAATAAAACATGTATAGGTGTGCCGGAGAAGGTGGTTCCTGATGAAATTCGCATTTGAAATCGTGGACTCGGGAAAGTAGATCACTCTCCCCAGTGGGGGTGGGGATTATCCAACCCATTGAGAGCTTCAACAGAACACAAAGTGAAGGAAGGATAAATTTGTCATTTTTGCCTTCTGCCTGTTTGTCTCATAAGGACATAGGTTTTCACCTGCTCTTAGTCTGGGATTTACACTTTTGCCTACCATGGTTCTCAGGCCTTCCTGCTTGGAGTAAATTGAACCACAGTGGCTTTCCTGGGAATTCCAATTGCAGATGACAGATTATGGGATTTAGCCCCCATAATTGGATGATTAAATTATTCAAAATAAATATTTTTTGGTTCTCTTTCTCTGGAGAACCTCAACTAATACAGATATGTTCTTTGTGTGGTGAAGGACAGGGTACTGAAAGCATAATCCAAAAAATCTTAAGCACATTGGAAGCCTCTACTCAAATATTAATTAAGTCAAAGCAGCTAACATCCATTGCCAAAAGTACTCACAGTCAAGGATGAAATGTAGACTTTTCCTTGACAAGAAAAGGGAGACTGAATATTTACTGAAAAATAATATAACCTGTCCCAATCCTTCAAGGAAATGTTTCAATTTACTAGGCAGTTCACACCTGCAAACTCACTTGGTCTTCATAGCAACACTGATAGACAGATTACTGTTTGTTCATTTATTTCTCTTAAACAGGTTATGAAAGGAAATAAAGTACACCAACAATAAGAGTGAATATTTGTAAGACTGAACTGTTTACTGAGCAAAGGTTGGAATGTAGACCTATTTACTCCAAAAAGCCTTTTAGAATTACAGCCTAGAATGGCTTTCTTCCATCTACCCAATTCATTACATTACTATCTCTCATTATATAAGCTCAATTTTTTAAAAATTGAAACACTGCTATAGATAAAGTATTTTTTGTGTCTGTTTCTGCCTTTCTTCCTGCAACTCAAGCCACAATTTTCTCTGCAATGCATATATACTTGTTCTGGATGAAGTATTTTTAAGAAAACATCTAGTTACTTTAGTTCTAGGAGAATTCATAGTAATAATATTTTTGCTCTCAAATAATGTCCCTATAAAGCCAAAGTGGGATGGAGATGTGAGAAAAGAAAAGAAGATAACCTTATAGAAAATCTATATGAAAAATGTGGAATAAAATGACTCCCTGCAACATTCAAATGTCAAGATTGTCTAGAAATTTCTATGTCTTGTTAATTACCAAATCCCAAGATTAGCACCAAAACATTGTGATGTTTGTAAATATCTGATATTAACACATACCAGGGAAAACTCTTTCCTCTGAGAGAATAGCTGAGGAAATCAGGTTGACAAGAAGCTGAAGGCAAGAGAATACCTAATTCTACAAAGCTGCTAAAAAAAAAAAAAAATGCTTCAGTTTTGTATATGCATTGAATTTTCCATGTTCAATCTAAACCCTTATTTTTTTAAAAAAAAACATTGATTATAGTGACAAATAATATTCTGTAGACATTTGAAAAGCTGAGATCACTTGGACTCGGGAAGGGGAACATCACACACTGGGGCCTATTATGGGGAGGAGGGAGGGGGGAGGGATTGCATTGGGGAGTTATACATGATATAAATGATGAATTGATGGGTGCTGACGAGTTGATAGGTGCAGCACACCAACATGGCACAAGTATACATATGTAACAAACCTGCACGTTATGCACATGTACCCTAGAGCTTGAAGTATAATAAAAATAAATAAATAAAATAAAATAAAATAAAATAAAGAAAAGTAAAAACATACCATCTGAACTCGGGTATACATACCACCACCACTTTAGTATGCATTTACACACATTATTTCCATGACAATTTTCCCTTTTTCTTCAGATTTTCTCTCCCCAATAATCTCAGGATCGAAGGCTGATATGCCCATATAAATTTAATAAGGAAGATCTATAAGTTTATGTCTCATTCATTTGAATTATAGGCTTGTTGTTTTTAATAGATTACTACATTCATAAATATTAACACTCAGTAATTTTCTTCATAGTGTTTTTTGTGCTTTGGATGACATACTGTGGTTTATCACAAAATTCAACTGTTTTAAATTAGATAAATTATTTGCTGTATGTAAAAGAAAATGATTCTGCCAGATAAAGCAGAAAAGGAGCCCAAAGAGTTCAGAATAGCAAGAAATGCTGGGTTTGAGCCTAGGCTTCCACAACTGCTCTAAAAAATAGCTCTGGTTTGGATAGAAAAGAGCTGCTGCCTCTAAGAAACTCTAGATGATGCTCTCTACCACTCAAAAGTCTGCAGTCAACTCCAACCTACAGGTCATTATTACTGTCCCTGAAACAATTATCTTCTTTTTTCATCAGTAATTCTTGATTCAATAAAAGAAGCTGGTGCATATATTTCTGGTACATGGGAGGCAGAATTAGTGATCATCACCATTTCTAGCTCTTCTGGCAGAGAGCGGGGTGGGGGGTGTCAGCCAAGCAGCACTCATAAAGATGGTAGTTCCACAACATAATGGTCAAATAAATGACAAACTTTTGTTACATCATAGTAGGTCTAGCCAGTCATCATTGATCAGTAATTTTTAAAGATTTTTTTCATTTGTATTAGTTTAAAAAAAAATGGTTCATTCAGTTTGATTAAGCACAAATATTTTGTCTGCAATGTATATAGATGTTACCCATTAATGTAATTTCTTAGCATCCAAGCTATTTAAAGATGAATACAACTCATGGAAAATTATTCCATTGTTGTAATGAAACATGGTGCGTATAGGTAGACTAAAAGAAGTTTTCTACATATGTGTAGAAAGGTTTTTTGCATTCTTGGAAAAGATATAGCACACATGTAGCTACAATGAAAGTTTAACTTGCAAGTGCTGAATCTACATACTGAAGGCCCAAATATCTACCTGGAAGCAGCAAACAAAATACTGTATTACTTGAAATAAAACTCAAGCTATTGGCAAAATAATATAATGGAAGAATTTGAAATTTAGTGACAAAATCAATTGTAATAAAATTCAAAATTGTCAGCATTTGCAGAACTACAGTGGTAAACATAATTGTATTTTTCCTTATATAAATTGTTATAAAGTTTTGGTGCCACAAAAGAAATAGCACTTGAATATAAAATAGTCTTTTTAATTCTCAACAAGGCAAGGTACTTCTGTGGAAGGGTGCGCTCTCACAGATGGAGCAATGGTGAGTGCACACTTGGACAAGGGAGGGTGAGGGGTTCTTATCCCTGACACACATGGCCCCTGCTGCTGTGTCATTCCCCTATTGGCTAGGGTAAAACCGCACAATCTAAACTAATTCCGATTGGCTAATTTAAAGAGAGTGACTGGTGTGAGTGCTTTGGTGGGAAAAAAAAAAATGGTTATGCAGGGTGGAGAATGAGTCAGGGTGCAGCAGGTAGCAGGTAATCTGAATGAGTCAGGGTGGAGCAGGTAATCAGAATGAATCAGGGTGGAGTAGGTGATCAGAAAGAGTCAGGGTGGAGTAGGTAATCAGCATGAGTCAGGGTGGAGTAGGTAATCGAAAAGGTTTGCTGTACGAGGAAGTTATTTTAAAAGTAGAAGGCAAAGAATTGAACATACTGGCGTATTGATTCTTTGAAGAGAAATTTAGAACTTATATCTAACAATCCCTCCTCTTGCATTTTCTTACAGATTTTTCTCTTCAACCTCTTTTTTTTTTTTTTTTTTTTTTTTTTTTTTTTTTTTTAACATATCTTGGCTTAGTTCTTCTGTTTGATTTTCCAAAAGAACAAGCTTCTTTGGATATGGTGAAAGATAGTTAAGGGAGGTTTTAGTAAGTGCCATTCCTATGAGCCTCTGAACCAACCCATGGATGCATATGTGACATAGCACCTGACAAGAATAAGTACACCCATTATGACTGCAAGAGAAATAAGAATTGAGACTATTATTCTTTTCCATTTACCAAACCACTTTTCTAGCCAAGGGATCATTTACCCTTGAGTTGCTGGCTAACTTATTGAACAGAGCAGTTAGACCTTGCAATGCCTTTGTTATACTTCCATTAGGGGCAGTGTTGTTTGGGATGAGAGGGTAACATTGACTTTTAATCATGACACAAACTCCTCCTCTTTCTTCTAATATCATGTTTAAGGCTATCCTATTATCCCAAGCCATCTGACTAGTAGCCCGTAATTGTTCAGCTATTCCTTTAACAGCATCTCTAGTGTAGTTAATAAATCACTGTTGGTTGTAGTAGATGTAGTTTATTCAATCTACATTTTTATTAATTATCACCTACCAAAATATTGACTCAAATCCTGCAGCTATTTGATTTTGGGCTTTAAATTGATCTGGTATTCCCCATAGGACTCCAATTGCGTCTAGACATGAGAGTCAAAAGACCCTTAAGGGGCTTCTCTCACTTTATGATGTTTTATTTTTCCTTCCTCTGGCTGATGAAATGCCAGGGTGAAAGGAAAGGGATAGCCAATTAGACTAAAACACAAGGTGCCACTCCAGTTATTTGGCAGAGTGTCCAGTAAAGGTCCAACACAATGCCACCACACAACCACTCGGAGATGAACAAGGGTTGACTGATTGATAAGCTCTTGAAAATGCTTAAGCTCACTGCATCTCTTCAGGTCTCCGAGGAACTAATTTTCCTCCCCATCATAAGAGAGACATGAAGTGAACTTAGTGTTGGGAGATGGAAGCTGGATGACCCTCAGGAGTTGATGCACAGGGTGCCGGACTTCAGAATATAGCAAAGAGAGAGTGTGGCATGATTTGTTACCCCAGGCTGTAGAATCCTGGAAAACAGCTACCATGCAGTCCATGCCCAGTCGACTGGAGGACCACCCTAGTGGAAAGGGGACAATCTGGGTCTCTGGCCTGCCATGCGCACAAGCATAACAATTGCTTCTGTTTAACATGCAGATGGAATATTTGATCCATTCCAACCAGGCATTTGCATCTGGTGTCCTGTCTTAGTTGCCAAAGTTTGGCTTAAGTCTTTAATTTCTACATGGATATCTTGGTACTGTTGTTAGATGGAGGAGGAACAATTGCTCCATTGTGAGAGGTTTTGGAAGAAGGCTTAGAGGAAGTTGCAGCTGGTGGGGAGTCAAAGAAATGCATTTCAAAGAATCTGATAGGGTTTGTCCCTGAAACCTCAGCTCCCATACCATAAAACCAGCTTAAAGAAGAGAACCAGCTTAGAAAAGGGGAAGAACTTTGAGGGTTTGAGATAATAACCTGTGTAGAATTACACTGGTTTAGCTGACAATTAGTGGGGATGGCTGTCCTTTTAGCAAAATGAATGTATGGTTTTAGGGAATTACAAAAACTGGTTGGTGCTGTCCATTCTTGCCCTTTAGTGGTCCACCGAATGTTGGACCGACTGCAGCATAAAAGCTTTACATGGAGGGGAGGAGGGGGGCGGTGGAAGACTCCTGACTGACACTGGAGTCCCTGAAATCTCTTTGGATTAAATGGTCCCAATTCACTAATGCCCAGTCTGAAGAGAGTCAGGAGGGCCGGAGGTGCTTTTCTGAAGTAGAGAGCTGTCTTTGACTTGGCAAGTCCCTACAGGGTATAACAAGGCAAGCATTAAATGCAATAGTTTGAGGCAAAATTGACTTGGTTATGTTACTAACTAGATGGTCAGCAATAGAGCAAGGAAAGAAGAAAGAGTAATAGAATCGATGAAAGAGAGTTAAATTTTTCTTAGCTTTAGTTTGGTAGGATTTTCCCCTGGGACTATGGCCCACGACTCTGGAGGAGGTGGTGCTTTCTTGCTTGGGTGTGCTGAGTCCATCCCCTTTCCCCTGTAGAAATAGCAGTCTCACTGGTTGGCAGCACAAGGTAGGGTCCTTCCCAGGCTGGCTCAAGTTTTCCTTCTTTTCACCCTTTGATGAGAACATGATCTTCAGGCTGATGCTGGTTTACCAGAAAATCCAGGAGTGGTACCTGTGCTGAAAGACTTTTAGTTTTGAGGGAAAGGAAAGTGAAGGATAAACCAAGTATGTAATTTCTAAGAAACTGACATTTTATTTTGAATGTGGGGACATTAGCAGTGAACTTTCTAGTCTTTGGTGCCTTCTTACCGAGAAATTTCCTTTAGAACCTATTTTTATTAGTTTTTAGACCAAAGAAAGCCAAACACCATTTTATATTTGACAATGCTTCTTGTATGATTTTTATACCAGATAAGCTAAATTTCACCTTTAGTGTGTCATTAATGTTAAACTTACTTTTAATAAAATCTTGTGGATATATTTATACAATTTTTAATGTCTGAGCATAAAGTAAGATTTTTATAGACTTTTTTAACCTTTTATAATTTTTGTTAAAGAGAAAGTTAGTGCTTTAAGAAAAATCTGTTGTGCTTTTATTTTAACTTCCAGTTCACAAAAAAACTGAATGATACCCCTTTAAATTTAGCCAATATGTTTACACACAGAATTTCCTTTACAATTAATGTTTCAAAACTTGCTTAAAACTTTAAAACAAAATATATATTTTTAATGTAGGTAAAAATCCACATATGCCTCCTTATAATTCTTTTATCAAAAGTATATTTTACTTTCCTTACACACCTTACACATAAACTGTTTCTTCAATAGTTTACATTCAGGAGGTCTAATTACTTTTAAATTATACAACATTTCTTGCATAAATTCCCTTTTATAAATTTTTTCACACAAAAAAGAAAAAAACACACACTCCTTGCTGCTTCTATGTGAAAAAAATTGACTTTCACAGACAATTTTTCAACATGCCTCAACTTTCTGACTTGCCGCAAACATCCCTTTTTTAAAACAAGGAATTAATTTATTTTAGGACAAGAATTTACCATAAAACATTCCTTTTTATATAAATTCTACCTCCGCTTTTTTTTCAAAGATAATAATCATTCTTTTCCAAAGTGAACTTTCCTCATGTCTGTGGACTAGACGGTCTAAGGCCACAAGATTAGAAGTTGGGATAATACATGTTACACTGTTAACTTTGAGCAAACTTTACTTTTGTTGAAAACCTTGTAAGTTTGAGATTTCAATTATTCTTTACTATTGATAAGACCTTGTTTAGTCCAAGTTAACTTAGAATTGGTATAGATGGTTTATTCCTGGTGTGTAAGTACTTTAAAGCTTGGCTAAGTGCAAACAGCTTGCACGTTTGAGCAGACCAATTATTAGGCATTTTCCTACATCTGCTTCTACAAGAGTTTCCTTATCACTTACTGAATATCTATTGTGTCTTTTTCCCTCAACCATCAGGGAGGAACTATCTATCGTCCTATCCTGAAGGGAGTTCCTCCTAGGTCTGGTCGGACCTTTGTAATAGTAATTATTTGAGATTTGGATCCCCTGTTAGGAAACCTGCTGGGTTAAGGGAATTTTTATTGGTTGATTTTTTTTTTTTTTTTTTTTTTTTACAGAATAGCCTCATACTTTCTTCTGTTAGCAAAGCAGTGGTTGCTACAGATTTAATGTATTCAGGCCATCCGTGGGTTACCGGGTGAAGGATTTTTGATAGGAAGGGTACAGGTTGTCAGTGGCCTCAGGGCTTCTTTACACTGACAACAAGGTGGTATTGGAGTGTTACAGGATCACAGAGAAGACCTTCAATTATCAATTATAGGTTTAAAATTTACTCTGACTTTTAAAGGAATAGGGTACACTATGTGTTTTTTTTTTTTCCTCTACTACTTCTATCTCTCTCTTTCTTTCTCTCTTTGACTTTCTGTCTGTCTCTCTCTCTCTTTGACTCCATCTTTGTCTCTCTGTCTCTTCCTCTCTCTCCCTCTCTTTCTCTCTTTCTTCTCTCCCTGTTTACCCCCTCTCTCTCTCTTTTCTTTCTCTCTCTCTCTCTCTCTCTCTCTCTCTCTCTTCTGTCTCTCTCTCTCTCTCTCTTTCCTTTCTGTTGGTCTTTCTCTGCCCCTGCCAGTATCTTATGCTGTTCTCCCCTCTCCTTCCCCTTTTACCCTGGAAACTAAAAGTTCCTCTGAGGAGAAGACAACATTAGATGGGGGGAACAAACAGAGGAGTGAATAGCCCCTGAATTGACTAAAAAGGTGATAAGATCACTTTTAGGTCCCACCTCCAAATTTATCAGGGGCTCCTGGTGGGACTCAAAAGAGACAGAGCCCCTGACCACCCTATTCTTCCTTGAAAGTCATGAGTGGAAGGGCTTCTTTCATCTTTCTTAGTTCGGGACATCCTCTCTTGAAGTGGCCTGTTTTTCCACATCTATAGCACCAATCTCGTCCTTCCTTCCTCTTAGTTCTGGGATTCTTTAACCCTGTTCCCTCACACTTTTTAGGGGACCTGGTAGACTATGACCTTGGTCCTCCAGATGGAGGCTGGGGTCCTTTAAAAGAGGATTCAGACCCTTTATAGTTTCTGGCTCTGTGGAAGCTCTGTCTAGAAGTACCTGGGTTTGGAGCCCTCTGTTGGAAGGTAGAAAACATAAGTTATGTCTTTTGTTTCTGTTTTTCTTCTTTCCTTTTCACATATACTTTTCCGAGCTTCCCTGAAAAGCTCACTTAGAGGATGGTCTTCCCAATTGTCTATCTTTTGTAACTTTTTTGAAATGTCTGTCCAACTTTTAGTGACAAATTGGAGTTTCAACATTCCTTATCCAAGGGGATCATCCAAATTGAGGCCTGCATGTTGCCTCATTTGCTCCCTCAGTCTGCCTAGGAATCTCATAGGCCCTTCATCCTTTTCCTGTTGTATATTAAGTGCTTCAGAAGTATTTTGGGTTTAGGGTACTGATTCCCGAATCCCCTTTATTATTGTCTCCCTCAGGTCCTGCATCTTTTCCCCATGATCTGCATCGTTATTGTCCCACTGGGGGTCTGGGGCAGGGAATTTCTGGTCCGCAGTAGGAACGTTTTCACCAGGAGGGTGCTCACATTCCCAAACTACCATAGCAGCCCTATGAATCATACTCCTTTCTTTCTCCGAAAAGAGGATGCCCAAGATGGACATTAACTTGACCCAAGTGTATAACTGAGGTCCTAAGAATTGGTCAATTTGGTCTGCCACTCCATAAGGGTCATCTAGTAGCAGTTTAAGCTCCTTTTTAAAATTCCAGACTTCTGAACTGGTTGAGGGAGCATTTACAAAGCCGATGCCCCCTGCCCCTGCTCCTTGTGGTACCTCTTTCAAAGGGAAGAGTGTTTGGGCTGACCTCCTAGGTACAGAGGGAAGTGGGAAATTCTGAATACCTTTTTTACATTGTTTTACCTCACACTGGAGTCCTTTTAGAGAGGGGTATTTAGGTTTGGAGGGAACAGACTGATGGGGCGGTAATTCCCAAGAGTCAGGGTTACAAGGAGAAGGGATAACATGAACAGAGGGGGAATTTGAAGTGGTATCTGATGCAACAGTGATTGTCTGAGGAGAAAGACTGGGGCCATTGAACAAGGGGAGATAGTCTAGGGGATCCCATGCTCTGGAGTCTTTAGGTATGAGAGCTGACTTCTCGGACTTTTCATTTTGAGGTGTCAGATTGGGTTCTTTCCTATTTGTTTAGAAGGGAAAAGGGAGGGCAGGTCCTTCCTTGCAGCAAAGGGCATAACCTAGCTCTTCTTGAGACACTGGACTTTTATCATTAACATATTGGATTAGAAGCAGACACATTACATCCTCGTTGACTCAAACTTTGGCCAGAAGATTGAGGGATTGAGGATGGGCCCCTGAGTCCAAATAAAACAGCGATATTTTATCATTTGTTGCTTTGGCCTATGTTCAGTCCTTTCATTATCCTTCCAGTGTTTTAGCTGAGACTTAGGGGGCTATCCAGATGAATATGATTGTTACCATCTTTATCCCCCTTGCTCCTTGTCTTGCTTGGGGTATTTCCCATCATGATGATTTTGGGGTAAGGTTCAAGATTCAATTTCCCTTGCTGGAAATTTCTCGACTTTTGGGGTAAGGCTCAATTTCCACTGGAAATTTCTTGGCTTTTGGGGTGAGGCTCAATTTCCCCTCCAGAAATCTATTGCCTTTTCTACTACTGGAGGTTTGTGTGAGGTTCAATCCCCCCCCGCAGTGAGGATGTCTCACATTTTTTTAACTTCTAAGCCATCCTGACCAAGGAGTACTTCACTGCCCCACCCCATGGCTTTCTTACATTGGTCCCAATCACCAAGGAAATACTTTACCGGCTCCTATGGCTTCTCCTTCCTTGGTCTGTGCAGAGTCGTTGCTGCAGTATTTGAGGATCCTTTAAGTTAGGTTGCTAGCAAGTGTTTGTGGTTTTATTCTTTTTTTTTTTCTCATATTGCTGAGAGCTGGGGTTAGTCCTCGTAACTCACACTGGATGGGTTCTGATTTCTCCTACCTGAGGCCACCACAAAGGGCAGGGGGGTGCATGCTTCCTCAGCAGACAGAAACAGAGACTGCCCCAGAAGGGGAATATAATCATGGGTGAGCCCCCAAATTGTTATAGATAAAGTTTCGGTGCCGCAAAAGAAATAGTACTCAAATATAAAATTTTCATTTTACTTCTTAGCAAGGCAAGACACTTCTATAGAAGGGTGCGCTCTCACAGATGAAGCAATGGTGGGTGCACACTTGGACAAGGGATGGGAAGGGGTTCTTATCCCTGATTCATGGTGGCCCCTGCTACTGTGTGGTTCCCCTATCGGCTAGGGTAAAACTGCACAGCCTAAACTAATTCTGATTGGCTAATTTAAAGAGAGTGACAAAATGAGTGCTTTGGTGGGAAAAAAAATTGTTATGCAGAGTGGAGAATAAGTCAGGACAGAGCAGGTAGCAGGTAATCAGAAAGAGTCAGGGTGGAGTAGGTAATCAGAATGAGTCAGGGTGGAGCAGGTAATGGAAAAGGTTGCTTTACAAGGAAGTTAAGTTTAAAAGTAGAAGGAAAAGAATTGAACATACTGACATATTTATTCTTTGAAGAGAAATTTAGAATTTATATCTAACATCAATGTTCAGTCATTTTTTAAAAAATTTGTTTTGTTGAATAACAATAAGCAAATGTAAATGTACATGTCTCCTGGATTTATGCTGTTGGATCAATAGATTTTGTAATTTTATGCTTCCTTAAGAATTAATAGCTAAGTCTCACTAAGCTACCTCAAAGAAGTTCACTGATGGTTATGTAGTTTTTATGACATATCAGGTTTTATGCATGTTCTTTCACAATTTCATTGACATCAGTGAAATTATAGGTCAATATATTTAACTTCTGAATAAATATAGCTTTTAATATCTATATTAAACTTCAATTGGCTTATAAAATTTTTGAATTTTAATATAACTGATATGGCTTGGCTGGTTCCCCACCCAAATCTCATCTTGATTGTATTTTCCATAATCTCCATGGGGGACTCAGTGGAAGGTAATTGAATCATGGGGGTGGTTACCCCATGAAGCTATTCTCATGATAGTGAGTGAGATCTCACGAGATCTGATGATTTTATAAGGGGCTTTTCTCCCTTTTGCTCATTCTTCTCCTTGCTGCTGCTATGTGAAAAAGGATGTGTTTGCTTCACCTTCTGCCATGATTGTAAGTGTCCTGAGGCTTCCCCAGGCATGCTGAACTGTCAATCAAATGGCTTTTATTTATAAATTACCCAGTCTTGGGTATGTCTTTATTAGCTGTGTGAAAACAGACTAGTACAATAGTACTGCAGGAATGCATCAGGGATATTAAATAGAAATCTCAATTTACTCAACTCATTCAAGATAATTCATTTTTGCAAGGACACAAGAAAAAAATGAAATGAAAAGAAATGGGATTAATATTGAAAAAGTCATCTTAGAAATTTTCTAAAATATTTTTAGCTATATGAATAAAACGTAGTCAATGTTAAAATCAAAAACTTCTAATTTATACAAACACTTTCATTTTATACTTGAGCATCCTGTGAAGGGCCATTGGTTGCTTATTAAATGTTAACTTTCCTCTCTTTATTAACAAAAACTGTATTTACACAAGGCAACAATTACCCCAAAATGAAATGTACATGTCTTTTTCCCCCTTGAATATACATTACCATGCCACTAAATTCTGGCCAAGAATTTAGCTAGATGCCAGGGATTGAGGGGAATGAGAAGATGTTTGTCATACGATACAAAGTTTTAGTTCAATAAACAATGTTTTAGTTTAGTTTCTTTAAAAAGGATTGATCATCTTATATTGAGAAGTGACATCTAAGTTTTTTTTTTTTTTTTAAATATTTGGTTACCTTATGTGCAGTTTATCAAAAGCATTAGAAAAAATTAGAATAAATGCTTGGTTTATTTTTTCCATTAGTCTTTAGAGTAATGAATTGTTTTACTTGCATCACTAAACTATGATCATTACATTTTTATGTTTTTTTTATGTTATTTAATATTTTAAAATTGTAGTTGTATATATTTTGGGGACAAAAAGGGAGGCTATGATATATGTCTATTATGTATAATGATTGAATTGAAGTTATTAACATATTCATCACTTCAAATACTTATAATCTATCTTTTTATATCTAAATAAAACATTATTTCCTTTGACCAATATCTTCTCATTCCCCTCCATCCCTAGCATCTGGCAACTATCATTTTTCTTTCTGTTTGTTTAAGTCTAATTGTTTTAGATTTCATTTATGAATGAGAACATGTTTTTGTTTGTTTGTTTTTGTTCTTGGCTTATTTTACTTAGCATAATGTCCTCCAGGTTCATCTGTGGTGATGCAAATTACAGAATTTTCTTTTTTTAAGGCTGACTGTTGGGGTGATGAGATCCAACACCAGTTCACGGGGGAGATGAAGTCCAGTGGAGTCAAAGGATTGAGAAAAGAGTTTGAGAGAGAAAAGTGGGGCCAGGGGGCCATCGTGCTTCTGGAGTCCTTGAGCTCTGGGAGCGCACGCTATTTATTGGCAATCCAACAAAGAAACAGGTGGTGAGAATGTTGGGGTCAAAAGAGTGTGTTGCATTAAGCACATGATTCATAGCTGTGAGGGTTAACATTTTCTCTCCTATGTGAGATAATGGAGAGCAAGTTCTTTTAACTCAATTAAAATTGATCCTGGAGAACAAGGACCAAGGAGTCAGCAAGTCTAGACACATTCCAGAGCCATGAGTCCTGGATTCTATCCAAGCCATGAGAAATTTTATACCCTGGGCTTAGATTATGGTGTGTCAGGGTAGCTTTCCACACCTTAGCATGGAGCTTGGTGTTCCAAAGACCACTAAGGTTTTTAGACCCTGGACCCCGGACATGTTATGCAGTTTTCTTGAATGTTACCCTAAAGTTAATATCAGTATTATGGAAAATGCCAATTGTTCATCCTCTAACAAGATAATACCTATTTTAAGTGATTTGTCTGGTCGTTTTTAACTAAAATGTAAAGACAAGTTTCATTGATTTAAAATTTAAAAATCAAAAGGTTTTCTTAGAGTGACTCAAATTAATGGGAATTTTCAAAAGAAAAATGATGTTATCCTAATAAAACTTTAAGGTGTGTCTATAAAATATACTGCCTGATATTAAGTCACTCAAGCTTTTCTTTTATTTGTATGTGCCTTATATTTATCATCTATCTTATACATGAATTTCATCTGTTTTTACTTTGAATCTATTTTAAATTAATTTATTGTAGACAGCATACAGTGGGTCATGTTTTTCTTCCATTAAGGAAATCTCTATTATTAAAGACTTTTTATATATAATTATTATTTTATATATAATATTATTAATTATAAATAATTAATATAATTATTGCTATAAGCTTTATATATGCCATTTTATCCATTTATTTTGTTTGTTTGTTTTCAGAGATTTTCTATTTTCCCTTTCATTTCCTCTTGTGGGCTACTTAAGTATTATTTGTTTCTTGTTTTCATGGAAGTGTTTTGAGTATAATTTATTTGTTCATGAGGCACATCCATCTTAATTTGTTGGCAATGCTCAAGTTTAAATCTGTGTATGAAGTCCTAGTCAACTTCTTGTATGACCCAGGCATTAAAATGACCAGAAACTACATAGAACCATCTCTGAGAACTGAATGATAGTGTGGATCACTACTCAGGCTTTCTATTAACACCTGAGTAGCACACTGCTGGGAAGACTAGAATAGCAATGCAAAGAATTTCAAAAGTAAATTTAAAGTTTCTTTCCTCCTCCTCTGTCTTTTCTGTAACCTTATTCTTACTCTGTTTGAAAGAGGCTAGGGTGTGGTCCCTGTTTTCAGTTGTTTACTTCAGGTGTTTGGTGGAGCTTCATCTCCGAAGACATGCAACACTATCTGGTAATGGGGGAGCACCACCTTCCTTCATTAGTGCAGGGCAGGAATTGGCAGCAGGATTCTGTCTCACAGTAACAATGATGGCAGTGCCCTGTGGAAAATGGGAAGGTTATAGAGCAAATATTGTCAAAAGTGTTTTGTCCTCCTGGGCTTCCCAATCCTTGTACTTTCGTTAGAGAATGAAGTAATTTCTTGTTTGCATTGTTGCTTGTTTTTTCTTAATCTGTTCCTGTTTCTAGGAAGTCATTTGTTGTAGTGTCCAGGCTGGGATATATAAGAAGTAAAAATGTAACAACATACAAATGTAAAATAATGTCAAGAAAGTCCTCAAGTACTGAAGTCACTAGTTAATCTGTATTCTTTCCCTCCTTCCACAGTCTTTATAGTATTTTGTACATTTTGTTCAGGGTTTACTATTTGCAATTATTAGTAGGGGAGAGGTCTGTGGACTCATTCTGTGTTCTCTGAAGCTGGAAGTTTCTTAATTAAATTCTAACTGTCCTTACATGAGAGTTTTTAAAAAGCAGATTACTTATTTATCATTTTGTTTGCCATTGATTACTTTGTATAGATATACATCTGGACCATTTTCCACTTGTCTAATAATTTGTTGTTTCTTTTAGTACTGGTGTGTTGACTGTCAGATACAGTGCATTCTAGATTTCTCTTCAAAGAATCAGTATGTCAGTATGTTCAGTTGTTTGTTCTCCATTTCAAAGTTTAACTTCTTTGTAGTTTCAGTAAAGAACATTTTCAACCAGTTTTAATCAGTAGTTCACATCTGTTCACCTGGTCGCCTACTCCATCCTGACTCATCCTGGTCAGCTGCTTTGACCTGAGTCACCCCTGGTCACCTTCTCTGACCTAAGTCACATTTACTTACCTGTTCCTAACCATCCTTCCTGCCAGACTACTCATCCTGACACTCTGGATGCCCTCTTTAGAATAGCCAATCAGAATTAGCTTAGACTGTGAGGTCCAACTCTAGCCAATAGGGGAACCACACAGCAGTAGGGGCTACCTGCTTCAGGAATAAGAACCTCTTCCCCTCCCTTGTTCAGGTGTGCTCTCACCATTACTCCATTCACAAGTTGCACCCTTCTTCAGAGGTGAAAATTGCTTTGCTGAGAAAATTATATTTATATTTTTTGCTATTTCTTTGTGGCACCAAGGAACAAGCATTTTGTTTCTAACATTGACCATGAATTATTTATTTTTGTATATCTGGAGTTATTTCATCATTATTTTTGTATGATGTTTTGTTGTGCATAGAATTCCGTATGAATGATATACAGTTAAGTAAATAATTACTTCAATATATTCTGACTTTCACTGTATAATAAAAGGCTGTTGTCATTCTTAAAGTTGGTCCTATAGGAGTAATATGTCTTTTCATTAACTGGTTGCTTTACACTGTTTTAAAGTAATTTGTTTTTTATGTACCTATGTGATTTTATTTATGACCCTTTATTTACATGAGCTTCTTGGATTCATACTTTTCACAAAATTTTAAAAGTTGTCTGTCATTATTCTACGAAATATATTTCTAGCCCTCTCTACCACAAATGGTTTCTCTCCTTTTGAGGCTCAAATTAGGTAAATAGTAAGCCACTTGGTGTTTTTCTAGAGCTTATTAATGGTGTGCTTATTTTTTTAATCTTTTATTTACATATCTTTCATTTAGAATAATTTAATTTCTGTATTTTCAAATTTATGTAATTGCCTACAATGTCTAATATTCTTTGAATTTGTCTATTGTATTACTTAATCTCGGATATTATATGTTTTAATTACAGTTTATTATGTGTGTGTTTTTAACCTCTTTCTCTGCTTTTCATGGTTTGCTCTGTAGTCTTGAATATGAGTATATTGACAAGACCATTGGTTTATGCCCTTGACCACCCATTTTATCATCTTTGTTGTTTCCAGGTCTAATTCTACTACCTATTTTTTTCTCTTATACTAAGCAATATTTCTGTAATTCATTTCATGTCTTTTTTTTTTTTTTTTTTTTTTTTTGGATCATAGTAATGGTAATATATTTTGTTTTTAGGTTCCATACTTCGGATTATAGACTGAGGTCAATTACTGGAAAAAAATTGTTTGTTTTTTCCTTCAGGGCTTTATTTTAAGCTTTGTTAGATCCAAAATAGATTTTTGGCTTTAATTTTATTCTTTTATTTTTTAAATACCGTTCTGAGAACTCTGTGTGATGCCTATGTATTAGGAGTTTTTACATCTTGTCTATTAAATAATAAAATAAAATATTCTCAACTCTATGTGAGCCTTAGTATTGTTCTGAGTGTTACTTGCTACAATTATTTTTCCAGTCTCTGTTAATTTTTAGTAGGCATTCAGTTGAAGAATTCATAGGGATTACATTCACATTTTTGGAGCTTGCTCCTGGTACTGGGCATAACAAAATAGGAATCAAATAATTGAGCACAAATAACTGTGTTTGTCTTCCTTAAATTTAACATGGTGAAAAAAAAAGAAAACAAAAGTTTCACATATAACCCTCTTTATGAAAGGATAGAATTTTCAATCCAGGGTAGAAAATAATTTTTATGCCATTTTCAGGACATATGCTCATTGTTGCTGTGAACAAAATTTATTGTCAAAAGTAAATGAAGTGTTAATGGTTCATTCATTTACTGTTTAGATTTATCATTCATTGCAGGATTTTTTTTTTTTTTTTTTATTATACTTTAAGTTCTAGGGTACATGTGCATAACGTGCAGGTTTGTTACATATGTATACTTATGCCATGTTGGTGTGCTGCACCCATCAACTCGTCAGCACCCATCAATTCATCATTTATATCATGTATAACTCCCCAATGCAATCCCTCCCTCCACCCCCCTCCCCCCCTCCCCATGATAGGCCCCAGTGCGTGATGTTCCCCTTCCCGAGTCCAAGTGATCTCATTGTTCAGTTCCCACCTATGAGTGAGAACATGCGGTGTTTGGTTTTCTGTTCTTGTGATAGTTTGCTAAGAATCATTGCAGGATTTTTAATAATATTCAGTCTCTGTGTATAGGCTAAACATACATAATTGGCTTAAGTTTCCATAATAAATTAGTTTGTGACAAAAGTAATTCAGACAATGTATCCATAAATAAATAACATATAGATTTATTTTACTTCATTAAATTAATTTTAGCATGTGCATTGGATAATAAAATATTAATTCTTTATTGCCATAAATAAATTTTAAAAATTTTATGTACATCTTTCTCTATTTGTTTTCTTGAATTATTCAATAATATTTGGTTTGCTAACAGGTGCTCAAATTTTATAGACAAACAGACACACTTACTCCTTTATTGTCTTACTCACAAGCTGTAGAATATGCTTATGTAAAATGCCTTCAGTTTGTAACCAGCTTTATTAATGTTTACTATATATTGCAACAATAAAATCATTTTACATATTATATTGTTTCAAATACTGAAACAATTATAAATTAACATAAAACATATTTAAAAAATTGTCATCATGCCAAAAGCTCTTTTGTATCTAGCCAACTTAAGGGCCTGACTCAATCCACAAACACTCCATAATCTGCCTTATCTCATTATAGTTTACATCTGTCTTTTGTAGAGTTTCATATAAATGAAAGTCTATATTACACTAGTTTCTTGTTTCTTTGGTTCATCAAAATACATTTGAGATTCACCTGTAATATCAGATAAATCAATATTGCATAGGTTTCTGTTGATCACTGTGTATGCCTAGGTGATCAGTGATGCTTGTGTATAGTCATGCTCCACATAATGACATTTTAATCAACAACTCACCATATACATGATGGTAGTCTCATAAAATTATAATATATTCTTACTGTACTTTTTCTATGCTTAGATATGTTTAGATATGCAAATACTTAAACATTGTGCTAAAATTGCCTACAGTATTTAGTGCAGTAACATGCTGTACAAATTTGTAGCCTAGGAGCAATAGGCCATACCGTATAGCCTAGATGTGTAGTAGTCTATAACATGAATTAATAGGTTTGTGCAAGTAAATTCTATGTTGTTTGCACAAGAACTAAACTGCTTAATGGTGCATTTTTGAGAATGTATCCCCATCTTTAAGACATGCATGGCTGTGTTTTATCTATTTGATTATCCAGTTGTCTCAGCAAGATTGTGCTAAAAATGTATTATTTTCCTATTTAATTTTCTCAGTATCTTTGCTATAAATAAATTAACTATATATTTATGGGTTTTATTTATGGGTTCTATGAGGTTACACTGATTTATATATCTAATTTACACAAATACCACACCATCTAAATATTTTATATTTTGATGTTATTGCAAAAGGGATATTTTAAAATTTCACTTCCCAAATGTTTATTGCTAGCATATAGATATACAAATCTGCATTATTTTTTGTAATGTTGACCTTGTTTTCCACAGACTTACTAAACTCACTTATCTCAAGTATATTTTGGTAGTTACCTTAGGATATTTTTCATGTATGATTGTGGTACTTATAAATAGATACTTTCAGACTTTTTTCTGTATCCTTTTTATATATTTTTCTTATTTTATTGCAATGATTAGGACAGCCATTACAGTAGTCAATGGAAGTTGGATTATTTTAGTTTCAAATACAAGGTTACTGGTGTTAGATTGATTTAAATTTTATTTTCATGTGATCTTGTAACCCATGACTTTTATAAAATAAATTATTACTTTTAATAGATTTATGTTGTAGTTTACTTATGACATTTTTTGCATACATGATTTTTAAAAATTTAGGGTAAATATAATTGTAATTTTTATCTTTCAATCTACATGTCATTTATCTCTACCTTTAAGGTTTTTTAAGTTTTTAGTTATTGTGAGTACAAAATATTAATAGTTGCATATATTTGTACATGTGATGTTCTAATGCAGGTATACAATGTGTAATAATTACATCAGGGTAATTAGAGTATCTAGCACCTCAAGCATTTATTATTTCCTTGTGTTAGTAACATAATTTCATTCTTTAACCAATATTAAATATACAATAAACAATTATCAACTATATTAACCTTGTTGTGGTATAAATTACTAGATATTATTCATTCTATCTAACTATATTTTGTACCTATTAATCCTCCACCCAACTACCCTTCACAGCCTCTGGTAGCCATTATTCTACTATGTCTATGAGTTTAATTGTTTCAAATTTTAGCTCTCACATAAGAGGGAAAACATAAACAAATTATATGTGCCTAGCTTATTTTACTTAACATAATGTTCTCCAGTTTCATCTGTGTTTCTAGAAATAACAGAATTTCATTTATTTGTGCCTGAACAATATTCCATTATGTATATATGCTATGCTATCTTTATCTATTCATATACTGATAAACACTGAAGCTGATTTCAAATCTTAGCTATTGTGAAAAATGTTACAATAAACATGGAAGTGCAGACATTTCTTTAATATACCGATTCCCTTTATTTGTGTTTATACTTAGTAGTGGGGTTGCTGGGTAAAATGGTAGTTCTATTTTTAGCTTTATAAGGAACCTCCATACAATTCTCTTTTTTTTTGTTTGCTTTTTTGTCTTTTTTATTTCGATACCTAAAGTGTATGTACTAATTTACATTCCCACCAACAATGTACAGGGGTTTCCCTTTGTCCACAACCTAACTAAAACTTGTTATTGCCTGTCTTTTGGATAAAGTTAATTTTTATTGGTGTGAGATGATAGCTCATTGTGGTTTTGATGTCCATTTCTCTGATAATTAATGATGTTGAGCATTTTTTACACACCTATTGGGCCATGTATGTCTTCTTTTAAGAAATGTCTATTCAAATCACTTACCAATTTTTAAATCAGATTGCTTGATTTTTTTTATTGAGTTATTTGGGCTCCTCATATATTCTGATTAAAAATCCCTTGTCAGATGGATAGTAGTTAAATATTTTCTCATTCTGTGAGTTGCCTATGCATTAGTTGATTGTGTCCTTTGCTCTGAAGAAGGTTTTCAGCTTTATGTGATTCTACTTGTCTGTTTGTGCTTTGATTACCTATGATTTTGAAGTATTACTCAAAAGATCTTTACATAGACCAATGTCCTGCAGAGTTACTCCAAAGTTTTCTTTCAGTAGTTTTAGAGCTTCAGGTCTTAGATTTAAGAGTTTAATTCATTTGGATTTGATTTTTTTATATGATGAGAGACAAAGGTCTAGTTCTATTTTTCTGCATGCTTGTTTGTGTGTGTATACAGAGAAAATACTATCTATCTATCTATCTATCTATCTATCTATCTATCTATCTATCTATCTAATCTATCTCTCTCTCCTGTCTATCTCCATTTTTCAAAGCACCATTTATTTAAGAGACTATTCTTTCTTCAATGTATGTTTTTGGTGCCTTGTCAAAAATGGGTTCATTGTAGATGGATTTATTTATGGATTCTCTATGCAGTTCCATTCGTCTATGTGTCTTTTTTTTTTTTTTTTTTTTCACTATCATGCTGTTTTTGTTTCTATAGCTCTGTAGTACATTTGAAGTCAGGTAGTGTGATTCGCTCAGTTTTTCTTTTTGCTCAGGATGGTTTTGGCTATTCTGAGTCTGTTGTGGTTCCACATACATTTTATAATTATTTTTTCTATTTCCATGAAGAGTATCACTGGTATTTTGATAAGAACTGCAATAAACTTGTAGATTGTTTTGGATAGGACACACGTTTTAACAATATTGATTGGTCCAATCAAAGAACATGTAATATATTTATTTTTTTTTTCTGTCCTCGGTGTTTTATAGTAGAAATTGTTTATTGCTTTGGTAAAGTTTTTTCCTAGGTATTTAATTTTATTTGTAGCTATTGTAAATAGGATTACTTTCTTGATTTTTTTAAAAGATTGTTCACGGGTGAAATACATAATTCTACTGATTTTTGTATGTTGATTTTTGTATTCTGCAACTTTACTAAAACTGTCAGATCTAATAGTTTTTTGCTTTTTTGTTTTGCTGAAGTTCTTATGTTTTGTATTAATACATGATCACATGGTCTAAAACAAAATAATTTGACTTCTATTCCAGTTTAGATGTCAATTATTTCTTTATTTTGTCTAATTGCTCTAACTAGAACATGCAGTACTGGTATGGTTTGGATCTGTGTCGCCCACCCAAATTTTATGTCAAATTGTAATCCCCAGTGCTGGAGCTGGGACCTGGTCGATGGTGACTTAATCACGGGGGTGGATTCCTTGTGAATTATTTGGCACCATTCGCCTTGTGATTTTCTCCTAATAGAGTTATCATGAGATCTGATTATTTAAGCATATAGCACCTTGCTTGCCCCTCTCTTTCTCTTGCGTCTTCTCCCACCATGTCAGACACCTCAATCTCATTTTGCTTTTTGCCATGATTGGAAGTTTCCTGATGCCTCCCCAGAGATGTAAGCCACTATGCTTCCCATACAGCCTGCAGAAAAATGACATCATTAAATTTCTTTTTAAATAAACCACCCAGTCTCAGATATTTCTTTATAGCAATGTGAGAATGAACTAATCCAGAAAATTGGTACCAAGGAGTGAGACATTGCTTCTCTCTTGGTCCTTGGTGGCTTCCACAAACCGTTAAGCATGCAGGTACACAGAGTCCAAGAACTGAGGTGTGGGAGCCTGCCTAGGTTTCAAAGAATGAGATTTCAGAGATACCTGCTCCTCAGGTATCTTTATATTTCAGGTAAAGATACTTGAAAATGTGGAAGCAGTTTTGGAACTATGTAAAGGCAGAGGTTGGAAGAGTTGGGAGGGCTCAGAAAATCACAGGCTGATACGAGAGAGTTTGGAACTTTCTAGAGACTGGTTAAACAGCTGAGACCAAAATGCTGATAGTGAGACAGACAAAGAAAAACAGGTTGATGAGGTTTCAGATGGAGATGAGGAACTTTTGGGGAACTCGAGCTAAGGTCACCTCTGTTATGCATTACCAAAGAACTTGGCTTTGGGAAACTTTTTTAAGGATTTGTGAAACTTTGAACTTGAGAGTGATGATTTAGGGTATCTGGTGAAGAAATTTCTAAGCAGTAAGGCAAGTAGCTGTTCTACTTTTAACCACCTATATGTGTGAGCAAATAAATCACCCAAAATTGGAACTTGCATTTAAAAAGGAAGCAGAGTGTAAAGTTTGGGAAATTTGCAGCCTAGCCATGTGGTAAAAAATAAAAGTCCACTTACAGTGGAGAAATTCAAGCAGGAGGCAGAAATTTGTGTAAGTTAAAAGGAGCCAAATGCTAATAGTCAAAACTCTGGGGAACAAGCCTTGAAGACATTTCAGAGAACTTGTGGCAGCCCATTCCATCACAGGCCTGGAGGTCTAGGAAGACTGAAAGTTTCCTGAGCCATGTTCATGGCCTTGATGCCCTGAGAAGCCTCAGAACACTCTCTCCCAGCATCCCAGCCACTCCAGGCACAGCTGTGACTCTGAAAGGTCCAGATGTAGCTCAGGCCACTGCTTCAAAAGGTGAAAGCCATATTTTTTGGTGGATTCCACACAGTGTTAAGCATGCAAGCACACAGAGTCCAAGAATTGAGGCTTGGGAGCCTCTGCCTAGATTTCAGCGAATCTATGGAAAAGCCTGGATTTCCAGGGAGAAGTCTGCTGTGGAGTGGAGCCCTAACAGAGAATCTTTACCAGTGTGGAGGGGAAATGTGGGGTTGGAGTCCACACAGAGTCCTCACTGGGGCACTTCTTGGTGAAGCTATGAGAAAAGGACCACCATCTTCCAGATCCCAGAATGGTAGAACCACTGGCAGCTTTCAGTCTCAACCTAAAAATAGCCACAGACACTTCCAGGCCATGAGAGCAGCCACAGGAACTGAACCCCATAAAGCCATAAGACAGAGCTGCCCAAGGCCTTAGGAAACCACCCTCTATATCAGTAAGTCCTGGATGTGGAAAATAAAATCAAAGGATATTATTTTGGAGCTTCAAGATTTAACTACTGCCTTGCTGGGCTTCAGACTTGTGTAAGGACTGTCATCCTTTTTTTTTTTTTTTTTTTTTTGGACTATTTCTGCCTTTTGGAACGAGAGTATTTACCTATTGCCTATACCCCTGTTTCAGTCTGGGTATTGGCACCAACCTCACATGTCGACAGAGCTCTGGAGAGTAACGGACAAATCCACAGTATATTAGGTTCCCCATTTTCTGTCCAGGGCTTCACTGCTCCTTGCCAGCTGCTATCTCCTCCATGTTGCAAATAGGATTCTCTCCTCCCCTGGGCCACTCTAGTAAAGGTCTCAAACTCCAGAAATCTGAGTTCCTTAAAAAACTCCTTACTAAGATCTAAGGCTGCCAAATACACTAACAAGAAGAAGTAACTCTCCTATGACCTGCTCCTTTCTACAACTTCATCAAAAAAAGATGCAGATTTACCTACAAATGCTACAATAAGAAGAACTGGAAACCCTGTTAAAAACACTCTATGTGACCATGCAGGCTCCTGAAAGTAAATTCCACAAATTTCCATCTGTCTCCTTGTTTTATGTTTCCATTGTGTACATGGGTTTGTTTGTGGATGTGTGTTGAGAGAAGTGCATATGTATGTATGCATATATGTGTATATATTTGTTTATGTGACTCTGTGTGTATATAGTTGTATGCACACTTACACATACATGTGTCTATATCTATTTATAACTCCTCTCATTGATACATGCCTCCTGAGTTGCTCCTATCAATTTACTTCAGTGTGGACTAGAAGATTATAAAATAATACAGTCAGACAGGAGACATAATTCTACACTTACTTTTTTGAAAAAACTAGCTTCCATTACTCTGGAAATAAACTGGTTATTTTTTAGCTATTCATGTGTATATCACTGTTTGAATGTGGAATGTCACTGCTTTTATTAGAAATGAGGATTTGTATAATGGTAACTAATATCTTAGGCTGGGGCAAATAGTAATGCTTCCTGACTTAAATAAACCTCTTTATTATGACCTTAGTCCCAATGTGTGACAGCCTTTGTAGTGGCAGTAATTTAAAATTCAACCTCAGTGTGTAGGTAGTCATCCCTCTTATTCCATTTAATGTTCTACTTTGAAGACCCTCCATTACCTCCTTACTTTCACCCAGCATGATGGTGTCTCTCCTGACCCACAAACAGGGTCAAGTAACTAGAAATCTGACACAAGGGTGCAATCCAATATGATGGTGATTTGAGGTTTGGAGCACCACCTTCCATGATGAAGGAGTTCTAAAGGATGGAGAGCACCTCCAAAGCTCTTAGTTCTGTTCCTTTCTGTTGGGGTCCACATGTTTCCTAAACAAAGGAATGAACACACAAGACAACACAAGACAAGACAAACATGGCGGCCACCCCAGATGACATGCTCCACTTTATTTTATACAGTCGCTTGTGGAATGTTATCAAGTCACAAGACACATTGTTGTTTTTCTTATCTTTCCCTGACTTTCTGGATTTTCAAGATGTTTATAAATAAACAAGCCCCTAGAGTCTGCTGTTTGCAGCTGGCTCCTTTGTCCTCCCTGTTTGCAGGGAAGGAATGCCCTGCTTCGTTTACAAGAGCAGGACTTATCGGGAATGCCCTGCTTCATTTGCAAGAGCAGGACTTATCGGGAACATCTCGTTTGTGAGCACGTAGTCCTCTACATTTCCCCTTTCTTTATTTACAAGTTTGAATTTCTTTCAAAACCATCATTACATGTTGGCTCGCTGGGATTTGGTGTTTGCCCTTTGGCACCATCTCCAGCAGACTGTGAAAATGACAAAGGCAAGAACAACAATCAATACATTGCTAGAAACAGAGGTCAGCAAAGTTTTTACAGGGCTCATAGGGTTCAAAGACGTCAAACTTTGTGCAATACCAGTCATCAAATCTGCACCAGTCAGCAACAGTAACTGATTGCGAAATGTTTCAGAAATGTTCTATGTTAATTTTTGTATTTCTAGGGAAAGATTATTATGACCAATTAAAAGTCTCTTTATCTCAGTCCAATTATGTACAGTGCTTGTATAAAGGAACAGGAGTAATACAAAATTGGGTAGTATTCCAATCACGTTTCAACAAAGCTCGGGTATTCAACACTGTTAGCTGATCTCCCAACCAAGAAACCACTTGCTCCAGATTATCCACTCCTTCAGTCAAATGAGCATCTATTCTCGTTGCTGCTGCCACAAAAAATGTGATTGTTCATGCCATTGTTGCACAAATTCTGCATTTTGTATACTCTGGTGTAGAGCTAATCCAGCAACAGTGGCGGTGGAAGCAATTGCTACAAGTCCTATCACCATGGTCACGACGATTCCAACCATCCTCCAACGGTGGTGGACAAGATCTTGCATAACCTTGTAAATTTGAGTAACCCCAACAGATTCACTCCAAGTATGTGTTAAGATTACAGGTAGCCAGGTTTCTTTTTCTGGCTCTTAGTATATATAAATCGGAATGAGACTCATTCCAATTATTATTCCACCAAGTAGTATTTATACAACTTAAGATTGTTTGTATAGTTAACTACCTCTGTATTATTATCCCAGTTAAAAATTCCTGTCAACAACAAGTAAGGCGTTCTTACACATGCAATAACATATCTAGAACTATTTTGATGCAAAGATATATGGAAAGGGTTAGCAATATTAGTAAGATTTAAGGACATGTTTCCCGTGAAAGTGAACATTGATTTACCAGCAGCTAGCAACTTCCAAATATGACTTTGTATTTGTGAGTTTTTAGCCAAATGTGGCATAGCGGGTGATAGACCACCATCATGCCAAATAATAGTTTCATTGCCATCTGCAGAAATGCTGTGATTACCTTTATGCCAATGCAGGTTGACATGGCTGAATTTAGTCTGAAAATCTCCATGTACACTCCAATCTGTAACAAGGTATTTACGACTCTTCCCTTTTACTTCTAACAACAATAGTGGCCCACTACCTCTACATCTAGTCCACTCTAGTTGGGAAACACCTCCGGACACATCGGGGATGGGGCATAAAGATAATGTAGTTGACAGAGTTTCATTAAGTACTGCTGTATGCTTATACTTAAAACTTTGAGCCACAATAATCATAGTAAAGGCAGAGATATGACTATGGTTATAGCGAACAGCCCAAGCCTCATGAGAAAGATGCAGACAATGTGGACTACCCCCAAGACATATACGTAACCCCTCAACTCCAAATTGATATGAACTATTTACTGTGCCAGTGTCTAATTCAGGATCCTAGTTTAAAAAAGGCGATGGCATTCAAGCAGTATCATTAGTAAATACTGGGACTTCTCTGTCTCCCCAGGCCACACCTTGATATAACGGTGGAAAAGGAATATAAGCCCAGTATGCAAATTCTCCAGCCGTTACCTGACAATTTACTATGGCCAGTGTAGCCAGGAATAAAGTCAGTGTGGTTTTGGGCTGCCCAGCTTGTTGAACAACCCCTTCAGCTTCTTGAGTTAACTTTTTCAGTTGTCCTCATGTCAGGGGTTCCACACGCCGAGTTCCGAAGGTGAATATTCTCTGAGCATTCAGGTTTAGCTCCTGGAATTCCTTCAGGAACTCTTTGAATTGGCTCCTCTTCGCCATGGCACTGTTTCAACTGTTGAGGTGGAAACCACTCGTCTCCGGCACCTGTACGGACAAGAGCATAGCCTTGGCCCCATTGTAAACTTTTCCTTTTAAATATTTCCCTTGTAATGAAGGATAATACACCCACAGATTACTTTTTTGTGGCTTTTCTAAAGGTTGTTGAAAATGTTTCACCGCTGCAGACTGCTGTAATTGGCACCAATGGTTGAGAAAATTTAAAGTAAAGAGGATTTTCAGAATTTGATGTTTTAGGGAATCTCACCCATCTCCCCCTTTTTGTTTTAAAAGTTGTAATTTTAAGGTAGCATTGGCTCTTTCAATAATTACTTGGCCTTGACTGTTAAATGGAATACCAGTGGAATGACGAATATGGTATAAAGAAAGGAAGGCAGCCAATTTATGAGAGCAATAAGCAGGGGCATTATCAGTTTTTAGTTCAGCAGGAACTCCCATACCAGCAAAGCAAGTAAGTAAATGAATAATAACAGAGTCAGCCTTTTCAGAAGGCAGTGGTGTAGCCCATTGGAAATGTGACCAGGTGTCAATTGTATGATGAACATATTTTAAACGACCAAAAGAAGGAACATAAGTTACATCCATTTGCCAAATGTGATTTTGTTGAATGCCTTGAGGATTAATACCTGGACTTAAAAAAAGGTGCAATAATAGGAGCACAAGATGGGCAGGCTCTGACAACAGCTCGGGTTTGACGGCGTGCTTCCCTAAAAAAATGCTAATCATTATCTGAATCTTAGAGTCATAAAGTTTTTGCTACAGAGGGTCTTGCTTTGATGTTTACGGCTGCAGATTGATCAGAGCAGTCTTGCTGCAGGTTAGAGTGGCTGTGGCAATTTCGTATTTTACATTTTTAAAACATTTTTATTATAGAATATTTAAACATATACAGAGTTTGACAGAATGGTTAATCAACCCTCATATCCATTATCTGGTTTCAATAATTACCAGCTTTTTCCTAGAAGGAAACATCAAATAATTGGTTTTGAGTAATTTATAGGGCCAAGCCCCTGACTCCTGCAACACCACTGGTGACACATAGTTAGGACTTCATGCCTATTTTATAGCTTACCTGTTATTGGATCCTTTAGCACCCATTGCTTATCTCTGCTTCCTCCTGCATAAATATATAATCATTTAAACAGGTCTTGTAAAACTGTTAGTGGGGTTGAACTTACATTTTGGAGTACAGGTATACCTTTTTATCTCCTTTTTAAAAATATGTTTATAATGGAGGATACTAAAAAAAAATGACATCACTGCTGTCACCTTTCTGGTTTGCTTTTTCTTTAACTTTTAATTTTGAAATAATTGTAAATTCACAGTTACAAAAATCATGCAGTTAATATAGAGTCCTGTGAACCCTTCACTTATCTTCATACTCAGTTTGATTTTAAATAATCATTTTTATGTATTTTTCTTCTCCAGGTGACTTAGCTACTCTAGGATAGAAATCTTTCTTGCTTTGGATTTTTAAGTAGTTTTTTGTTTTATTGATATGTAATAATTGTACATACTTATGGGGTACAAGTGTTATTTTGGATACATGCATACAATATATAATAGTCCAAGCAGAGTAACTGGGATATCTGTCACTTCAAATATTTATCATGTCTTTGTGTTGGGACCATTCCAAATATTCTCTTATAGCCATTTTGAAATAAACTACACATTCTTATTAACTATAGTCACCCTAACGTGCTATCAAACACTATAACTTGTTTTAAGTGTATTTTTGTATCCATCACCCGATCTTTTTTTAACCTTCCCACTCTTCACAGCCTCTGCTGTCATTCTGTTCATTTTCTTCAGGAGATTTCACTTAAGATAATATACTTTTTCTATCTCCTTACTCATTATTAGCCTATTTAGATTTTCTATTTCATCATGGCTCTATCTAATCAGGTTGCATGGATTCAGGAATGTATTCATTTCTTCCAAGTTTTTCAATTTATTTCCACACAGTTGTTCATAATAGTCTTTAATGATCTTTTGTATCTTTGCGGCATCGGTTGTAATATTTCCTTTTTTGTCTCTGATTTTATTTATTTGGATCTTCTTTCTTTCTCTTAGTCTAGCAGATGGTTTGTCAATTTTGCTTTCCTTTCCAGAAAAGCAAATTTTCTTTTTGTTGATATTTTGTCTCAATTTTATTTATGTATGCTCAGTTCTTTATTATCTCATTTCTTCTACTAATTTTGGGTTTCATTTATTTCATTCCTGCTTTTCTAGTTCTTCAGAGTTGGAAATTTCTTAAAATGAGACAACAATGAAATTTGCCACATCAGTTGAATATTCATTCCTCTTTTAAAACATTTCTCTGTAGCATTCTATTCTGTTTCATAGTATTTTACACATAATATAAATTCTTTCAAAATTGCAATCAGTTCTTTCAAATTCCAGTGCTGTTCTGTCAACTAAATTTATGTAATATTCTAAGTCTTCTCTTGTCATTTCAACAATGTTCACAGCATCTTTGCCAGGGGTAGATTTCATCTCAAGAAATTACTTCATTTGCTATACATAAGAAGCAACTTTTCACTGGTTCAAGTTTTGCCATGACATAGCATGTATTCAGTCCCATATTGAATCTCCACTTCTAATTAAACTGTTTTGCTGTAGCCGTTACATCTGCAATTACTTCCTTCACTTAAGGCTTAAATCTCTCAATGGCATCCATGATAATTCATGGAATTCAAAGAATTGGCTCTGAAGATGGTACTTTGTCTGTCTCTTATGAGACACCAATGTTCTCAATGGCAATTAGGATGGTGAGTTTTTTTCTAGAAAGTTTCCAATTTACTTTGTCCAGCTTTCTCAAGGGAATCATTTATCTATAGCAGCTGCAGTCTTACACAATGTAGTTCTTAAATTATAAGACTTAAAAGTCTAAATGACTCTTTGATAAATGGTCTGTGGTATAGTTGTTGTTTTAGCATAAAAACAAACTTAATATCTTTGTACATCTGTTCATACAAGATTCTCTCCAGAAGATTCTTGAATGAACAGATGCGTTGTCATTGAGCAGTAATATTTTGAAAGAAATCTCTTTTTCTGAGAAATAGGTATCCACAGTGGGCTTAAAATATCTAGCAAAACTTTATAAGCAAATGTGAAGCCATTCGGGCTTTGTGTTTCCATTTCTAGAGCACGGACAGAGTAGATTCAGCATAATTCTTAGGAGTACTATTGTTTTGGAAATGATAAATAAGCATTGCCTTTAGTTTATAATTACCAGATGCATTGGCACCTGACAACAGAGTCAGCCTGTCTTTAGATGCTTTGAAGCTAGGCGTTGATTTCTCTCTAGCTGTAAGAAGTCCTAGGTGTCATGTACTTCCAGTAGAAGGTTATTTTCTGTACATAGAAAATCTGCTTATTATTGTAGTTATCTTCAGCAATTATCTTAGCTAGGTCTCACAATAACTTTCTGTGGATTCTACATGGGCACTTTTTACTTATCCTTGTGCTTTTATGTTATAGACATGGATTCTTTTCTTAAAACTCATAAACCGACTTCGGCTAGCTTAAACCTTTTTCCTGCAGTGCCCTCCTCTCTCTTAGCCTTCACAGAATTAAAGAGAGTAAGGATCTTGCTCTGGATTAGACTTTGGCTCAAGGACACATGTGGTTGGTTTGGTTTTGTATCCAGACCACTAAAACATTCTCCATATCAACAAGACTATTGCACTTTCCTATAATTCATATGTTTACTGGAGTAGTACTTTTAGTTTGCTTCAATAACTTTTCCTTTACATTCACAACATGGTTTACCATTTGGCACAAAAGACCTAGCTTTGTATCTATCATGGCTTTTGACATGCTTTCTTTACTAAGCTTAATCATTTCTAGCTTTTGATTTAAAGTAAGAGATATGTTACTCTTCCTTTCACTTAAAGATTTGGAGACCACTGTTGGGTTATTAATTAATCTAATTTTAATATATTTGTGTCTCAGAAAATAGGGAGGAGCTGATTGTGTAGACAAATATATATATATATATATACAATATATATATACATATATATATATATTTAAAAATTTGAGAAGAAAATTCAGACTAGAAACAACATTGGGAGTTCATCAATGTTATTTATTCATTCATACATTTACTAATTTATGGTTTCTTTTAATAATTCCATGGTATTTTTTCATGTATGCATTCATTCAACAATTATAGACCATGTGTCTAGTGAGAAAACTGATTACCTATTTGATTTTAATGAAATATTCCAGGAGAAATAGGCAACTGTGCTGTGACCTTAAATACTAATAATTAACTGGCTAAATGAGCGTATGTCTGGGAAATACAGGAATCAAAGAATAGTGTATGGTTGTTCATATGGTCTGACTCTGTGTCCCCACCCAAATATCTTCTTAAATTGCAATCTGAATTGTAATGCTCATGTGTTGAGGGAGGAACCTCATAGGAGGTGGCTACATGATGGAGAGAGTACCTCCGTGCTGTTCTCTTATAGTAAGTTTGTTCTCATGATAGCTGATAGTTTATAAGGGGCTTTCTCCAACTTTGCTTGGCACTGCTGTCTCCTGCCACCATGTGAAGAAGGACATGTTTGTTTCCTCTTTCACCACAATTGTAAGTTTCCTGAGGCCTCCCCAGCTATGTGGAATGTGAGTCAGTTAAACCTCCTTTCTTTACAAAGTACCTAGTCTCAGGCATTTCTTCATATCAGTGTGAAAATGAATTAATACATATGGACTGAGGTAGAGGGGCAATACTATTAAAGATCCCCAAAAAATGTGGAAACAACATTAGAACTATGTAACAGACAGAGGTTGGAACACTTCAGAGGGATCAGAAGACGACAGAAAAATGTGGGAAAGTTTGGAAATACCTAGAGACTTGAAGGGCTCAGAAGACAGGAAGACATGAGAAAGTTTGGAACCTCCTGGAGACTTGTAGAATTATTTTGATTAAAATGTTGTTAGTGATATGGACAATGAAGTCCAGGCTGAGGTGGTCTCAGATGAAGATGAGGAACTTGTGGGGAACTAGTGCAAAGGTTACTCTTGATATGTTTTAGTAAAGAGACTGGCAGCTTTTTGCTGACCCAGAGATCTGTGGAACTTTGAACTTGAGAGATATGATTTAGGGTATCTGGCAGAAAAATTTCTAGACAGAAAAGCATTCAAGAAGACCCAGCATAAAAGTTTAGAAAATTTGCTGCCTGGTGATGCAGTAGACAAGAAAAATCTCTTTTCTGGGAAGAAACTTAAGCCTTCTGCAGAAATTTGCTTAAGTAGCAAGGAGACGAATGTTAATTGCTAGGACAATGGGAAAAAATGTCTTCAGGACATGTCAGATAATTTCACAGCAGTGCTTCCCCTTGCAGGCCTGGAAGCCTAGATGGAAAAAAAAAAATGGTTTCTTGGGCTGACCCCAGATCCCCCTGTTCTTTACAGTCCCGGGACATGGTGCCCTGCGTCCCAGCTGCTTCAGCTTCAGCTATGGGTAAAAGGGGGCAAGGTACAGTTCAGGCCAATGTTTTGGAGGGTGTAAGCACCAAGCCTTGGCATCTTCCATGTGGTGTGGAGCCTGTGGGTGTGCAGAGTCAAGAAATGAGGTTTGGTAACCTTCACCTAGATTTCAGAGGAAGTATGCAAATACCTGGATGTCCAGGCAGAAGTTTGCTGCAGGGGTGGAGCCCTCATGGAGAACCTCTGCTAAGGCGGTGCTGAAGGGAAATGTTGGGTTGGAGCTGTGCACAGAATCCCCAATGGGACATTGTCTAGTTGAGCTGTGAGAAGAGGGTCATTACCCTGCAGACCCCAGAATGTAGATCCACCAACAGCTTGCACCACACATCTGGAAAAGCCACAGATACCAAGAAAGAAACCGGGAGGGGGGCTGTACCCTGCAAAGCCACCAGGGCAGAGCTGACCAATGCCATGGGAGTTCACTTCTTGTATCAGCATGACCTAGATGTGAGACATGGAGTCAAAGGAGATAACTTTGAAACTTTAAGGTTTAATGTTTGTTCTGTTGAATTTTGGACTTGCATGGGGCCTGTGACCCCTTTGTTTTGGTCAATATTCATCCAATTTTGAATGGCATATTTACGCAATGCCTGTACCCACATTGTATCTAGAAAGTAATTAACTTGCTTTTGATATTACAGGTTCATAGGTGGACGAGTCTTGCCTTATCTCAGATGAAATGTTGGACTTGGACTTTTGGGTTAATGCTGAAATGAAATAAAATTTGGGGCAACAGTTGAAAAGGTTTAATTGTGTTTTGAAATGTGAGAAAGATGAGATTTGGGAGGTAGCAGGGGCAGAATTATATGGTCTGGCTTTGTGTCCCCACCCAAATCTCTTCTTAAACTGTAATACCCATGTGTTGGAGGAGAGACCTCCTGGGAGGTGATTAGATTATGGGGGAGGTTTCTCCATGCTGCTTTTGTGATAGTGAGTGAGTTCACATGCGATCTGATGGTTTTATAAGTGGCTTTCCCTTGCTTTGCTCAGCACTTTTCTCTCCAGCTGTCATGTGAAGAAGGACATGTTTTTTCCCCTTCCACTATGATTGTAAGTTTTCTGAGGCCTCCCCAGCCATGTAGAAGTGTGAGTCAATTAAACCTCTTTTCTTTATAAATTATCCAATCTTGGGTGTTTCTTCATAGCATCATGAAAACAAACTAATACATTTCTGCTGGGTTCTAGACAATGACAATAGCAAAAGCACAGGCTCTGTGGTAAGAAGCATTGCACATTGCATTACCTAAAAGGCCAATGTGGCCTGAGGTTAGAGGCTGGGAGATATATTATAGAATAAGAGACAAACAATTCCCAGTGTGCAATGAAAACTGTGGCAGTTCCCAAATATATCTGAAGTTTATTTTTATAGATCTTATCAAAGTTTATACAATAAGAAGTAACGTTTTAATAGAAAACATGCAATCTTGTGCTGAAAAACCATATGCTGGGTTTGGTCAAGCAGAGTTTTGAAAAGTGAGAAATGTCAAATAAGTGAGATTGACTTTCTGCATATTACCTCTACTCTTTGCTCATTTTATTACAGATCCACGAACCACAAATGTATAATCAGGTTTCATGCAGGTAAGCTAAAGTTAAAGGAATTGAACTGAAATTTAATACACTCTCTGTTGCTTAAGAAATAGTTACAATATGAATTCAGCCAAATCAACTACCTTCTTAAAAATATAATTTTCTGCAGAAAATTTGGCAGAATGCATCATTTCTACAGTGTATCATATTGTTCTCAATGTAAAAAAATCCCCACAAAACAGAAAATATGGCTCATTAAAAAGAAAAAGAAAATTAACAAGACCAAAACTGGAATAACCTAGAGTCTGCAAAAACAAAACAAAACAAAAAAACAAACAAAAAAAAAAACCTTTTAAGGCAGTTATTACACCTTTGTTCAAGAATGTAGAGAAAATTTATAATGAGTAAAAAGATAAACATTCTCTGCAGAAATATAGATACTCATAAACCAAATTTAAATTCTAGATGTGAAAAATGCAGTATATAAAAAAATTCACTATTTAAGCTTATGAGCAAAATGACAGTGGAAAGGAAAGAAACATCAAGCTTCAAGATGGACCAATAGAAATTATCTAATTTGAAACACAGAAGAAAATTATTTGAGAGAAATAAGTAACTCAGAGATATATGTGACAGTATTAAAAGTTCAAACATGTGTAATTATAGTCCTTATGGAAAGAAGAGAGTACTTCAAAGAATGGGAGTATAATATCTGCTTGTTGAAAATAAACATATTTACATAAATGTGGAAATTCAAGAGCTCATAAAACAAGATGGAATATAAACAAACCAACAAAAACTCACATAGGTATATTACAGTCAAATAGCTGAAAACCAGTGAACAAGTTGACTTAAATAAGAGGAAAAATGACATCTTGAAAGTGAAGAAACTTGATTGAGTATTCAGAAACTATGGGCAGTGGAAAACTAGTTTTTTATTGCTAAGAATAGATGTCAACTTGGCATTCCACATTTAACAAAAATATAGAGCACTAAAAGAACGAAAGCTATATAAATACCTTTCTGATGAAATAATATTAACGAATATTTCTTTTACCAAAGAACATGAACTATAAAAATGCTAAATATCACTTTTTAAAATGTATCATGGCAGCTAATTTGTGTGCTGCCATGACATGGAAAGAAAAAGAATTTTTTTTAAGCCAGAAGAAAGTACATTGTATGTATGAATATGAGTAAAATAAAACACTTTATTTTCACTCTTGAGTTTTAAAAAATACTCACGCCTTTAAAACAAAATAATAACATTGTGTTCTTGGTTCATAATTTATGTGAATGTAACACATATGCTAATGAAAATATCAAAGACAGTTTAAAGTTGCAGGAATTGCTCATTTTAAAATAAGTGGTAAAAGATTTAAAGCTATTTAGTGCATATACTATCATTCTTAAACAAAGTTTTTTTTTTTTTTTTTTTTTTTTTTTTTTGAGATGGAGTCTTGCTCTGTCTCCCAGGCTTGAGTGCAGTGACTTGATGTTGGCTCACTGCAACCTCCACTTCCCCGGTTCAAGTGATTTTCCTGCCTCAGCCTCCCGAGTACCTGGGACTACAAGTGTGCATGCCATCATGCCTGACTAATTTTTGTATTTTTAGTAGAGACAGGGTTTCACCATGTTGGCCATCCTGGTCTCGAACTGTTGACCTCAAATGATCCACTAGCTTCAGTTTCCCAAAATGTTGTAATTACAGGTATGAGCCACTGTGTCCAGCCTCAAATTAGTTTTTTTTAAAAATGTTTTAGAAATTCCTCATATTCAGGAATAATTTTTCATATGGTGGAAAAGCCAAATTAGATACAATTATAACTACTAAAATTATGGAAAAAACTTAAAGAGATAAAACACCACTATGTGATTATTGTGGTGGAGATAATTAGTGTCTTTTTTCTTGCCATTTCATTAATGTTCACTTGTATAATATTTTCATTAATGGAATCTCCTGGTTGTTTTAATATTGTGGTGATTATTGTTTACTATGCTTCATCTTATGTGTTCATTTAGAATAAAATTATATCTACATTTTTCTATTGATTAGTTCATCATTTTTGTCAGTTACTAAATATTGAATCTTTTTCTCTTTCTACTCTCCATGAACAATGAAAACATATTTTATTTTGAGAAATACCTGTGATTATTTCATTTTTTATATACCTAGTCTAGTTATTCTCCACACAGTTTGTCTAACATCTGCCTAAGAGTGGATGGTATACTAACAGGGTCTCATTCCAGATGGTTATACTAAGTATTACTGAATACTGAAGCTTAATACTGAATACTAAATCTTCATTTTCTGTGCCAGTAGAACTAAATTGTGTTTCCAATATTGGACTACAGACTATGAGAGATCTTCAATGTAATATCTAGATCAGAGATCATAATATAAATGTAATTTTCTACAATAAATTGTCCTCCTCCTCTCTACCTCTATGAGCATCTGATGCCTTGAAGGAATTACATTAAGCCTTAGCTTGGATATTCAGTTTAGGTTTGCTGTGTGCAATTTGCACTGCTCTGAACAGCTGGCTACTACTTTTGCTTTCGCATTTCACTCACAGTTGAGATGATTTGCCACCTGTGGATGCATCCTGTTTCTTCTGTGTTCATTTGTTAGGATAATTAAGTTTTACTCTTTCTAGTTCTTTAATACAATCCTTAATAGTTAATTCAACTATAAACAGCTAAAGAGTATGTATTGTTTTACTAAAAACAATTGTTTTGAGAAGTCTGTCAATTAAATGTGTGTATTTTTCAAAACAGCAAGCTGTTTTCCCCAGGAAACAAAAATTATATCAAAGTTCAAATTATTTCATAGATGATTTGGTTTTGATTATGGAACATCTAAACCATAAATAAACCATCATTTTTGGTCAGAAAACAATCTTCTAAATCTTCTTAATTTTCCTTTTACTCACAAAAATTCCTGCTTTCATAACCCTTATGCAATCAGGAAGCTCAGATTTATTTCCAAGGTACTTCCAGGTTGTAACAATTTTCCTGGTGGTCATGTGTTCAATCTCCAGCTGAAAATATGTTACTTCCAGGTTCAGCTTGTCACTTTGTTTCTAAATCCTCAGTTGACATACTTCTTGCTTTTATAACATCTTAGAAATTCTAAAATAGTAGATTCAAGAGTTTGAAAATTAAAAATTAATTTATACTTTAATTCATTAGATTTCACTTAAGTAGTACTGTTATAAAAATTGTACTTTGTGATTAAAGTAACTCATCAGTTAGTTCTTTAGTTAACACTGCATGGAGCAGTACTGCAGGTGTTACGGGTCAACAGTTGCATGCCATGACAAGTTCTCTTGGTCCCAACTCCACCTCAAGTTGTTTTATCTGCAAACACTTTTAAGCAGGCTTTGATTATTCTCGTTAAGTGCAAGGTCAGCCTCCTGACGCAAATTTTGCTATGGATCTTCCATTTCCTCCTCTGGGAAATCTCTGATACATAAAGGATGGCAACTGTGATAAAGCACGAGGCAGTCACAAATTCACACCTAGAAAAGGTAGAAGAGGCAACACACGGCACACCTTGAGTAATTGTTGATGGTATCTTATGGATAAACACTTCCTACTTTTGACAGGGGGCAGAATATTCTGGAAGAGCATTGGTGTATTTTTTAATCTTTGAATTGCATGTATGGCTCCATGTTCCAATGTCGATATTTAAGCTTTCTAAAGTTAGAGAGAAACTGTAATGATTCTACTGATGATCTGATCAAATCTTTTGGCGTCAGACTTATACTGGTAGTAAGCACACATTACCATATGAAAACCTCCCATTTATGCCTAATATGGTTTTCACAGGTTACTCTGCAAATCCACTTTTAATGTCTCTCTCGGGAGTTTAATGCTTAGGCATTTAGAATGTAACTTTTATGAATGTAGACTTTTAGGGCACAAAGCTTAGTATCCTCTCTTTCCTCATCTTTGGTTACAGGAGACCACCCAGAAATATTTTCATTCCAAAAACACTGTTGACTTTCTCCAAATTCCAAATCTTAAAGTCAGTGGAAAAACTCCAATTCTTTACTACTTATAAAATGACTTATGAATGTATTTTATTTAGAGATTTTTCAATCTCTAGAAAGTGAATGGGAAGCTTAAGAACCGCCTTGAAGTTTAGGTCTCTCCTTAAAAATACAGCCCATTTTCTTTAATCTTTTTTGCACAAAACCATAAAATGAAGCCTCTAGGAGTCTATGAGCAAGCTTACCAATCAGCCTTAGCAGCGGTCACCTTGCTAATGCTTCTTATATTGATTTTCTTCTTACCTCAGTCAACTCCGTCGGCTTCTCTTTCTTGCTTTTGGAGATCATTTTCTAAATCATCACTGGCCCAGGGTTTTGACTTAGACTCTGCTTTCATGGAGACTGAGGTTAAGAGAGAGTTAATACCTTGCATATATGTTTATTTCATGTTCTTGTTTTCTTATACATGGCTTGATGAATCAAATTCTCTTCCTACATAAAAAAGAAATATATAATTATATCTTAAATAATCTGAGGTGAAATAATGAAAAACTCTATGCTTTCTAAAAATAGGACACGTAGTAGGCATATCTCTGGATATAGAATTCTATTATAGCCCCAAATCCATAATGTAAAAAGTTTTTATGGACATAAAAAGGGCATAACCTTAAAATTGTCTACCTAATGACAGTGAAACCTGAAGGTAGTATTATCTAGCCAACATGATATCAACATCCTGCTTAAGAAACACTAGAAACTTATGTTTTCTACTGTGAATACATGAATCTCAACTCTCATCTCCCACATTTCATATATTCTTTTTTCGTTAATGGAAACCGTGTAGTAGTATATGTCAATAGGATTGCATGATCATATGTTACTACTAATGAGTCACTTGTGGGTGAGGTGCAGTGCTGTTAATTTATAACACACACTTAAATTAGTACCATTAATTATCTCTGAGCTCTCAGACAAAACGTTAGGAACAGGAGAACAGAACTTTTAAATGTACAGACCTCTTATAAAGAACTCACGCACACTCTCAAACAATGATTAGCACATATTTTCAGCTTAATTTCTTCATAATATCTTCAGTTTTATACACATTTATGCCATTAAATCAGTGAGAATTTTAAAATTGTGCATTTTTGCTCACGGAAGCAGCTATCTTAATTCAAGGCAAGGTACTGTTTCTTAGCATGGCCTCTCCCTGCTCTGTGGCTGTTTTACTATTTTTATTGATGCCCAAAATAGAAAAAGAAATAGAAAGGTATTTTTTCCTCTTTCACTAACCTTCTCTTCTTCTTGTCTTGAATATAGATTAACCTTTGATAAATAGCCAATGTAAGAAAGAAGCATAAAAGTTAAATTAAAATTTAAAAATAGCATTGGCCAGCTGTGGTGGCTCATGCCTGCCATACCAATACCTTTGGCAGGCTGAGTTGGGAGAATTCCTTGAGCTCAGGATTTCAAGACCAGCTTGGAAAGCATAGTGAGATCTCCTCCTTACCAAATATGTGTTTTTAAAATTAGCCTGGTATGGTGCTATGCACCTGTCGTCCCAGCTACTTAGGAGGTTGGAAGATTGCTTGAGTCCAGGAGATCAATGCTGCAGTGAGTGGTGATTACACCCTCGCACTCCAACCTAGACAACAGAGCAAGACCCTGTACCAAAAGTACAATATTATAAAATAAAAAATATAGCTAATTGTTTTACAGTAACATTGATGAAACCTACAGGAACAAAGGATCGTTTCAGCTCAATTATCAATATAGAAAGTGAAAAAGAACTAGAAGATTTTAAAGTTGGCAGAAATAAGGAAAAGTAATTTAAGTTTCTGTAATAGGAATACCGATAGATAATACGTTGAAAAATCACATTTAAGAAATTAGCTAACAGTATGATGTATGAAATTATTTACTTATCTTTCTTTTTTTAGTAAACAATACTAAAAGCCAAAACGTCTACAGACATTATCTTGTCTAGCCAACTAATTTGCAGAGAAAATGTAATTAAAATGTTCAATGACTTCCTTCCTTTAATATACTTATTGATAGATGTGAGAATACAGTATGTATTTTATGACTTTTTTTATTTTTTGAAATGGAGTTTCACTCTTGTCACCGAGGTTGGAGTGCAGTGCTATGATCTCAGCTCACTGCGACCTCCGCTTCCTGGGTTCAAGCGATTCTCCTGCCTCAGCCTTCTGAGTAGCTGAAATTACAGGCACATGCTACCATGCTCAGCTAATTTTTGTATTTTTAGTAAAGACGGGGTTTCGCCATGTTGCCCAAGCTGGTCTCGAACTCCTGACCTCAGGTGATCCGCCCACCTTGGCGTACCAAAGTGCTGGGATTACAGGCATGAGCCACTGTGCCCAGCTTTTTCTGACATATTTTAAGGGACCTATTATAAAACAACATGGACTAGCAGCATGATACATGGCAGAAATGAAATAAATTCCATAGTTACTTTCTATATGCTATTACTACTAATAATAATGATAAAATACCAACTAGCAAATTCAATTGCAATAATAATATGTTATAAAAGAGTAAACAACAACTAGACAAATGAAAATCTATGCCTTGGTAGGCCCAGATGCTTAGACTCGATATTGCACACAGAATTTATCATAGTCCCTGTCCCTGTCTCTACTATAAACTTGGGTGAATTTTCACTGATACTAAATTTTCCTGCATCCAAAATTAGAATTAAAAAAAAAAATACCTTAAGAATTTTATGTGGTTGTTATTACAAAAATCCTCTCATGCTGAATAAACTAATCTTGGAAAACATATATTCTCTTCTTACATGCTTTGCCGCTTTTATTTTTGTGTTATGCTGATTACATTAAATGATTTATGTGAACTGGATAGTGATAGAGAAGAAATAAGAATTAATTGCAAAGTTCTGTCTTAGGAAACTAGATGAATAATAGTTTTGTTACAACTAAGAGAAATGATATGGGAAGTGGAAACATTATTATTTTGGGGTATATTTTTACAAGGTCTAGATCAAATATTAGGTAAGTGCATTATGATACATTCTGCTACAGCCAGTTATCCATCTGTCCATCCATTCATCCATCCATCCAGTTTCACTGGACTTTGAGAATTTATTAAAACAATATACTGTGCATTAAATGTTAATTTTGTTATTCCAAGGATTCCTTTTTCATTTGTTTATGATTTCACCTGTCCAAATAAAAGGAAGTCCAAATATAAGGAATGCAGAAGATTCAGGCTATATGGGAAAGTTCCCTCTAGTGAGCATAAATATCAAATTCATATTAACATACATGATAAAAATGCAGAATATTTTTCAAAAATATTTTATGCTAAATACTATACTATATAAACAAACCTACCAGTTTCTTCAAAATAGTGATTTACAGTTTCTAGAAAATTGAGTTTTTAAAATTTATTATAACCAGTTTTGTAATTTCAAATACGGATTGATTCATATAGCAGTCCTCAAAAATATTTGAATTGTTTGATTCTAGTAATTTAAGAAGAATACTTGTATCATGTAATAAATGATCTGCATTCTATAAGGAATCTTTAGAACTAGAAAACTAGGTTTAAATATGCTTGCTGTTAAAATTAAATAAAATATTTTTTGCACTGAAATTTTTCTGGTTAGGCAGAGTGGCAATATATTATGCATTTGTTGGTGAGTTATTGTTTTTGATCCAATTTTTCTTATACTCTCTTTATAATTATTTTTGCCCCCATATTACAGAAAGCCTTGTAATAAGGAGAAAAACACATGCTATGTTATCTGAACAAAGTGAATTAAATTTTTAACTCAACATATCCTCCATATTTAAAACCCCATCAGCTATCATCTTTGTCACCTTTGTATCCACCAATTATAGACCTTGATAGAGAGGTTTAATTTTCCACATAGCATGGTTTATTGTACATTTTTCTTGCTTTCTTGGTGACCAGTATCTTTGGGGACTCTTACTAGTGAATCCCACCTCTTCATGGAATAAAGCATAATACAAAAAGTTTGTTTGCCTACAAACAGCCAAACTTGGTGGCACTAATTAGACAGATCCACTCAAGATTTTGCCTCAGGAGGTAGAAATAATGCAGAAACCATACCTGTTAAATGCAGTGAAGACATCTAGCTCCTGAGTTTCAACTGTTGCAAGACTGACTTCTATTGTAGAATGAATGATAACATTCATCTTTTTTTCTTTGTAAATTACCCAGTCTCACGTGGTTCTTTATAGCAGTGTGAAAATGAATTACTATATCATCTGAAATTTAACATGAAATTCATTTAATAATATTTTGCGTATTTTCTGGCTTCTTTGTTCCATTTGGATTTAAATTAGTTGGAGACATTTATGTTGTCCAGCCTCAGGTATGTGTTATTAGGCTCTCCAGATCATTTGACAGATTTCTTTCTTTTAGGCTTTATCTAATTTCCTAAAATTAAAGAACATATTATCAACATGTGGAACATCTAACTTCATATTACTTTCTGAAGGGTCTATATGAAAAATTAAATTAGACTGGGTCCTCTCAAAAAATTAATATTAAAGGAAGCAGATAATTTTTAAGAAAATAAATATGAAGCTGCAGTTGAATACTGTCTTCATTAGTTATTGTACTAAATGTACTTTCTATAAATTCTCTGAGTTTTTATCTATAAAATATAACATTAATACCTGTTTCATATAATTGATATAAGAATAAAATGAACTAATAATATAAAAGATATTTGGAATGCTGTTTGGTAAGTAACATTCATTAAAAAAATAGTGTTTACTATCAAAGTTATTATAATAATTATTTGGGTTAATTGTGGGTAAAAAAGTGATCAGTTTTCCCTCTTTTTGGCATGGCTATCCTAGTACTTCTCTTAGTCAAATTTGACTATAAAAATTATATATCTATGTAGAACATGTAAGACCAAGAATTTCAAATTTGATTATACAAGTTCTGTAGCTAGTGTCCTGACGAAGAAATACTCTTCTATCTGCATATTGTAAATAATGTAAAACTTATTTTGCAATATTTCAATAAAAAGTTTTTTGTGCTATGACAATTCTGTGATAACGAGAGTAAAGGGAAAATAATTAAGAAAAACAATGGAGTTTAATGGAGATTAAATATTTCTTATACAAGTCACTTTACCTTAGAGAAATCTGGCATAATCTATTCTTGCTGAAAGGTTGAATAACCTTATAATATGTGTCAAAAAGAAAAAATATAGAGTAAACACATTTAATCTATGTATTTAAATCCAGAGACATATCCATATATCAATGTACAATGCATATACACACACTGGGATATAGAACAAATACTCTTATATCTATATTGCTGGATAAAAGCTTAATGACATTAAATGATCCATCCAGTGAATATTTGATATTTAATACAGATATTTATCATAGCTTCACTGATGCATTCTCATAGTTTTCTACATTTTTGGGCTTAGAAGAGATTTAATTTTCCTTCCTATTTTATGTTTTCTTTGTGTAAACTTGTGTGTGTGTGTGTGTGTGTGTGTGTGTGTGTGTGTGTGTACATGTTGGAAGACATGGATATAAGAACATGCATTTGAGAAACCAGGTAGGTATTTATATCAATGTAAGTGAACTACAATACCTGATTTTTTACTATTATCCTATATTATCAAATTAATATTGCTCTATGTGGATATTTTTAAACATAATACTTCTCTCCAATAGTTTAAACTAAATTAATTCTATAAAATGTTAAGTCTTTAAGTAACTGAAAAATTAATTAATATGCAACAATTTATTCTTAATCTCTCTCTATCCCCCTCTCTCTCTCTCTATAGATATATATATAATATATATATGTGTGTGTGTGTGTGTATTTGGAGTATTAACTTCAGTTTGAGAATTAAGACTTTAAGAATATTTCTAAAATAACTTCAAAACGAAAGGCAAACATTTCATTGTACCTAAACAGAATAATAACATTTACAGTCTTAAGTTTTTAAATTGATTATATGGTCATGGCCTTCTTTTCCCTAATTATAGCAAGTATTGCATATGTACCTGGAATCCTTTAACCAAATAAAATATGAAATATATATCCATTGCCATTACTTCAAACATGAATAACTTTAAAATACAACTTTCATAAAACTAGTGTCCATACTCTTTTTTATAATTTTTAATATTTTTATTCCCAGAAAACCTTTAAATTAACATCCTTTGTAAAACTGAAATTATCTCAGTTACATTTATTTTTCATAAATGGTGATACTCCTGGTGTTAAAATATGAAGAGGTTAATGAGAGAGAATTCTGGCAGAATTATAGTAAAAAATGCTTGAAAGATTGCATTTTGACAAATCAATAAGCTTTTTATATCACATAATTACATTTTCATTTTGTCCTCTTCAGGGTGGTTATTAACACAGCAGTAGGCTGTCTGCTGTCTAAGCCAAGGTTAAGAAACGTGTTTACAATATGATATTTCTGTTGCCTCAGTACAAAATACGCTCTGTTCTTATTTCTTGACATGCTCTTGTCACCTTTAAAACATTAATCTCTGAGACTTTTGAAGTGGCAAAGGAAGCAAGGAAGCAAATAGTGTGTATATATAAGTATCTGTATATAACTTCAACAAGTTAAAAATTCTACAGCAGTTTATTGTCTTGTCTTTCAAGATTTTCTGATTTTCTTCAAAGAAATGTGTTTATGTGTTTTAGGTAACCATTGTTTCACACTCAAATTTAGATCTGGAAATATTAATGGTTATAACATAGTTACTATAAACTTCTACAGCATTTTTAAGAATTGTTTACTAAGTACCTGTAAAACACAACTATACTTTCAATACAAATTAATTCATCACATATAAACATGACTGAGATGAACAAAATTAGTTTTGTTACTTGTTATTTAATTTTAAAAAATAAATTCCAATGAGGATAAATTAATGATGACTACATAAGTTGTTAAATGTACCAAAAAATATATTAAGTATATATGATTAATAACGGTTAGAAGAATAAGTAAATATCTAGCTGTAATCAAATCAAAAATAAATTTTAGATTCATGAAGCAAGTGGATTACAGTTTTATATTCTGATGAAAGAGAAGTATATTATTATTTTTTTTTCTTGTAACTTTTGTAATATTTCATACATTTTTTTTTTATTATACTTTAAGTTCTAGGGTACATGTGCATGATGTGCAGGTTTGTTACATATGTATACTTATTCCATGTTGGTGTGCTGCACCCATCAACTCGTCAGCACCCATCAATTCATCATTTATATCATGTATAACTCCCCAATGCAATCCCTCCCTCCTCCCCCCTCCCCATGATAGGCCCCAGTGTGTGATGTTCCCCTTCCCGAGTCCAAGTGATCTCATTGTTCAGTTCCCACCTATGAGTGAGAACATGCGGTGTTTGGTTTTCTCTTCTTGTGATAGTTTGCTAAGAATGATGGTTTCCAGCTGCATCCATGTCCCTACAAAGGACGCAAACTCATCATTTTTTATGGCTGCATAGTATTCCATGGTGTATATGTGCCACATTTTCTTAATCCAGTCTGTCACAGATGGACATTTGGGTTGATTCCAAGTCTTTGCTACTGTGAATAGTGCCGCACTAAACATACGTGTGCATGTGTCTTTGTAGTAGAATAATTTATAATCCTTTGGGTATATACCCAGTAGTGGGATGGCTGGGTCATATGGTACATCTAGTTCTAGATCCTTGAGGAATTGCCATACTGTTTTCCATAATGGTTGAACTAGTTTACAATCCCACCAACAGTGTAAAAGTGTTCCTATTTCTCCACATCCTCTCCAACACCTGTTGTTTCCTGACTTCTTAATGATTGCCATTCTAACTGGTGTGAGATGGTATCTCATTGTGGTTTTGATTTGCATTTCTCTGATGGTCAGTGATGATGAGCATTTTTTCATGTGTCTGTTGGCTGTATGAACGTCTTCTTTTGAGAAATGTCTGTTCATATCCTTTGCCCACTTTTTGATGGGGTTGTTTGTTTTTTTCTTGTATATTTGTTTGAGTTCTTTGTAGATTCTGGATATTAGCCCTTTGTCAGATGAGTAGGTTGCAAAAATTTTCTCCCATTCTGTAGGTTGCCTGTTTACTCTGATGGTAGTTTCTTTTGCTGTGCAAAAGCTCTTTAGTTTAATTAGATCCCATTTGTCAATTTTGGCTTTTGCTGCCGTTGCTTTTGGTGTTTTAGACATGAAGTCCTTGCCCATGCCTATGTCCTGAATGGTACTACCTAGATTTTCTTCTAGGGTTTTTATGGTATTAGGTCTAACATTTAAGTCTCTAATCCATCTTGAATTAATCTTCGTATAAGGGGTAAGGAAAGGATCCAGTTTCAGCTTTCTACTTATGGCTAGCCAGTTTTCCCAGCACCATTTATTAAATAGGGAATCCTTTCCCCATTTCTTGTTTCTCTCAGGTTTGTCAAAGATCAGATGGCTGTAGATGTGTGGTATTATTTCTGAGGACTCTGTTCTGTTCCATTGGTCTATATCTCTGTTTTGGTACCAGTACCATGCTGTTTTGGTTACTGTAGCCTTGTAGTATAGTTTGAAGTCAGGTAGCGTGACGCCTCCAGTTTTGTCCTTTTGACTTAGGATTGTCTTGGCAATGCGGGCTCTTTTTTGGTTCCATATGAACTTTAAAGCAGTTTTTTCCAATTCTGTGAAGAAACTCATTGGTAGCTTGATGGGGATGGCATTGAATCTATAAATAACCTTGGGCAGTATGGCCATTTTCACGATATTGATTCTTCCTATCCATGAGCATGGTATGTTCTTCCATTTGTTTGTGTCCTCTTTGATTTCACTGAGCAGTGGTTTGTATTTCTCCTTGAAGAGGTCCTTAACATCCCTTGTAAGCTGGATTCCTAGGTATTTTATTCTCTTTGAAGCAATTGTGAATGGAAGTTCATTCATGATTTGGCTCTCTGCTTGTCTGTTACTGGTGTATAAGAATGCTTGTGATTTTTGCACATTAATTTTGTATCCTGAGACTTTGCTGAAGTTGCTTATCAGCTTAAGGAGATTTTGGGCTGAGACGATGGGGTTTTCTAAATATACAATCATGTCATCTGCAAACAGGGACAATTTGACTTCTTCTTTTCCTAACTGAATACCCTTGATTTCTTTCTCTTGCCTGATTGCCCTAGCCAGAACTTCCAACACTATGTTGAATAGGAGTGGAGAGAGAGGGCATCCCTGTCTTGTGCCAGTTTTCAAAGGGAATTTTTCCAGTTTTTGCCCATTCAGAATGATATTAGCTATGGGTTTGTCATAAATAGCTCTTATTATTTTGAGGTACATTCCATCAATACCGAATTTATTGAGCGTTTTTAGCATGAAGGGCTGTTGAATTTTGTCAAAAGCCTTTTCTGCATCTATGGAGATAATCATGTGGTTCTTGTCTTTGGTTCTGTTTATATGCTGGATTACGTTTATTGATTTGCGAATGTTGAACCAGCCTTGCATCCCAGGGATGAAGCCCACTTAATCATGGTGGATAAACTTTTTGCTGTGCTGCTGAATCCGGTTTGCCAGTATTTTATTGAGGATTTTTGCATCGATGTTCATCAGGGATATTGGTCTAAAATTCTCTTTTTTTGTTGTGTCTCTGCCAGGCTTTGGTATCAGGATGATGTTGGCCTCATAAAATGAGTTAGGGAGGATTCCCTCTTTTTCTATTGATTGGAATAGTTTCAGAACGAATGGTACCAGCTCCTCCTTGTACCTCTGGTAGAATTCAGCTGTGAATCCATCTGGTCCTGGAATTTTTTTGGTGGGTAGGCTATTAATTGTTGCCTCAATTTCAGAGTCTGCTATTGGTCTATTCAGGGATTCAACTTCTTCCTGGTTTAGCCTTGGGAGAGTGTAAGTGTCCAGGAAATTATCCATTTCTTCTAGATTTTCTAGTTGATTTGCATAGAGGCATTTATAGTATTCTCTGATGGTTGTTTGTATTTCTGTGGGGTCCGTGGTGATATCCCCTTTATCATTTTTTATTGCGTCTATTTGATTCCTCTCTCTTTTCTTCTTTATTAGTCTTGCTAGCCGTCTGTCAATTTTGTTGGTCTTTTCAAAAAAGCAAGTCCTGGATTCATTGATTTTTTGGAGGTTTTTTTGTGTCTCTATCTCCTTCAGTTCGGCTCTGATCTTAGTTATTTCTTGCCTTCTGCTAGCTTTTGAATGTGTTTGCTCTTGCCTCTCTAGTTCTTTTAATTGTGATGTTAGAGTGTCCATTTTAGATCTTTCCTGCTTCCTCTTGTGGGCATTTAGTGCTATAAATTTCCCTCTACACACTGCTTTAAATGTGTCCCAGAGATTCTGGTATGTTGTATCTTTGTTCTCATTGGTTTCAAAGAACATCTTTATTTCTGCTTTCATTTCGTTATGTACCCAGTAGTCATTCAGGAGCAGGTTATTCAGTTTCCATGTAGTTGAGCGGTTTTGATTGAGTTTCTTAGTCCTGACTTCTAGTTTGATTGCACTGTGGTCTGAGAGACAGTTTCTTATAATTTCTGTTCTTGTACATTTGCTGAGGAGTGCTTTACTTCCAATTATGTGGTGAATTTTGGAATAAGTGCGATGTGGTGCTGAGAAGAATGTATATTCTGTTGATTTGGGGTGGAGAGTTCTATAGATGTCTATTAGGTCCGCTTGGTGCAGAGATGAGTTCAATTCCTGGATATCCTTGTTAACTTTCTGTCTCATTGATCTGTCTAATGTTGACAGTGGAGTGTTGAAGTCTCCCATTATTATTGTATGGGAGTGTAAGTCTCTTTGTAAAGTCTCTAAGGACTTGCTTTATGAATCTGGGTGCTCCTGTATTGGGTGCATATATATTTAGGAGAGTTAGCTCTTCCTGTTGAATTGATCCCTTTACCATTATGTAATGGCCTTCTTTGTCTCTTTTGATCTTTGATGGTTTAAAGTCTGTTTTATCAGAGACTAGGATTGCAACCCCTGCTTTTTTTGGTTCTCCATTTGCTTGGTAGATCTTCCTCCATCCCTTTATTTTGAGCCTATGTATGTCTCTGCATGTGAGATGGGTCTCCTGAATACGGTAGACTGATGGGTCTTGACTCTTTATCCAGTTTGCCAGTCTGTGTCTTTTAATTGGAGCATTTAGTCCATTTACATTTAAGGTTAATATTGTTATGTGTGAACTTGTTCCTGCCATTATGATATTAACGGGTTATTTTGCTCGTTAGTTGATGCAGTTTCTTCCTAGTCTCAATGATCTTTACATTTTGGCATGTTTTTGCAATGGCTGGTACTGGTTGTTCCTTTCCATGTTTAGGGCTTCCTTCAGGGTCTCTTGTAAGGCTGGCCTGGTGGTGACAAAATCTCTAAGCATTTGCTTATCTGTAAAGGATTTTATTTCTCCTTCACTGATGAAACTTAGTTTGGCTGGATATGAAATTCTGGGTTTGAAATTCTTTTCTTTAAGAACGTTGAATATTGGCCCCCACTCTCTTCTGGCTTGTAGAGTTTCTGCCGAGAGATCTGCTGTTAGTCTGATGGGCTTCCCTTTGTGGGTAACCCGACCTTTCTCTCTGGCTGCCCTTAAGATTTTTTCCTTCATTTCAACTTTGGTGAATCTGGCAATTATGTGTCTTGGAGTTGCTCTTCTCGGAGGAGTATCTTTGTGGCATTCTCTGTATTTCCTGAATTTGAATGTTGGCCTGCCCTACTAGGTTGGGGAAGTTCTCCTGGATGATATCCTGAAGAGTGTTTTCCAACTTGGTTCCATTTTCCCCCTCACTTTCAGGGCACCCCAATCAGACGTAGATTTGGTCTTTTTACATAATCCCATACTTCTTGCAGGCTTTGTTCATTTCTTTTTCTTCTTTTTTCTTTTGGTTTCTCTTCTCACTTCATTTCATTCATTTGATCCTCAATCGCTGATACTCTTTCTTCCAGTTGATCGAGTCGGTTACTGAAGCTTGTGCATTTGTCACGTATTTCTCGTGTCATGGTTTTCATCTCTGTCATTTCGTTTATGATCTTCTCTGCATTAATTAGTCTAGCTGTCAATTCTTCCACTCTTTTTTCAAGATTTTTAGTTTCTTTGCGCTGGGTACGTAATTCCTCCTTTAGCTCTGAGAAGTTTAATGGACTGAAGCCTTCTTCTCTCATCTCGTCCAAGTCATTCTCTGACCAGCTTTGATCCGTTGCTGGCGATAGGCTGCGCTCCTTTGCAGGGGAAGATGCGCTCTTATTATTTGAATTTCCAGCTTTTCTGCCCTGCTTCTTCCCCATCTTTGTGGTTTTATCTGTCTCTGGTCTTTGATGATGGTGACGTACTGATGGGGTTTTGGTATAGGTGTCCTTCCTGTTTGATAGTTTTCCTTCTGACAGTCTGAAGGACTCTCTGTTGGTCTGTTGGAGATTGTTTGAGGTCCACTCCAGACCCTGTTTGCCTGGGTATCAGCAGCAGAGGTTGCCGAAGATAGAATATTGCTGAACAGCGAGTGTACCTGTCTGATTCTTCCTTAGGAAGTTTCCTCTCAGGGGTGTACTCCGCCCTGTGAAGTGTGGGGTGTCAGACTGCCCCTAGTGGGGGATGTCTCCCAGCTAGGCTACTCAGGGGTCAGGGACCCACCTGAGCAGGCAGTCTGTCCGTTCTCAGTTCTCAACCTCCACGTTGGGAGATCCACGGCTCTCCCCAAAGCTGTCAGACAGAGTCGTTCGCGTCTGCACCGCCCCCCGCTGCTTCCCCTGTTGGTCTTCAGCTGTGCGCTGTCCCCAGAGGTGGAGACTACAGAGACAAGCAGGCTTCCTTGAGCTGCTGTGAGCTCCACCCAGTTCGAGCTTCCCAGCGGCTTTGTTTACCTACTTAAGCCTCAGCAATGGCGGGCACCCCTCCCGCAGCCTCGCTGCTGCCTTGCGGATAGATTGCCACAGACTGCTGTGTTAGCAGGGAGGGAGGCTCCCTGGGTGTGGGACCCTCCCGGCCAGGTGTGGGATATATTCTCCTGGTGTGCCTGTCTGCTTAAAGTGCAGTATTGGGGTGGGAGTTACCTGATTTTCCAGGTGTTGTGTGTCTCTGTTCCCCTGGCTAGGAAAACGGATTCCCTTCCCCCTTGCGCTTCCAGGTGAGGCGATGCCTCAGCCCTGCTTCAGCTCTCGCTGGTCAGGCTGCAGCAGCTGACCAGCACCGATTGTCCGGCACTCCCTAGTGAGATGACCCCAGTACCTCAGTTGAAAATGCAGAAATCACCGGTCTTCTGTGTCGCTCGCGCTGGGAGTTGGAGACTGGAGCTGTTCCTATTCAGCCATCTTGCTCCGCCCCCGAGAAGTATATTATTCACAGTGACTTTATTTTATTTACAATGAGAAGCTGTAGATCAACAGAAACAATAAAAAGTTACAATTATATTACACAAGGTATCTTAGACACTCAAAATAATACTTAATTGAAATTCAGCAAATAGCTATGAAATATCTCTAAATAATAACCTCAATGGTTTCATAACTGATTTTTTTTTTTTTTTAAAGCATGTTTTTCACTTCGGGAGGCCAAGACGGGCGAATCACGAGGCAGGAGATCGAGACCATCCTGGCTAACACGGTGAAACCCCGTCTCTACTCAAAATACAAAAAAATTAGCCAGGCGTGGTGGCGGGCACCTGTAGTCCCAGCTACTCAGGAGGCTGAGGCAGGAGAATGGCATGAATCCGGGAGGTGGAGCTTGCAATGAGCTCAGTTGGGGCCACTGCACTCCAGCCTGGGCGACAGAGAGAGACTCCGTCTCAAAAAAAAAAAAAAAAAAAAAAAAAAAAGCATGTTTTTGAAAGTATCTTAAAAGTTAGATTCTGCCAAGCATGGTAGCTCATGCAGGTAATCTCAGCATTTTCAGAGGCTGAGGCAGGAGGATGGCTTGAGTTCAGGATTTCAGGATCAGCCTGGGCAACATAGTGAGACACTATCTCTACAAAAAAAAAAAGAAAAAAAAAAATGTTGGTGCGGGTGGCAGGCACCTGTGGTCCTAGCTAGGCAGAAAGCTGAGACGGGAGGATTGCTAGGTAGACACCAGGAAGACCAGGCTGCAGTCAGCTGAAATGACATCACTGCACTCTAGTGTTAGAAGACAGAATGAGACCTTGTCTCAAAAAACAAACAAACAAAAAAAGGTTACATTTTTGTCTGTCACCAAAGAGTGCTTCATTACTTTTTAAATATAAATATATGTATGTCTGGACTTTACTTTCTGCTTCAGTGTTGAGACTATACTACTTGAAGCATAATTTGATAATAAAAATGCTTTTGAACAAAAGAATCTACATCATGAAATAAGTCGTAGAGAATAATTTTTTTTCTACAGTTATTAAGAAAAAAATACTATTTTTTGTTCAGACCGGAAAATATCTTTGAGGTTTTCTTGGGTCATAATGATACTATCTTTATGTTTTACAAATTCATTTGATAATAAATTACAATTAAAACCATTTTTTCGGAGAACATAATTGATTAAACCTTATGTTTTAATTGAAATGTGAGACCACTGTAGGCTTCATGGTGGCCCCCAAAAAGATACTTCTACAGTGTGAATATTAATTTTTATGACAAAATATGTGATTAAGTAATTGAATGAAGGAGCTGGTCCTGGATTATCTAGATTGGCTAAATTCAATTATAAGTGTTCTCAAAGAGTGAGACAGAGAATTATTAACAGACACAGAAGAGGAGAGCACAAGGTAAAGATGGACAAGATTTTATTAACGCAGTCACAAAACAATGAATGAGAACAGGCACCAGAAACAGAGATTCAAGAGGAGTTGCAGCCCCATCTACACCTTGCTTTTGGAGTCATGACCTCCAGATTGTGAAAAAAATAAATTTCTGTTGTTTTAAGTATCAAGCGTGTGGTAATTTGTTACAGCAGCTCTAAAAAACTAATAGAGAGATTGAACTAGCATTTTAAATTGTGATAATATTGAAATTAAATAATGATGTGGTTTGTAAAATCTATACACTGAAATAATCACAGTGTACAATGTCAATTGTAGTGTACTCAGTACACATTATAGTCTATTCTACTTAGAAAATGATAAAAGTTATTACTTGTAGAAGTTGAATCATTCTGCATGTACATTTTGTAAAACTTTAGTATAAGTTTTTAAGCTATGGTTAATATTTTCACTATAGAATTAACCTGACATTTTGGCTCCACTCTTGAAATGTGAAAAGTAAGACTTTAAAAGGATTTAAGAAATGATAAACACTAACGAGACTGATTTTAATAATGGGGCAGGCATTTTACTGTATAATATGAATTTTATGTTGTAGTCAAGATGTCTCAAATGGTTACAGTTCATATTTCCTACCATTTTTATCAGTAACTCCAAATTTTTGACAGTTTTTCAAGAACTTAAAACAGGGATTACTCTTTATACCTGTATTGAGCCTTCCTTTCTGTTTCTTTAATAAACTGAAATATATTCAAGATCATTTGTGGTTAATAGAGTGCTTTTGAATTTTCATATGATTCATAATATTCATAATATTTGTGCCAACATCCAAAATGGGGCTCTGAGGCTGGGCAAGGTTTGCATTTTAAGAATGAGAGAAGATTCACTCACTTTTATGTAAGGCTGTAGAACAGCTTTAACATGACTCAGTGAGACAGGATCAATCTTCCTTGATATTCATTCGTCCTTGAGCCCTGTCACTCCATTTGTCAAGCACGTCTCAATGGAATAAGTACCATTCATTTTTAATCAGTTGATATTACTTCTCTCACTATAATCATCTAGAACGTTGTCTAACTACATGTGTTGCTATGGAGACCTTCTTGTATTCATCACAAATTTTTAATCTTTCAGTACATGAACAATAAAAAAGTACTAGCATTTTCCATGGACTTGCTCCCTCTTCATATTTATTGGACAACATGAGATAGGATAAGTAAATTGCAGTATTAAAAAATGCATATAGCACATTATGTCCAGTAATTGCTCTGTGAATGAAGGAAATTTCAAAGCACAAATGGTTGCTTGTTTTGTGACAAGTTACGGCAGGCAGACAGCACATAGATTCCAGTACTGCAGCTTAATATGCCCAGCAATAATTCAGAAAACAATAGTTTCTGTTACTTTTACAACCTCTCTAAGACACTTTTTTAGATTAACCCTGACTTCATAATATTGTTATTAACTTTTCAAATGTGCCAAGATAATAGGAAACACAGTCCATTATATTTGTAAGTCTTCAACTTGTTTTTATTTTCTGCTTGGGTCTCCATAGCATTTAGTCATGTATTAATCAAATTATTCATTTCTAAACATTTATGGACTGTTTTGAAACCTTATTCTAGGAAAACTTAAAGAAGCAAAATAGTAGAAGGCAATAGCCCTTGTCATGATTAAGCTAAATGTAAAGACCTAAAACATACCAGCAGAACTAGGAGCATATTAACATTAAGAGCATTATGTAGAATGTAAAAACCTACAAAATAATATTATGTCACTGTATCAATAAAATGTAGAATTCCAGACAAGGAAAGTATCTATGTAATCTGTCATAGACAAAATTGTTCTCAAGCAAGTGTTCTGAACACTTGCTTTCTTCGGTTTCCTTTCTGTCTGAAGATTACTTAAGTTTTCTTAATTCTCCAGTATTCTCACTACTTCTCTCACTCTTCTTATTTATTAGCTCAAATGAGAAATGGAGTTTACCAAATAAGAACTCCATCAATTTGCTAATACAAAAATTTTCGATTTCCTCTAATATGCAGTAACTTTTCAACCACTTTCGGCTCTTTCCTGACTGGCACCATAGTTCAATGTTTTTTAAACTTTGGTGCTCATCAGAATTGTTACCAAAACACTAGGTCCAGTCTAGGTCCTGCTGCTCACCACACAGAATGTCAATCACTGAGACAATGAGTATTACCAAGGAAGATGGCTTTAATGGGGTGCTGTAGCAGAGGAGAAGGGAGATCAGTCTTAAATCCATCTCCCTGTCTAAAATTAGGGTTTTATATAGTGGGAAAGAATTACAACTGTGTGTAAGAAAACATGAACTAGCGAGGGGTAAGGAGGTAATCATAAGGGATGAGGGGTCTGGCATCTCATTGCCTGGATGAGATGATCTGGTGAGTTGATGTTCTTTGACAGTTTTTGGAGAACAGAGGAACATTTCCTAAGGAAGGAACTCAATAAAACAAATGTAAGTTTCAAGCTTTAAGACCAGAATGGTTAATTTCTATGTTTATCCAAAAAATCTGCCTATGGAACTATTGAGTGTTTCTGAGTCATATTGAGGACTTGTTAAAACACAAATTGTGGGGGGCACGCTGGCTCATGCCTGTAATTCCAGCACTTTGGGAGGCCACGGCGGGCGGATCACGTGAGGTTGGGAGTTCGTGACCAGCCTGACCAACATAGAGAAATCCCATTTCTACCTAAAAACAAAAAAAAAAAAGAAGAAGACACAAAATTAGCTGGGTGTGGTGGCACATGCCTGTAATCACAGCTACTCGGGAGGCGGAGGCAGGAGAATGGCTTGAATCCAGGAGGTGGAGGTTGTGGTGAGCCAAGATCCTGCCATTGCACTCCAGCCTGGGCAACAAGAACAAAGCTCCATCTCAAAAAAACAAACAAAAAACAACAACAACAAAAAAGCACATTGATTGGGCCTAGTTCTGGTATGAAACTCTCACATTTGCGTGTCTATCAAGGTCCTCCAATTTTTTTGTTATAGAGATACTATGTATTAATTTTTAAACTATGCAATTATTTTTATATCTTTTATATGTAATGTAAAATATGAAAAAATATTTTGTTCATTGCTATTTCTGCATCCATAAGTAACTTTTTAATTAATAAAACAGGACATAATATTGTAAAATTATTTTAATCAGTAAAAATTTGAAATTATTATTTTCAGGTGAAATAATAAAATATTTTTACAATGTGAGTGTATCTTTAATATTTTCAAGAAATAGCATTTTCTTTATTTTCACACTGTTGTCCTAGCTTTCTTACTTGCAATTTACTGTCTAGAACAGTATATTAGTCTCATTATAAAATATACATGCCTCTTTTTTTCGGCATTCAACCTGAAACTGTGAGCAGAATTCTCTAAAATTATCTGGAAAACAAAGTCAATGCTGTAATCAAATTTATTTTTTAAATACATATTTGTGATATCTTCAATGTCACCAAAATAAAATTCCAAATTATTCAAAGGGAATTCTAGCTTCCATTATAATGGCTTCCTTAGCCTTGCAATGAGAACTAATAACATCTACTTTTCAATTTCTGTATCTCTTTGCTGAGAAATGTAATTCAGCATTTTTACTCATTCTGCTAGAATTGATGTTTACTTATCATATTGATCATACTGTGAGCCTCCTAAAGCCCAAATAATATGTCATATTCTTGTCTTTATTCTAGGAATATAATACAGCTACCACATTATAGGGTACTATTACTGAGTTAATGAGCCAATCAATGAACGAACAGTAAAATAAAATTTAGAAAATACCATGGAGAAGAAATTTAGGAGGCGAACAATAGAAACTTGTCCAACCTTGTGACTTTTTTTGGTACCGGTGAGAAAAGAGACGTTCAAGTTACTGTATTGTTCTAATTATAGAAACTCAATATTAAAAATTAAACAAGATAAATGTATGCATTAAAATAGCTATCAGAAAGTCTGTATTTTATAACACATGTTAACTGTAACTATACATGTTTATTTTACTTGCTTTTCTTTTACAACATTTTATACTTAGATAAAGAGACTATTCTAAAAACAACTATCTTTAGTTTCCTTGGAAATACATTGCCAAAATCAAGCACTTATTTTTATTCAGAGTACTTTTCTTTATTAATGAATATTTTCTGTATGTGAAATTTGTGAATTTACCTAACAGCAGTTGAGGTTGACTTGTTGTGCTCTATTTGAAGATGATGACCTCAGAATTCTTTATGAAACTATTCTTTATTTCCTATAGATTATTTGTCTCTCAGTATGGAGGATGCAAGGAACTCTTCTTATGTAACTACCCTACACGTGTGTTTGTGAAGATTGAACCTAGTCCTTTTTGCTCATTTTATGTCCAACTGCTTGCAGTGAGTACCCATTCCACAGAATTTTTTACAGCATGTATTTTCTTTTTAAAAACTAATATTTGTAAGCAGTAGAATCTGCAGAATATATTTGATACGTGTTCTTTTCTCAGGGGAATATTGGACTCATTTCTATTTTCAATATTATTTTAGAAAAGTGTAAAGATTTAGTTGAATTTATTTTATAAAATAAAAATGTATGAATATATTTGAAGACCAAGGCTTGTCATGTATGGAAATTACTAAAATAATTGTGTTTTGTACTCATTTATATATACATGCCAGGGTTTTTTTTTGTGACATGTCTTATAAGTAGAAAATAGAGACTGTTATGTTTTTAAATAAAACCATCCAATAATAAAGTATTTTTCTTAGTTTCTAATTTAACTGTGAAATAGGAAATTCATAAAACGTACAAAAACATAAGGAAACATCACTTTGTTGTTTTCCATGTCTTTGTTAAGCAGACTCCCATGTAAAAAATATATGCCTTAAATATTGATACATATAAGATATTTGTAGGCTAAATAATCATCACATTAAAGGGTCTAATATTTAATAAACCACTCAAATTTTATGCCTTTATTGAATTAAAATAAATATTCATTGAACATATTAAATATTAAAGACACCTTGCTAGGTGTCGGAACTGAAAAGTGACCTAAACAGAGATACTACTCTCAAAAATGTCATAATCAAATATAGAAAATAGCAATGTGGAGGAGACATTGACTGAAGAAATGGTTTGCATTGATAAATTTTAACAGATTAAAAGTGAGTTTGAACTAAGTATTCCAATTTTTATTATTTTCTCAGTTTTTTGGAAGATAATTCTGCAAGTCATTTATGCTGAGATAATACAGAGTAACCCATAAACTATAACACTTTCCCATTTGTCAGAGTACCTAGGAAATATATTAGCATTTATAAATCTTTGCCTGTTCAAGTTGATTTTATATTTATTTCTACCCAATCATCAAACTTTATCTCTCTAGTTCATTTTTGCCTAGTTAAAAACAAAATCACCATCTATGATCACAAAGATTATTCTTAGAATTCTCAGTATTCTGGGAATTCAAGATTGCATTAGAAGGGAAATTAAAAATTAAACATATGAAAAGCATAAATTACATTACATAAAATTTGTATTGTATTTTAATTGCCACAGAGTGTAACAACCCAATGGGTTCACTTTGCCAGAGAAATTGCAATAGAGAAAGAGTAATTCATGTGGAGCCAGCTATGCAAGAGACTAGAGTTTTATTACTCAAATGAGTCTTGGTGAACATTCAGGGATGTGAGTTTTTAAGGACAGTTTGGCAGGTAGGTGTTTGGGAAGTGAGAGAGCTTATTAGTCAGGTTGGAGATGAAATCGTGGGGGTAAAAGTAAGTCTTCCTTGCTGTCTTCTGTTCCAGGGTGGGATCACAGAACTGGTTGAGCCAGATTACTGTTCTGGGTGGTGTCAGCTGATCCATCAAGTGCAGGGGTCTGCAAAATATCACAAGCATTGATCTTAGGTTTTACAATAGTGATGTTACTCCCAGGAGCAACTTGGGGAGGTTCAGGCATGGCCCCTAATACCTAATTTCTAAATAGCTAATATGTTAGTCCTACAAAGGCAGACCGGTCCTCAGGCAAAGAAGGTTTTTTTTTTTTTTTTTTTCCAGAAAAGGGCTATTGTCAATTTTGTTTCAGAGTTAAACTATAAACTAAATTATTTCCCAAGGTTAGTTTGGCCTACACCCAGGAATGAAAAAGGACAGCTTAAAGGTGAGAAGCAACATGGAGTCAGTTATGTCTGATGTCTTTCACTGTCATAATTTCCTCAGTTATAACTTTTGCAAAGGCAGTTTCAAGAGTATTCAGAGAAGTGTTACAGCTAGATAGGTATATGCATACAAAGATGTAGAGACATATGTGAATAAGTGAAAATAAGACGCATTTTCATATGTCTTGATAGTCTGTCTCAATAAATATTTTTACTCTATCTTTAAGATGCCCATTAAACTGAAATATATTGTAATTTACATGCCCAAAGATGACTCAACTTAAAAAGTTAATATTTAATGTTACTTACATTTCCTTCCAGTAGTTTCCTTACAAACAAAAATTATCTTCGTATTGATGCTCACTTACATGAATTAATAAAATAATAACCTTGTAATTAACTAAAGTTATTTTTGCTTACTTCTAAACACTTATTTCATATAGAGGTCATATAAAATGAAACAACTTTTATTACATGATTGAAATTCAATTTAACTTTCTTAAAAACCAATTCTGTAGATTAGGATTGTAAGTTATGAACATTTAATTTATATTATGCTTTTCTTCGGGAAAAAATCATCTGCCCTTAAACAAATTATGACTCTAGTCTCAGTTTTATATTCACGGCAACATCTACTTCTACAGATCAAAGTAACTATATATTTCTTTTCAATTTTCATTTCAGAAGAATAAGGTTAGTAAAAGAGTCATGTTAATAAGGCCAAACTGATGATCTAGATTTGATATTTCTAGTGAAAATACCCTTCAGTAAAACTCTGTTTCTGGATAAGATGGAGTAGCAGAAAGATTATTTACCATCCCACTGAAACACTACAAACCAGAGTATGTGTGTGTTTGTCTGTGTGCATCAATAGATTTCAAAAATTTGACATTAGACAAATAAAGGTTTATGTTCCATGACAGAAAGAAATAATATAGGTATGTGTGTATTTATGTATGTATGTATGTATGTATGTATGTATCTATCTATCTATCTATCTATCTATCTATCTATCTATCTATCTATCTATCTAGATGTAGATATAGATATGCATGCACCCACTGTTGTTTCAATATACTGAGAGGCAATAGTCATCAGGTTGCAGTGTAAATATGGGAAGCAAGGCAGAAACCAAAGTCTCTGAGTAAAGTAAAAGGATCTAGAGATCTATGAAGGCCAAAAGAGCTATAGTTTGCAGCACAGATGACTGGAGAAGAGAGAGTTGCATAAAGAGAACTGAGACTATCTGGAGGGAGATCTGGGTGAATATCTCAGAGCTTCTCTTGCACTTGGTGCTGTTTCATTGACCCTGTATACGCAATTTATTTTTCGTGTTTTAATTTAATGTCTAGGAACTCTAGTACAGTGATGAATAAAAGTGGGAAAAGTTGACTTCTAAGTCTCAGAAAACAGAGTTCAATATTCTACCATGAACTATTATGTTAGGCATTTCATAAATGCCCTTATCAGGTCAATGAGGTTGAAAAACACTATCCTCTATTTCTAGTTTGTCGAGAACATATTTTTTAAAAATTTTAATAAAAGAGTGTTGAATTTTCTTAAATCGCTTTCTGTATCTATTGAGAGGACCTTTTATATTTTAGTTAACATGGTGAAATACACATTCATTGTCAAACATTAGATGAATCTTACATTCCAGGGAAAATTCTTCTGGCCACAGTAATGTGTGTGCGTGTGTGTGTGCATGTGTGTGTGTATATGTTTTTGTCTTAGTCCATTTAGGCTGCTATAACAAAATATCATAATCTGCGTGGTTTATAAACAACAGCAATTCTTACAGTTCTGAGGGCTTGAAGGATCAAGGTACTGGCAGATTCTGCCCAGTGAGGTATCACTTTCTGGTTCATCCATGGTGCCTTCTTACTGAGTTTAAATGGTGAAAGGACTGTGGGGGCTTTCTGGGGTTTCTTTTATAACTTCACTGATCACATACCTGGTGGCTCTGCCCTCCTGACCTAACCACCACCCAATGGCCCTACCTTCTAATATCTTTCATTGTGTTTCAACATATGAACTGGAGGAAAACACAAAAATTTAGTGTGTGCATATATATATGTACATATAAATATATATGTAATGTATAATTATATATTATGTGAATGTATATCATATACTATATATAAATATATAATTTCATTAGGTTTCAACATATGAATTGGTGGAAGAGACAGAAATTTAGAATATATATAAGCTTCATATGTAACTATATACACATATATTAATGTAATTTGCTAATACTTTATTAAGAGTTTTGATCTCAAGTCATCAGGAATATTTATCTGTATTCATTTGTTAATGTCTGTCAGTTCTTACCATTAGATTATGCCAACATTATAAAATGTATTAAAATTATTTCTACTTTTTACTTTTGAAAGATTTTCTTATAAAATGGGTATCATTTCTTCCTTAAATAGTGACAAAATTTTGAAAACAAATTTTCTAGGCCTGGAGTTTTATTGGTGAAAAAGAGTATTTAACATATATAGTTCCTTTAATAGTTTTAGGGCTATTTTCTAGCATCCTGTGGCAGAAACAGATTATTTATTCTACTGCTTTCTTCTTTATAATGAAGATATTTAAAGCCAAAAAATTGTCTATAAACACTATTTTAACTGTACCTAGAAATTGTTATATATTGTATTTTCATTATTATTCAACTTAAAAAATCCTTTATTTACTTAGCAATTTCTTCTTCAAAATAAGAACTATTTAGAAGTGTGTTGTTTAATTTCAAAATATTTCTATTTTTTCTGAATTAACATGGCTATTGATGTATAATTTTTTATTGTTTATGTGGATACTAATTATAACTTAAAATGTAGTTTCATTGTAGTCACATCAAATGTAGAAATCCTCTCCACTATTCTTTATTCTGTAGCTACTGGATATATTATAACTATAAACATAAAATTTATAAGACAACGCTAAAAATGTTATTTCAAATATTCTTACACAGTTTAAAGAAATTAAGAGCAAAATAAGTTGTTTATATTCACACAGCTATATAAATTGTTAATATTCTTTGTTTTTCATGGTTTCCCCTCTGGCATAAATTATTTGCCTTCATGGAAAGAATTTCCTTTAACCCTTTTTGTAGTTCAGTTACCCTTCAAAGCATTCTTAGTTTCCTTTACCTAAATTTGTAACTATTTTGTCTCCATTCTTGAATGGTAATTTGCCTAATAGAGAATTTTAAATTGACAGTTATTTCCATAAGCAATTCAAATATTTTTCTGATGTTTCGTAGTTTCCATTGTCTTTCTAAGAAGTTTGCATATATTAGTATCATCACTAATGATATCTTCTTTTCTTTAGCTGCTTTTAATATTTTAGTAATTGTTAACTTCTAGCAGTTTTACTGCAATGTACTTATATATGTTTTTCATTATATTTGTTCTATTTATAGTTTGCTGGGCTACCTAATTCTGTAACTTTTTGTTTTTCCTCACATTTAAAAATCTTTCCTTTATTACATCTGATAATATGTTTTTCTGCCTCCTTATTTTTATCCTCTTCTGCTGAGATTCCAATTACATTTACTTTAGACCTTTGACGCTGTATTTCTCCTTTCAATTCTGTGAGTTTTGCTTCATATATTTTGGAGCTCTCTTGTAAGGCATGTATATATTTATAATTTTTATATCTTCCTGACAGTTTGACCCTTTTTATCATTGTACAATATACCCTTTATCTATCAACAATTTTTGTCTGAATTTCTATTATGTCTGATAATATAACCTCCCAGTTCCCTATGGTACAATACTTTTAGGTTTTATCTATCTTTTTAATTTTTTGTACTTTTACACTGTTTCTGTAATGCAATGTAGAGTTCATATCATATAAATAAAAGTTAATTCTATCATTTTTATTCATTTCTTGAATATCTGCCTTTTAATTGGAGTATTTCATTAATTTACATCCAATGTCATTAGCTATAGGGGAGGATTTCTGTTTACTATTTTGTGATTTTGTGTGTGTGTGTGCGCGCGCGCATGCACTATGTCTTCTCTATTTGTCTATCCCTCTATTATTGCTTTTCTTTGTGTTAAATAGTGTACATTTAAATTCTATTTTGTGTGTGTGTGTGTGTATTATTTTCTTAGTGGTTGGCCTCCCCTGAAATTTTTTAGTAATAAGTAGTTGATAATCTGATTTTTGTTTTTTTTTAAGTTGCTTATTTTGTTTAGTAGGCAATTATCTTGGCTATCTTCGAGTTCTAATTGTTTCATTATTCTGAGGGGCAAGGAATAAAATCTGTATGAACTTCTTTAATCTTGTCTAGGCTATTGGATTCTGCCTCATGCAAACATGCTTCAGGCCTCTACTCATTTTGAAGTTCTCCCAATTTGGCCCTCTCTTTCTTTTTCAAGTCATCCCTTGCTCACACTTACCTGATGTCATCGCGGTTCCAGATTTTGTTGTCTGATTCTTCCAGGCAACATTTCATTTTGTTCAGACAACAAAATGAATATTTCCATTAGAATTGTTGTCTCACATCCACTGGATAATGGCTTAAGGCAAAAAAGACCACAAAAGGAGAAATTTTCCAGTGCTCTTTCTTCATATTGATTCTACTCCACATTTCTCTGCTGTTTATGGCTCTCTAGTACTTATAGGTTATTGCACTTTTTGTAATTTTTCTAAATATTTCAGTTTCCATCTTTAGGCAAATTAGTCTGATAGGAATTCCTTATCGTGAAATTCAGAATCAAGAGTTTAGTGTCTTTAAAAACAAAACCTTAGTACTTAGATAAAGACGCAATACTCATTATTAGATTTGTCTAACTCCAATATACAAAATTTATTTTAAAAAGGAAAATGAAGTGTGAAAGAAGTTTATTATTTTTCACATTAAAATCTGTTGAATTGTAGGACCTGGTGTTAGTGAACATTTCTGCTCTAAAATGGACAATTACAAAACATGCATATGTACATGTTCCATTTGATTTACTACACATGTGATACCCTGAGGGACATTTACAAGCATAGACCAATTGGTCAATATAACTTGGGGAATCACTTGATAAGAACTTCTATGTGCCCCATAGATCCATGCATAGACATGGAAATGCTGATAGTCGTTCCCTATCAATATTCAGGGAACATTGAAATGTATTATATTTAAATAATAATGGACATTTAGCAATACAGAAAGTGAAGTGCCACTGAAAGTTTTAAGACTGTAGCCCCAGAGTACACTATAAGTAAATATATACAAATTTATGCTCTTTCAACTTGTTTCCAGTGTACTGCATAACTTTCGTTTTTCCATTATAGAAAGAGTCAGTGCCATTAGATGAAATGTGTGTCTCATTTGAGGAAGCAAGATTTTCTAGGGTGACTGCCGACGTCAATATAAATGTGAAATTAGTGCTTGTTTTGTAATGAAAAAAAAATTAACAAAATCTTGCCAAAGGTGGAAATAAATATGAAAACGTATTAACAAATGTGTAGAATTAGTAGAATGACAGAATTCTTTTCCAAAGGTTTCATCACATATAGTGAAAGAGTAAAACCTTTCTCAGGCTGAAAGAATGAAAGGCAGCTCAAATTACAAGGGCAAAAGCCGCTCTGCCATTAATCAGGCTAGGAGAATAGGCCTATGCTAAGCCAGACATTTGCCCTCACTTCATCAACCACTTTCATCTCATAATAGCACCAAATCCACGGTTAACTGTTGCTTCTTTTAATCACAACTTCAAAACTCAGACCTACTTCCCCTAGGCCCTTCTCAGAATCTTTCAAAGGATACTCAAATCTTAAAAAAAGAAATATCTTTCTGGTGCCTCTCATCAAGTGACATTTTGCAGTTTTTCTGTCAGTTGCACTTTTACAGTAAACATGGTTTTGCATTAAATATAATGTTGCTACCTTACAAGCTTATCTGGAGTAGTTTCCTGATGATTATGATTTAGCAAGCACATATGGAATTTTGTGGGGACCAGTGCTTTCCTCATAATAAGAAATTAAGAAACACTCATCTATCTTAGGAAAAACACCTTTCCAATTGGAAAAGTAACCCAGATTCATGGGTAAAATAAGTATCTAATATAGCAGATTAACAAAATCTAGCAACCTTCATTCCAGTTGTCTTCAAAGAGTTATAAAATCTGAGAAATTTAATTGTAAATAGCCTAGTCAGTTCACATAGTAAAGTATTATAACTAAAACAGAAATAATACAGCAACACTGGTTAAGAGCTAAGCTTTAGAACCCCATTACCTGGCTTTCAAAGTCTTATTACACACACTTAGCAGTTGGGAAATCTTATGCAGTTCTCTTGTCTTCACTGTATTTTTAAATTTAATTACTGGTAAACAATCAGAATATATAGGTTCATTGCAAGGGTTAAATGAAATATTACATGCAAACCTCTTAAAATGGTACTTGTCTTATACTAAGCACCAAATTTGTCATCCATATTGAATGACATAATAATAATAATAATAATAAGGTCATGGAATACTGATCATGTATCCTGAGCATCTCTAAATGCCATCTATACCACTTTGTATGTAGACTTCTGATTCTATATTCAATACAGTGTATGACTTAGTACAATTGTCACTGGACTAAAATAAGTACTATATGTGTTCAGCATTTTAACTAATGCACAGCACAATTCCAAACAGATAACACAAAGAGGTGAATTTTGGGGGTGATTTGTTATTGGCATTTATTTTCATTTCACTCCAGAAATGAATGGAATAATTTAAATTCTTCAGCTATAATTGACATATAAGAATTATATATACTTAAGGCCACAACTTGATATTTTGATATATAAATGCATTGTGAGATGATAGTCAAAATCATGCTAATTAACATATCCATGACCTCAATAGTTATAATATTCTTCTTGTGTGTGTGTGTGTGTGGTAGTAACACTTAAGATATATATTTGAATTTATATTCCTTTGTCCCAGTATATTGTTTTCCTCCTTCTTGTCCATTTTTTTTTTTTTTTTTTTTGGTACAAAGTGAACATCATTTCTAGTCTCCTTATCTGGTTTGATTCCTACCCCAATTTTCTGTTACTATTGAATATGTGAAGACTGGCCAGTATGTGAATTGTCGTTTGACTTTTTGTTGTGATTTATACAAAAATAAAAACACATATTTATAATCTATCACAAGTTCTAAGAGATATTCATTTCCCTTCAGCATAAGAAACTGTAATGTTTGCTTCCAATACATTTTCCCTTTGTTGGTTTAAATATTAGTATCTATCTGTTAAATATTGGGTAAAATTTCAGAGTGTTGAAGAGTTTTATTACTTGCCTCTCCTTCTGTAAGTTCCCTTTACTTTTGATGAGTCATCTTCTTCCTATTTCCCATCATCAGAAAAAAAGAAAATCATTGTAGGAGATACCAGTCCACTTATGGATTGACTGTATATCAGCAGTGAGAAGATTTTCTTATCATTAGAATTACATTCTTTATCATTTGGCCCCACTATTGATGCCATTTTTTCTTCCTTCTTTTAGACCCAACATTACCTCTTAGTCAATTTTAATATTATGTATCTCATTATAGTCTCTGACGTTTTGAAAATTTTATATGTCCCACATAGTTATCTCAAGGTCCAGCACACATTTTCCCAGTACTGATTGTCTTAGTTACGCCTGCTTCATTACTTCATTGCCAGAGAGAATCCTACCTCCATAACTTTGGAAGGTCGATTTTTCCACAGGGATGTCTTAAAACGTGTGTTTGTCCTATGAAACTTTTACTGCTTACTCTATAACTACAGAAAAACTCACAAGTCTTTGCCACACCTTGAGATTTTATTGATTATGCATTTTTGCCCACTCTCATGTATCTCTGCCATGGGTATTGTCTTTGAGAAACTCAAGATCTCTCCACTCCTGCCTGCCAGCACTTATTAGGGAAACAAAGTGACAGCCATTGTATTCTCACACATTCAACTAAACTATTTTCCATCTTACATGTAGCTCTACAGAAAAATAATTCTAGAAACGGTCATAAGAGAATCAAAAGCAAAGTGAGAGATTTGGAGAGAGGTGAGCTCAGGACTCAAACAAAAGGGGGGAAAATAAAGAGCCAAACAAAGAGTAAATATATGGAACATTTGAGGAAGATGTGTTAAAAACAAGTCATGATAAGAACTGAAAGTCTCCATTAGATTTCATGGCTAAGAAGTGATAAATGATGATAAATAATAGGCTAAATGGATTGCAGTATGTATTCATAGTATCATTTTCCATTCACCTTTTCTAGAATAAGCTGATTAATGATTATCTTCATAAATAAATTATAAATTTCATAAAGATAGACAGTACGATTTCCTCATTTATATATATAAAGTATACACAAATAATAGATATAGAAAACTCACATATAGTATATGTACTTTGTTCTGTTTAATTTTAATTTTAAATCTCATTTCATTCTTCCTACAGTTCTCATTACTAAAAGTTGATGAACCCATAATTTAAACAAACATGGTGCCATCCAGAATCCATCTCTTAACATCAGTAATCATGTGTAGTTAGATATTACATTATTGTAAAAATTGTTGAATAAAAGGATCATAAGATTGTCTTAATGTGACAAAAAATGGAGCTAGTAAGATGAAAATGATGTATAACAAACATATGCTTTACCAATTTCTAATCTTTATTTGTTCCATACAGTGTTAAAGAATATAAAATAATTTTAAAATAAGGAAAGTTATATTAATATACAAATTTCAAAGTATTTGGCAGGGGAAAATGACATCTGTGATACTGGGCTACACATTACTGCCAAACCTGGATCACTAAAACCACTTGACTCAAGCTGCATAATGTGTACTGTCTGTTCATTGAAAATAAGAATTTAATTTCAGGCTTCATATATCCTTTTTAACTTCTTAATCTTTTAAATTATTTACGTTTGCTACTTGGTTCCTATAAACATTAAGGACTGTTTCCTAGTGTAGAAAATACTTTTCACATTAAAAAAAAAAGTATTGATGAAAAACTTGCAGTGGAAGGAAGGTTAAACATCCAAGAAAAGGGATCTGGGTTGATACAAGATGTCATAAACCAATTTCTTTTGTTTGTCCCTATTAAAACAACTATAATCCCTGGAGATGGTACACAAGACAACCAAAGGAGAACTCTGAGAGCGTAAGAAAAAGTCAAGCTGATTTGGGAACTCAAGGAGGAGCAGGACACCAGCAGGTCTTTTTTCATCCCCCCGTTAAAAAAAAAAAAAAAAAAGAAAGAAAGAAAAATACAGAAAATACAGAAAGCTCCTCAGACTATGAGTTTACTGACCCTGTATCTAGGAGAAGAACAAATCCCACAGAACCAATAGAAATCCCCCAGGAAACACCAGGCAATTTCTACATCACTCACAGGAAACACAACTGGGAGAAAGCAGTCATTAAAAACAAGCATACAGGGGAAATAATCTCTTTATCATGACTGAGAATCAGTTTCTCCTTTGAGAGACACTAGAGTGAACAGATTCCCAAAAAGGGGCCCAGTCATAGAAAATGGCCCAACCAGATAACCTCTTTTTTCACTTTGGTTAAAACTTGTCTCTACTCAGAGACACAAGGGAAGTCAGATGTCACTAATAGGATGCCACTTAACCCTCCACCATCTGAGAGTTGCCAGCAGGCACCAGATTAACCAAGCAGACAAAAATAACACTAAAAGGCTCTGGAAACTCAATTGTCATTTGAACCACAGCTCAAAACAGAAGGCCAAGATTATCACTGTGGTAAATGTAAGTATACTGAATGCCTAACAAACAAATATTTTTTAAAAAGAGTTAACTGAGACTCAAAATCTCTTAATATGATGGACACAATGCCTAGGATAAAGTACAAAATAGTCCATCATATCCAAAACCCAGTAAATCACAACTTAAATGAGAAAAAAAAAAATCAACTGATGCCAATACTGAGAATAATAATATGCTAGAATTAACTGACAGGAATTTTAAAGAAGGTACCATAAAATTGCTTTAGCAATTGCTACAAATATTATTGATGAAAATAAAATGGAAAACATCAGCAAGGAAATGAAATTATAAAAAAAGAAATAATTGGAAATTGTTACTATAAAATGCCAAGTTAAATACAGAAATTAAAACATAGTACACACTAATATTGCACAATGCAGTATTACAATACAATATAATAACAAATACAAAGAGTTAAACATGAAAAAGACTTGCTCAGCAGAGTTACTAGCAGAATGAAGATCAGAAAGCATGAAAAAAGTAAGCTTGAGGACAGAAAAATAAAATATTCACCCACTGTGAAAAACAGAGAGAAAATTGACTATAATTTAAACACACAGAGTCTGAGAATCATAGAGGAGTAAGCAAAGAATCAGTATTTGTATCACTAAATATCCGTAATAATGTACAACGAGAGTAGGCCTGAAAGAGTATTCAAAAAAGCAATGTCTGAAAACTTTCCGAAAAAAAATGGTCAATTATGAATTTTAAATCTGGTAAAATTATTCTTCAAGAATAAAGAGAAAATGAAACATTCTCAGATGAAGTAAAACTAAACAGATTTTTACACTAGCAGACCTGCCCTTAACAAAATTGGCTAATGGATGTTATTCAAATTTAATAAAGGAAGCGATATTGAAACATGACAAAAGAAACAAGGAATAATGGAAAAAGCAGAATGTGGATGAATGCAAGCAACAGACTTTTCTTTTCCTGATGAGTTTTTAAAACCATATTTGATGATTGAAATAGAAACTCTAACACAATCTGATATTTAATACAATAATGTTTGAAAGTGGTGGAGATTAGGAGAATTAAGGGAAATGTGGTTTCCCTGTTTCACTCAAGTGTTGAGTAAAATATTCAAACCAGTAGATTAATATAAGTCACCCATGTGTATTAGAAACACTAAGCCAAACTCTACTAAAATTACATAAAAAGAAGGCCATTATCCCAACAGAAATAACTCAGGAAAAGACAACCGATACTGCATATTCTCACTTAAAAGTGGGAGGTAAACAACAGATACACATGGACATATAGGGGAAATACTAGACACTGAGGCCTCCGAAAGTGAGGAGATAGGGAGGGAGAGAGGGATTAAAAATTATCTACTGGGTAAATTGTTCACTGTTCAGGAGATAGGTACACAAGAAGCCCAAACTCCACCATTATGCAATATATACATGTAACCTAACTTGCATATATACCAACTGAATCCATTATATATATGGATTCAATGTGTGTGTGTGTTTACATAAAGTGACGCACTCCATACACTATAAATAAATTAAGAAACTAAATCCTAAGTAATTTTCAAGTAACCTTCAGAAAGGCAAAGAAAGATATACGGGGGAAATAAGAACCCCAATATATATATTTAAAGCAAATAACAGAACAGCACACTTAAGTGGCAACATACTAATAATTGACTTAAATGCCAACGATCTATGTACAGCAATCAAAAGATAGAAATTAGCGCAGTGAATTAAAACAAAATTATATAGCCCTTACAAGAAAGTAATTTCCAATTCAATAAAACTGGCAGAATAAAAGTGAAAGGATGGGAAAAATGCAACATTCCTACATTTCAAAAAATCAGGAATACGTCTGAACCAAACTACAAACATTCAAAATGCATGAATAAAACATGAATAGATCTGAAAGAAAACATATAGATAAATATAAAATTAGGTCAGTGGACTTCAAACTCCACCACGCTCCCAGCTACTTATTGATCTACTAAACAGAAAATAAGCAGGAGTAGGCATTTACTGTATGAATAACACACTCAACCAACAGGAACAGATTGACATACATATGACACTCCACCTAACAACAGTAGAATACACATTTATATTTTTTCCAAGTGTCATAAAATATTCACTATGATAAAGTATATGAACCATAAAACAAATTAAAACAAATGAAAGTGTTGGAATTACAATAACAGAAACAAAACGTATATTCAAAGAGAGAAAATTAAACAACATACTTCTAAAAAATCTGTGCTTCAAAGAAAAATTCTCAAACGAAATATTTGAAAAATAAATAGAACTAAACAAAATCAAAGGATTACATATAAAAATATTTGAGATATGCTTAAAACTATGTTTACAGAGATTAGTAGTACTAAATGCTTACATTAGAAATACAAAATGGTCTCAAATAAACACTATTGAAATTAGGAAAAAAATATAATTTCAATGAAATAAAGAAGTGCTTCTTTGAAAATTTGCTTTAAGAAACAAAGCTATAGCAACACTAACGAAAATGAAAGGGCAAAAATACGTAAACTAACAATATCATATGTGAAATAGAGAATAGACCTAAACCTTCTGCAGCCATTAAAAGATAATAGGTGAATATTACAACTGTGTTTTCATAAATTTAACAGCTTAAAAGACATGGACTTATACCTTGAACTCCACAAACTACCAAAAGTTAACTAACGTGAAATAGACAATCTGAACAACCAGCAAATATATAGAATCTATAATTACATAGCTCAACCCCAAATAAATATAGATGCTCAGGTGGTTTTACAGAAGAATTCCACCAAAAACTTAATACAAAATTATCACAATTTTGTCATCTCTTTCAAAAAATAGAAGTGGAGGAATCACATTTGTATTTAATTTATGAGGCCATTATTACACTGATAACCCAACCAAAGACATTACAAATAAACTTGCTGTTTTAGTCTGTTTTGTGTTGCTATAATGGAATATCTGAGACTGGGCAATTTCTAAAGAAAAGAGGTTTATTTGACTCATAGTTCAGTCTATACAAGAAACATGGTGTCAAGAAGCTTGGCTTTTGGTGAGGGCCTCGTGTTGCATCAAAACATGGCAGAGAAACTCAAAGGGAAAGCAGGTGCCTGTGAAGAACAACCAAATAGGAAGAGGAACCTCACTTTATAACAACCTACTCCAATGGGAACTAATTTATTCTCTGAAGAATGAATCCCGTTTTGACAGAATGAGAAGACAAAACCTCAAGGGGAGTGCTAAACCTCTCATGAGGAATCTACCCCCATAACCCAAACCCTCATCCCTGGTACCAACACTGCCACACTGGGGATCAAATTTCAACATGAGTTTTGTGGGAGGAAAAATAAGTCATATATCCGCAGTCACTACAGACAAATATCTCTCATGAAACTTATGTGCACAAAAATTCTCAACCAAATGATAAGGTCATCACTGAGAATGAAAGTAAGGATATGAATTACAGTAATTTGAAAAAAAATGCCAAGCAAAAATAGACACAACAGGATGGAAGATCATAGATTACTCATGCTAATTATACCACTTTATGTAATTGAACTTTTTTCCCCAGCAGCTCTCATCTTTGCAGTCATGTTGTTAGAATGATCCATAAAAAGAGGCTTATAGATGGAATGGAAAACCATCAAATTGTTTCTTTATACAAATTCCACATTGTGATTAACACAAGAATCCTGTGAAAAGCAAAACTCCTGGTCTTACTGTTCACAAAAAGAAAATAAATTTACCACTTTCTGGGTATATCTTCTAATCTCTGTCAAAAAAAAAATAATGATGATTTTGTAAGGGTACAGATACTCATTTCTGTGCAGCAAACAGTGGCATAATATTAGATATTGAGGTTACTACTATAAATCAAAAAGTAATAATTGAAAGTCAGCCCTTATAAGCAGAAATCTTGAATGAAAAGAGTAATACATTTTATAAGTTAAGGTTTATGATAGTTTAATTGATATCAATTTACAATGATTAGTCTTCCTATATTAATCATATGCTGACATTCTATATAATTATTTGAAGATAATACATAGAAATCCAGCATTTTAAATGTTGATTAGCATTTCATTCTGTAATTAATGTCACCCAGGCTATACAGTTTGGTAGTCTGCAGTTTGTCCTTCCATTTTTAGAAAACTTATGCAATATATCTCTGTGTGTATGGTTAGGGAGGAGGGATTTCTGCAGATTATTTCAAAGTGTCTAAGCCAGATTCAGGCCACTTCTTTCCATTTTTATCATTTCTGCTAACTTATACATAATCTCCTTGTCAACTAACTGGTCTATTGACTTTTATAATACCAGTGACCCATTCTGACCCCCAAGGTTCCATACAGTACCTTCCCAATATTTTCTAATCCTTATGGGAATAGTGAACATTTGAAAATGTAAATTTGTGGGACATATTACCCCACTTTACTAAATATTTTTGAGCTACTTATCTCACTTTCAGAACACTTTTAGTCATAAATTTAACATATTGTGAAGAGTCCTATATGACTAGGTATTTATTACATCTGTTTTTTGGCAAGCTTAGGAACCATTTGTCTTTCCTCTGTTAATAGTTTCCCAATGTTTCTTATGGGATACAGACATCTGCCATCATATTATAATAGTTCATATGAGTTAAGCTGAAAGTGTCAGATGTGACTTAGACTAGGTTATTCATTTCATACTATCCCTCTAACCACAGGTATTATTCAAAGATATAGCAGAAGACCCAAATAGATTCAATTCAAAACAATCCAAAGGTTGTTTGTTAGAATTTTAGTGAAAGAAGATCCTTATTGTTAGGTTCAGAACCGATGGAAACTAAATATCATGGAAGCCATCTTGTGTGAATGAGAAAGGAGCCAATTAAAAATGAAGACAATGCAATAAAATTCCAAGCCAAGCAATTACAAAAGAGTCAATTCTTGGTTGCATCATTTAAATACTAAATTCAATCATATCTAAATTTTTCAATTATTCAAGTCAGTTATATTTTATGTATGTGTTTATTTATTTTTTGCCAAGGGAAGCCTGATTTCGTTTCCGAACTAATAGTTAAAATACCCTGCTTATTATTTACTTTTCCACTCTTCCCTGGGATCACAGGTCCCCTGACTTTTCCTTTTCACAGTGCCCTTTTGAAATCTGTCCCTGACTTCTTAGTATTCTTCTCTTTAAAATATGCCTAATGAACCATTAATTTCAGTTCAACTATTATTTCTTCAGGGAAGTCTTCCCTTAAGCTCTAAATTTGGCAAGTTCTACTTTTAAACACCTCATTAGGTCCATAAATCACTCGTTCAGAAACTTTTGAGGCTAAAAATTTTACATTGTCTTCTATGTTTATCTGAATAGTAACTGACTCTCACACTAAAATATAAGCTGCTTAAGAGAAGACTATTTTATCTCTGACCTGGCCCATAATTGGTGCTCAAAACTGATAATACACTTTAAGTTCAGTTTATGCTTGCACTCTTCATTCTACTCATTAGGGTGAATCTGCTGGGTTTATATCCATAGCCATTTTTTAACAAGTAAACCTCTTTATCTTGCCAATTGAATCAGTACCTATTAGCATCAATGAGCTTGTTTAAAGCAAAACAGTGTGTCTCTCATTGTTTTAATCATTTCATCCCAAAGTTATGCCCCTATTCCATACTGGCAATTATTCTTTGTATATTATCACATCTATAATGATAATCATTGCTTTACACATGATCAAGCCCTCTCTGTCTTCCAACTGAAAATTATTTAATTGAACACTCAAAAACCACCATTCCGTAACTATGTAACTTATTTTTTCTGTATGTTCTCTGAACTATAAAAATGCTGTTGCTTGCAGCAAGTAGTATGTTGGAGTTGGCCTATAATGAGAACTAATTACTAAATTTTCAAACTCTTTGCAAGAGAATCATTATATACAACCACCACTAAAATTAAACTAGCAGGCACATTCAGCAAAGTTGGAAGATTAGGAAGCACCAAGAATCTGTCACCCCACCCAGACAAGTACATAGGGAAAATCTGCCTGTTGAAACTCTGGAGCTTATTAAAGTCTTGCAACTTCCAAGGAAAGACTTGGATAGTAAAGTGCGGTTAATTTTGGTCAATTTTAGCTCAGCTCAGCAGCATCAACCAATTCTCCACATCCATGGTAAAGAAAAGCCCTGGACCTGATGGCTTCACAAGTTATTTCTACCAAAGACTTAAAGAAGCACAAGCACCAATCTTTCTCACACATTTCCAAAAAAAAAAAAAAAAAAAAAAAAAAAAAAAAAAAAAAAAAAAAGAGAGAGAGAGGGAGAAGAAAGAGAATGGATGGAACACTTTCTAACTCATACTCTGGAAGCAACAGCATTGACACTAAAGCCAACAATACTATTAAAAAAAAAAAAAAAAACTACAGACCAGTATCCCTTACAAATATTTATGCAAAATTCTTCAAAAATATACTGGCAAACCAAACTGAATTTAGCAGAATATTAAGATAATTATATGACATGAGCAAATGGAATTTATTCCTGGAGTGCAAGGATGATTCAGTATGTGAAAATTGATTAATGTCATATGCCACATTAACAGAATAAGGAAAAAATACATATATTAATTTCAATCAATGCAGAAAAGGTATTTGACAACATACAAAACACTTTTATGATAAACAGATCACTCAGCAAAATATAAATAGAAAAAAGCTATATGTAATAAGAGCCACATATGAAAAACCCATAATAAAATTATACTTAATAGGGAAGGACTGAAAGTTTTTTTGTAAGGTTAAGGAACAAGACAAAGATGCTTGCTTCCACCATTTCTACTTAACATAGTACTGGAAATTCAACTAAGAGACATTAGACAATAAAAAAATTAAAAGGCATCTACATTAGAATGAAGTAAAATTATCTTTGTTGACAGATCATATGATCTTACATAAATAAAATTCTTATGTTTCCATACACACAAAAAAACTGATAAACAAACTCAGTAAAGTAATAGAATAAAAAGTCAACATGCAAAAACCAATTTCATTTCCATTCACTAACAATGAACAATTCAAAAAGAAAGTTTTAGAAACTAATTTTATTTATAGTAGCCTCAAACAAATAAAATACATAGGAAGTAACCAATGTAGTAAAAGCCTTACAGTATGAAAATACAAATATTGATGAAAGAAATTAAATAAAATACAAATAATGGAAATACATTATGGGTACATGAATTGAAAGCCAAAATTGTTAAAACATCAGTATTGCCAAAAGCCACCTATGCATTCAATGCAATCTCTATCAAAATATTAATGACTTATTTACAAGAATAGAAAAATCCATCCTAAATTCATATGCATTCTCCAGGGACCCCAATAATTAAAACAATCTTAAAAATAAAATAAGAAAACTAGAGTATTCACACTTCCTGAGTTCAAAACTTACCACAAAGTTACAGTAATCAAAATGGTGTGTTACTGATATAAAGACAGACATACAGACAAATGGAATGGAATAGTGAGCTCATAAATAAATTCTCACATTTATCATCAAATAATTTTCAAAAAGGATGCCAACGCCATTCAATGAGGCAAAGATAGTCTTTTTAGATAATACTGTTGAACAAACTGGATATCTATATATAAAAAATGCAGTTGGACCCATTCCTAACACTATATACGAGAATTAAATCAAAGTGTATCCATGACCTAAATAAATGTAAGACCTAAAATTACAACTCTTATGAGAAAATATAGGGCAAATATTTCACAGTATTAGCTTTGGCAATGATACCTTAGATACCATACCATAGGCATAAGCAATGAAAAAAATTGGACTTCACAGCGGTTTTTTAAAAATTTTGCATCTAAATACACTATCAACAGACTAAAAAGGCTATACATAGAACAGGAAAAACATTTGCAAATAATATGTCTGTAGGGTATTAATATACAGAATATATAGAAAATTAGTAAAATTAAATATTTAAAAATACCTGATTCAAAAATGAAAATGGGACTCAATTAGACATTTCTCCAAAGAATATATAAACATGACAATTAAACATGTGAAAGATGTTAAATATAGCTATTGGGCACATGCAAATCAAAACAATAATAAGATAGATATAATCTGACATCTATTAGTATTATGGCTATCAGGAAAACAAAAGAAAAATAACAAGTATTGGCAAGAATGTGAAGAAATGGAACCTCCTGTGCACTGGTGGTGGGAATGTAAAATGGAACAGTTTCTGTGGAAAACAGTCTGGTCGTTTCTCAAATAATTAAAAATTGAATTACCATATGATTCAGCAGTGCCACTTCTCTGCATATAGCCACAAGATTTGCAAAAAAAGTCTCCTACAAATGTTAGTATACTCGCTTTCGTAGCAGCATTGTTCACAGTAGTTAAAATATATAAATGATACAAGTGTCCATGGACATAGGAATGAATATGGAACACGTATTTTACGCATACAATGAAATGTTATTCAGCCTTAAAATGACAGGAAATTCTGATATATGCTACAAACTTCTTAATCAGTCTCCCTCATTTATTAGCGCTTAGATCTTTAGTACACAGTCTATTACTCTCCACTCAAAACCCCATGATTATCCTAGGTGTTATTAATATTAAAAAATGGGAATTTCTTTGAAGCCCAGCCCTTCAATTTAATCATCAACTGATCTTTTGTTCTTCTTACAAAAGGATTTGCTTTTTCCCCCTCATCCATTAATTATAGTATATTCTCTTGGTTCAGGAAAGATAAACTTTAGGTAAGAAAATTTCTATCTACTTCTAAAATTTCCATTATAAATGAATCTTGAATTTTAATTACCTGGTTGTTTTTTGTTCCTTGTTGAAATATTATTATATATTTTCATTTTCCTAGAATAAAACAGGCTTGACTATTACTCCAGATATAACATTATACCTAGTACATAGCTGTTTGTGACTCAATAAGAGAATACATCCTATAGAAAAGCATCTCACAAATATGTATACTTGCATATTCTAGATTCTAAGTAATATTGTTACAGAATTATATTATTAGTTATGCATGCTTTTACACAAAATAAAATTCACTGAATACATACATACCCTTCCCATATGAATACCGGATTCAACTACTACTAAGAAATATTTTTACAGAGGCAATTTTATTATGAAGATTTAAATCAACCAAAACATTACAAAATTTTGACCTATAGATATTATTTGACCACAGTTTTAAGGTAATAATAATTATCAATGCATAAGTTTTGCCTTGGAGAAAACTGTTCTTTTAAATGGGCTAAAGCTAATTTCCATTTTTACTGAACTACCTTTTTATATAAAAATTAATCAAATATTTATATTCAAACTGCATTTTCAAAGATTTCTGATTAGTGCAACTATCTTTTGTTTTTCTTTTCTTTCTTCTTCTTTTTTTTTTTTTTTTTTTTTTTTTTTTTTTTTTTTTTTTTTTTTTTTTTTTTTTTGTTAGAGTCTTACTCTGTTGCCCAGGATGGAGTGCAGTGGTGCAATCTTGGCTCATTACAATCTCTGCCTCCCAGGTTCAAGCTATTCTTGTGCTTCAGCCTCCAGAGTAGCTGGGGTTATAGGCACACACCACCACACTCAGTTAACTTTTGTATTTTTTTTTTTAATTGCCCTCTTGGCCAGGCTAGTCTGGATCACCTGGCCTCAAGTGATCTGCCCATCTTGACTGGTCTTTCTTTTTAACATCAAATAACTATATAAATGTTACCATTTGTAACCTTCATTATTGCTTGTGTCTCCACAAGGATTTTATTTCCGATTTTTCATTCTATCTCATCAAGATTTTCTATGCTACTGTTGGGTGATTTCAACCAATTTTATGGCTTCAAATAACAAGCTTAGGTTTATCATTTACACATTTAAACATTTATTCTGTACTGTTTGCTGTGCTCCACATATCCTATGTTATTTTTGCAAACTCTAGTTAGAAATTTAATAGAAATCACAAATTAAAGTATTACTATAGGAAACCTTAGTTATTTCTTGGCAAAATTCCAATTTTGTTCCTAAATGTGCCTAAGATAGAATATGGGATATGTTGCCAAGTTTCACATTTCAAAATATAAAAATAATCTTTAATTCCAATCTGTTTTAAAACTCACTCAATTTACTATTAGGAAGTATTGAATATACCTCCCCATAAATGTTCCAATGATTTACCCTTTCCATCACTTCTTCCTGCCCTCATTGGAGTCTTTCCTAGGTAACTGCCAATAAGTCCTAACTATTGCATGTCCTCTTATTTTACTTTTCTGGTATTAATTCTCCACACAGCAGCCAGAGGAGCTTTATAAATATAAAAGTAAAATAAAGCTTCTTAAAATATTCTTATAGCCCTCTGAGATATGGCTTCCCACCACCTCCAGCCTCACCTCTTCCACTGTTCCTCCACATCTCACTACATCTCAGCCATATAAGCATAATTTATATGACTTAAACAGAGTTCTTTTTCAATTGAACTTTCTATAGTTTCTAATAAAGTAATACTCCTTTTCTCAAGGTATGCTTTTTATAATTTAGAATTTAGTTTAAAGAGTTTTTCTTAGATTTTGCCTGACAACCATACCAATGGGTCATATATGTCAGTATTTCTATGTATTTTATAGACTAAAGTTAACATCTTTGATTGTCTATGGTATTCTTTCCCCATTTGAATTTAAATGTATTTCAATTTTGTTAAAAAAATCTATTAAATTTTGTTTGAATGTGTAGAGTAGCTCCTCACTAACATTAGATGATCAATAACTATTTGTAGGATAAATAAATGTTTTATATTTAACAATCCAATAACTTCTACATAGTAATTTATAAATATATATATTTTATGTACATTTAAATTAAGCATCATTATATTGAGAATGACTATGCTTTCACTATATAAATTCTAATTCACTAACGTTTCTCAGTTGAATGCTATCCTTTGATAATTTTCAGTGCTTCTACCCTTATTTAATCTATTACCTTCTTTATTCCTAATGAAAGAAGGAATAACCTTTTTACGTAAACTGTTTCTTCAACAACATCAATCTATCCAATGTATTATTAGATGAAGAGCTCCCAAATCTCTAGTGACACCTTTTTCCGCTGCTTACAGGCCTTTAACAACTTTTCATCTGGTAAAGCCGGTGTGAACTACCACTCTGTCATGCAAAGTATTCTATGTTTTAGAGTTAATTTTCTCTCCCAGATTTATATTTCCTTATTTATTTCCACATCATTATGTACCAAAAAAGTCTTGCTTATATTATATTCCTTAAGTTGTTGAGTCAAATCCTTTGATTTCCCATCTGTGTCTTTTACTGATGGCACTGGATCTTCCAGCCTCCCTTGAGCTCACTCTTCTGGAGGCTGCACATTATTGAATGGTCATTAGGAATGTCACCATTTCCATGAAGGTTTTTCCAATCTCCCTCAACCAGATCAAACTTTTGTCTGTAACACATAGTAATATTGAACTTTGTTTTGATTCTCACCTTAATTATCTAGTCTTCCATTGTCTTCTGTGTTCTAGCAAAATCCATGTGGATATAGAGTGCTTCACTAATTTTTATTTCAGTTCCGTTACCCTACACAAGAAATTGGGAGAGAATAGCATTGAATCCATACAAATTGTATTTAATTAAAAGTTTTGTTCAGTGTTTCTGAATTAGAAATAAAAATTGAATGAGTGGTATTACCTCCACAACAAAGGTTTAATGTCCTAAATTATTAGCATATTTTAGAAAGCTTTGATTTTTTTTTTTAGTAATTTAAAGTAAAATTTACTCTTTATTGACTAGAATTGTAGGAAGTGAATTGTAAAATCTAACTTATATGAATTCATTTTCAGAGTACTAGTATGAAGTTTTTTAGAAATCAGACCTTAGCTTAGTAGAGAATCTAATATAAATGCTTGTTTTTTTTTTATTTTCTTTTTCAAATAGATTAAAATAGCGATACACCCACATGATTAATTTGGCAGACTGGAAAACATTGACCTAATTGGTACTCTTAGCCATTAGGAAGCAATTCCTTGCTATGTGCATGAAACATCAGCTTCATAGTATGGATATGTGTGCATACAGAAACAACTTAATATTGATCATTATCCAAAATGCAATTAAAATAATAAAAAAACAGTCCAAGATTGTGTAAGTAAAAATGAGTTGAGGTCTACAGAAAATAAATAAAACTGGTAAAAGTCAAAAATGTTTTTTCTACTAGATTTATAAGAGATAATATTGTTTGACCATTAAAAGGAACTCTATATAGAATACTAAAAGATATGCCGATATAAGTAAATTAATAATATTTTGTTTAGCTTTTTTCAAAGCTCCACAAATTCTTTGATATCTACGGTTTTGCTGGGATAGGGCTAGAAAACTTAGAAAATAAATAAAAACAAAATATATAAAATTAAAACTGTAAAATAAAAGCTTGAAATTCATTTTTACTGACATTTATTAGTAAATTTTATGAATAATAACTGTGACAACATTAGCAATGTATTATACTTAATTTGTAAGGCAATGCTCTAAATACCATAAATGTATAACATTAATTCTCAAAACAGATATATAAAATAAACTATTCTTTATTTTGCCTATAGAAAAGCTGAGATATTCAGTTATTTGTCCTATTAAATAATTGGAGATAAGCAAAATTTTAAGAAAAAATATGATTTTAACAAGTATAATATACAAGTGGTATAATCTGGGTTGGAAACACAGAGAGAATTAGGAATTCAAGAAGCTTATTGATGAACAATGGCCATGAAAGTTAAAAAAGAGAGAAAGTAGGATTAGACATGACATGATGCCAAAATGATACAGATTAGACATCTGTGAAAAAAAAAAAATGGTGGAAGGTAGCAAGAGTGAGCAGAGAAAGTCTTAAACTCTGATGTAGATATGTCAAAGTCTGGTTAACTCAGTAGGGAGATCCAAAGCTAAGATTGCCATTTAGAAGACAGTTCCAATTTGAGAATAAGTGACAAAGCGAGAATATCTGCACCCTGCCCCTGCATTGCCTGGAGGAGACTGCATCTGAGAAGAGATTGACCTTAGCTTAAAAGGTGACTTAGTTCTAAAGGCTGTAACAGCTGGAGGTCATCAGCGAACTTCATTTCTTGCAGTTGAACAGCAAGTACTTTCTGGTAGTACACTGAGTTTTCTAAAATTTTTGTCATAAAAAGTGTAGATAGTAGCTTCAAAACAATAAAAGCTTAAAATGGAGCTAGTTGGATCAAAAATGTGCAGTTTTCACTTCAAATAAGTTGATTCAGCTGGATTTTTTTTTTTCAGTTTAATTTTTTACAATTCTATTTAGTTTGCTAATGGCAAATAGAGATATGTGTCATTACATTCACCATGTACAGGACTCGGTAGTTGTTATCCCAATTACTGCAAAAAAGGGAAAATAAAGAAAACTGAAAATCAACAACTTTTCTTGGACATATCAGGAAACAGGTTTTAGGAAAACACCACCCTAAAATCTAGAGAGACAAGTACATCCAGAGAGATGTAGCCATCTACATGTACTCAACTGAAGGAGAAGATACTGGAACCATAAACTAGGAAACACTCTAAAAATGATAATTTTGTGAGATTTCTTGGGAATTTCTGGGAGCAAAAACTCCTGAGGCCACAAATTTAGATGAGGCTCATATTTCCATTCTCATGGAGTTTTCCTTGCAGGAATATCACTAGGTTCTCATGATCAGGATCTGAGAAAAAAAATAGAATAGAACCCTTTATGTCTTGGCAGTGGAAGGAGAAGAACAGTCATTGTGAAACATTCCTAGAGTCTTCTCCTTAACAAAGTATATTCTCCAAGGGAATGGAGATTGCTAGAGTGCAATTCTGAAATTTCATCCAAAGAAGGAAGTAAATTGATTCCCATTCTTGCCACATCCTACCTTCCAGTTGTGACTAAGGAAATAAATTAACATACTCAAGTCAGATCTTCAATAAAAGGACTGGGAATGCTGCAATCTGGAAAAAAAATAATAAGGAGGAGGGAGAAAATAGACCATTGAAGAAACTCTTGTGGAATGTCACAACTACAAAATCTCGGCACAAAACTGAAATTTAGTCATAAAGTGATGGGATACTGTATCTCTCCCAAACTTTACAATCTCATCAAGAGGACTTTAGAGTAATAATAGTATTTTACCACAAAGACTGAAATAGTGTTAAGAGGAGCATATAAGAAACACAAAGAAAAGAAGGAGAAAAATAATGGAGGAATTTGAAGCATTTCATGTCTTTTTATTCAGCAAACATAAAGCACAGCCAAAATCTCAGTGAGATTTTCATAAATATTTATACTACAGATCTACTCCTCTCTTTTCCCATTACCTGATATAACATATCTAGCTTCCAAAAAAATGATCTATTAAAAAATAAAAATATGTCCTATTAGGAGACAGCAAAATTATTACAGCCATACTCATTTATGACACAGGTGCTTGAATTATTCTAAGGAAATTAAAGTTACTATGATCAGTATGTTAATGACTGTCATGGAAAAAGTACACAACATTCAATAACAGATGGGTAATACAAGCAGAGAGAGGAAATATCCAAGAAAGAAATAATTAAAAAGAAATATTAGAAATCAAAAACATAACTAGAAGAATTAAGAATGACTCTGAAAGGGTGATCCATGAAATATATAACTGAGGAAGGAATTCATGATTGTGAATACAGGTTAAAGAAACTCCTGAAAATGAAATTTAAAAAAAGATCCAAGAACTGTGGAATATTATCAAAAAGCATAACAAATGTGAGATTAGTACATGAGAAGCAGAAAAAAGGGAGAAGAGAGCAGATGAAATATCTGAAATAATGATGGCTAATAAATTTGAAAAATTAATGACCAAGGTACATTTTATTCAAACTGCGTAAAACCAAAGACCAACCAAACATTTTGAAAAAGAAGTCAGAGAAAAGTACAACCTATTTATAGTGGAGCAAGGATGAGAAGTACAGTGAACCTCTCATCAGAAACTATGGAAGCAAGAAGAAGATATACTTAAATTCAGCACATGTTGAAAAAGCAAACGGCAAACTAGAATTGTATAACTAACTATATTATCATACAAAAGTAAAAGAAGAAAGAATTATTTCTCTAAATCATCCAAAATTGAAGAAGTTCATTTCCTGGGGACTTGCCTTGAAAGAAATGTTAAAAAATGCATTTCAAGAAGAATCAGTAAACTGGATCTAAATTAAAAAAAGAAAAAGCATCAGAAAAGAGTAGATGAAAGTAAATTTTTTTTAAAAAATTTTTTACTCAATTGATATAAAACTTTAATAAAGGATTAATAGCACTGTATTAAAAAGTATAGTTTATAAGTGAAATGAATGACAGCAATAGCACGTGATAAGAGGGAGGAACTGCTATAAGGTTATGTCATGTTATAAAGAAATACCCTGTTATACCCAGAGCACATGTAAAGCAATATTCTACTCTCTGCTTCCATCTTTTAATCTTTTTAGATTTTCTGTATCAGTGAGATTATGCAGAATTTGTCTTTCTGTTCCCTGGCTTATTTTACTTAATAAAATATCTTCCAGGTTAACCTATGGTGTCAAAAATTACATAATTTCCTTTTTTTTTTTTTCAGGTGTTAAGTATTCCATTGTTTGTACATAACACATTTGCTTTATCCATACATCCATCGATGGACACTTATGACACCTCCATAACTTGGCTATTGTGAATAATGTTGAAATAAATGTGAGCATGCAGATATTATACACATTCTAAAAACTTTTAATTTGTACACTTATACCACTTCTTTATTTTATATTTGTATAAATTTATGGGGTCAGTTGTAATTTTCTTACTTGCATGAACTACATAGTGGTTGGTATTGGGAGGTATCATATTGGTGGGAGATGGGGAAAAGGTGAGATGTTGAAAAAAGGGTATAAATTTAAAGCTTGTCAGGAGGAATGTTTTTAATTGGCTAAAAGCATAGATTTTATACATTCACACTTGGTGTGATTTGACTCTCTGTCCCCACCCAAATCTCATCTTCAATTGTAGTAATCCCCACATGTCGAGGGCAGAACCAAGTGGAGATTATTGAATCATGGGGACATTTTGTTTGCTCATGCTGTTCTCATGCTATTGAGTGATTTCTCAAGAGATCTGATAGTTTCATAAGGGGCTTCCCCCTTTGCTTGGCACTCATTCTCTCTCCTGCTGCTCTGTGAAGAGGTGCCTTCTGCCATGACTGTAAGTTTCCTGAGGCCTCCCCAGTCATGTGGAACTGTGAGCCAATTAAGCATCTTTTCTTTATAAATTACCCAGTAGTGGGTATTTCTTCATAGCAGTATGATAACAGACTAATACATCACCACAAAATATAAGTAGTTGAGGTGATGGATATGTTAATTAGTTTGATTTAATTTTTCTACATATGTCAAAACATCATATAGTACCCTGTGAACTTATACAATAAAAAAGTAAAAAATAATAAATCATGATATCATGTTGAATAAAGAAACACGCTTTACATATAAAGATTCAGACAACTCAAAAGTAAAGGGATGGATAAAGTTATCCTATGAAAATGATAATTATAAAAAGCTGAAATAGCTATATTAAATTTCAGACGAAGCACACATCAACATAAGGAAGATGACTGGACACAATAACTCACTCTCACCTGTGATCCCAGCATTTTGGGAGGCTGAGTCAGGTAGATAGCTTGAGCTCAGGAGTTCAAGATCAGCCTGGGCAGTATGGTAAAACCTCATCTCTACAAAAAATACAGAAATTAGCTGGCATGGGGGTGCAGACCTATAGTCCCAGCTACTAGGGAGGCTAGGGTGGTAGGTGAAAGGATCACATAAGCCTAGGAGGTTGCAGCTGCAGTGAGCCATGATTGTGCCACTGCACTTGCACCTGGGTGACAGAGTGAGACCCTGTCCCCCAAAAACAACAAACAAAAACAAAGAAGGGTATAAGGATGAAGGTGAGTATCAGAATTACATTATGTTGTAGTAGTTAATTATCAAAAAAGATGTAATTCTTACTGTATATGCACCTCTATTTGTCAGGGTTCTCTAGAGGGACAGAACTAATAGGATATAGATATAAAGGGGAGTTTGTTTATTAAGATAGATATCTAAATGAATAATAAGACATATATCTTAATATATACAATTATATAACATTAACTATATAATTATTATATTATTATAATATTATGTAATATATATAATATATAAAGGGGAGCTTATTAAGTATTAACTCACACAATGACAAGTCCCATAATAGGCCATCTGCAAGCTGAGGAGCAAAGAAAGCCAGTCTAAGTCCCAAAACTGAAGAACTTGGAGTTTGGAGTCCAGATACCAGGAAAGTAATCATCACAGTTCTATATAAACCGTGGGTAAGGGAAGAGTCTCAAAAAAGTTTTTAAAATTTTAAGAAAATATAACAATGAAAACATAACTTATCAAAACAAATTTGGATGCAGTGAAGATAATGCTTAAGGAAACATTTATGATTTAAATGCATATATTAGAAGAGAAGAAAGTCTCCAACTTAGGAAAGAGAAAAATTACAATTTAAGCAGAAAGCAAGCAGAAAACAGTAATAGAATTAAAGCAGTAATTGATGGAACTGAAAACAGTGAAACAGTAGAGAAAATCAACAATACCGAAAGTTGGTTTATTAAAAAGTTCTATCAAGTTATTAAATCTCTAGCCAGGTTAACTAGTGAAAACAGAGTGGGTGGGGCAAAAGTGAAATAAATGTGATATCCTTACTATTGATAACACTGATTCCAGGCACATTAAAAGATAAAAAAGAAATGTGAAAAACTCTATTCCCACATATTTGATAACATAGATTAAATAGAGATTCAAACTACTGAAATTTACACAAGGAAAAGCAGATAACCTAAATTGTACTATAAAAATGAATTAAGGAAATTGAAAAAATTATTTAAAACTCTCCAAAAAGTAAGTACCAAGCATAAGGTGGCTTCACTGTTGAGTTTTACTAAACCTTTACAGAGAACCATTAGCAATTCTTAACAATTCTTTCCAGAAAATAGAATCAGAGGGAAATTTTTGCAAGGTTTATAGGCCAATATTTTGCCAATACTATAAATATTAAAAATATTATAAGAAAGGAAAATGCCATATGAATATCTCTCATGAACCCAGACAGAAAAATCTTCTATAAAATATTGAAGTCAAATCTAGCTATGGAAGGAATTATGAAACATGACCAAATGAGATATATACATATATCTAGTACTGCACTAGATATGCAAGATATATTAGACCCTCCAAAATCAATGTAGTCTACCAAATCAAACTTTTAAGTAAATACAAAATTATCATGTAAATTGACCTACAAATAGCATTGTGTAATCCAATACTCATTCATTATGTAAAATCTCAACAAATTGGAAATAGAGAGAAACTTTCTCAAAATGATCAAGAACATCGACCAAAAAGAAACTCCTGACATCATATATATAATTGTGAGAGAGTGGACACCTTACCCCTACGGCTGGAAACAGAATGTCCTCTATTCTCACTTCTATTCTATATCATACTCTTGCAATAATATGAGTTAAAAATAAATTATTGAAATTTCTTTATATTTTAAAACTAAATAAATCTATCTTTATTCTCAGGTGGCATGATTGCTTACGTGAAAAATCCCACAGAATCTACAAAGTACTACCAGAACTAATAAGCATAATACAGTATCAGGACATAAGATCAATATACAAATATCAATTTATTTTCTATATACCAGAAATGAAAAACTAAAATTTGAAATAGAAAACAAATCATTATTTCCAATAGGAACAACAAAAAAACTCTGAAGTATTTAGGTATAAACCTTTCAAAATACAGAGTCATTGGTGTTACCATAATAATTTTGAAAAAATATTTAATGACTTGTGTTTACAATCCTGTGCTATACAGACAGCAACTTATAGACGATCCTTGTCCTATAGCAAATATCTTGTGTGGCTCTTTGTATTAATCATTACATTTTACTCCAAACATTGATGATGATTGACCTATTTTCTACATCTAACATTTTGCTTTTTTAAGAATATAATTTCCAGAATGTACATTTTGTATCTGGGTTTTTTTACTTAAAAACTCATATTTAAGTTTCATATTTTTTGTTGTGTGAATTGATAGCTTATTACTTTTTATTGTTAAATAGTATTCTGTTATTTAATGAGTTGTTCAATCTATGGATATGATTTATCTCTCCATTTATATATTAATCCTTATTTGGTTTCTTTCTGTAGTGTTTACATTTTTCATCATTAAGATTCTGTGTGTATAAATATACTATATATATGTATATAAATACATATGATTTTCTTTTTGTTATTGTAGTGATACATGTTATATATTAATGCTCTTGTATATATACTTATTATTTCTATATTTATGTTGTATTTCTATTTATGTATTAATTCTATTGTTATATATTTTAAACTGCAAATTCATATTTTTCATTGCTAATATAGAGAAAACAACTATATTTTGTATATACTAAACTTACTTATCAGTTCTGCAAACTTTATTTGATAGAGTTTTGGGGATTTTCTACATAAACAATCATGTAACGTTCAAATAAAGACAGTTTTATTTCTTCCTTTCCAATCAGCGAAATTTTGTTTTATAAAGCCTTTTTCTTGTAGAGTTTATGTCCATAAAATTGTCCATAATATTTCCTTATTATCTTTTTAATGTTTGTAAAATCAGTAGTGATGTCTGTTTTACTTCTGCTTCTGTTAACAAGAGTTTTCTATTTATGTTCCATACACCTGCCTGGGAAAACAAAAGGGAAAAAAACAACATCTTTGCCAAATTTTTTCCCTGTGTTTTCAACCAAAGATTCTTTAGTGCTGTAGCAGAAGTTAAATTTGCTTATACAATAAAATATTGTGAATCTCAGGAGTTATTTTAGTAAATAATAAGAAATTGCATCAATTCAATTGGATAAAGAACTGAATTTAAGAGTTTGAAAAGTAGTCCCAGTAATATCTACAGATTGTGAAAAAAGTGAGCAGAAAAGTGAAATATTTCAGTAGCATATTTCATGTACTATGTATGAGTATATGTGGGTTTTTTAGTGATCTTGGAGGAATATTGATAGAGAATAGTGTATCTTTTAAGTACATATTTTTTTCTCACCTAAACTTCTTGTATTTGATATTGTTCAGAGCTTATATTTTGTGAGTTTTAGTTTTATCAAAGTTAAAACCTACACAAAGTTTAATTGTAATTATGTATTTACATATTAGTCTCATCTACTAGATTGTAAGAGTCTAAAAAATTGACACTATGTTTTACTTATATTTGTATTCCTAGCACCTGTCATGATGTTTATGAGTACAAAATAAGATTAATTAATGTACATAGATATTTTTGAAGCAAAACATTTTTATTATATTTTTAATGTGGTAAAGAACTATAATCACCACTGCTTTCCAGGGATTTATATAGCATTAGCCTTGCAAAAATTAATTGCTATATTTAAAATGTGTTTGCTTTATTTATTTATTTATTTTTTTTCTGTAGAGGCCTATGCAGCAAACCAGGGAGGCTTGCAGTACTGATTAAAAGCTGGGTACTGCTAAGGGCACTCTTCCTGTGTTAGTGCTCTAGGTCTTTTTTTTTTTTTTCACTTATTTATTTTTTATTATACTTTAAGTTCTAGGGTACATGTGCATAAGGTGCAGTTTTGTTACATATGTATACTTGTGCCATGTTGGTGTGCTGCAACCATCAACTAGTCAGCACCGATCAATTCATCATTTATATCATGTATAACTCCCAATGCAATCCCTCCCCCCTCCCCCCTCCCCATGATAGGCCCCAGTGTGTGATGTTCCCCTTCCCAAGTCCAAGTGATCTCATTGTTCAGTTCCCACCTATGAATGAGAACATGCGGTGTTTGGTTTTCTGTTCTTGTGATAGTTTGCTAAGAATGATGGTTTCCAGCTGCATCCATGTCCCTACAAAGGATGCAAACTCATCCTTTTTTATGGCTGCATAGTATTCCATGGTGTATATGTGCCACATTTTCTTAATCCAGTCTGTCACTGGTGGACAGTTGGGTTGATTCCAAGTCTTTGCTATTGTGAATAGTGCTGCAATAAACATACGTGTGCATGTGTCTTTATAGCAGCATGACTGATAATCCTTTGGGTATATCCCCAGTAGTGAGATGTCTGGGTCATATGGTACATCTAGTTCTAGATCCTTGAGGAATCGCCATACTGTTTTCCATAATGGTTGAACTAGTTTACAATCCCACCAACAGTGTAAAAGTGTTCCTATTTCTCCACATCCTCTCCAACACCTGTTGTTTCCTGACTTTTTAATGATTGCCATTCTAACTGGTGTGAGATGGTATCTCATTGTGGTTTTGATTTGCATTTCTCTGATGGCGAGTGATGATGAGCATTTTTTCATGTGTCTGTTGGCTGTGTGAACGTCTTCTTTTGAGAAATGTCTGTTCATATCCTTTGCCCACTTTTTGATGGGGTTGTTTGTTTTTTTCTTGTATATTTGTTTGAGTTCTTTGTAGATTCTGGATATTAGCCCTTTGTCAGATGAGTAGATTGCAAAAATGTTCTCCCATTCTGTAGGTTGCTTGTTCACTCGGATGGTAGTTTCTTTTGCTGTGCAGAAGCTCTTTAGTTTAATTAGATCCCATTTGTCAATTTTGGCTTTTGCTGCCATTGTTTTTGGTGTTTTAGACATGAAGTCCTTGCCCATGCCTATGTCCTGAATGGTACTACCTAGATTTTCTTCTAGGGTTTTTATGGTATTAGGTCTAACATTTAAGTCTCTAATCCATCTTGAATTAATCTTCATATAAGGAGTAAGGAAAGAATCCAGTTTCAGCTTCCTACTTATGGCTAGCCAATTTTCCCAGCATCATTTATTAAATAGGGAATCCTTTCCCCATTTCTTGTTTCTCTCAGGTCTGTCAAAGATCAGATGGCTGTAGATGTGTGGTATTATTTCTGAGGACTCTGTTCTGTTCCATTGGTCTATATCTCTGTTTTGGTACCAGTACCATGCTGTTTTGGTTACTGTAGCCTTGTAGTGTAATTTGAAGTCAGGTAGCGTGATGCCTCCAGCTTTGTCCTTTTGACTTAGGATTGTCTTGGCCATGCGGGCTCTTTTTTGGTTCCATATGAACTTTAAAGCAGTTTTTTCCAATTCTGTGAAGAAACTCATTGGTAGCTTGATGGGGATGGCATTGAATCTATAAATAACCTTGGGCAGTATGGCCATTTTCACGATACTGATTCTAGGTCTTAAACTTATTAGCAGAAAAAGTGACTTAACCTCTCGATGGCTAAGTTGTGTTTTTTGATTTTCTATTTGTAAAATAGAACCATTACAAACTTTTATATTTGTGAGAAATAAGTCAATTTGTGTAAGTAAAGTCATAGGATGATGAGACTATAAAATGTTTATAATTCATTTTCCTTCTTTGTCTCCCCTTCTATCTTTTTTCTCTCTTCTTGTTCCTCCCCCTCTTCATGATTCTCTCCTCCTCCACATTTCCTCTTTCTCCTCCTCTTTCTTTTCCTCCTCCTTCTCCTCCTCCTCCTTCTTCTTAGTGTCTGCAAATTCAAATTATTAGATTATTATTATCAAGAGAGTACTAAAATATTCCATTAGTTTGATATACCTTCAGGATAAACCTGTACCTAGTGAACTTTGGTAAGACAGAAAGTCGTTAAACAAGTGTGACTATATTAGATACAGAAACCAAGTTTAAATTGGTTCATACCAAAAGAAAATCTCTCTCTCTCTCTGTCTGTCTCTCTCTTTGTCTCTCTCTCTCTCTCTCTCTCCCTCTCTCTCTCTCTCTCTCTCTCTCTCACACACACACACACACACACACACACACACACACACGAAAACATAAAACACAGAAAATCAATTTTATTATAAGCATAAAGAACTCCAGGTCAAAAATGTGGGCTTTCCTTTTAGTATGCCAGATGCAGCAACAGAAAAATCATTAGGCTTCACTCTGAATTGTGCAAGTCTAACTGAAATAAGCATTGTTTCGGCTCTGAAGTTTATAGACCACATGTCCTTATGACTTCCCTTTATCTCCTGATGCTGGTGATCTAAGCTGAAGAATGACTTCTTAGATCACAATGAAAATTCTCATATACTCATATACTCCTCATATATTTCTTCAACAGATTTTTATTCTTAATATTATTTTAGTATAAAGAATCCCTTCTTTGTTAACTACTTGTTAATTTTGTCATGCATTTACACAAAATATAAACATATAAAATATCCTCCTACATTTTATATAATAATCCTTTTGAAACATTTGTTATAGAGCTGGCCTATATTCTCTCATACTTTCAAGATATTCCTAGGACATTTCAAGATATAGATAATGATAACGTGATTATTTCAAACCATATTTTTCATGAATAATTCTTGATAATTATTTACTCATGACAATGATAATAATATTTATTCATAATGATAGTTCATGATAATGATGATAATAATAAAATTAATTGAAATAAATTATGCCCTCTTTTGCGGCTTTCTTTTAGTATATAATCCATAATTGCAGATAAAATAAAATAAAATAAAATGAAATAATGGGCTGCATATTTGTGTGTTAAAGGTCCTGAAGCTTTTATATTTGTGAGATTCTTTTTAATAAATAAACTCATCTATTGAAAATTAGGGAAAATGATGAATACATACTTAGAAGAAAAAGCAATGCATAAATGTTTTAAAGTTAACAAATACCACAGCACCCAAGAAAACAAAGAAGCCATTGTTTAGGGTAACTGCCTGTCCACACCGGTAATCCTTTCTTTCTACACAAGATTCATTAGTTTCTAACTCTAATCACAAAATATCCTCTCATAACAGTAAGCAGAATGTTGACACAAATGATACTATTACAAGAGTATAATGCATGTGTGACTCTGACAATCACCTTGCAAAAATGATGTCTCATCTTTTCTCCTCAGTATCCTTTTCTCTGTTGCGGACACTTTCAGGGATTTTTTAAAACATCCCCATGCTTTCTCTCTTATTTTATTTCACACATCTCTGCGGGTGCCAAAGGATCTTTCAAAATTGAAAATAAAATCATGTAACTTGCCCATGTAAACATGTGATTATCTTCACTCAACACTTAGAATCAAAATTCTTTTTCTATAGTTTACAAGGTTTTATATGACTTGACCCCTATTTATTCTCACAGCTGCCTCTTTACCTGTTCTTTTCTTTGTTCAATACACTCTTGTCTCATGTCATTTTCAATTCTTGTTATTTTAGAGACTCTCACCTGTGGATTCCAAGGTTTTCAAAGGTTCTTTCTCTAGGTTTTCATATAGCAGTTTTAAAATATGTCATCTTTTACTGTGTTATCTTTTCAAAGATGATTTCTATGACCATCTCATGTAAGTAGTTCTTTTTAAATAATTTCCATGATCATCCCGTACAAGTTCTTCCCACAGCATCATTTTACTCTCCATGATAATATTATTATTTATTTTCTCATACAACTTAATAATTGTGGTATAACTAATTAATTTGATATTTTGTTTTGTGTCTGTAATGTTTTCTCCAATTTTAAGCAAATCAGCAAGTTGTTTGTATTTCTTTGCCCCACTCAGATGTACTTCATCTTATGAATAATGTGAGGTATATGAAGAAGAAAACACAAAGATCCTGACAGAAAATGAGACCCTAGGTTTTGTTCTCTGGAAATCTAAGTTCTTTAGGAATTATACAAATGGTAGTTGGGGAGAACTGAATGCCTGTGAGGAGAAAGAAGTTGAAATAAGAAAAAGAGTATTAATTTAGTTCACATCTAGGGGAGAGTGGCATTCCAAAGTTAGTTGTTCTATATCCCATTACCTTTCAGAAACCTGAAGAGGTGGTTTTAATGCCAGGTGGATGTTTTTCATTGTTTGGTTTAAAATCTTCTAGAAGAAATAACTGAGTTTTAAATTACACATTTGCAACTCGTATCATAGCATCAAGGTACTGCTGAGGATGGATAAGAAGCACATCAAAGGTGGCCATGACGGGATAAAGACATGGGGTAATTGGCGTGCCTTTTCATCCCGCAGTTGACTCATACTATTGTGATGACCCAGAGAAAGGAGCATAGCACAAATAATGCAGTGGATTCAATTTCCTGCCTGCATTATAAGATGGGACCTCAAAGTCAGATTTAATATGATTTAAATAAAATAAAGACATGTGGCTTTTTGTTCTCACATCTGAATTTTTGTGTAGAATTCACATGAATACGAAAGCATTTCTTCTTCTAATGGTTGTTTACCTCTCCCTTTATGAGTTAAGTTCCACATCGTTAAGACTTCTATCTGCTGAAATCAATATTACATACCCCAAAAGAAATATACTTACCTCGTACAAAGTTGGGGCACAATATGTATATTTGTTAATCATTTAACAAAATATGATTTATTTTATGGGAGAGAAAGGAAAAGCTCAGTGAAATAAAATAATAGCCAAAATTAAACAAGTGTTTAATGCCTGAATGTTTAATGCCTGAGTCTGTATTTACTTATAAATCCTGATCTCTTAGCCACTGTCTGAAATTTCATTTGTGTAAAGAGAAAAGCAACTGAAAACTGTTAGCACTGGTAGTTACAGCATTTACAAAACAATGCACACATTTGAACATATAGAAAATGATAGTCAATAATAGTTAAAGTAGTAGGGAACAAGCATCAACTGCTATAAAGCAGCATAAAAATGATTGATAGTCCCACCTGGCAACAAGATGATTACAAGGACTTTTCAAACTATGAATATATAGCACATGAGAATAGAAAACGCAGTCAATTGTCTTAGAACCAGAAATTTTATGTAGTTTCTTGAAGCAGGAGCCAGCTCCCACGTCACTGGCCTGTGTCAAAAAGGTAGGAGAGCTGTTTGAAGTGATAAATATGAGAAGGCAGAATCAGAGCTTTCTTTCAGATCTTAACAGGTGTAACAAAAAATTCTGAGCTAAACTCAGTAAGAAGCGATTTTAAATGTCTCCCACAGTGAGTTCAAACTTCTGCAGTTAGTAGATAATTGGTGACAGATGTTGTAGAAGTAAAAGAAGAATCAACAACCTTTGAGCCTCTTATGGACCCATAGCCCCATTTGAACCTCACATAATTATCTGCAAGTGTCCCTATTAAGGGGAATTACCATTCCAATTAAATGAGAGACCATGTCGTCAGATTTAATTTAGTTCCTTGGAAATGGTGCCAATTAAGTGCATATCCTGTTGAAAAGCACATTCCAGTTAACACTGGGTACTGTATTTAGGAGAAAATTTTAAAGTAGAAAAAAGTAATCAAAGTTTTAGTCATTTGTGGTAATGCAAATTAAAGGAAAATTCATTCTGTGGAATAAGAGTTTGTATTAGTTGTTTACATAAAAGACCTAATTTAAAGAAACATAGTTGTTTTCAATTAATTTTTCTATTCATTTTAGATCTGTAAAGCATAGCACATAAGTAATGACCTTAAATTTTAAATAATTTATTATAATAATCTGGAAACCATCATAAGAAAAACACAATGTATCATATATTGTCTTCCCATTGTATTTTCTTTACACACACACACACACATACACACACACACACTGACACTCACATTTATATGCCAACATAGATTATAAATTGTCTGAAATAGTGAAGTCCTGTTTATAGTCTCACTCATTTCTCAGAATCAAAGCTGCTACTTTTATTATTCATATGCCATAATTTTCAAAAATATTTTACCGGTTTAAGTAATCAAGAAAAAAAATCGTAAACTACTTCTGTAACCTAGAAATTTCATTTAGGAAATTTAAATATCCTTATAATCCAAGTGCAACTTTTCCATTCTTATTTAAAACAGAAGCATTTACTCAACTCTACTAAAAGAAAACAGTCATTATTTAATAATAAGGGTTAAATATTATTGCATTAGTGAATTATTTAATTATTTAGCAAATTACCAAAAGTCAAGTTTTAAAACAACATGTAACCTCAGATTGTGGTTTTCTTAATTACCAGGCTATCAGTTCATCAGTTACCAAGTCTGATCAGATCAATCTCTTTTCTGATCTTTTCTTTAACGTTGAGAAACAAAGGGTTTTGAATTTTTGTCTTTTCTTCCTGTTTTTATGCTGATGTCATTACAATATTATGTCCAATAGTATAGGTTGTAATTCACATGGACTTAGCTACGTTGGTTATAGGCAAGATATTTAATCCCTGTAATATTAGGTTTTTTTTTTTTTTTTTTTACCTATGAATAGATAATGTTGGTGCAATTGACATTATATTATAAATTTTGATAAGACAAATTTGTAGTGTTTCTAACACAGTGGCACAAAATAAACATTTAGTTTTTAAATAACCTTTACTTTTACCAATATAGTTGTGAATACGATTATATTTCACAATATTTCAATAATATTCTAGCAGAGGAATTTGAACACATTTAATCAAAAGACCGTAAATTTAGTGACCTAAAATCAATGGGCTTATAATTCAGAAACACTAGTAAAAAGCTATTTGAATTAGTACAATAGATTATGACTTTTGAGTCTTTATAAAATAGAACAATACAACCTACATTGTATAGAAATTCTATTAATTAAATAAAATACAAATATTAAGTGTTACTTAATCTGACATGTAGTATGTTCACAATAAATGGTGAAATTATACTAGAATTTAATTCAAAGAACATTTCATTTGGTGATCCTTAAAATTTTTATTGTCCAAATAAATAATTAAAGAGAAATGGCTCAGAACTTTCTAACACTAAATAAAATATTAGGAAGTAACAAACTTTCTAGAAATGCTTAAAAGAATAACTCAATATTCTCCTATACTGAGGTGAATAATAGTAAACTGATGAAAGCCAAAGACAGTGAGAAAAGTCTTATATCAACTACCTTCAAATAAAATACCTTTTGCCACCATAGAAGCAATATGTACACTCACAAATGACTTCTCAAAAGAGACAATTAGAACAAGAAAATAAGAGAACAATATCTACAAAATTTTGAAATGAAATGATTAATCTTGTAGAATTCTTTATTCAAAAAATGTATCCTGGGAAAAGAAGACGATAAATGGCGTTTTAGGCAAACTGGAGAACTGATTACAAGCTGACTTGTAATAAAAGGAACACTAAATTATTTTCATTAGGGTCTAAGAAAATTACACCATAAGTATCATAAGAGTTGTAAAAATTTTTATGAACAAAAGTAAATCTAAATTAAAAATGAATATATAAATGGTAATACCTTATGTGTATGTAGAAATTTAAATATGGTAGATGGATATCAATAGCATATTAAAAACAAAGTGTAAACTACTAAATTGTGGTAGGTTATATAAATATTTGCAATTATTCACACTTGCTTGTAGAGAGGATTTTTAATTCTGTCTGTTGACATCTGACTTGTGGTGCCTTTCTTGAGAAAGAAACCTGCTTCCAATGGCATACAGAGTCAAGGGTTTACTTTAGATAGTGAAATGTACATGAAAGTGGCATATTCCCTTTCAGCAAGTTTAAAAACCATTACAGGGCTTCATCAACATTTTATTTGCTGTGCTAGGAAAACTTCATGAACCAGATAGGGGTTGTTCTTTTAACTTAGAACTGAGAATGAAAAACTGGTGGAGCAGAGCTCTATTGATCTCAAATGATGTGTTATGTAAGCAAGAAATAACAAGTTGTAGTGAAACAGGATGAGGACAAATAAATTATAAAATGATATCAATCAAAAAGCAAGCTAGAAAATAGTGAAAATAATTAGGAAAATGGCAGATTTAGGCCAAATGTATTAGTAATTACATTACATGAAAATAACGTAAAAGTCCAATGGAAGATAAAGATTATAAGGCAGGATTATTTTTCTCTAAAACTTGGTACCTAAGATAAAGGTACACAAAAACATTTGTGTATAATCCAAGGAAAGCTTCTGGAACTATGTTGATAGACTTTTGGGAATTTTTTTTTTTTTTTTTTTTTTTTTTTTTTTTTTTTTTTTTTTTTTTTTTTTTTTTTTTTTGAGACGGAGTCTCGCTCTGTCGCCCAGGCTGGAGTGCAGTGGCCGGATCTCAGCTCACTGCAAGCTCCGCCTCCCGGGTCCACGCCATTCTCCTGCCTCAGCCTCCCGAGTAGCTGGGACTACAGGCTCCGACATCTCGCCCGGCTAATTTTTTGTATTTTTTAAGTGGAGACGGGGTTTCACTGTGTTAGCCAGGATGGTCTCGACCTCCTGACCTTGTGATCCGCCCGCCTCGGCCTCCCAAAGTGCTGGGATTACAGGCTTGAGCCACCGCGCCCGGCCATACTTTTGGGTATTTTTTTAAAAAGAGGGGAATATATGGATAAATGGACAGACGGAAGGATCAACAGAAAGAGAGACATATAGATAGAAGTAGTCAATTTATAATTATAACACTTTCAATTCACCAGTAAAAATAAAATTATAAATTTCAGGCATCCAATTATTTGGGTTAAAATATAAAGCAAAATTAGACAAATATATGGAGATAAACAAAATAATTCATAATCACAGTAGACATATTTTTAAAAATTCTTTAGTAATTTATTTAATTTGAAGACACAGGAAGTAAAACCAATGTTATTTAGTGTGTTTTTATTCCAAAACAATTTCAAACTTACAGAAAAGTTGAAAGAAAAATATAAGTAACTTATGTTTATCCTTTGTCTAGAATCTGTAATTGTCAGTACATTTATCATTCTATGTATATACATATTCTTTTTTTTTCTGATATATTTAAGGGAGGAAAATTAAAAAGCCTGCTCCAATATCTAATTAGAGCTGTGTATTGTAATTAGTTACCCACAATGTATTTTTAAGAATTAAAAGTTATTGACATTGAGGATTGAGTGTGGTTTATTTCAACGGGTTTTTAAATACTTTTGTTTTACAAGATGAAGGAATTCAAAGGCAGTTTGATGCATACATTAATTCAAATATTGGACTTCCTTTTCGTGATTTTTAAATGCATACTTACATATAATTAATTCATTTGTATCTATGAAATCACAATATTGTAAATATATTATTAAATTTTCATTTACTGTACAACTAAGTTGATTTTGAGGAGTAAGCAAAAGAGTTTCATGTACAACTGCTATAGTAGTCTCTATTTTGTAGCAAGGAGGTTGGATCAGAAGATAATAAAATAGAAACAGGTGTGCCTACTAGAAAGCAGCATGACACCATGGGAAGTGTGGCTTGTTGGCAAAGAAAAAGAAGAATGTGACTTGTTGCAACAGAAAGCTCTAGAGGTAAAACTAGACAGTGTTCTTTCTATTTAATCCATGAGCTCATAAAATAGAGCTGTTGTAAATTAAATGTTAATGTTCTTATCCCAACACAAAGATTTTTCATTTGTTTGTGTTTACTATATCAGGTAACTATAACTCATCGTAGAAACAATATATGCTCACTATAAGAGCATTTGGAAAATATAATTAAACAAAGTTAAGAAAAGTAAAATCTAATCTCACCACTTGAAGATAACCATGACTATTATACCATTTGGCCTTCCAGATTTTCTTCTATATAATTTTTTTTTTTTTTTTTTTTTTTTTGAGACGGAGTCTCGCTCTGTCGCCCAGGCTGGAGTGCAGTGGCCGGATCTCAGCTCACTGCAAGCTCCGCCTCCCGGGTTCACGCCATTCTCCTGCCTCAGCCTCCCGAGTAGCTGGGACTACAGGTGCCCGCCACCTCGCCGGCTAGTTTTTTGTATTTTTTAGTAGAGACGGGGTTTCACCGTGTTAGCCAGGATGGTCTCGATCTCCTGACCTCGTGATCCGCCCGTCTCGGCCTCCCAAAGTGCTGGTATTACAGGCTTGAGCCACCGCGCCCGGCCCTATATAAATTTTTTAAAATAAATAAATGCATACACACATATATACATATTATAGACAGATATATAAACTGAAGCTCTACTTTATGTACATTTATTTATTATTATTATTATTTTAGATGGAGTCCCTCTCTGTCACCCAGGCTGGAGTGCAGTGGTATAATCTCAGCTCACTGTAACCTCCACCTCCCAGATTCAGGCGATTCTCCTGCCTCAGCCTCCTGAGCAGATGGGACTACAGGCATGTGCCCCACACCCGGCAAATTTTTGTATTTTTAGTAAAGACGGGATTTCACCATCTTGACCAGGCTGGTCTCAAACTCCTGACTTTTGGTAATCCGCCTGCCTCGGCCTCCCAAATTGCTGGGATTATAGGCGTGAGCCAATGCGCCCAGTCTTTATATACATTTAACTGAGGTAAAGTCAACTGCACATACCCAGTAAAAATGTTAAATGTACCAAAACAAAAATTAAAATAGAGAAAGGAATCTATCCCCATTTATCACTCAAAGAGCATATGCTTCAGATTGAGTATGTGCTTGGTGATGACAGTCTACTAGTCTTTAAGGGTCACTATCTCTTTGTCCTCATACCTTGCTTATGAAAATGTGTATGTTTGTGTGTGTGTGTGTGTGTGTGTGTATTTTCTTTTTGAACTCCCACTATCCAAACTTAAAAAAAAAAGATATGTTTCACATGAATTCTTCAATCTTTAAACTCTTACTGTTTGATATTCAAAACACAGCAACCAAGTAGATTTGGATAATTTGGCATCCCTCAAACTCACTATCCAGACTTACTCTCTGAATTCTTCATATCCAAAAGCAGAAACCAAATAGATGTGAATGGTGAGGGATACTTCTTATTTTTAATAAATAGGATAAAATTATTTTATAGCTTGCTTTTTTCTGCATGTCACACTATTAATTTATTTCTGTTGTTAAATAATTTTATAACATGATTTAAAAATAGCTGCCTAATATAATTAAAATATATTAAAATAGGTTCACTATTGTTGGATGCTTTTGTTTATTCTAGTCTATTAATAACTGTGTTGTCATAAAATTCCTGCATAATCATTCATGGAATAAACTTCCCATATCAGTTTTGAGACTAGTTATTTCTGTGATGGGTTTCCAACCAGGTAGGTAGTTATATGTCAGGAGACTTGGCATGATTCAAATAACTGTGAAAACTAGTACATTCCCCTATTTCCTATTACATGATCCTTGTATATATTAACACAAATGTATTCCTGGAAAAGTGAACTGTGAGAGTACTACTTATTTCCTCTTGGGAGGGCACAAGGCTTCAAGAAAGACCTTAGGTTTTGGCATTCAGCAGGTTTAAGAAGCCATTGTTTTAGCCTTATTATTTGCTAAATAATCTTAGGCAAGTTATTTAAACTTTTATCCTTCAATTTCATCATCTGTACAAAAGGGATAAAATAAAACCTGTGTCACAGAATTTTTGAGAGGATTAAATGAAACAAATTATAAAGATAGCTGATTTGTTTTTATCGGTGCTGTTATTGATGTCATGGTTATTAAGAGTCTTCTTAAAGCTTGTTTTTATTTATTTCCATAATTACTATATATTTTTGAGACACCAGACTCCTCTTGCTTCTCTTACCTTAACATAAACTTATCATTATTTAATGCATTGTCTTTTAAAAATATTTGTTCATAGTGACAAATCTGTTTTTCACTTTTTCTTTTTCTTTTCTTTTCTTTCTTTCTTTTTTTTTAATTTTTATTTTTTAAAGACAGTGTCTCTGTTGCCTAGGCCTTATGCAGTGATTCAGTCATAGATCACTGCAGCTTCAACGTTCCAGGCTCAAGTGATTCTCCACCTCCACCTTCTGAGTAGTTGGAACTACAGGTGCACGGCACCACACCTAATTTTTCATTTTTTATAGAGATGGGATATTGCTACGTTGCTCAAGCTGGTCTCAAACTCCTGGCCTCAAGCGATCCTCCCATCTTGGTCTCACAAAGTGATAAGATTGCAGGCGTGATCACCACACCTAGCCCTGTTTTTCTTCATGTTACCCATAAGCACAAACCGAAATATATATGTGTACATACATACCTGAAGTAATGTTAATTTTATAACTGGTATCAGATTCTATGTTTTCTTTATTTTTAAAGACAAGTCATAACTCATTAAATTGACTTTAGACTCACAAGTTGAAAAACACTGATCTAGTAAACAGAGGTAGAGCTAGGTAGAACAGAGTTCAATTTATGGAATTTGGCTGTATCTCTAGCCTCACCAGAAGTCACTTGTTAAGAACAGGAGGATAATTTCAAGTCATTTTTAGTAAGTATACAAATAAAAGTCAATTAAATTACAGAAAGTTAGTAAGAGTTCCTGGGCTATAGAGTCACAAAAAATAAGGCTGAAATTTTAGCATAGCCATTCTAAATCCATAAACTTGAAAAAAATTCATTAACTTTTCAACCCTCACTTTCTTCATCTATAAATCATATGTTAGAGGCAATAATGGAGTGGCTAAAAGTGTACATTCCTTTTGGGCAATTCTGATATGTTATCTGTATTTTAAAACATTGTATTTTTAAAAAATTTCTAGTTGACACATAGTTGTACATATTTATTGTATATACAATGATTTTTCAATACATGTATATGCAATGTGTAATGATCAATTTGGGGTAATCAGCGTATCTATCACTTCAAAAATTTATTTTTTTGTGTTGGAAATATTCAAAATTCTCTCTTCCAACTATTTGAAAATGCACAATAAATTATTGTTAACTATAGTCACCCTACTATGCTGTAGGACACTAGCACTTAATCCTCTTCAGTGTAACTTATTTCCTTTAGCCAGCCTCTGTCTATTCCCCTTGCCACATCCCCTGTTCAGCCTCTAGTAACCACTATCCTACTCTCTACTTCTAAGCGATTAATTTTTTGAAATTCCACATACGAGTGAATACATGTAGCATTTATCTTCTTGTGCCTGGTTTATTTTGCTTAACATAATGCCCACCAAGCTCATTCCATGTCATCACAAATTACAAGATGTCTTTCTTTTTATAACTGGATATTATTCCATTGTGTATGTATACCACATTTTTAAAATTGATTTATCTGTTGATGGACACTTAAGTTGATTGAATGTCTTGGCTGTTGTGAATGGTGCTGCAATACTCATGGAAGTACAGATATCTCTTTAATATACTGATTTCCCTTCATTTGTATATATACCCAGTAGTCAGATGATTTACTAATCTAACTATGTTTAGTGTTTTAAGAAATCTCCATACTGTTTTCCATATGGTTGTGCAAATTTACATTCTTCCCAATAGTGTATAAGAGTTCCCTTTTCTCTGCATTATTCACAGCATTTTTGAGGGGCAGGGGGTCAGTCTTTTAGATAATAGCTACTCTAACTGGGGAGACATATCTCACTGCTGTTATGATCTGATTTGCATTTTCCTGACGATTAGTGATATTTACAATGTTTTATTATACTTGTTGGCCATTTATACAATTTCATTGGGAAATATCTATTCAGATTATTTGCCCATTTTTAATTGTGTTATTTGTGTTTTTTTTTCCCCCGTTGAGATATTTAAGTTCCTTGTATATTCAGGATATTAATCCCTCATCAAATGAATAGTTTGCAAATATTTTCCCTCATTTTCCATATTGTCTCTGATGATTGTTTCCTTTGCTACACAGAGACTTTTTAGTTTGATATAATCACATTTTCATACTTTGATTTTTGTTGCCTATGCATTTGAGGTCTTATCCATGAAATCATTTGAGGTCTCATCCACGAAATCTTTTCCCACACCAATAACCTGAGGCATTTCTCCCATATTTTCTTCTAGAAGTTCTATAGTTTTAGGTCTTACATTTAAGTCTTTAATTCATTTTTATTTGATATAATTTTTTCCCTCTTTCCTTGAGAGAAGGGATCTAGTTTTATTCTTCTACATATGGATATCTAGTCCTCCCAGTATCAGTTTTTGAAAAGATTGTCCTTTTTTCACTGTGTGTTCTTGGTGCCTTTGCCAAAAATCAGTTAGCTGTAAATACGTGAATTTATTTCTGGGTTCTCTATTCTGTTCTTTTGCTCTATATGTTTTTGTTTATGCCAGTACCATGCATGTTGTTTTATTTACTATATAGCTTTATAATGTATTTAAAAGTCAGGTATTGTGATCACCAGACACATCTAGTGTCTAGTGACACTTTTGTTTAGAATTGTTTTGAGTATTTGAAGTGTTTTATGGTTCCATACAAATTTCATGACTTTTTTTCTTACTTCTGTGAAAAATGTCATTGGTATTTTGAAAGGGATTAGCTTCAATCTATAGATCACTTGGGTAATAAGGTCATTTTAACAATCTTAATTTTTCCAAACCATGAACAAGAGATCACTCTCTGTTTTGTGTGTATTCTTTTCAATTTTCTGCAGGAATGTTTTATAATGTTTATTGTAGAGATCTTTAACTTCCTAGGTTAAATTTATTTCTGAGTATTTTTTGCAGTTATTGTAAATTGGATTGCCTTCTTGATTTCTTTCCTGATATTTTGTTATTGATGTACAGAAATTCTCCTGATTTTGTATGTTGATTTTGTGTCCTCAACTTTACTGAACTCATTTATCCGTTCTAGGAATTTTTTGGTAGAATTTTTAGGTTTTTCTGTACAAAAGAACATGTCTGCTGGAAACAGGGACAATTTGACTGCCTCCTTTTTAATTTAAACACTATTTATTTCTCTTCCCTAATTACTCTAGGACTTCGAATACTATGTTGACTGAGAGTGATGAAAATGAGAATTCTTTTGGTTTTCCAGTTTTAGAGGGAAAGCTTTCAACTTTTCCCCATTAAGGACGATAGCTATGGGTTTGCCATGTATTGTTGTAATATTTATGAGATTCATTCCTTCTATGCCTAATTTGTGGAGTGTTTTATTATAAAAGGATGCCGAATTTTATCAAATGCTTTTTCCATGTCTATTGAGTTGATCACATGGTTTGTCTTCTCTATTCTTTTGATGTTATGTTTTTTGTTTATTGATTTGCATATGTTAAACCATCCTTGCATCTCTGGGATAATTCAAACTTGATTATGATATATAATCCTTTTGATGTGGTGTTGGATTTAGATTTCTAGTACTTTGTGGAGGATTTTTGCATCATGTTTTTTGGGTATGTTAGCCTGTAGATTCCTTATTTTTGTTCTTATCTGGTTTTGTTATCAGGGTTATAGTAGCCTCCCAGAATGAGTTTGGAAGAATTTCCTCCCCTTCATATTTTAGAATAGTTTGAGAATAGTTTCTAATTATTATTTAAAAGTTTTGTAGAGAAATGCGAGTCAAAACCACAGTGAGATACCATCTCATGCCAGTCAAGATGGCTAATATTAAAAAGTCAAAAAATAACAGATACTGGCCGCTGCAGACAAAAGGAAATACTTATACACTATGAATGGGAATGTAAACCAGTTCAGCCACAGTGAAATCAATTTAATTTCTCAAAGAACGTAAAACAGAACAACCGTTCAACTCAGCAGTATTATTGCTGGGTATACACTCAAAGGAATATAAATAATTCTAGCACAAAAACACACGTTTTTTCATATATTCATCACAGTACTGTTCACAATAGAAAAGACATGTAATCAACCTAGATGTCCACCAACAGTGGACTGGATAAATAAAATGTGATACATATACACCATGGAATAGTATGCAGTTATACAAAAGAATTAAATCTTGTTCTGTGAAGCAACATAGGTGAAGCTTGAGGTCATGATCTTAAGTGAATTAATGCAGGAACAGAAAACCAAATACAATATGTTCTCTCTTATAAGTGGGAGATAAACACTGAGTACACATGGACACAAAGTAAGTAGCAACAGACACGGGCCCTACTTGAATGTGGAGGGTGGGAGGAGGGTGAGGACAAAAAAAAAAAAAAAAAAAAACAAAAAAGCTACATCTTGAGTACTATGCTCATTACCTGGTGAAAAATATAATCTGTACACTAAACACCTACAACACACAATTTACCTATGTAAGAAACCTACACATGTACCCTCTGAACCTAAAATAAAAGTTAAACAAAGTATATTTGTAGATAAATATAGAGATGATTGTGGTCATACACATATACATAGATTTGTAAGTATATGTAGACTGCTAGCTCTTTTGACTGAGATAGCCTAAAAGTAGGGACATACCAGGAACAATGAGCATATTTTGTATCTAGATCGTAGTTTTTGAAGAAAAGAATCAAAATTAATGTTTGATTCTAAGGCTGAGGAAGGAACATACATTATGACCCGTAAAATAAGAAACATTAAAAAACACAGACGAGGCAACTGGGAAGAGATCCTTATCCAAGGCTAAATAATCTGATCAACAAATTAAATAGCTAGAGTACTGGCTTATAACAAAAATAACAAAATAAACATCTATAATTTCTTGTGTTGTAAACAAATAATGGATTAAATAAGTGTGAGTAAAAGGCAAGATTTCTTTTCAGAAGATTTCCAAATAATAAATGTATAAACAATTAGAGAAAGAGAAATACCATCAGAACACTACAGTAACAACTGTTGTAGCCAATTCCAGTGATTTTGTGGAATGGTGAGTAAAATGTTAAGACACAAAATACGTGCATACCTTCAAAACATTTCACCAAAAATAATTCTAATTAGTATAGTGGTTTTAACATCTGCCTCTAAATTATTTGACAATTCTCCCTTCAGGAGGTGGAGATGAGTTTATTTCCCTTAAGTGTGATTTGAATTTATTAACTTGCTTCCCATAAAGTAAGTATGGGAATGGAAAATAGTGACTATGTTATGGCACACGTTACCTTAACTAGTCGATCAAGGTTAATGTCACCATGTTTAAGTCATGTTAACAGCATATTGACATTACATATGATGTGATAAAGTCACCTATGGTACTCTTCCTCAAATCCATAACCCCAATATACCTTAAATAAACACAAATCAACGGGCAATGTACAAAATATCTGGGCAGAAATCTTCAGAAGATTCAAGGTCATAACAACAATAAAAGGGGATAAAAAACTGTCACAGATTGGAGGTAACTGAGATGGCATGTCAGTAAAATGCAAAGTAGTGTCCTAGATTTGATCCTCAAATTGAATAAACACCAGTAAAAAGTGTGGGGATATCCAAATGCTGCCCGTACTTTGATGTTCTTTGATTATACAAGGTGTTAACATCAAGGGAAGCCAGATAAAGTGTACAGAAAATTCTGCATTACATTTTTATGTCTTCTATAAATCAAAAATTATTTCAAAGAAAGTAATTTTAAAACAGCATGTATACATGTGCTTTTTTGAGCTAAATTACACCGAGTTCACACTTTTGCATACTTAAATTGATAATTCAAGAGTCAGCACTCATTGAAATTTACAAAAATGGCTTTTCATTAGATTTTAAATATACTTTGATTTTCCTTATTTAAATAAAAATTTTCTGCAATGCAAAAAGACATTTCCTTTAATAGTACTATTTTAATTTTTAGACTAAGGTGTATCCAGCAGAAAATGTTTATCACATAAAATTATGGGACGATTCCTAATACTACCTGGAATAATCAGACTTTGCACCAATGTTTTATATTTACACAATAATACAAATTACTGCAGAAGGCAGACTTTTTTTTTTTTTTATTTTAAAGAGCAGAACCTTCACCTTTGAAGAAATGCAGAAAGAGATGACAATGAAAGGTGGTTTCTGAAATCCCTTCTATCAAGATATTGTATAATACACCTTCTAAAATGAAACATTTCTGAGAGTAAAAGGAAAAACTGACACAAGAGTCTTTCAGTGCCGCCTCACCAGTCAGAAATCTCTGCAGCCAGCACCCCTGCCTGGGCATTGCTGGGCTCTGGGCTTGCCACTGGGCTCACTCCACCCACCTGGCCTGGTGGACTGCACTCAGCTTGCGCCTGGTCCTGATCCTGCACTCACATGTAACCCACATTCAGCCCACGTCTGAACCTGGCATGCTGCGACCTGCTTCCACTTTGAGCAGTGGAGGCTGGTTGAGAGGAATGTGGTGGCACCCGAAACTTTGGAGATGTCAGCAACTGTGGAACCCCAAGAGGTGTTATGGCTCCCACTCAGGGAATCCTAAGTCCTGAGCCCTCAAGGACTGTTGCAGCTCTCCTCCTTCCTACCACCTGCAGTGTGGGTAATGGTGGGGGCATGTTACAGTTCGTTTGTGTTACAGCTCATGTTTGTTCCCACTGCCTGCAGCACAGTGAATAGGGGCATGTTGTAGCTCTGGCTGAGAGTTGCCAGGTCTGGTCTCACAAAGGGGTCACAACTTTTCCCTCCCATAGTCCAGTGAACGAGAGCGTGTGGTACCCAGAGGCATTTTCTCCCACAGTGCTCAGTGAATGTGAAGACGGGTTAAGGTGTTACAGCTTCTTTTGCACCTGCCATTCAGTGGGTTTCGGGCTCTTGTGTCCAAGAAGAATGAAGTATGCGGACACCAGAGAGTGAGCAAGGAGATGAAGAATTTTATTGAGTGACAGAAAAGCTCTCCACAATGAGAGGAGACCCTAACTGGGTAGCCATCTCTGTGAGAGGGGGATTGAAAGCAGAAAGCTCAACATGTGGCTGAGTCCAGGGCTTTTTATGTGCTCAGAATGGGGGAGAGGCTGCTGATTGGTCCATAGGCATTCCTAGATAAAGCACCATTTGATTGGCAAAAGGCATCAAGGAAGTTTTCACTCTGGGCATGCACTCTACCTGGAACTGGTAGCTCAGTTTTCAGGCTTTAAATTGTCTTCGGTTTGATGGTCGGGTTTCATGGGGACCCACCCCTATCAGCCTAGAAATTTGTCTCTTGCCATTATTAAAACTATCAATTATCTAAACATCAGGTATAAAGCTAAACTATCACAGGCAGACTAAAAAACATGTCTCACAATTTTCATAACAGAACATAATTTTTAATTGCTTGCTTTCTCTAATCTGATCTAGAAGATAATGTAACCCCAAGTAAACTTTTGAATTATTAGGAATATATATTCCATTTTATATGTCTATTTCACAGAACATTAGACTCAACACATATAACGTTTTATAGATATTAATATAATATGAATACATATATTTCTATATACATTATATACAACCATCTGATCTTTGGCAAACCTGACAAAAACAATAAATGGGGAAAGGATTCCCTATTTAATAAATGGTGCTGGGAAAACTGACTAGCCATATGTAGAAAGCCAAAACTGGATCCCTTCCTTACACCTTATACAAAAATTAATTCAAGATGGATTAAAAACTTAAATGTCAGACCGAAAAGCATAAAAACCCTAGAAGAAAACCTAGGCAATACTATTCAGGGTATAGGCATGGGCAAGGACTTCAAGACTAAAATACCAAAAGCAATGGCAACAAAAGCCAAAATTGACAAATAGGATCTAACTAAACTAAAGAGTTTCTGCACAACAAAAGAAACTACCATCAGAGTGAACAGGCAACCTACAGTATGGGAGAAAATTTTTGCAATTTATTCATCTGACAAAGGGCTAATATCCAAAATCTACAAAGAACTTAATCAAATTTTTAAGAAAAAATCAAACAACCCCATCAAAAAGTGGGCAAAGGATATGAATGGACACTTCTCAAAAGAAGACATTTATGCAGTCAACAGACACATGAAAAATGCTCATCATCACTGGCCATCAGAGAAATGCAAATCAAAACCACAGTGAGATGCCATGTCCCACCAGTTAGAATGGCGATCATTAAAAAGTCAGGAAACAACAAGTGCTGGAGAGGATGTGGAGAAATAGGAACACTTTTACACTGTTGGTGGGACTGTAAACTAGTCCAACCATTGTGGAAGACAGTGTGGCGATTCCTCAAGGATCTAGAACTAGAAATACCATTTGACCCAGCCATCCCATTACTGGGCATATACCCAAAGGATTATAAATCATGCTGCTATAAAGACACATGCACACATACATTTATTGTGGCACTATTCACAATAGCAAAGACTTGGAACCAACACAGATGTCCATCAATGATAGACTGGATTAAGAAAATGTGGCACATATACACCATGGAATACTATGCAACCATAAAAAAGGATGAATTCATGTCCTTTGTAGGGACATGGATGAAGCTGGAAACCATCATTCTGAGCAAACTATGGCAAGACAGAAAACCAAACACCGCATGTTCTCATTCATAGGTGGGAACTGAACAATGAGAACACTTGTTAACAGGGTGGGGAACATCACACATTGGGGCCTGTCATCGGGTGGGAGTGGGTGGGGGGATAGCATTAGGAGATATACCTAATGTAAATGACGAGTTAAGGGGTGCAGCACACCAACATGGCACATGCATACATATGTAACAAACCTGCAGGTTGTGCAAATGTACCCTAGAACTTAAAGTATAATAATAATAATAAAAGAACTGACATTCTCACCAGTTTGATACGTTCAGGTACATAACAAAGGTGCAGACAAGACAGGGATGCCCTCTCTCACCACTCCTATTCAACATAGTGTTGGAAGTTCTGGCTAGGGCAATCAGGCAAGAGAAAGAAATCAAGGGTATCCAGTTAGGAAAAGAAGAAGTCAAATTGTTCCTGTTTGCAGATGACATGATGGTATATTTAGAAAACCCCATCGTCTCAGCCCAAAATCTCCTTAAGCTGATAAGCAACTTCAGCAAAGTCTCAGGATACAAAATTAATGTGCAAAAATCACAAGCATTCTTATACACCAGTAACAGACAAGCAGAGAGCCAAATCAGGAATGAACTTCCATTCACAATTGCTTCAAAGAGAATAAAATACCTAGGAATCCAGCTTACAAGGGATGTAAAGGACCTCTTCAAGGAGAACTACAAACCACTGCTCAGTGAAATCAAAGAGGACACAAACAAATGGAAGAACATACCATGCTCATGGATAGGAAGAATCAATATCGTGAAAATGGCCATACTCCCCAAGGTTATTTATAGATTCAATGCCATCCCCATCAAGCTACCAATGAGTTTCTTCACAGAATTGGAAAAAACTGCTTTAAAGTTCATATGGAACCAAAAAAGGGCCCGCATTGCCAAGACAATCCTAAGTCAAAAGGACAAAGCTGGAGGCATCACGCTACCTGACTTCAAACTATACTACAAGGCTACAGTCACCAAAACAGCATGGTACTGGTACCAAAACAGAGATATAGATCAATGGAACAGAACAGAGTCCTCAGAAATAATACCACACATCTACAGCCATCTGATCTTTGACAAACCTGAGAGAAACAAGAAATGGGGAAAGGATTCCCTATTTAATAAATGGTGCTGGGAAAATTGGCTAGCCATAAGTAGAAAGCTGAAACTGGATCCTTTCCTTACCCCTTATACAAAGATTAATTCAAGATGGATTAGAGACTTAAATGTTAGACCTAATACCATAAAAACCCTAGAAGAAAATCTAGGTAGTACCATTCAGGACATAGGCATGGGCAAGGACTTCATGTCTAAAACACCAAAAGCAACGACAGCAAAAGCAAAAATTGACAAATGGGATCTAATTAAACTAAAGAGCTTTTGCACAGCAAAAGAAACTACCATCAGAGTGAACAGGCAACCTACAGAATGGGAGAACATTTTTGCAATCTACTCATCTGACAAAGGGCTAATATCCAGAATCTACAAAGAACTCAAACAAATATAGGAGAAAAAAACAAACAACCCCATCAAAAAGTGGGGAAAGGATATGAACAGACATTTCTCAAAAGAAGATATTCATACAGCCAACAGACACATGAAAAAATGCTCATCATCACTCGCCATCAGAGAAATGCAAATCAAAACCACAATGAGATACCATCTCACTCCAGTTAGAATGGCAATCATTAAGAAGTCAGGAAACAACAGGTGTTGGAGAGGATGTGGAGAAATAGGAACACTTTTACACTGTTGGTGGGATTGTAAACTAGTTCAACCATTATGGAAAACAGTATGGCAATTCCTCAAGGATCTAGAACTAGATGTACCATATGACCCAGCCATCCCACTACTGGGTATATACCCAAAGGATTATAAATTATTCTACTACAAAGACACATGCACACGTATGTTTATTGCGGCACTATTCACAATAGCAAAGACTTGGAATCAACCCAAATGTCCATCTGTGACAGACTGGATTAAGAAAATGTGGCACATATACACCATGGAATACTATGCAGCCATAAAAAAGGATGAGTTTGCGTCCTTTGTAGGGACATGGATGCAGCTGGAAACCATCATTCTTAGCAAACTATCACAAGAACAGAAAACCAAACACCGCATGTTCTCACTCATAGGTGGGAACTGAACAATGAGATCACTTGGACTCGGGAAGGGGAACATCAGGCACTGGGGCCTATCATGGGGAGGGGGGAGGGGGGAGGAGGGAGGGCTTGCATTGGGGAGTTATACAAGATATAAATGATGAATTGATGGGTGCTGACGAGTTGATGGGTGCAGCACACCAACATGGCATAAGTATACATATGTAACAAACCTGCACGTTATGCACATGTACCCTAGAACTTAAAGTATAATAAAAAAAAAAAAAAAAAAAAAAAAAAAAAAAAAACAAAGGTGCAGAATACAATAATGTGGTTTTCATTTTAAAAAGAAAATTGTTGCCCCCTGAGGGCGCGCGGAGACCAGGGTCTGCCTGAGGCCCAGGGCAGTTGGCCTAGGGCTAGAGTCCCAGGGCGGTCTGTCCAGGGTGGGCGGTTGGGGACTGACGTGTGGGGAGGGGGGCGGCCGTATGTGGGGTGGGGGCGGGACCTGGCCTGGCCCCGGGAAGGGAGGAGTCCCGGCGGCTCCTAGGACTTTTGCTCCCACAAGCCCTGCCTCGGAGGCCGGGTAGCTGGTCCAGGAGCAGCCCAGACCATTTGAGTTGCCGCCCCGCCGGGACTCCTGCGCTCCCCAGAACGATGGGACGCGGGGCTCTGCAGCCGCCAGACGAACACGGCGCCCTGGACGCTCTCTGGCTGCTGCCAGTGCGTCATGGGCTGGGTGCCGGTGCTCTTCCTCACCTTCACGGTCATTTGGTCTCACTACGCGTTTGTGGTGGAGCTGTGCTTGTTTACTATTTTTGGAGATGAAGAAAATGGAAAGACCGTGTTTTCTCTTATGGCTTTGCATCTGTTCTTTGTTATGTTTGTATGGTCCTAATGGATGACAATTTTCATATCTCCCGCTTCCCCCTCCGAAGAGTTCTACTTGTCCAATTCTGAAAAGGAACGCTATGGAAAAGAATTCAGCGAAGAAAGACAACAAGAAATTTTGAGAAGAGCAGCAAGAGCTTTACCTATCTACACCACGTCAGTTTCAAAAACTATCAGATACTGTGGAAAATGTCAGCTGATTAAACCTGATCCGGCTCATCACTGCTCAGCATGTGACTCATGTATTCTTAAGATGGATCATTACTGTCTTTGGGTGAATAAGTATGCTGGATTTTCTAATTACAAATTATTCCTGCTTTTTTTTTAATTGTATTCTCTATTATATTGCCTTTTCATGGCTGTAACAGTTTTAGAGTACTTTATAAAATTTTGGAGGAATGAACTGACAGATCCGCGTGCAAAATTCCACGTCCTTTTTCTTTTCTTTGTGTCTGCAGTGTTCTTCATCAGCGTCCTCTCACTTTTCAGCTACCATTGCTGGCTAGTTGGAAACAATAGAACAATAATAGATTCATTCTGTGCACCCACATTTTCATATGGACCTAATGGAAATGGTTTCTGTCTTGGATACAATAAAAATTGGAGACAAGTCTTCTTTGGTGATGTAAATAAATATTGGCTACTTCCAATATTTTCAAGGTTGGGTGATGGTTGCCGTTTCCAACTTGCCTTATGTGGGTGGATCCAGAACAAGCTTCTGTTACAAACCAGAAAGAGTATGCCAGAAGTGGCTCAAATCAGCCTTTTCCTTTCAAATAGCTTAGTGAATCCAAAAACCTCTTGTTGGACAATGAATTTTTCACTCAGTGGCTAGAGAATGGAGCTGAAGAATGCATCGTCATACCAGGTGTATGAAAACATTATAGACTGATATTTTCAATTTCATTTGCAAGAAAATGATGAATAGAATGAAATAATTGAAGTATAAGAGAAGTTATATTTTTTAAAAAACAAAGCCTTTGTACAGTTCCTGGGATCCACAGCAGCACTACTCCAGAGCAAGATGATGCCTTAATCTTAAGTGTCGATTTGTGCAGCACTGACTTAGCGCTACAAAACTGACTTAATGTTATTCTGGAAAACATACTTATCTGTTATGAGATGCTATAGTAATGAGCTATCATCACATTTTAACATGTATATGTATTTTTTGATACCTGAATTGCATGATTAGAATTGTGAGTATCCATGTAAATTTTCACTACAAAAACACAAGCTTAAAAACTTGTCTTAAGTAAAGTACATCTAGGGCAAATGGTGGCTGAAAGTGAATATATCCAAATTACCATTGCTTGTACTGTATAAGGAAAACTGCTTTTTTAAATTGGGTATTTGCTAATTTATAATCACTATTTTATACTTTTCAACATTTTAAATAACATTTTTATTGTTGGCTCTAACAGAAGGATTCAGATATCTAAATATCATTTAGAACATAGAACACTTTGGTCTAATTCATCGAAAGCTTAGTTATAAGCATTAATACAACCACGTAGTGGAGCATGTACTCAAGACTTAAAGGGAACTTGGCAGTGTGAGAAATATTTTGGTTTCTCTCTGCTTTCTATGACTTTTTTGGTTGAACTTTGAGGGGTATGTACATGGGCAGAGAAACACAGAGGTACATATACTGGAGAAATACTGGACACAGTAGGAAGAGGTGTAAGTGTTCAGAAGAAAAGATAAGAGGACTATTGTAATCTGTTAAAAAAATAGTTTGAGTTTTAATGGTAGTTAGAATAAAGTATGCTGTTGATGTGACTTTCAAATTTCAGTGTAGGTAATGACCAAAAATTACTTTGAAACGTTTACAGTAATTCTGCAACAGCTTAAACAGTGACTTTAAATGCAATTCAAACTAGGCAAAAAAAAAAAAAATAAATAAAAATAAAAAACAAACTTTAGGATAAGTTTTCCTCCTGGCTGTCAGTTATTCTAACCTGAGTGGTTATTTAACATCCCCAGTCTCTGAGAAGTGGATTCTACTCTTAGATGCACAATCTTAAGTCTGACTTCCTAAAAGCAACCAACCCCTTTAGAACTAGATGCATTTCTCCTTTTTCCTTTTAGAATCTAATCTAAGTCACAGGAGTTGTTGCATTAACTCCAAAGAAAAGTACAGAATAAGCAATGTAGAAATGTTATTCCTCATGTATACTTTTTAGTTAGACACACACACACTCCAAAATAACTGATTGCTTCCAGTTAGTGAGGTGGAGATGAATCTTAGCAGTATCTGTGAGTAGTACAGGTTGAAGTTTCTTGTCTGTAAAATGGGACTGCAGGGGAGGATGTGTTATGAATGAGTTGGACTGGATGACTTCTAACATTCTGCGATGCCTAATTTTGCAAAATCACTTTTCATTCACCCAATAATTTTTTTTTTTTTTTTTTTTTTTTTTTTTTTTTTTGTACAGAATCTTGCTTTGTCTCCTGGCCTGGAGTGTAGTGGCTCAATCTCTGGTCGCTGCAGTCTCCGCCTCCCGGGTTTGAGAGATTCTCCTGCCTCAGCCTCCCGAGGGGCTGGGATTGCCAGCTCATGCCACCATGCCCAGCTAATTTTTACATTTTTGGTAGACAAGGTTTTGCCGTGTTGGCCAGACTGGTCTCAGACCCCAGCCTCGGGTGGTCCGCCCGCCTTGGTCTCCTGAGGTGCTGAGATTGCAGGCGTGAGCCACCACGCCTGGCCCCAGTACATTTTTTTGGAGTACCTTCTATATGCTAAACAATACATGAGGGATAGCTCTATTATTTCCTACTACAAGCATAAATTTTATGGTTGCTACTGTAGATTTCTAATTTGCAAGACTGGTCTAATTTCCATCAGCCACACTAATGTTAGATTTTAAAAGGAGGTAACTTTTTTTCTCTTTGAACTAAAGGAGTGAGTTAACTTTGAAAACATAGTTTGAAATACTATAGAATGGATTCTTCTACCTTTGTTTCAACTCCCTGGTCTTAATAGTCTTGAGTCTAGAAAACTAGAATGAGAGTTAAGAGATACCAATTGTTGCTGGGCACGGTGGCTCATGCTTGTGATCTCAGCACTCTGGGGGACTGAGGCTGGTGGATCACCTGGGATCAGGGGTTTGAGACTAGCCTGGCCAGGATGGCAGAACCCCATCTCTACTAAAAAATACAAAACAAAAACCCAAAAAACAAAATAAAAAAAAATGTCCAGGCATAGTGGCACACGCCTGTGGTCCCAGCTGCTTAGGAGGCAGAAGCGGGAGAGTCGCTTGAACCCGGGAAGCGGAGGTTGCAGTGAGCCAAGATTGTGTCACTGCGCTTCAATGTGGGCGCCAAAAGTGAAACTCCATCTAAAATAAATAAATACATAAAAATAAATCAGTTACCAACTAAAAAACATAACTTCAGTTTGGCGGTTTGCATAGTATAAGGAGATAAATGTTTAAACACATTTGACTACTTTTAGAAATGTTCTTCTGGTACATTTTGTGAGTATTTCTACATTCAGTTCAAAAGAGTTGCATGCACCTTGCAAACAGCCGAGGAAGCTTCATTTGTTCTTCATTATTATGCACTTTCTTGGTATTGTAGTCTTTCTCAGTTCGTTTAATTTTTGTTATTTAACATCATCTTTAATAGCAAAGCAAATATCTTTTAGGAAATTTTCAGTTAAGGCCTTTGAATGATTTATTTTTGATTTAATTTACAGCCAGCATTTTGTCACATTCTAAATAATATTTAGCTGAACTTACTTATACGTATTAATGACCATTCTATCAAGGGCCTATAAGTGGTGTGGGAAACAGGGAAAGGTTGCCTTCTTGGTGTCTCAATCGGTATTGATTATTGTTATCAACTATTTGGGGAGAAAAATAAAAATGAAGCCCTGTAAACTTCTATAAGTACTATCTTTGGGCCTTCGAACACTTGAACATTTGTGATGACACTTAAGAAAAATAAAGTTGAAGTTCAGGTCTTACCATTGCCATTAAAAACAAATTAGACAGGAGACTTAGTTTATCTGGGAACAAATTTACTTAAATATTTAGTACCTGAAACTACGCCAAACCAAAGAGCAGCTGCAGAACATTAGTTATTTTAAATGAACAAGTTTACAAATTTTATTTTCATCTTTGCAGAAGAATGATTTTTTAAAAACTATTTTTACATATTAGTGGTTATGAGTCAATGTGTCATGAGTTAATTTAACTGTAAGGTGGTTTAAATCAAATATGCAATGTTTACTTGAATTGTATTTCTATTAGAAAGCAGATTTGGACTATGTTTACAGGACTGTTTAAGGGTTATCGCTAAAGCAGATGTATATTAAGGGCTTAGATTTATGATCTACATATTCCGGGCATTGAATAGCAGTAACTTACAAATAAGGTTTGTTTACCTTTTGTTCTAGGGACTAGCACTGCTATCAGTGGAAAGTATTTTTAACTAATCTGTTATTAAGAAAGTAATATTTTTGCGTTTCAGCCAAAACAAAGACTGTATCTAATAATCTGTTAGAAACAGATAACATATGTCTGAGATCCATATGTTTCCTATGATCTAAACTGTATTTTCCAATTTAAATTAAAAATATAGATTCAGAAAGATTCATATTTTTTCTAATGACTTCATTCTATATTATTTTGTTGGATTGCAGAAAGAAGCAAGGAATTGTACTTGTATTAAAAGATAAAGAAAGCTATTAGATATATTTGTACACGAGTGCAAATGAATCTATGCCTGTTTAATAGAAAAGATGGAAACTATTTTAAAGTGAGCTTTAATACACTTTTATATAAACAATCTTGAAGTACAGTTTAGTTTGGTTGTGTTTACCTAGCAAGTACCATAAGCCTTGTATTTGTTCTCATTTGTATAATCCTAGCCCATGACTTAATGTTGACGATTTGCTTTGTCTTTTGGATGACCCAACCTATGTTAACATGTACACAGAACATTTTAGAATTTTTTCAAAAATAATAATGAATCACTTTATCAATAAACAAAGTTTAAAAAAAAGAAAATTTGCTGAAAAACTGACTTACGGATTTTCTGTGAAACCAAAATCTTTGTATTGCTACAGCTTACTCTGAGAGTGACAAGATAAAAAATAATAATAAAATAAAATTTGCTGACAAAACTGACTTACTGATTTTCTGTGAAACCAAAATCTTCGGATGGCTACAGCTTGCTCTGACTGAGAGGGACACTAATCACCTTGGGTTTTGTAAAAGAGCAAGTTGAAATCAAAACATTGGGTATCTGAATTTGTCCTACACAGATTTATGAGTTGTTTTTTATTTTTAAGATTAAATATTATGTATTGTTGATTGTACTTAAGAAAAAGGTCACTTTTATAATTTAATCCCACAGATAAATGTATATCTGTTACTGAAGGGAAAAACTAAAGTATCATTAAGTATTCTCAAAATTAAAAATATACTGTCAATTTCTAAATAATGACAATAGTAAATATAATGTTTCCTTTCTATTTTTCACTTCATCCTCTGATAATGAATGAAAAAGAAGACAGCTTTAGAAATATAGGACAGAGATTTTCTGTTGACGAAACAGGAAAGTTCTACAAAGGGACAGTCATTTGTGGTTCTAGGGCAGAAAATATGTAACAAAGAACACAATCTAATATATAAACACATGAAGACTAACCTTAAGACAACTATTTGTTCCATCCTTATTTAAGTTCATTTGTTGATATATCTTGGCAAACCTATTTCAAAAGCACCTGATATTTATTCACACACTATATGAGATTTCTGGCATCTCTGTATCACATACATTGCTTACTATTGTGGACCTTCTTTTTAAGCTAGTGATTCTAATTAGAAGAATGTGAGCATGCACATGTAGCAGAGAATGAGGCTAGTAGCAGAGCAGAATAAGCCTACATGTTATAGCTATTGTGGCAAGAGCAAAAGAAAACAACAAAAAATGTTACATTTCTTTGAATAAATGCTCTGATTTAACAATAATGTATGCATGCCTTTATAATCTTAGATATATTTATTAGCTAGCTGAAAACTTGACCAAGTCTCTGAGAAGAATTTGATGAAGATAATGGATTTGATTTTAAACACATTTACATTAAAGTTTTGAATTTATAGAAAAATTAGGAAGGTAGTGCAAAACATTCCTATATGTCTTGAACCTAATTTTCCCTATTATCAACAACTTATATAAGAATGATTAATTTATTGTTACAAATAATAGACTGATATTGATATATCCTTGTTAACTAAAGCCCATAGGTTATTCTGATTTCCTCAATTTATAAATAATGTTCTTTTCCTTTTATGGTATCGCATTTAGGTTAACAATTCCACTGAGTTGTCATGTTTCTTTCGGTTTCTCTTGCCTGTGACAGTTTTTTAGACTGTCTTTGTTTTTGATGATCTTGAGAGTGGTGAGAAGTGATATTCTGAGGAGTAGTAAGATATTTTGTAGGATACCTTTCTATAGAATCTATTGTTTTTCTCAAGGTTTGACTGGAGTTACAGATTTTGGAGAGGAGGACCAAATGTAAAAGTGTTTTCATCACTTCATATTAAGGGTACATATTATCAGTAGGTTTTTCAGCATTGATGTTAACCTTGATGGCATGTTTAAGCTAGTGTTTGTCGGGTTTCTCCACTATAAAATTACATTTTCTAACTATTTTTATATTGTACTCTTTGAAACCACTATGCACAGCCTACACTTAAGAACTAGAGATTTGTTCTCCCTTTCATTGGAGGAAATGTCTACGTTATTTAGAATTCTGCTACACAGGAGACATGTATCTTCTCCAATTATTAATTTGATTTGATCTCTTATTATAGCAACATGAACTCATGGTTATTTGTTTTGTATAACTGATATTTTTAGATTTTTTTTAAATTTTTACCTTTTTCAGAATGTCATATTGCAATCATAGTACGTATACTCTTTTTTATTTTTACATTGACTTGTTTCGCTTGACAATATTCATTTTAGGTTCACTCAGGTCTTTTTATGGCTTGATAACTCACTTCACTTCATTGCTGAATAATTCTCCTGTATATGAACATACAATTTGTGTATTCATTCATACTCCTGTGTATGAACAATACAATTTGTATATTCATTCACTTATTAAAATATTTTGGATTCTTCTCATTTGCAATGATTATGAATAAAAGTGTTATAAATATCAGGTTTTGTATAGACGTACATTTTCAAATCGGTTAATATCTAGGAACATGACTGTCAGATCTCCTCTTCAGCTATGTTTAGCTTTACAAGAAATCTTCAAAATGTTTTCCAAAGGGGTTGTGCCATCTGACAGTCCTACCAGCAGTGAAAGAGAGTTCCTGTTGTTCCACATCATCACCAACATTTAGTGTTGTTAGTCTTTGGATTTTGATGTTTTAAATCAATGTGTAGTACTAGCTTATTGTTGCTTTCATTTGCAACAATGTAATTTTATCTAATGACAAATGGTATTGAGCATCTTTTCACAATTATTTTCTTTTATAAAGTATGTTTACAGCTTTTACCTATTTTTAAATTTGGACTTTTTTCCTCATTGTTGCATTTTAGCATTCTTTGTATAATTTAAATGCAATTATTTTATCATACATAGATTTTTCATATATGTTCTCCAAGTGAGTTACTTGTCTTCCACTTCTCTTAACAGTATCTTTCACAGAGCAGAAGTTTTTAATTTTAAAATGTCCAACGTATTTTGCTGTAATTACTTTGTTTTGCTGTTTTATCTAAAACCTGTCACCAAAACTGTGGTCAACTTGGCTTTCTCCTGTTTTCTTTTGGAAGTTTTATATTTTGTCATTTTACATTTTGTTCTATGATCCAATCTTTGTTCAGTTTTACAAGAGGTTTAAGGACAATGTTGAGATTCATAGCTTTGCATATAAAAAAGTTTAATTTTTTTCTTGTGGAAAAATTTAGTTTTATAGCCCCATTGCTAAAACTTCTATCTTTTCTCATTGAATTGCCTTGATCTTTTCTGAAAGATCAATTCACCTTATTTATGTGAGCCATGTACTCTGTTCCATTGATCCGTATGTCTATGCTTTCACCAATACCATATTATCTAGATTATGGTAGCCTTATAATAAATGCTTTCCACATGTCACGTGATCTCAGCTATGATTATTTTTTGTAACATATTGCTCCAGTTTGGGAGATTAAGGGGATTCTGTGTGACTTCAATTAACTGATGTGCCCAAGAAAATTCATTGATTTTTCAATTTGTTTGTCTTCTTCTTTTTTTTTCTTTTTCTTTTTTTTTTTTTTTTTTGTCAAGAACATGGGAGTGGTTACTGTTAGGTTTTTTGCATACCAAAGCTTAAATTGAAAGTGTTACAACTTTCAGCTATATTATACACACATAATTTGTATATTATATAATAATAAAAATTTGATAACAATTGTCTACGAAGTCCTCATTGAAAAAGCAAAGAAAGCTTGAGGGAACTAAATTTTTTTCCCACATAAGAAATTCTAAATTAATTGGGATAAAGAAATAGTATGCTCATTTATAATTTATGCTAAATTTTCTATAGGTACAAAAATTACCAGTTTTCAAATTCATCTTGATATTATCAGGTATTTACTATGTTGATTATTGTACTAAAAGAAAGAGTGATTATTGTACTTAAAACAGAATGCTACTCAATTTTAGAGACATAAAAAGGGATAGCTTAAGTAAAAAAGTAGTTCCCATTTTTTTTCAACAATTGGTAAAATAAGACCACCTTCTCTTTGTGCCTGCTTCAGTATACTTGTAAAATAAGGAACGGATAGCTTTTCCATTGTAGGACTAATTTCAAGGAAATCAACTAGGTAAGCTGGTCTTAAGTTATGTTTCCCATAGAAAATATATTTTCAAAGTTGTTAATATATTAGATATTAGTTTTGATTGATTTGTTATAGAAAAAAACAATTTCTATGTCATCACAGAGATATGCAGAGTAAATAATTTAATCATTTATTTAATATATTTGCCAAAAAGGTTTATATAAAACTTTTCTGCCAAAAGGTTTATATAACACTTTTTGCCAAAAGGTTTGTATAAATTGATTATGATCTTAGAAAATTCATGAATTTTGTCTATGTATTAGTCATCTATAGATTTTAGTAGAAAAGTAACATAAGCAAAAGAGTTTCTTCTTGACATTTTTTATACTGCAAAATATTTACTTACATTTTGAGAGGTCATTTATATTTCTGAACTTGATTGTGCATGCTAATTATTTAATTATAATTTATTTTAACTGGACATTTATCAAATGCATACAATTATGTGCGAATTTAGGACTACCTAAATACAGGTACCTAAAGTATGTACCTAAAATATGTACCTAGAGTACATATGAACTTTTAAATTTTGAACTAAGCTATTTAAAAGTAACATTAAATATATATCATAGAAAAAGAGGAAGAAGAAAATTGACTTTTTAAATAATGAGACTTTTTAAAAACAATTATAATGCAAAATTTACCTTAATTCACCTTTCTTGTCTCTGTGCACATTACAGAAATAATACATATCTTTTGATCCCAGGAAAATTCCACTTAGTGACTAGATAGGCTAGCTGGCCTTTCTGAATGTTGATTATTTCCTCTGTGGAAGCAACGAAGATATACTTAATCTCCCAAAATTATGAAGGATTGTCTAGATGAAAACTTGAGATATATTCTAGCTCTAAGAAAATAACTTATCTGTTCTATTATATTATCTTTTCAGAGGACACAAATCGCCATTGATGGAAAAAAATATATTTTTCTGTTTGGGTTCTAGAAAAGTGTTTGTTGTTGTTGTTATTGTTGTTTTTCCTAGCAGCTGCAAAAGTAGCAAAATATTTGCTTTCTATTTGTCTCAAAAATTTTTGGCTTTCAGAATTTTAATTTAGATTAACCACTTGTCATTTTCATATCAATCTTCTTTTGGTGTTTGAAGTAAATATTCCAGAACCCTGTATATTTTTTATCCTCTGTATTGAATTTATTATCTCTACTGATTCTGATTGCTTTAGATGTCTATTCAGAAGATATTTTTAAAATGAACTTTCTTGTTTCCTTCCATCTTAACAATTTGAAGGCTTATTGGTTCAGTTATGTAACTAAAATGCAGTTTTGGTGTTAATAATTCAGGCCATAAGTAAACTGAATATATAACTTTTATCTTGGATAGATAATTGATATAAATGTTTTCAAAAATATATCAGTAATGAAACATAAATTTATAAAATATTTAACCAATTATTCCCTTAACATCACATTTGTTGAGGGAACTACACCTTGATGTGTTTATGCATTTTTAAACTACTAAAACTTAATTTCATACATTTAGTGGAAGCTTTTGGTTAATATTAATGCCGAAGTAAAGCCAGACACAGAAAGGCAAACCACATGGTCTCACTTATTTCTGGGAGCTAAAAATTAAGCCAGTTGAACTCATGGAGATAGAGAGTAAAACAATGGTTACCAGAGGATGGGAAAGGTAGTATGGGGGAACAGGTATTGGGGATGGTTATTGAGTACAAAAATATAGTAAGAATGAATAAGATCTAGTATTTGATATCACAATAGCATGCCTATAGTCAACAATAATTTATTGTACATTTAAAAATAACTCAAAGAGTAGAACGAGAATGTTTGTAACACAAACAAATGATAAATACTTGACATGATGAATACCCAATTTACCCTGATGTGATTATTACATATTGTATGCTTGTATCAAAATATCTCATGTACTCCATTAACATATACACCTACTATGTAATCCCCAAAATTAAAAATTATAATAAATACCTGAATAAAAATCGATAAATACAACCTTAAGAGAATTTTTTTTTACAATGGAATTCTGAAAGCAAAGTTGATTCTTCTTCAACTTACACTTTCAGGTAATAATTTTCAGTAGTGCCTTACTCAGGCCAACTGGAAGCCTTTTTCAAACCACAGGAGCTCTCACTGTTTCAGGAGTCACTCTCTGTGAGTTCGCTTTGCCTTTGGATCGCTGTGGGGGAGAGAGGTTTTGAAACAGAATGAATGAATAAGCAAACATATTCTAAGGAATGTAGATGTTTGTGTCTTGGCATGGCAAAAACAATGTTCTTTTAAATTTGTCTCTCTACATGAATACTCTGACTAGTTTTGTAAGTGCACGTTTACAGTTTTCTTTTTCAACCACCCAAGGGCTTACACACTTTGAGGCTTTATACTGATAAATGACAGCAAGCCTTTCTTATAACAAAACATGTCTGTCTTTAGAACTTCATAAGAGCTTCTGATATATGTAGTGGATTAACATTCTTATTTTATAGAGTCAAAAAGAAAGTGGTTGTTATCAATAGCTATTTTCCTGTTCTAATATTTCTTTGCTATTATAATAGTACAGCCTGCATTGACACTTGAACCAAGAAGCCTGTAACTGGCCGGTGAATGTGCCATTAATTTTTGTTCCACATTCAATGACAATGAAGTGCCCAATATGCATGAAACTACAATTCTCATAAAATGACTTGAAAATAGATGGCTGAAAAATTTGTAGCTCTCTTATGACTCTTGTTTGAGAACCTATTCTAATAACCACTTACATGTAATCAGATGGACTTCATGCAACCTCATCTTGTAAATGGACCATGTGAATGTTTTCCTATTATTGCTGCCATAGCTCACAGACTATATAAGAATTGCTAGTCATTCTGCCCTGAAACAAATTACTATTCTGACAATAGAAATCTCAATGGCCTTCACATAAGTCATGGCTTTATAATGTGAAGACTGACATAAGAACTGCTTGGGGGGCATAGAATTCACCCATTAAACTGTCTTTGCTAAATTTGCCTCTGAGCTGTTTTCTGTAGATAAATAAACAGGGAAAATTGCTGCAAAAAAAGTAATTTGGGGTCTACTGTATCAGTCATGGAGCAGGGTATGCTAACATTTTTTAAAAGTATGAAATATGAATATTATATGTGCATATATGTATGTATATGTATAAAGTGTTTTGGAATGTTAAATATGCATATATGCATATACCTAAATGAATAAGCATATATGCATATATACATATGTATATATGTACATATAAATGTGTATATATAAATAAATGTCTCCAAAAGGTCACCATTCAGGTTAGTCAGTTCTAGATAAGATTCATTACATTTATGCTCTGAGTAATGATATTGAAAGTACTTCATTTACATTTTGACCATTTTAGAGTAAGACAAATCTCGGAATCTAAGAGTTAAAACATATCTGGAAACTGAGAGATGCTTTTCTTTGCTGGCACGTGGATCTATTTAAAATCATGAGATAATAATTGTTGAATGAGATCTGTATATAAGTATTGCATTAGGTTTGAGAGGAAAGAAGCACCTCATTAGTTTTACATATAAGATGGATAGCAAAATCTAAAGTAATAAAATAAGCACACACAGAGATACACACACACACACAATATATATTTTGAAAAAGACATGGTAAATATCTTGCAACGTAATTGAGGTTTTTGCCATCGAAAGAAATGGCCAAAATGCAATTACTTTTGCACCAACCTAATAATTATTTTGACATGTTGATATTACGCATTAGATAATCTAAATAGTAACTTGTAAGAAAATTATGGAATAAAGATTTCAGCAAAACAGGCATAAAGAAAATAAACCATACAACACTTCTCAGCAATACTCAAATTTTAAAAATTTTCCCCAAATTTTTATTTGCGTATGTGTGATCTATGGAAAATGTACCCACATTTAATCAACATAATGAAAAGTTAATTTATTCCATGGCTTTTAAATATGTTTTAATTTAATGGCATCCCTTGAATAGGATAGCACTACTTATCTAGTTGTCTATTTCAGCATTGTAACTTCAACACCAAGGAAGAGATCAATGTTTGTTTTTATTTTTTATTATCTTTCCACAATAATATTGAACATTTTATAAATGTATTTTTAAAGGTTTTTTTTTTAAAGTATTTATATTACAATACAGGGTATGCCTTCTCACTTGAAAATCATCAATGGTAGTTAATATGACTGCACTCATTATTTGCAGTATGCCATCTGGAATTTGGCAAGATTTCCACGATGCCTTGGCATCTCATGAATGAGAGATACAACTCAGTGCTTTAACTTTTCTTTTAGCCTAAATATTCAAGCTTATGAGCAGAGAAGAGTTTATGTATTTTAGCAGCATTGATACATTAGGGTCATAAAGTTTCATTTTGTCCTTTTCAGGCAAAAGAGATTTTTGACTTTTATAACTTTTTCTCAGGTTAACAGAGGAAAAAAATAGCATTAAGAGTGGAAGATCAATGTTCAGTAGAAAACAATCACGTTAATTATAACAACAGTAATATGGTAATTAAGTAAGTAGTGATGTGCTGAAAGTTCTGCTTAAATTTGTTACACATTACGGCTCAGATTCATTTGAATATTCCTACTCTATTATTGCTATTCAACAGAGTTAGTATTAAATGGGCTTGTTGTCAACCAATATGCCATGTTTTATTTTGACATCCCAACATGAGATCAAGACTTACATGGCAATAACTATTTGTAAACAAAATCATTATTATTTAATTTTCTCATTCTTGTTTGATGTGAGTATATATGTGTGCATGTATAGGCACATATAAAGACATATCCAGAGTATTATTAAACAGTATAATCCTGTTTCAAATAAAAAGATATAATAGTTCATTTTTACTTTGGGCAGTGACAGACACACATACACACACACACACACACACACACACCTTCTTAGAAAATACATTAAATTATTTTAAAAGAAGAGTTTTAAACATGAAGCCCTTAAAATATTTGGAAATAAATATAAAACAATTTTTAATTAATAAAAAGATTATAGAAATACAATATTTTTTAGGAAGCAACATTTTGCTTATAAACAAAAAGAAGTTTTTGCTAACATAAGTAGTAAGTTTCAAATGTTTACAAGTCTTTAATAATTTTGCTTCAAAAACACCTTGCTAATTAATATTAAACAAAAACAATAACAAGAAATTTATTGTATATATGTAAAAATATCTCTAAGAACTTTAGAGAAAAAAGTATATCTATAAGGTAGTATAAATTGAGATGTAAACAAATACAGACATATAATTTTCAAGAACAAGATTATAAAATATGCATTTTGTTAAAGTAATTTATATATTCAATATGTTTTAATTGGGAGCATTTACATTCAAGGTTAGTGTTGATACATGTGGATTTAACCCTGTCATTATGATTTTAGTTGGTAATTTTGCAGATTTGTTTATGTAGTCATTTTAAAGTGTCACTGCTCTGTGTACTTAAGCGTGCTTTTGTAGTGGCTGGTAATTGTCTTTCCTTCCCATTGGTAATGCTTCCTTCAGAAGTTCTTGTAAGGCAGGTCTGCTAGTAGTGAATTTCCTCAGCACTTGCTTGTCTGAAAAGGATATTATTTCTCCTTTGTTTATGAAGCTTATTTTGGCAAGATATGAATTTCTGGTTTGGAATTTTGTCTCTTTAACAATTTTGAATATTGGCTCCCAATCTCTTCTGGCTAAGAGTGTTTCTGCTGAGAGGTCTGATGTTAGTCTGATGGGCTTCCATTTGTAGGTAACCTGACCTTTCCCTTTCTACTTGCTTTTAACATTTTTTCTTTCATTTTGACCTTGGAGTATCTGATGATTATATGTCTTCAGGATGATATTTTTGTGAAGTATCTTACTGGGGCTCCCTGAATTTCTTGAATTTGAATGTTGGCCTTTCTATCTGGGTTGGGGAAAGGCTCATAGATGATCTCCCAAAATGTGCTTTTCAAGTTGCTTTCATTCTCCTCATCTCTTCCAGGGACACCAAAGGGTCATAGATTTGCTCTCTTAACACAATCCCATATTTCTAGGAGGTTTTCTTCATTCCTTTTATTTCACTTTTCTCTATTCTGTTCTGTCTGATATGGTTTGGCTCTATGTCCCCACCCAAATCTCATCTTGAATTATACTCCCATAATTCCCATATGTTTTGTGATGGACTCAGTGGGAGAGAATTGAATAATGGGGACAGATTCTCTCATACTGTTCTTGTGGTAGTGAAAAAGTCTCACGAGTTCTGACGGTTTTATAAGGGGAAAACCCTTTCACTTGTCTCTCATTCTCTCTTGCCACCACCATGTAAGAAGTGCCTTTTGCCTCTGCCATGCTTGTGAGGTCTCCCTAGCCATGTGGAACTGTAAGTCCATTAAACTTCTTTCTTTTGTAAATTGTCCAGTCTCAGGTATGTCTTTATTAGCAGGATAAAAATGGACTAGTACACTGTCTTATTTCAGAAAGCCAGTCTTAAAGTTCTGAGATTCTTTCCTGTGTTTTGTTCATTCTGCTATTATGATTGTATTATGAAATTATTGTGGCTGAGCATGGTGGTTCATGCCTGTAATCCCAGCACTTTGGGAGACTGAAGACAGTGGATCAATTGAGGTCAGGAGTTTGAGAACAGCCTGGCCAACATGGAGAAACCCCATCTCCACTAAAAATGCAAACATTAGGTGGGCGTGGTGGCAGGCGCCTGTAATCCCAGCTACTCAAGAGGCTGAGACAGAAGAATTGCTTGAATACGGGAGGCGGAGGTTGCAGTGAGCTGAGATTGTTCCATTGCACTCTAGCCTGGGAGACAAGAGCAAAACTCTGTCTCAAAAAAAAGAAAGAAAAAGAAAAAAAAGAAATTATTGTAGTGTGTTTTTCAGCTCTGTCAGGTCGATTATGTACGTTTTTATACCGGCTATTTTGTGTGTCAGCTCCTGCATTGTTTCATTATGATTTTTAGCTTCCTTGGATTGAATTTCAATTTACTCTGATAGCTTAGTAATCTTTGTTCCTATCCATATTCTGAATTCTATTTCTGTTATTTCCGCCATATCCTTGCTGGAGAGGTGATGTACTGAATGCTCCAATTAAAAAAAGACACAGAGTGGTAAACAGGATAAAGAACCAAGATCGACTGGTAGGATAAAGAACAAAGATCCACTGGTTTCTTCCAGAAACCCATCTCACATGCAGTGAAACACATGGCCTCAACATAAAGGGATGGAGAAATATCTACCAAGCAAATGGAAATCAGAAAAAAAGCAAAGGTGGCAATCCTAGTTTCAGAAAAAACAGACTTTAAACCAACAAAGATTAAAACAACAACAACAGCAACAACAACAACAACAACAACAACAACAACAACAACAAAAGACAAAGACCAAGCAGGACATCACATAATGTTAAAGCGTTTAATTCAACAAGAAGACCTAACTATTTTAAATATATATTCCCCCAACACAGGAGCACCCAGATTCATAGAGAAAGTTTTTGGAGACCTTCAAAGAGACTTAAATTCCCACACAACAATAGTGGGATACTTTAACACCCCATTTAAAATATTAGACAGATCATTGAGACAGAAAATTAAAAAAGATCTTCAGGACCAGAACTCAGCACTGGAACAAATGAACCTGATGTATACCTATCTCTCCACTTCCAAACAACATAATATACATTCTCCTCATTGCCATATGGTACATACTCTAAAAGTGATCACATAATCAGAAGGAAAACACTCCTCAGCAAATGCAAACATTACTAAATTCATAACAAACAATTTCTTGGACTACAGTGCAATTAACTTAAAAATCAAGACTAAGAAATTCACTCCAAACAGTACAATTACATGGAAATTGAATAACCTGCTCCTGAATGATGTTTGGGTAAATAATGAAATTAAGGCAGAAATCAAGAAGTTCTTTGAAAATAATGATGGCAAAGATACAACATACCAGTATCTCTGGGACACAACTAAGGCAGTAATAAGAGATAAATTTACAGCACCAAATGCCCACATTAAAGAGTTATAAAGATATCAGTTTAACCACCTAACATCACAACTAAATAAACTAGAGAACAAAGAGCAAATGAATCCCAAAGCTGGGATAAGACAAGAGATAATCAAAATCAGAGTTGAACTGAGATGGGAATACATAAAATCATTCAAAAGATCAATGAATACAGAAACTATTTATTGAAAAAAAAACATAACATATAAACTGTTAGCTAGACTGATAGAAAAAGAAATGAGAGAAGATTCACATGAATATAATCAGAAACAACAAAGGGGATATTACCACTGACCCCACAGAAATACAAACAACCATCAGAAAATATTATGAACACCTCAGTGCCCATAAACTAGAAAATCTACAAGAAGTGGATAAATTCCTGGACACATACATGCTCCCAATACTGAAACAGAAAGAAATTGAATCCCTGAACATATCAACAGCAAGCTTTGAAATTGAGTCACTAATAAATAGCCTGCCATGCAAAAAAAAAAAAAAAAAAAAAAAAAAAAAAAGTTAGAAACAGACAGATTCACAGTTAAATTCTACTGGATGTACAAAGATGAGGTAGTATCATTCCTCCTGAAATTATTCCAAGAAATTGAAGAAGAGGGCCTTCTCCCTAATTCATTCTATGAGGCCAGCATCATCCTGATACGAAACCAGGCAGATATAACAGAAAAAGAAAGCTGTGGGCCAATATATTCGATGAGCATCAATGCAAAAATCCTCAACAATATATGGGCAAACCAAGTCCAGCAGCACATCGAAAAGCTTATCCACTAGGACGAAGAAGGCTTCACTCCTGGAATGCAAGTTTGGTTCAACACATGCAAATCAATACATTTGATTCATCATATAAACAGAACTAAAGCAAAACTAACATGATTATCTCTATAGATGCAGAATAACATTTAGATAACATCCAACATGACTTTATGTTAGAAATTATCAATAAACTGGGTATTGAAGAAAATACTTCAAAATAATAAGAGCCAACTATGACAAACCCACAGAAAACATTATACTGAATGGACAAAAACTGGAAGCCTTCCCCTTGAAACCCAACACAAGACAAGGATGCCCTGTCTACTCCTATTAAGCATAGTACTGGAAGTCCTGTCCAGGGCAATCAGGTAAGAGACAGAAATGAAGGGCATCAAAATAGGAAGAGAGGAAGTCAAACTATCCCTGTTTGCAGATGGCATAATCCTATATCTAGAAAACCCCACACTCTCAGCCCTAAAGCTCCTTAAACTGATAACTTTGGCAAAGTCTCAGTATACCAAATCAGTGTGCAAAAATCACTAGCATTCCTAAACACCAGCAACAGTCAAGCCGCAAGCCAAATCAGAAATGCTGTCTCATTCACAATTGCCACAAAAATAATATAATACCTAGGAAAAGAATTAACCCCAAAGGTGAAAGATGTCTATAAGGAGAACTAAAAATTGCTGCTCAAAGAAATCAGAGATGACACAAAAAAATTGGAAAAACATTCCATGTTCATGGATAGGATGAATCAATATGGTGAAAATGGTCATACTGCCCAAAGCAATTTATAGATTCAATGTTATTTCTATTAAACTACCATTGAGATTCTGCACAGAACTAGAAAATAAAACTATCTTAAAATTCATATGGACCCAAAAAAGTGTCCAAATAGCCAAGGTAATTTTAAGTAAAGAGAAGAAAGCTGGAGGCATAACATTACTCCATATCAAACTGTACTAGAGGGCTACAGTAACCAAAGCAGAATGGCACTGGCATAAAAACAGAAACACAGACAAATGGAACAGAATAGAGAGCTCGGAAATAAGTCTGCACACCCACAACTATCAGATCTTCTACAATCCTGACAAATAGAAGCAATGGGAAAAGGACTCTCTGCACAATAAGTCACGCTGGGAGAACTGGTTAGCTATATGCAGAAGACTGAAACTGGACCCCTTCCTTGCACCACGTAGAAAAATTATCTCAAGATGGAATAAAGGCTTAAATTTAAAATGCAAAACTATAAATCCCTGGAAGACAATGAAGGCAATACCATTTTGAACACAAGAATGGGAAAAGATTTCATGCCAAAGATGCCAAAAGCAATTGCAACAAAAGCAAAAATTGACAAATAGTATCTAATTAAACTGAAGCCCTTCTGCAAAGCAAGAGTGAACAGACAACTTACAGAACGGGAGAAAATTTTTGCAAACTATGCAACCCACAAATGTATAATATTCAGCAACTCTAAGGAACTTAAACAAATCTACAGGAAGAAAACAAACAACCTCATTAAGAAGTGGGCAAAGGACATTTTCAAAAGAAGACATACATGTGGCTAAGAAGCATATGAAAAAAGCTCAGCATCACTGATCATTAGAGAAATGAAAATCTAAGCCACAGTGAGATGTCATCTCACACTAGTCAGAATGGCTATTAATAGAAATTTAAAAACAGACGCTGGTGAGATTTCAGACAAAAAGGAGCTTATGCACTGTTGGTGACAGTGTAAATTAATTCAACCATTGTAAAATACAATCTAGTGATTCCTTGAAGACCTAAAAACAGGAATACCATTGAACTCAGCATGCATATGTTCAGTGTAACATTCTTTACAATTGCAAAGACATAGGATCTACCTAAATGCCCATCAATATTGGCCAGATAAAGAAAATGTGGTACATAATACACCATGGAATACTATATAGACACAAATAAAAAAAATGAGATCATATGATTTACAGGAACATGAATGGAACTAGAGCCCAGTATCTTTAGCAGACTAATGCAGTAACAGAAAACTGAATACTGCATGTTCTTACTTATAAGTGGGATCTAAATCCTGAGAACACATGGACACATAGAAGGGAACAACAGACACTGGGGGCTCCTTTACGGTAGAGGGTGGGAGAAGGGAGATGATCAACAAAAATAATTAATGGGTACTAGGCTTAATACCTGTGTGATGAAGTAATCTATACAACAAACCCACAAGACACAAGTTTAGCTATTTAATAAACCTGCACACAAACCTCTGAACTTGAAAGAATAGTAATTTATATATTCTAAATAATTGTAATTTAATTCAATATACCTTTTTAAGGTAGCATGAAAAATTAAAGGTGAAAAAATAGTTGTTTTGTGATGAAGATTATGAAGAAGATTATCAATAAACTTAATTTTATTGATCTCAAATTTGGTATACAGTCATTGTGATCAATATAATGTGTCACTGGTTCAGGTGAGTAACAATGGATAGAAAATAGGGCACATAATCTTACTAACAGGGCAATAACATTCCCTTCATCTTGACTCAAATTTAGAAAGATTTCACCCCAACTATTGCCTTGTCTCTTTTGTTTCTCTTTTCTTATAATATCTACTTTAGAAAATTTGCAATTGTGTATTCCTTCTTTGCTCATTTGATATGTACATCATGTTCTTCCAGCTTCTTGTTTGGACAAACGGAGGCAAGATGGCGCAGTTCCGGGTTCTTCACCGTCAACTTTCCCGCGCCGGGAAAGACACGGGTCGACTGCACAGGCGCAACCCGACCTCCGACATAGAGAAACCGGAACCGCCGAGCCACGCCTATCCACCCGCCCCGGACCCGCCTGTGTCCCGCCCACTGCCCGCCCACTCCCGCGCCCAGGACATAAAAGCCGCTCCCTGAGGGTGTGCTGTGCGAACTTCCTCTGCCGCTCCTCATACGCGGGACCCACGGGACCCAGGGGCCTCGTCGGAGAAAGCCTGTGTGCGAACTTCCTTGGCTCCTGCTCCTGTGCGGACCTAGGAACCTCGCCCGAGAACGCTGGCCGCCCTAAACGCTGGCGCGACTTCGTCGGCCTCCACCACTGGAGACCGGTGAACCTCGCTCCCTCCTTCACATTGGCTTGTAAATAAAGTTTTTTTGCCTTGCCTACTTGCCTTTTCTGTGGCATTTGCTCTGGGGGTCGCATTAAAGCAAATCACTTGTCAGTTTTATAACTCAAGAATATGCAGGGACTACCTAGATTTTCTTCTAGGGTTTTTATGGTATTAGGTCTAACATTTAAGTCTCTAATCCATCTTGAATTAATCTTCCTATAAGGAGTAAGGAAAGGATCCAGTTTCAGCTTTCTACTTATGGCTAGCCAATTTTCCCAGCACCATTTATATAGGCATGGGCAAGGACTTCATGTCTAAAACACCAAAAGCAACGGCAGCAAAAGCCAAAATTGACAAATGGGATCTAATTAAACTAAAGAGCTTCTGCACAGCAAAAGAAACTACCATCAGAGTGAACAGGCAACCTACAGAATGGGAGACAATTTTTGCAATCTACCCATCTGACAAAGGGCTAATATCCAGAATCTACAAAGAACTCAAACAAATATACAAGAAAAAAACAAACAACCCCATCAAAAAGTGGGCAAAGGATATGAACAGACATTTCTCAAAAGAAGACATTCATACAGCCAACAGACACATGAAAAAATGCTCATCATCACTCGCCATCAGAGAAATGCATATCAAAACCACAATGAGATACCATCTCACACCAGTTAGAATGGCAATCATTAAAAAATCAGGAAACAACAGTTGTTGGAGAGGTCGTGGAGAATTAGGAACACTTTTACACTGTTGGTGGGATTGTAAACTAGTTCAACCATTATGGAAAACAGTATGGCAATTCCTCAAGGATCTAGAACTAGATGTACCATATGACCCAGCCATCCCACTACTGGGTATATACCCAAAGGATTATAAATTATTCTACTACAAAGACACATGTACACATATGTTTATTGCGGCACTATTCACAATAGCAAAGACTTGGAATCAACCCAAATGTCCATCTGTGACAGACTGGATTAAGAAAATGTGGCACATATACACTATGGAATACTATGCAGCCATAAAAAAGGATGAGTTTGCGTCCTTTGTAGGGACATGGATGCAGCTGGAAACCATCATTCTTAGCAAACTATCACAAGAACAGAAAACCAAACACCGCATGTTCTCACTCATAGGTGGGAACTGAACAATGAGATCACTTGGACTCGGGAAGGGGAACATCACACACCGAGGCCTATCATGGGGAGGGGGGAGGGGGGAGGGATTGCATTGGGGAGTTATACATGATATAAATGATGACTTGATGGGTGCTGACGAGTTGATGGGTGCAGCACACCAACATGGCACAAATATAGAGATGTAACAAACCTGCACGTTATGCACATGTACCCTAGAACTTAAAGTATAATAATAATAAAAAAAAAAAAAAAAGAATATGCAGGGAAAAAGATAGTGTACCTATCTCCCAGTCTCTATGGCAGAGGAGGAGCCTAACTTCTATAAGCACCAGTTAGCAAACACAGATGGCCCAATTACCTTCAACAAACTCCCCTTTAGTGTCCTCCATTATTTTGTCACTAATTCATCCCCATGCACAAAAGCTCTCCTGCCTTTCGATTCAGCAGAGTTCAGTTTAATCTCTCTCGTCTATTGCAATAGTCTTGAATACTGTTTTCCTCACCTTTGGAATTTGTCTAGTGCAATTGTTTTCAACAAAACATATACATGTACACATGGGACCTTGTTATGCAATACCGTGAGCATACTTGAAGAAAATAATTCCATGAATGGCTTTGGAGTAATTAACTATGCATAAGAAATTACACTGAATAAAACTTGTAATGCTGATTATTTTATGACCATTATGCTAATTGTTATATTTCTATTTATTATACAAATAACTTGAATAAAATTTGCTCAAAGTAAGTATATATTATTTTTCAGGAAAAAGTCTCCCTTCTTATTCCTTACATTTAAGAGTTTTTAATTGTTAAGTTATTTTTAACACTTCCCCTTCTGAATATTTGAAGATTATTTCCTTTAACTAATAGTTTTAGAATTATTAAATAATTGCCTGATATTTAATTATCTATATTTTTATGACGTTCTGATATACTTTGATTTTCAAGTCTTCTAGGACTCAATTTAGTAATATTTAAGACTGTGTGTGTATTTACTAATGTAAAATGATTTTATAGTTTTCTATTTCCATTTATTCTTTTCTTTTATCGTGAATTATGGACTTGTAATGCATTTGGAGGAGGACAGCTGACTCTTATAATAGTCTGGGTCATTCCATCGACCATGCCCTAAGATTTTTTAATCTGAGTTTTTAAAACTGTGTTTTCATAACTCCTGACTTTACATTCACTTTAACAAATTGCAATTTTATGTAAGAAACTTTTGTCTATATCTTTGCTGTAACAGAGATGTCACTTGCAGAATGCTTAAGTTTAACCCATATATATACACATAGATATGTAGATAGATATAGATATAGATATAGATATAGATATAGATATAGATATATGGAATGTTATGGCAATGTTGGTCAGATTCTGTGTTTTATTTTCTATTCATTGACCAATGTTACTCACCTGAAACAATGATACATTATATACATAGGTTTAAATAACTGAGAGGTGACAAGTGATATTTGCTGATTGCTAGTTCCATAGGATTAAACTATGTCTTAACGAATTATGTCTTAAGGAGCCCGTTAGACCTCTTCTCTATATTTGATTTTTCAGTATGGTTTCCAGAAGGTCTAAGGTTGCATCTTCACATTCAGGAGATGAAAAAATAACAAGAACTCCACTCTACACAGACTCAAACTCAAACTTTGATGTTGGCTCACATTGGACCTGAAACTTATGGATAAGGATATGTGTCCAGTAGGCCAGATCGGGATCTAATATCTACCTGTCAGCTGATAGTAAAATTAGTTTCAGTTGAAATACATTGGAATCATGTAATAGGTTACCTGATTCAATTTTATATCATTATTCTCCCTTATATGGATACCTGTGCCTCACAGAGGAGAAAATGTAAACTACATATCCTAGATTTCTTTACATTTTTAGTCCCAGGTAGATCTGTAAAATGCAAAATAAATAAATAAATAAACAAGCAAACATTATATTTGAAATGAAGAGGAGAAAGAAAAATCCATTATTCTCTGGAAGCAGGTGCAAACAGTTACATGAGCATATTTGAGAAGCCTCCAGCCTTGTATTGGTCAAGAATACACAGATGAAATAAATTTAACAACTAAGATAATCAAGAAAAATAAATTTACCCTATGGTAATGATTTATTTATTCATTAAAGAAATATTTCTTAAGCTCCTACTATATGCCAGACAGCAATATATGTGCTGAGTGTACAGATTAGAACACAAAAGCAAAAATATCTGCTTTACCATGAGTAATCTTAACATTCTAGTGACATGGAAAGAGGCACATGCCTGCCCCTCTCTCTTTCTGTGTGTGTGTGTGTGTGTGTGTGTGTGTGTATTTCCTGAAGCTAAGGTGACCTTTTGATTGTGTTGAGCAATACAATGAAGCAGAAGTAACATTGAACACTTTTTAATTCTGCCCTCAAAATGTTTAAACATTTCTGTTATTGCTCTTGGAATCTGTTGTTCCATATGAACAAGCCTGTGCAAACCTGCTGGAGAATGACATACCATATGGAGGGCTGACTTTCCTCAGCAGTTCCAAAAGAAACCGTGATAACAGACACATTTTTAGAATAATTGTAATAAATTACAAGTGAAAATAATTTTTTTTTTGTTAAAAATGGTGTATATTTACATAGCAAGTTTAAATACTGGATATTAACTACTTACTTACTCATTTGAAAATTAGTAAATTACAGTTAGCTGCCTCATAGGACAACTTCATTATAGCCACTACCTTGTTAGTAAACAAAAAATTTAAGTATAGGTTAATTATTTTGTATTAAAGGGGTTGCCAGTCTATTCAGTTGTGTAATTTGTATTTTTCCACATGACTTCATTCAAAAATGTGCTGAAGATCTCTGATAATATTGGTTTTAATCTGTTTAATTTCCATAATACACACAAATAATGCAATCATTTATAGTATATGAAAATAAGAACTTTCAGAAAACTGAGAATTAAATTAACATATAAAAACAACAAACATAAGACTTATTCTTTACCTATAACATTTGCACCATAAAAATATTTCAAAAATATTTTATATACTATAATATTTTAAAAATTATATTTTTGTAGATAAAATATTAATTGTTTCATTAGTACTACATCTAAATTCTATTTTTCAAGTTTCATAAACGTGTTTTCTAATTTGAAAATATTTTGGAAAGGAATGTTTTGTCAAATGATTTTCTTCAATTGTAGATATATTCTTCTGTTCTCATGCTGCTAATACAGATATGTGAAACTTGATAATTTATAAACAAAAGATGTTTAATAGACTCACAATTTAGCATGACTGGGGAGGCCTCAGGAAACTTACAGTCATGGCAGAATCAAACATGTCTTTCTTCACGTGGCAGTCGTAAGGAAAAGTACTCAGCAAAAAGGGAGAAAAGCCCCTTACAAAGCTATCAGATCTCATGAGAACTCACTATCAGGAGACGAGCAGGAGGTTAACTGCCCTCATGATTCAATTACATCCTAATGGGTCCCTCCCATGACACATAGATATTATGGAAAGTACAATTCAAGATGAGATTTGTGTGGTCACAACCAAACCATATCAGTAGATTTGTTGCCATTTTTTGAGTGAGCAGTATATTCAGAGTGGTCTTACTATTTTATAGAGCAATGCTATTTTGTTCTTTCTAAATTTTACTAATATTACATAAAATCATGACAGTGAATATTAAAATAAACTAATGATTACAAAAGAGCAATAAACTGTAACAAAAGGACATATCATTCAAAGAAAAATGCAGGTTCCTATTAAATTGTGCATGGTGGTAAATTAGGCTTCTCAATATTTCTGTGAGCACGTCTTCTTTCATTAGAATCAGTTTTGTTTATGTTACTGGTGAATGCTCTTCTTACAGCCTCTCTCATGTAAGTGGATTGAAAAAATGGGGGTGAAGATTGATAAAACTTAGTTACCATGGTAAATTACAATCTTATCAAACTAAAAGTGAATAAAAAATATACAACTCAATACACTCCATTATTCTTATTGTTTGTTTCTTCATCACTATAATGAAATGCTGTGTACTAGAATTGTTATAAACAGAAGAAAAAAATTCAATAAACACTCTAAAAAGAAAATTAAATTTTGTAAGATTGACTAAATTACAGACAATGTGAGAACATTATATGAATAGTAAAAATATAGAATTTCTGTTTAATTTGTTATAAGCAATGTATTCTATTTCCTGAGTAAATGTGTTTATAAAATAAATAACGTACTGGTACTTCTTTATGAGATTAAGGAAATACTCTGATAAAAATTTTAGTGATAGAAACCTATAAATAGCAACTGACACTTTTCTTATTAGTATAAATTAACTTACTAAGAAGAAAAGTTAAATTTGTAATAAAATATAGTGATTGAAGAGCTTGAAAAAATAAGAAAATAAAAAATACTTATTTTATAACCTAAAATGACCAATTATTCTTCTAAGTTAATTTAAAATGTATTTTGACTTTGCTCTTCTAGACATAAGTTTATTTTATTATGATAGCACTTGTAAGTGAAAGTACAATAAATAAATAACTGGATTTGTTGATGAGCCCTGACTACTATAGCTCCAAGTGACAATTCCCTAGGCATCTAACAAAGGCTAAGAGCCTATAAGCAATATTTTGGTAGCATTATCAATCTAAAAATTTTAGTAGTAAAAGCAAATTTAGAGCAGTCGTTTTCAAACTGTAGTGCATGGAGCTGTCCATGGTGCAGCAGGGTATGAGAACGCTGGAAATGGAAAGCCAAGCAAACAGGATTTCTTGTCCTATTTTAATTTAATTTTTAATTTAATTTAAAATGTATTTTGACTCTTTGTCCACCCCTTTTTCGACCAAAGATCCACTTCTCTCCTTTTTTATATAACAGTATTTCTCATCAAACTTTGCTTAAAGCAAAAATACACGTAAATGTGTATGTGTTCGTGTGTGTGTATTGCTTTAAAACGCTTCATACAGCCATGATTGATTCAATTTGTGTTTAGTAAGTCGAATTGTTAAATCAGTAAGCTATGAGAAAAATTTACAGACTTACGTATGTGATTACTTTTTAAAACTATTATGATTATATAAAAATGTATCTCTTATGTAAAAAATTAACATTTTTACCTTCTAGATTTGATTGTGACATATGCTGACTATTGAAAATTTTCAGTTTTTTCCCTTAAGTTTTGTCTTCCAACTATGCCAAGAAAATTTCAAATTTTCTATTTTTCATGAAACCAAGTTAAACATATGGCAGTAGAATTATAGGAAATGAGTGGGTAGCTGCTTTTTGTTATTATGTTTATTCTGAAAAGAATTGAATATTCACTTAATTTTGAGTATATATTATTGATGTGCTTATATACTAAGACAATGTAATAGAATAAAAAACAAATTGTTTATTGATATAAATCATTTGCATTAATACATATTCTAAATTTAACATTAGTTTTTCAGTCATATAAATTATATTTCCATGTAATTTGACAAAGTTTCTTAACCTTGCCATAAGCTTGTTTCAATTGAAAAACTAAAGAAATGAGGGTTTTAGCTAAGTATAAAATATGGACAATGTACCGTCAATATAAAATTGTATTTACACAAATATTTATTATGTTTATTATCAACTAGACTTTTGGCACCCTCTAAAGAATTCTAAGTGTAAAATAGAAAATAAAACTAAAATATGCTTCAATAATATTTTAACATTACATAACAGTTGTATGATTTGTAAAATCAATTCTTTGTTAGAACATTGACAACCTAAAGGGTATAAAAAGAGCACATAACAAAATTAAATAATTTCATTGACAATTAATAAATATTAACATCTGTAATTAATGTTTGAACATAGCATTATAAAATGGAGAGTTGGAAATTGTGAAAGTATTATCCAAAATTATTAAAAAATTACACTGCTTCAGATGACTTTGTTATTTGCTTTTTATTACATATTTGTCATTTCTGATTAAGGGACTTTTATATAGAACGAGATTTAAAAGTGTCTTGGAAATAAGAATGCCAAAGAATCAGAAGCCTAAAGTAATAAATTCAGTATTATTTCTTTTCAATAAGAGAAGCAAGATAGTATTTAGTCATGGCATGAAACTGAAGACATAGAACATCACTTACTAAATAGGTTGCTAAAGGTGTTATGCTGTGAACAGACGCACATTACACTCATTTGTTTTGTATAGTATTCTGAATAATAGACTGCTTCATTAAGCAAAACCCTGTGTGAATGCGTGTGTTTTTCTGTGTGGTTATTAAAATAAATGAAATCATATAAACTTGTCACAGAACTTAAAAATACTTTGTACGTGCAAAAATCTTTCATAATTTTCTTTAAGGTGTGGGAAAGAAAAAAAATGTAAAGAAAAGACACAAAAAAGTCATTAAGAAGCTACCTACCAAAGCAGAATATTGTCACAAAAGTAGTTACAGATCTTTGAAATTGCATATGAAGAGTTGGTGGGTGTAGGAGTATGGAGCAGAAAGTGAGTGCTCCAATTTATATCTCTTTCAATACTGTGTTTTAGAGGTGGTTGAATGGTGCTTTGAAGTTTAGCTTCATTCAACCTTATTATTAGTCTCTTAATCTGCAATAAAGGTTAAGGTCCCTTAACTCTTAATTTACAAAGATTAAGATCTCTTAAACCTTAGTCGCCTAATCTACAATAATCTCCTCCCAAATAAACATGCTTTTGTTCTTCTGTTCTTTCCTAATTCCTTCCTTCCCTCTGCCTTCTTTCAATCCTTCTGCTCTCTGTCTCTGTCTCGCTCTCATTCTCTCTCTCTCTCTCTCTCTCTCTCTCTGCACAATATAGTTTGGAATTTAAAAAGCCGTTATCTTTTACGATATCTTTTATTCTGGGAGAAAAAAATCTCTCAACTGATTTCAGTAAGGGTGATCCAGGAAAGACAAAAACATACATATATTTATTGCACGGGATTGAGGAAAAATTTATCACACTAAAAGCTCTCCGACTGGTCGGTCTCTCACTGACATAAATAAACCTTTCATTGACAGAGGAGAGTTGTGCTATAAAGGAGAAATACAGAACCACATCTTTTAAAAATTAATTCACTTATTCATTTAACAGAGGTGACAAAACCCATAGACAGCTGGAGTGGAATTGAGGACAAAATTGGTTTAAAATTGCAAATCTTGTTTTTAGAATAACTTCTTCAGAAATAGAAGAAACACAAAGAAACAAAATTTCCATATGTGGGTTTCCAGATACTGGCTCACCCCAGGTATTATCCACAGATTCTAGGTTCCTCCACCAGAAATGAAAATTTGTTTCAATCCTCTTTTAATATAAAATATGTGAGAAAACTTTTCGGAAAACCAAAACACTTTTTACATAATACAAACATCTTTTATTTTACCTAGTTTAGGACTTGCTTTCCTTGATTATGCTCAACAAAGGGAAAAATTGTGAAGAAAAATCTGAAACTTGGATTAATGTATTGTCAGGAACACACCCAAGTACCTCCCTTTTGTATAAAGATCAATTAATGTATCACACATTACATATGCATGAATAAATCTAAGAAAAAGCATGAAATAATTCCTAAGAAATTAAGCACAAATGTGATCAAATTGATGGCAAATAAGAACAGAGAAAAGAGTAGACAAAAATTTGTGATGGAGAAGTCCAACAAAGATAAGATCAGTTTTCTCTTCCAAAGAATAGGAGGGATACCTTAGTGCAGATAATCAAAATTATTATCAACACAGGGAGAAACAAAGCATTTTCACTCTGAAAACTATGCAGATTGTATTGTACACTGCAATTGGTATTTATGTTAACTACGCCATGTATGCTTTTATTTTTTTCATTAATATTGACTATGGTATTATTTGAAATCAGGATATGACCTCACAAATTATAAAAATTTTGTCATAAATTACCTATATTTACAAGGTTAATTAAGAATAAAGCAAATGTAAAAATTCAGAGATTGAAATATCATGTAAATATGTGTGTTCTAATAATTTTGAAACAGTACAACTTACAAAGAATTGACAGGAGAAAAGGTGGCATATGAGGGCTGAAATTAATTAGCCAATTTTCTGATCTGTAATAGCTTGGATTTCTTAAAAGTGTATTGCAAAATGCATAACCTAAACTTCTATGACAATTTTAAGATGGTAGTAGATTGATTTGAAAATAGCTCCAATACTTAACGTCTCTTTGCATCTATGTCCTTTGCAATCTCTCTTTGTGTATGTGCCCTTAGTAATGTGACATTACAGATCTGACCATCTAAGCAGGGTTAGCGATGATTTCTGCTTCCTCTTGATTATTGATAATTCTTGCAATTTAATGTGATCAACAGAATTAGGTGAAAACACAGTTGCAAGAAATGTGGGCTTGAGACTCAGGAGGGCTTCCCCTGGGAATCCTGCTACCACATTGTGAAAAAGTCAAGGCTACCATGGTAGATTATGACAGAAGATGTAGACCAATGAAGAGAAATCTGGCCCATGATTATGTAAACCAACAGAATCAAGATTAGCAGACCTATCTGGTTTACTGTTGAATGCAGAGGGATGAGAAAACACATCCTACGGGAGAACTAATGCCCAACTGATACAAACATTGATGAATCACTTTTGAGTCACTTTGTGTTAGTGTCATGTACTAAGCAGTAGTATTGACCTTAAATAAAGAAAGGGTAAAACTAAGCATAACTCTTCTATTTGATGACTTAATTTTATTTATTAAAAAATATTTTTATCATATATCTCACAAACAATACCTGACTCTATGGTACATAACAAAGACACACCTAAAAAAAATACGAATTTTTAAAAGTTGAGAAATATAGGTGAGCCTGACTAGTAAGTGTAAATAAAGGTTAAAATAAAAATAATAATCTTGTTTTGATGAAATATATATACAAAATAATGTAATATTGAATAAAATATGTCAAAAAGTTGAAAAATAGAGAAAAATACAAAGATCCCCTCACCTAAATCCAAAAATTAGTCACATTCTAGAATATTATTTAGACATCTCTTTAAATGAATTTGTAGATATCCTGATATTCATCCAAGACTAAACTAGAATGTTTTAAATAATAGTATACTTGCTTATATTGCAATAATATTACTCATAACAAAATTAGCATAAATTATCAACTATTGCCTTATATCTAATTAATATTCAACATTCTCCAAAACATCTTACATAGGCGTTTTTAATTTTATTTTATTTTATGTTTTGTTCAAGGATATTGTCAAGCAACAATGATTTGTCCAACTTTTGTACCTCTTTAGTCTCTGAACCTACAATCATTCCCTCCCAAACAAACACACTTTTCTCCTTTCATTCTTTCCTACTTCCTCCCTTCTCTCTGCATTTCTAACCTACTGTCTCTGTGTCTTTCTCTTTCTCTCTCGCTCTCTGCATAATGTAGTTTGCAATTTAAGAAGCCATTGTCTTCTACAGTATCTTTTGTTCTGGAAGAAAAATCTCTCAACTGTTTTCAAAAAGGGTGATCCAAAAAAACAGAAATGTATCCTGCTTTACACTGAAATGTTCAAGGTAAATTAACTATAAATACAGATACTTAGACTAATTGATGCCTGGTAGATGTAAGTGCTGCCCTTTCTATATTAAACTCCACCATCTTTGCTCAAAATTTTCCCCAGAATAAATATATCACACATTTGGTACACATTTTGAGTAACCCACAGATATTTGTTTTCTCCTAGGCCTTAATTCTTAACCTTAGACTCCGGAAAAAAAGAAAAAAAAAAAAAGCATTCAGTCCTCCTCTGAAAATTGATACCACCTGTACCAATTTAATGGAGAAAGATTTACTTTCCAAACAGAATTGTAAGATTATATTCACACAAGGGTGAACAATTCTTGAAATTCAGGAGATTTATCTGGTCATATTCAAGTTGTGTCTACTCCTTTATCTTTGAATCAGATCCCAGATAAACACCTTCTGAGATATGATTCAAAACATCTTAAAATGCTAGTATTGTGTCTAGCACGCTATGGGCTAAAAATTCCATAGACTTAGGAAAAATTAGAGAAGAACTCATTAATGGATAGATCCTACCACATGATTTCCCAAACATCCCTAGTATCACCTGAACCTCAAAGCAGAAGGACACACATCTATATCTGAAGACTTTATATTCAGAAGTGTTCTGGTACACTATGTTAGTCTTTTAACCACTCCTGTCCTCCCAGTGAGGAAACCACATGAACAGTGATATTGATTCATTTCAGAACTCAGGGCCATCAACAAAACTGTTATTCTTTACTTCTTGGAAAAAATAAACTAAAATACAATTCTCTCATGAATTCCACCTGAAGCCACCTGCTTCACTGTAGTGTATTCTTGTACAGCATTTTTCAGTGTGCTTCCAAGCTAGAATAGTCAACAGCTCTTTCCATTCGCTTGGTGAGGACAACGACATGTGGGCATTCATATTCCTAGAATTTACCAACCCCTGACCCATCAATATTTTCTCCATGTCATCAGTCAAGACAAAAGATCTACATTTCATTTCTGATTCAGTTCTGATGTAATACATAGATGACTACCTACATTGTACAGAGAATAAAGAAAACTATATAAAGAACTTTACTTACTTATTCTCTTAGTATATAGGGGACATAAAATTTCAAAAGGTAAATTACAATTTTGCCAAAATGCAGTCACTTTTTTAGGGCATGACAATCTGAGGAAAGAAAAAGCCCTCTTTTATAACTGATTAAAGACTACCCACACTTATCCTAGAAGTCTTACAAAACAAAAACAAAATAGATTTCTAGACTTAAATGGATATTGCAGATAATGATTGTCAAATTTTTCTGAGGTTAAAATGCTACTTTATACGTTGACTAATGGTTTAAACATAGTTTTAATGGCACAGAACTCCTCACCATAAGGTCAAGTCTTTCAGAGCCCAGATAGTGCCTCACCCAAGAAGGAGAGGTTCTCACATTTACATGAACTTTGCTCCCTCTGCTTCCTCCTCCTCCTGTGGCAAAATGGGACTTGTGAAAACACTGTAATAAGGATGTTCTGTAGTGATGTGCTCCATAGGGTGCTATTCTCTCTCATGCTAGGTTTAACACGATTATCACTGTCTCATTGAGTCAAACAAGTAAAGAGTCTGTGAAGTCTCTTCAGTCCTCTCTACCTAAACAAGTAAAAATGAGGTTCAGTACTGAAGGGGCTGTTCCTGGCACTCTCATCTATCTCCCAGTGCAGGAACATTGATGGCCACAATCTGCAGTATTACCAGAAAGCCTTTACATTTGAGCAGGGTTCCAACAAACCACCCAGGTTCTCTTTCCTTCAGGGTCTCACTGGTCTACATTTGCCATTTGAGTTATAGGTTCCAGCAAACTCTCAGTTTTCTAATTGGAGCCTATGACAGAGGGACACTGGCGTGGGTCAGCAGAGCCCATCAGGTTTCTGAAATCCCATGGACCTGTAAGCTCCCAGAGTCAGATGAAAGATAAATGCCTTTTGATAATCAAGTGTTTGGCTATTATCGGGCCTGGGTGGAAGCTGAACACACTAGCCTACTGAAATCTATTTTACTGAATTGACTACAAGAAGATGGCATCTTTAGTTGTAGTTAAAATATAAAGAGTGGTTATATGTCGAGTCTCAGAGCATGTTATCTGGAAATTCAAATAAACTCAAGAAGCAAGACTATGATCACATAACAAAACTGCTTTGTCTTCTGTAGTCAAAAGTGTTCTAAGGAAACTTACATTGACAATACATTTTCATTTCATTTGTGGAGCCCCTGGGAGATGGACAATTCCCAATTAGATCTTACAAACCACTTATTTCTTCATAACCTCATCTGTCATGACCCTTCTTCACTCTGCTTGATACAAACTAGCAACCTTTCTCTTCCTCAAAATAAATGGTTGTGCTCAGGCCTCAGAGCTATTGCAATGGTAATACCCTTGCCTGGAACAGTGTTCCCTACATACGGACATGGCACCTCCTGAACTTCCTACAGATGTTTTCTCAAATGTCACCATATCAGGGCTCTATTCTGTCTCTTTTCTCTATCATTTGCACTTGTAACCTTCTAAGATACTTATAATTTACTTTTTTATTATAGATTACAGTGAGTTTATAAAATATTTGTTCTTTAATTCTAGGAGTTTTTAAACATTTGTTTTTTTCTTGTTAATAACTGGAGCATGCAAAGTACATGAAATGATATCTGGCAGCTTAACAGTCATTCAATATATAAGTGGAATGAGTGTGACATGGAGCATCTCGCTTTCAAATTCTACTCTCATATAAAGTATTAAATAATTTTTTCACAAATGTTTTTGGCTATGTTATTAAAAGAAATAGCAATCTAGTCATATGTTTTCTTTGGACTGTTCAATCTATAAGCCACAATCAATTTTTGAAATTTTAAAATGTTCAGGTTGGATATTAAAATACAGCAGGGGGATGACTTGTCCATGGTGAATTCAATATAGCTCACATATGGTTCACAATAAAGGAAAATATAAAATATGTTATTCAGCATAATGAGCATAGGGTATTTTGAAGATAGTGAAATGAAAGCAAGTGTTATAAAAGTAGTTTAAGATAAATTTAGAAATTCAGAATTGAGGGAAAACTATTTAAAGATGTGAGAGACTATCATTTTAAACCTAAGGAGAAAGAGTCATTAAAGAAATTGAATGTAGAGATTCAAGAAGGAGAAGAAATTCATGATACAGAAGATTCCTTAAAAATGTGTGGGAAAATGAGCTATGAAATACAAATGCAAGCATTAACTCCCATCACATATTCCTCTGGGGAGAAATTAAAGAAAAAAAAAGTTAGTGTGTGTGAATATGTCTCTCTGTACACCAGCATGCAGAAAGTGAGACTGTGGCCACCTGGATTGCTCACATGAAAAATTCCCTCAGAGTGTGGTGGTGGTGGTGGTGGTATAGTTGGGGGCGGGGGGGGGGTGTGTGTGTGTAAGAGAGAGAGAGACAGAGTGTTTGTGGTAGTTCTATGGGGTTGGAGAGGATTGTAAGTGCATTGATAGGCTTGCCATAATAAAGAAGAAGAGTGTAACAGCTTTAAAATAATTCCCTGGTGTAGAGATAATGTGATTTACTAAGATAATCAAAATCTTAGTAATGAATTAATAATATTGCTTTGTTTTTCTTAAAATATGATTGTAGCAATATTCTCTATGCTTTTGAATAAAATCTAACTTTACTGAACAACATATTGTAATCAAAATATTGATAGATTATTATTAAAAATGTCATCTCAATGATATAAAGGAAATTTCAATGACTGGTTCAATAAAAAATCAATAAAATATGTTATTGGGGGGAACCTGCCCCCAATATTTCAATGTAGGTTCTTTCTATTTTCTATAAGTGTCAGCCAGCTGAGAAATAAAGAGAGACAGTATAAAGAGAGGAATTTTACAATGAGGCTGTCAAGGGCAACATCACATATCAGTAGGACCGTGATGCCTGCCTGAGCCTCAGAACAGAAAGTTTTTATTAAGGGTTTCAAAAGGGGAGGGAGTGTAAGAACAGGGAGTAGGTACAAATATCACATGCTTCAAAGGGCAAAAAGTAGAACTACTAATAAGGGTCTAACAAAGATCACATGCTTCTGAGGGAAGAGGACAAAGGGCAAAAGCAGAACTACTGATATGGGTTTATGTTCAGCGGTGCACGTATTGTCTTGATAAACATCTTAAACAACAGACAACAGGGTTCAAGAGCAGAGAACCAGTCTGACCACAGATTTACCAGGGTGGAATTTTTCCCCACACTAGCAAGCCTTAGGGTTCTGCAGGAGACCAGGGTGTATCTCAGTCCTTATCTCAACTGCATAAGACAGACATTCTCAGAGTGACCACTTATAGACCTCCCCCCAGGAACACAATCCTTTCCCAGGGTATTAATATTAATATTCCTTGCTAGGAAAATAATTTAGCAATATGTTTCCTACTTGCACATCCATTTATAGGCTCTCTGTAAGAAGAAAAATATGGCTGTTTTTGCCCAACCCTACAGGCAGTCAGACCTTATGTTTGTCTTCCTTTGTTCCCTAAAAATTGCTGTTATTATGCTCTTTTTCAAGGTGCACTGATTTCATATTGTTCAAACACACATTTTGCAATCAATTTGTACAGTTAGCACAATTATCACAGTGGTCCTGAGGTGATGTACATCCTCAGCTTACTAAAATAGCAGCATTAAGAGATGAAAGACAGGCATAATAAATTATAAAAGTATTATTTGGGAACTGATAAATGTCCATGAAATCTTCACAATTTATGTTCCTCTGCCATGGCTCCAGCCAGTCCCTCCATTCAGGGTCCCTGATTTCCCACAACAATATGCAATTTTTTAAAAAAATTTTCTCTACATCAGACCAATTCGTAAGATATTCTTGCTTTGAAATTCAGAGTCACTCAAAGTAGCTCAAAAATCCATGTTTCTATGCTACAAATGGGTTTTCCTAGTCTCAAAGAAGAAGCATTTGGCAATGAAAACAAAAATATGATACCATGTCATTTGTTTGTCATCATTGGAAACTGAATTTACCAGGAAATGAAAACGTATGCTCTAAAGAGCCAGTCAATGCATTTTCATATGCAGAATTCAAATGAAAATCACCTTTGTTGGCCAGATGTGGTGGCTCACGCCTGTAATCCCAGAACTTTGGGAGGCTGAGGCTGGCGGATCACCTTAGGTCAGGAGTTTGAGACCAGACTGACTAACATGGTGAAACCCCGTCTCTACTAAAAAATACAAAATTAGCCAGGTGTGGTGGCAGGAACCTGCAATACCAGCTATCTTGTCAGGCTGAGGCACGGAAATCACTTGAACCTGGGAGGTGGAGATTGCGGTGAGCCAAGATCGCACCATTGCACTCAAGCCTGGGCAACAAGAGTGAAACTGTCTCAAAACAAAACAAAACAAAACAAAACAAATAAACAGAAAACAGAAAATCACCTTTGTTATTATAAATTCCTGAAGATGGTATATTGCATTATTAATATTTTTATTTCAAAGTCCTTGCTAACCTGAACTATAGTATAAAATAGTATGAGATATAAATTTACACATTATGCTTTTTTACACCTAACAGAGAGTATAATATACTAACCAGGAAAAGGAGAAATAAAAATAAATGGTTTGCAAGGAAGGTAAAGAATATTCTCAAACTTTATAAGAACCAATTTCTATCAGTACCAGATTGCATACTTTCACAATTTTTCATGGGATGCAATATTTTAGTATTTTTTAAACCATTGAATGTAATCTTAAATGATACAAAATATGGTAACTGCAATAAGTATGCTGAAAGTAAGATTATCCAAATATATAGCATTGAGTTGAATCAGAGAAGAGGTAAACAGTGAGATTTCAGATACCAAAGGTTAGGGAATTGATGATTAACTTATATCTGCCCAATGTAACATAAGGAGAAATAGGAAAGGGTGTGTCTGTAGTTGTGGCATATTTTTTTTTTCTTGATGCTTAGAGATAAACTCAGGTTAATGACTGTAGTTTTTAAGCAGTGATAACAAGGGAGCATAAATTTACTAAGGGAAGCACTTTCCCCCCATAACACGCTTGACTAAGATTCTACAATGTAGAGAGGGAAGGGACACTTATAAGCTGCTGGTGGGAGTGTAAGTTCAACCATTGTGGAAGACAATGTGGTTATTCCTCATAGACCTAAAGACAGAAATACCATTTGACCCAGCAATCCCATTACTGGGTATATACCCAAAGGAAGATATATCATTCTGTTATAAAAACACATCCACACATATGTTCACTGCAGCACTACTCACAATAGCAAAGACATGAATAGCAGTCTTAACACTGAGGCTCTAACTTATATTACCAGTAGCCTGATAGTAGAAACTGGATCAAGACTGTCACCTTCACATCCAATTCATCTTTTTTTCAAATGATCTCAAGCTATACAACATTATTTTAAGATAGAGGAATAAGGAGAATATCTATATTATGAAGGGAAAAACCAGTCTTTTGAGTTTTAAATTTAAAAAGACCAAAGTATTTGACTGTGGTTTTCTGCATATGGAACTGACCAGAAATAATAAATCAGAAGATTACCGTTTCAAAAAAAATTGTATTGCCAAAGATATCAAAATCTGATATTTCAACTTCTAGAAATCACCCTCCAGCCTGGCCAACATGATGAAACCACATCTCTCCTAAAAAATACAAACAGTAGCCAGGCCTGATCACGCGCCTGTAATCTCACCTACTCCGGAGGCTGAGGCAGAAGAATCGTTTGAACCTGGGAGGCAGAGGTTGCAGTGAGCCGAGATTGTGCCACCTACACTCCAGCTTGGGCAACAGAGTGAGATTCCATCTAAAAAGAAAAAAAAGAAAAGAAATTACCATATTACCAGGCTGACAAATGTATACCATATGAAGTGGAAGTGGAAGGCATAATTTCATAATGTCCAGTTCAGAAGAGGCAATGGAAGATAAAACGGAAGAATTTTCAAGCAACAAAGTCAATGACCATGAGGATTAATGGACAAGATAATTCGTCTTAATGAACAGTACATTGAGCTGTAAGATGACCTGATATTCTACTTCCAGTGAAGCAAATTTTTGCATTCTTTCTAAGCATGAATTAATAACTACTAGGGACATGCAACTTCTGAGTGATTTCAGCAGTATCCCTTTGCTGTAATGTGAAGTTTTTTGTGTGCTTGCTTTTTTCTTAATTTGTTTTATCTTGTTCCTACTTTCTTTTTTATTTTAAAAGGTCTGGGGGTATAGGTAATAAATATTTTTATTTGTAAGTCACCTGACCACAATAATCGAAAACTGAATGTGCTGGAGGGCATTGCACATTGCAGAGAGGAGCTAAGCAAAGTTATTCTTTTTCTTACTTAGGTAAAAAGTACCTGTATTTATATGTAGAAAGAGGAGGAAATGAGCATATTTGAGAGGTGAAATGAGGACACAAATTATCCTTTAATAAAAGCTACATATACCACCCATCCTCTGTTGCTTTTAGGGATGGCCATGCAATTAAGCGCTGATCAAAGGCAGAAAGACTGCTTCTCTGGAGTTTGAATAGAAGAGGCATGTAGCATTTTCTGATTTTCTGGGAACCTTAAGACACCTTGTCCCTTCTTTGTTCCTTCCTGTTTCTACTACTTCCTGCCAGGTGGAACTCTCACGCAGACCTGCAGACCAATCACATACACTTAGAATGACAAAACAAAGAGCTGGAAAGTATGAAGTCTTCTGTAGACTTACTAGATTAGAACCACCATCCCATTTCTGGATTGCATCTATCAGGATCTTTGAGGGAGATTTTAAAAAATTGTTTCAATTGTTATTGTTTTTATTTTTATTTCCTGTTAACAGAGATGTCATAGAATCCATGAGACTGCTGAAAAACCAAGATCAGAAAATTTCAGGAGCTAGTGGAGACTGATCAGTGAAGGTTAGAGCCCAGCACATAGAGCGGCGGTCCCTTAGGATGCAGCTGCTGGCTCTACTGGAAATAGACTCTCAGTGCCACTGACGTAATGAATACTTTCATTGCTGTTCTTAAGTGAATAACTCAAGGTCCAGAAAAGTAGGTTAATGCATTCAATTGAAGAAAGGGACTTTATTCAATCTAATATATTAAAATATTCCCAATAAATGGAATGGTTACTGAAAGCTCAGAAGCAAAACAACAAGCAAATAAACAAACCAGTTGCCTATTGTATTAGTATGTACCTTCTAACATTAACTGTATACCAATATTATTTCCTCGGATTCACCAGAGGCACTTCAAAACTTTACTTATTGGTTTAACAAATAATTGAACAAATTATTCAAATAGTTCCAAAATATGTGCAAATTCTCAAATTTAAATGCAAATACTTAGATTGAAACTTAATTCAATATAACATTCATGTTCTTTGTGTTAAGAAGTAGCTAACATCCCATATTAGTTGAGTGGCAGAGATATTGTTAGAATGACTGAACTGCATAATTTTAAGGAATGCTATTTGGAAATGATATAAAAACATGAATTTTAAAAACACACACTTAATCATTTAAGAGAACTCATATTTTAGACTATATCCTTTCTAGTAGCAGAAACAATAATTATGATTATTTGTTATTACCTAAATCATATGCCACATGGACTACAAAGAGATCATCATTTGTGCATATTGTTTTTTTTTGTTTTGTTTTGTTTTTTTTCTTTTGAAGTGATAAATATGTTAATAAACTTGGTTTAATTTTTCCACATCATATTTATAAATTGTAACATCATTTTGTACCCCACAAATATATACAATTATCAATTTATACTGAAATTTTAAAAATAAATTTCAATTACACATATATACTATTACTTCTTCATGTGCCATATGGTTTTTTTTTTTTTTTTTTTTTTTTTATACTTTAAGTTCTAGGGTACATGTGCATAATGTGCAGGTTTGTTACATATGTATACTTATGCCATGTTGGTGTGCTGCACCCATCAACTCGTCAGCACCCATCAATTCATCATTTATATCATGTATAACTCCCCAATGCAATCCCTCCCTCCTCCCACCCCCCCCATGATAGGCCCCAGTGCGTGATGTTCCCCTTCCCGAGTCCAAGTGATCTCATTGTTCAGTTCCCACCTATGAGTGAGAACATGCGGTGTTTGGTTTTCTCTTCTTCTGATAGTTTGCTAAGAATGATGGTTTCCAGCTGCATCCATGTCCCTACAAAGGATGCAAACTCATCCTTTTTTATGGCTGCATAGTATGCCATGGTGTATATGTGCCACATTTTCTTAATCCAGTCTGTCACAGATGGACATTTGGGTTGATTCCAAGTCTTTGCTATTGTGAATAGTGCCGCAATAAACATACGAGGATATGTGTCTTTGTAGTAGAATAATTTATAATTCTTTGGGTATATACCCAGTAGTGGGATGGCTGGGTCATATGGTACATCTAGTTCTAGATCCTTGAGGAATTGCCATACTGTTTTCCATAATGGTTGAACTAGTTTACAATCCCACCAACAGTGTAAAAGTGTTCCTATTTCTCCACATCCTTTCCAACACCTGTTGTTTCCTGACTTCTTAATGATTGCCATTCTAACTGGTGTGAGATGGTATCTCATTGTGGTTTTGATTTGCATTTCTCTGATGGCGAGTGATGATGAGCATTTTTTCATGTGTCTGTTGGCTGTATGAATATCTTCTTTTGAGAAATGTCTGTTCATATCTTTCCCCACTTTTTGATGGGGTTGTTTGTTTTTTTCTCGTATATTTGTTTGAGTTCTTTGTAGATTCTGGATATTAGCCCTTTGTCAAATGAGTAGGTTGCAAAAATTTTCGCCCATTCTGTAGGTTGCCTGTTCACTCTGATGGCAGTTTCTTTTGCTGTGCAAAAGCTCTTTAGTTTAATTAGATCCCATTTGTCAATTTTGGCTTTTGCTGCCGTTGCTTTTGGTGTTTTAGACATGAAGTCCTTGCCCATGCCTATGTCCTGAATGGTACTACCTAGATTTTCTTCTAGGGTTTTTATGGTATTAGGTCTAACATTTAAGTCTCTAATCCATCTTGAATTAATCTTCGTATAAGGGGTAAGGAAAGGATCCAGTTTCAGCTTTCTACTTATGGCTAGCCAATTTTCCCAGCACCATTTATTAAATAGGGAATCCTTTCCCCATTTCTTGTTTCTCTCAGGTTTGTCAAAGATCAGATGGCTGTAGATGTGCGGTATTATTTCTGAGGACTCTGTTCTGTTCCATTGGTCTATAGCTCTGTTTTGGTACCAGTACCATGCTGTTTTGGTTACTGTAGCCTTGTAGTATAGTTTGAAGTCAGGTAGCGTGACGCCTCCAGCTTTGTCCTTTTGACTTAGGATTGTCTTGGCAATGCAGGCTCTTTTTTGGTTCCATATGAACTTTAAAGCAGTTTTTTCCAATTCTGTGAAGAAAGTCATTGGTAGCTTGATGGGGATGGCATTGAATCTATAAATAACCTTGGGGAGTATGGCCATTTTCACGATATTGATTCTTCCTATCCATGAGCATGGTATGTTCTTCCATTTGTTTGTGTCCTCTTTGATTTCACTGAGCAGTGGTTTGTAGTTCTCCTTGAAGAGGTCCTTTACATCCCTTGTAAGCTGGATTCCTAGGTATTTTATTCTCTTTGAAGCAATTGTGAATGGAAGTTCATTCCTGATTTGGCTCTCTGCTTGTCTGTTGCTGGTGTATAAGAATGCTTGTGATTTTTGCACATTAATTTTGTATCCTGAGACTTTGCTGAAGTTGCTTATCAGCTTAAGGAGATTTTGGGCTGAGACGATGGGGTTTTCTAAATATACAAACATGTCATCTGCAAACAGGGACAATTTGACTTCTTCTTTTCCTAACTGGATACCCTTGATTTCTTTCTCTTGCCTGCTTGCCCTAGCCAGAACTTCCAACACTATGTTGAATAGGAGTGGTGAGAGAGGGCATCCCTGTCTTGTGCCAGTTTTCAAAGGGAATTTTTCCAGTTTTTGCCCATTCAGTATGATATTAGCTGTGGGTTTGTCATAAATAGCTCTTATTATTTTGAGGTACGTTCCATCAATACCGAATTTATTGAGCGTTTTTAGCATGAAGGGCTGTTGAATTTTGTCAAAAGCCTTTTCTGCATCTATTGAGACAATCATGTGGTTCTTGTCTTTGGTTCTGTTTATATGCTGGATTACGTTTATTGATTTGTGAATGTTGAACCAGCCTTGCATCCCAGGGATGAAGCCCACTTGATCGTGGTGGATAAGCTTTTTGATGTGCTGCTGAATCCGGTTTGCCAGTATTTTATTGAGAATTTTTGCATCAATGTTCATCAGGGATATTGGTCTAAAATTCTCTTTTTTTGTTGTGTCTCTGCCAGGCTTTGGTATCAGGATGATGTTGGCCTCATAAAATGAGTTAGGGAGGATTCCCTCTTTTTCTATTGATTGGAATAGTATCAGAAGGAATGGTACCAGCTCCTCCTTGTACCTCTGGTAGAATTCAGCTGTGAATCCATCTGGTCCTGGACTTTTTTTGGTGGGTAGGCTATTAATTGTTGCCTCAAATTCAGAGCCTGCTATTGGTCTATTCAGGGATTCAACTTCTTCCTGGTTTAGCCTTGGGAGAGTGTAAGTGTCCAGGAAATTATCCATTTCTTCTAGATTTTCTAGTTGATTTGCGTAGAGGCGTTTATAGTATTCTCTGATGGTAGTTTGTATTTCTGTGGGGTCAGTGGTGATATCCCCTTTATCATTTTTTATTGCATCTATTTGATTCCTCTCTCTTTTCTTCTTTATTAGCCTTGCTAGCGATCTGTCAATTTTGTTGATCTTTTCAAAAAACCAACTCCTGGATTCATTGATTTTTTGGAGGGTTTTTTGTGTCTCTATCTCCTTCAGTTCGGCTCTGATCTTAGTTATTTCTTGCCTTCTGCTAGCTTTTGAATGTGATTACTCTTGCCTCTCTAGTTCTTTTAATTGTGATGTTAGAGTGTCCATTTTAGATCTTTCCTGCTTTCTCTTGTGGGCATTTAGTGCTATAAATTTCCCTCTACACACTGCTTTCAATGTGTCCCAGAGATTCTGGTATGTTGTATCTTTGTTCTCATTGGTTTCAAAGAACATCTTTATTTCCGCTTTCATTTCGTTATGTACCCAGTAGTCATTCAGGAGCAGGTTGTTCAGTTTCCATGTAGTTGAGCGGTTTTGATTGAGTTTCTTAGTCCTGAGTTCTAGTTTGATTGCACTGTGGTCTGAGAGACAGTTTGTTATAATTTCTGTTCTTTTACATTTGCTGAGGAGTGCTTTACTTCCAATTATGTGGTCAATTTTGGAATAAGTGCGATGTGGTGCTAAGAAGAATGTGTATTCTGTTGATTTGGGGTGGAGAGTTCTATAGATGTCTATTAGGTCCGCTTGGTGCAGAGATGAGTTTAATTCCTGGATATCCTTGTTAACTTTCTGTCTCGTTGATCTGTCTAATGTTGACAGCGGAGTGTTGAAGTCTCCCATTATTATTGTGTGGGAGTCTAAGTCTCTTTGTAAGTCTCTAAGGACTTGCTTTATGAATCTGGGTGCTCCTGTATTGGGTGCATATATATTTAGGAGAGTTAGCTCTTCCTGTTGAATTGATCCCTTTAGCATTATGTAATGGCCTTCTTTGTCTCTTTTGATCTTTGATGGTTTAAAGTCTGTTTTATCAGAGACTAGGATTGCAACCCCTGCTTTTTTTTGTTCTCCATTTGCTTGGTAGATCTTCCTCCATCCCTTTATTTTGAGCCTATGTATGTCTCTGCATGTGAGATGGGTCTCCTGAATACAGCAGACTGATGGGTCTTGACTCTTTATCCAGTTTGCCAGTCTGTGTCTTTTAATTGGAGCATTTAGTCCAATTACATTTAAGGTTAATATTGTTATGTGTGAACTTGATCCTGCCATTAGGATATTAACTGGTTATTTTGCTCGTTAGTTGATGCAGTTTCTTCCTAGCCTTGATGGTCTTTACATTTTGGCATGTTTTTGCAATGGCTGGTACCGGTTGTTCCTTTCCATGTTTAGGGCTTCCTTCAGGGTCTCTTGTAAGGCAGGCCTGGTGGTGACAAAATCTCTAAGCATTTGCTTATCTGTAAAGGATTTTATTTCTCCTTCACTTATGAAACTTAGTTTGGCTGGATATGACATTCTGGGTTTAAAATTCTTTTCTTTAAGAACGTTGAATATTGGCCCCCACTCTCTTCTGGCTTGTAGAGTTTCTGCTGAGAGATCTGCTGTTAGTCTGATGGGCTTCCCTTTGTGGGTAACCCGACCTTTCTCTCTGGCTGCCCTTAAGATTTTTTCCTTCATTTCAACTTTGGTGAATCTGGCAATTATGTGTCTTGGAGTTGCTCTTCTGGAGGAGTATCTTTGTGGCGTTCTCTGTATTTCCTGAATTTGAATGTTGGCCTGCCCTACTAGGTTGGGGAAGTTCTCCTGGATGATTTCCTGAAGAGTGTTTTCCAACTTGGTTCCATTTTCCCCCTCACTTTCAGGCACCCCAATCAGACGTAGATTTGGTCTTTTTACGTAATCCCATACTTCTTGCAGGCTTTGCTCATTTCTTTTTCTTCTTTTCTCTTTTGGTTTCTCTTCTCGCTTCATTTCATTCATTTGATCTTCAATCGCTGATACTCTTTCTTCCAGTTGATCGAGTCGGTTACTGAAGCTTGTGCATTTGTCTCGTATTTCTCGTGTCATGGTTTTCATCTCTGTCATTTCGTTTATGATCTTCTCTGCATTAATTAGTCTAGCTGTCAATTCTTCCACTCTTTTTTCAAGATTTTTAGTTTCTTTGCGCTGGGTACGTAATTCCTCCTTTAGCTCTGAAAAGTTTGATGGACTGAAGCCTTCTTCTCTCCTCTCGTCCAAGTCATTCTCTGACCAGCTTTGATCCGTTGCTGGCGATGGGCTGCGCTCCTTTGCAGGGGGAGATGCGCTCTTATTTTTTGAATTTCCAGCTTTTCTGCCCTGCTTCTTCCCCATCTTTGTGGTTTTATCTGTCTCTGGTCTTTGATGGTGGTGACGTACTGATGGGGTTTTGGTATAGGTGTCCTTCCTGTTTGATAGTTTTCCTTCTGACAGTCAGAAGGACTGTCTGTTGGTCTGTTGGAGATTGCTTGAGGTCCACTCCAGACCCTGTTTGCCTGGGTATCAGCAGCAGAGGTTGCAGAAGGTAGAATATTGCTGAAGAGCGAGTGTACCTGTCTGATTCTTCCTTTGGAAGTTTCCTCTCAGGGGTGTACTCCACCCTGTGAGGTGTGGGGTGTCAGACTGCCCCTAGTGGGGGATTTCTCACAGCTAGGCTACTCAGGGGTCAGGGACACACGTGAGCAGGCAGTCTGTCCGTTCTCAGATCTCAACCTCCGCATTGGGAGATCCGCAGCTCTCCCCAAAGCTGTCAGACAGAGTCGTTCGCGTCTGCACCGGCTCCCGCTACTTCCCCTGTTGGTCTTCAGCTGTGCGCTGTCCCCAGAGGTGGAGACTACAGAGACAGGCAGGCTTCCTTGAGCTGCTGTGAGCTCCACCCAGTTTGAGCTTCCTAGCAGCTTTGTTTACCTACTTAAGCCTCAGCAATGGCGGGCGCCCCTCCCCCAGCCTTGCAGCTGCCTTGCGGATAGATCGCGGCAGACTGCTGTGTTAGCAGTGAGGGAGGCTTCGTGGGCGTGGGACCCTCCCGGCCGGTGTGGGATATATTCTCCTGGTGTGCCTGTATGCTTACAGCGCAGTATTGGGGTGGGAGCTACCCGATTTTCCAGGTGTTGTGTGTCTCAGTTCCCCTGGCTAGGAAAACGGATCCCCTTCCCCCTTGCGCTTCCAGGTGAGGCGATGCCTCGCCCTGCTTCAGCTCTCGCTGGTCAGGCTGCAGCAGCTGACCAGCACCGATTGTCCGGCACTCCCTAGTGAGATGACCCCAGTACCTCAGTTGAAAATGCAGAAATCACCGTTCTTCTGTGTTGCTCGCGCTGGGAGTTGGAGACTGGAGCTGTTCCTATTTGGCCATCTTGCTCCGCCGCATATTGGTTTTTTGATGGAAAAACTGATGCTCCATTAGGAATGATATATAAAAGGGATCTCCAAATGACAATCACATTTTGAAATTAGATGGCATAGGAGGATTAAGTGGACAGAGATAGTAGCTACAAATATAAAAGGAAGCTGGCTGCGCTCTGCAAGGATTTAATCAAATCTGGAATAGTTTCCTTAGTGCTACTGATATAGCCTCATTATTTCAAATGCGACAAAGAAATGAAATGTAATGCTCCTTAGCTGCAGAACTAGAGGGTAAAGCAAAAAATAATAACCATAAAATCCTTGATGGTAGTGAGAAAGAATAGTAGAAAAGAGCAACATGATTTTAAATGCTCATTAATGTTATTAAAGATGAATTACATTTTAAATATTCTGATAGTACTGTGCTTAAATGTAAGTTCTTCAGCATAGAATCAAATGACTAACAATCATTAGTGCCAACCAGTTATGTTAACACTGAAGATCATGTAAATTCCCAAAAGATTTTGACTACTGGGAAAGAAAACTTTATTACAGAATACTAAGAGCAGCCACAAATCTCTACTTTTTAAACTGCAGTGCATGTTGGTAAATTAACATTTAAAAACAGATGGGCAGCTGGACTCAGTGACTCATGCCTGTAATCCCAGCACTTTGGGAGGCCGAGGAAGGTGGATCATGAGGTCAGGAGATCGATACCATCCTGGCCAACATGGTGAAACCCGGTCTGTACTAAAAATACGAAAATTAGCTGGGCGTGGTGCCGCACGCTTGTAGTCCCAGCTGCTTGGGAGCCTGGGGCAGAAGTGTTGCTTGAACCTGGGATAAAGAGGCTGCAGTGAGCCAAGATCACGCCACTGTACTCCAGCCTGGCAACAGAGTGAGACTCTGTCTCAACAACAACAACAACAACAACAACAACAACAACCAACCAGATGTGCTCTTGAATCTAGAAATATAACGTTGTATATACAGATGAACAGAATTTTTAAAGAGAGTTATTTTTCTGCAAATAATTAGTATAGGCATTTGAAATGATACCACAAAATAGCAAGTTAGCAACAATAGATACAGAAATTAAACTACAGTGTACATATAAGTGAATTAATACCCTTTTATTAGTGAACTATATGAGGTAATAGCAACATACCAATAATTATTAAAATAACAAATATCACTGTTATTGGAAGGATAAAGCATTAAGGGTGGTCCAAATTATAATCAAAATTTTAAAATGATCAGTCACTTGACTTGTAAAAAAACCTTGATATTTGGACTATTCTGTACAATAAGGAATAATGTGGGTCACTGAATATTAACATCCAGAAACGCTTTGGCAGACTCATTCTCAAATTGCAGTCCACAGACTCATTTCCCTCATAATGTATTTGTTACTGACCACACAAGTTAGCATAGGAATTGATGCCAAACAATATTGTAACCATTGTGACAGTAATTGTATGTCTGTTGAATCTATTGATAAAAATGTTGAGCTTGTACTTCACGTATTTTTAAATTTCTTTTTCAAATAATTAACTTGTATCATATTTTTAAAAGCATTGGCTCTAAACAGAGTGGAAACGATTAAGAAAACATAATGAGAGGTATTGTTTTAGAGATCTTGACATCATATGTTGGATTAATTTAGTTATGATAGATTAGATATAGATTACTCTTAAGACCTCTCCAAAATTGCTTATTTCTGCCCTTTTTAACTCTCTGTGACTTTGAATCTGAGCTCAACTGGCTATTACATATTCTTATATTTTAATGTATTGGTCATGATTTCAAAAGTGAGGATGATAAGAGATAAATGCAAAACACAAAAACAGAGCAAAACAAAACAAAAAAAAAACATATGTTAATGAGACCTGCAAAAAGAAATTTTAATTTTCCACAGGAAAATATTTCCAATGACAGAAGCAGTGTAGAGATATACTGATTATTGCAAGTTTCTTATCTCGTTGGTCAGTAACAATCAATTACTTGATGGGTTACTTAAAGTAGGACCATTAAATAGATTAGATCTTAGTGAAAAAGCAAATGCTAGCACATTTCTGAACAGCTGGATACCACCTGACCTGCAGTATCTCCATCTCCCCTCCAGTGCTGCAACATGACCAGAGCATGGAAGAGTTATTGGGAGAACTTGGCATGCCCCTTATGAAGATCTAAGTCATAGAACATAACGCCAACTTTTGCCCAAAGAAGTCTGGAGGTGGTTGTTCAATGTCCTTATGGGTGGGTAGACGAGAAACAGCAATGAGAAAGCCTAACTTATCAGAGCTTTATAGAACTGACTTTTCCTTTGCTCTAATGACTTGCTCTGAATGACTCTGAATGATCAGGTCTTGCAGTTTCCTCAAAGAACGTTGCCCAACAGTGACCCTTCCAGAGATGTGTCAGTGGGGAAGCACCTTGTTAAGAATTTTGAAGGTGTTGAACTTTTACTCTTTCTGTAACCTAACAAGTTAGCCTTCCCTGGTTTCATAGATGGAAGTAGATAAAAGAGATTCCCGGGTTAGCAACAAAGGGATTTGTTTATCATGGCATAGCAGAGAGAATGAGCTCAATATTTACATCAGTAGTGACTCTTTCCCTTATCACCTATGAGAGAAATACAGGAGCAGACTCAGTTATGTGAAGGACACATGGTAGATTTGGTTCACAGCTGAGAAACCCCAAGTTTAGGAAACTTCAATATTTTAAAGGCGGCATTTAGCAAGCTTGCCCAAATATTACCCTGGAAGGAGACATTATCTTTATTATCCTTCAACAAATGTAAACGACAATAAACAAACTTGCTCTTTGACAGGCAGGAAGATGCCATGTTTATTTCCAAAACTGTTTGCTATGCAAACATTCTCGAAAAGTTAGTCCAGCACAAAAGCTGATGCAAGATGTCCAGAGATATCATGGCGATTAACTTTCCAACAGAGCTAATAAAACCTATGAAATTTTAGATAAATTTGTGTTAATCAGGACCAATGACAGTTATTGTAGCCTCTCATGAGAGAAAAGAGAAAACTACAAATAAAACTAAATAAACAGTTAGTATAAGTTTGCTTCATTATGTATTTCCATATTTTCAATATTTTATATCACTCGTCTCTTGCCCTGAGATCAGAGGAGGCAAAAGGAAGGGGGCGAAAGATAAAGAGATAAAGGAATTAGAACAGGGAGAGCATCAAACTACAAGCTGGAACCACCATTGCTGGTCTACAGAATGAGTGGTGAGAAATCATATTTGAGATGAGGGAAAGATGCAGTAAGTTTTGAATAGATATAGAGATTAAAATTTGATATTAATTGGACTAAATCTTTAAATAAATAGGTTACTCATGGATGACCTTGAATAAGTAATTTACTATGTAAGACTAAATGTCTTCATCGGTGAAAATGGTTAATATTAACATTAAAACCACAGGGCTATTCTGAGGTTCACATAAATGTCCATTAAAAACACTTAGCTTTAAATAAAAATAAAAACACAAAGTAAATGCTAAGTAATTGGTTTATTATTATTTTTGTCAGATGATATTTACTTAACCACATTTTAAGTGTTTTTGTGCTAGGCAGATTAATGCCGCTCTTGGTATTAGAAAAAGAACAGACTGTGTAATTTAAATAATATGTGAAGCACATAAATATTTTGTTGCTGATCTCTCTGCATCTTGGGATTTATGGACTAAATGATATATAAAAAGTAAATGAAGTAGTAGCCCTTGAACAAATGCTTGTACTCATAAGGTAAAGAGGAAGACACTGAGTTCATATTGCCTGAAAATAAGCCAGCATGTATTCTAAAATACATGGAATTATACCGGCCTAAACTGTAGGTACAGATATTCAATATTTACTTCCAAGTTGAATACTTTCATGTAATTCCATGTTCTGAAATAGAGATTTCATTCTACAGCATGCCATCATTCCAACTGGGAGAAAAATGTATGTAAACTGAGAAATACATCAAATATTGACATTTAAATATGGATCTACCTGGTTTGAGACCTAGAAAGGTCAGGAAAATGTTGGATCCATAAAATATTTTCAAGCTTTATTGGAAACTTGCTCATATAAAAAAGTTAAAACATCTGGGACAACTCAAGATATGAAAACTGATCAAGGTAAAACCAAAAATACATTCTTATTATGCAAGTCATAGCAAATAACCAGAAATGTTGTGTTTTCTCTGTTATAAGATCTTTTTGATTATAAAAAACCTTATAATTTAATAGCATGTTTAGGGAGAGATTAATGTGTTTAGAGAGAGCAAACCACTTCTTTTAAACTTAGTTGATGATAACATTCATGCACTCCAACCAAAGCCAACCAGAAACAAATATGTAGTTAAATGGAGTCAAATTTATTAACAAGTTACAACATTAGAGAACACATACATACATATATACATACATACATTTCAATTCAATAAACATGCCAGCAAAGAGAAAGAAATTATCACATGGGATTTTTAAAAATCCAACAATATGTTTATTTATGAAGGACTAAACATATGGCCATAAAATATTTGAAAGAAAAAGAAAATAATAATGCTCATTATATCAATATTTTTAATAGATAAAAGTCAGAAAACCAAATATAAATTGGGATATATTTATACAATGTAATATTAAATATGGGCATGAATGGACCACAGCTTCATAGATACAATATGGATATAAGTTAATAGTAATCTATTTATAATTGAGATGAAATAAGCAAGTCCTGGGAGATGACTTTTTATACAATATCCAGAAACAAGATCTAAACAAGAATTGTACAGACATAAGCTTATATGTAACAACACTTTTTACAATATGAAAAGAAACAATGAAAGCAAAAAAAATTCAAGACATGGAGTATCTTTAGGTATAAAAAACTCAAGATATGGACTATCTCGTTATAAGCAGGGAGGTAGAATAACAATCAAAAGTAGATTAAAAGATTAGCTAGAAGTAGATATTGACACATTTCTAGCTTTGAGTTTGTGTTGATTTTATGGTTGCTTATTCTATAATAAAAATGCATGCATACTACCTACCTACTTACGTGCATACAGCCATACACAGACTGAACTTCCATGTATTACATAAGCATGAAAATCAATCTGCCGGGCGCGGTGGCTCAAGCCTGTAATCCCAGCACTTTGGGAGGCCGAGACGGGCGGATCACGAGGTCAGGAGATCGAGACCATCCTGGCTAACATGGTGAAACCCCGTCTCTACTAAAAAATACAAAAAAAAAAAAAAAATAGCCAGGCTAGGTGGCGGGCGCCTGTAATCCCAGCTACTCTGGAGGCTGAGACCGGAGAATGGCGTAAACCTGGGAGGCGGAGCCTGCAATAAGCTGAGATCCTGCCACTGCACCCCAGTCTGGGCGACAGAGCGAGACTCCGTCTCAAAAAAAAAAAGAAAATCAATCTAATTCTGTTCACCTGGGGGGCAGATTTAAAAATTTCTGGTTACCTGTATAACAAAATATATTTAATTTGCTGAATTAAAAATTTCTGATACTTAAACACTTTAGATTTGCTCTCTGTCTCATAAAATTTCAGTCATTAAGAAATTCTCAGAAGTTTGTAAAAGCAGTTGCTGTAAAAATTTCTTTTTCTGAATTTGTTGGTATATCATGCCTTATCTTACATCAGTTTTGGAAAACTTCTCATAAAATGAACTTAAATCTAGATTAAATTATTTCATCAAAACTAGAAAAAAGTAGGTATATTTTAATATCATATTCATTAATAAAGAGTGCATTATTTGAAAGTAAAATAATCAATTTTTATACTATACACTGGCAGAATTATATGTGTCTGTGTATACACAAAATGCTAAAACTCTTAAATTACATAATGTATAATTATATAGATTTTAGAGGCATATAATTTTAAACATTATACTTTAAAAGCATCATTTGAGTATTCCTGAAGGCGATTTAACTGCTTATTAATAAGTGTGTCTTTCAGTAAAATCTGCATTAATTGCACTCTTCATAAGCAGTAAAATAGAGACTGACGTGATTAAAAAGTAAAAGTAAGTTTGTAAAAGCAAGGGTCCGCCAATACAAAATGAAATTAATTTCCCACTGTCATGAATTATTTCTGTACCTTTATTTTTATTTACAAATATGGAAGAGATTGAGTTGCTCATCAGTGACAGGTCTATATCCCACAGCTCATCGTGGAGCTTGGAACCTAAGTGGTTTTCACTTGGCAGCCATCCCATATGTGATATCTGCTCTGTGAAATCTGGTATATTTAGTCGTTTACATTGCTATTGAGATCAACACAAAATTCAACCTTGAAAGTGTATAACGCAAAAAGCTGTGAACAGGAAGACTAATTATCACTTACTGACACCACAGCAGAACTGTTTTTCCCATATTTAAATGACTTAGGCATGGTAATATTCTTCGCAGTTATTAGTGGAAGAGAGTTCAGCTATGTGATTCAACCATAATAAAATAAATAAATACGAAATTCTCAAATCCATTAAAATTTAGAATCCTTAAAAGTATTTGTATTAATCAAGCTTAAAGATTATTTTTGTATTCATAATATTCCTAATATTTCCATTTTTGTATTGTTGGGGCTAAAAACTTTTTAAACTTTTTATATAGTGGACCAATCTATATCCTCTTCAGCAAAACAGCTTTTTTCATGTCAAAACATTTAATTATAAAGTTGTTCATGTTAGTTAAGAAGTAAATCATTTAAAGGGTAAAAAAGATTAAATGTAATCTTGAAAGGAAAACGCTTACTGATAAAAAGGAGAGAAACTTGTGGTCAAAGAAAGAAAGTAATTTGTCATTTCAAGATAGTTAATGAGCTTCAGATACTCTTTGATGATGAGAAAGAGTATAATACACACAAAAAAAGCTTTAATGAAGTATAAAATTATAAAAGATAATGAGGTTCTTTTTATAGAGTATGCAATTAGCAATTGTTGAAATTTATATTTCTTATGATCATAAATATGTTGACAACACTATGTACATGTAAAACCATTTTGAATAAAAGTGATAAATTCTAGATTAAGTTGATCAAGATCAAGCTAACATTTCTTTTTCTGGCTTAATTCTCTATTCTGTGGATTGGGGAGAAACAAAATGGGTTCAACAAACAGGATTTCAGAAATTAGTACATTAAACTGCTGCAACTATAATAGCATACAAGTGACCTGAGGGGATTTATTTAATCAAATGGCTGAGAGGTATTAGGATGTTACCTGAGAAAAGAATATATGAGTAACATGGACAAAAAGGTTGAATAGATTTATAATTAGAAAAATAAGAATCAGTAGAATTTTATGTAACTATTTTAGGAGTAAAATACCAGAAACACAGTAAAAAAAACAGGAAGTCATTTGCCGGTATGTGTTGAAGTTAATTTGAAACTTCAAGTCACAAAAAATTGCTTTTCCAAGTATTTTTGTTTTGTGATTATTTTTAATTTTCTGTATTTAACATGTATAATGAAATAACTTGCACAATTATACAATAAAATGCATATGTAAAAGCATTTGGCTGCATATTATATGGATATGGAATTTTTTGTTATATTGCTCTAAAGAAACATGAAGATGACTAAAATATTCAATAATAAACAATAGTTTATATGTAATCCAATCCTCAGAAAAATCATATGCACTTCTGAACAAGTTTATGCAAGATACATGTATCTTTTGTTTGTTTGTTTGTTGAGATGGAGTTCCACTCTTTCGGCCCAGGCTGGAGTGCAACAGCGATCTCTACTCACCGCAACCCCCGCCTCTCAGGTTCAAGCGATTCTCCTACCTCAGCCTCCCGAATAGCTGGGATTACAGGCATGCACCACCATGCCTGGCTAATTTTTTGTATTTTAGTAGAAACAGGATTTCTCCATGTTGATCAGGCTGGTCTTGAACTCCCGACCTCAGGTGATCCACCTGCCTCAGCCTCCCAAAGGGGATTACAGGCATGAGCCACCACACCCAGCCCATATATGTATATATAATGTTAATGAACTAGCCATTGAAAAGTAAACCATAGAATAGAATATTGATATGTATTTGCCTGGCTGGGTATTTCTTGCTCAACTAATAAATCATCTGCTAAGACTATGTACTAACTTGTTAACAATGGTTTAGCGAGATTTGTTTATTGAGTTTATCAGGATTTTAACTATTAGTTATACTAACATGATGTCTGAATATTTTAGAGACAAATAAAAAGACAAGAAAAAATGAAATATGGTATTAAATAATAAGCTATTAATATTTTATATACTTTGATTTTGAAAAGATGCCTAAAATCATTTCTTAATTTGAATTTTTTTCTTCTCTCCATTTAAATTAATTGTACTGAAAACTATTTTAATATGTACCATTGCCAGATGGTTTAAGAATCTAAATAAGTATAATTTTGCATATAGCATATGTAATCATTTTTCTTAGAAGATAGTATTACATAATTGCATTTATTAATGATCCTCTAGCATTTTGGTAAGGGTTATCTGTTAAATAATTTAGACTATCACTATAAAATATTACTTACATTTAAAAAACTCTGCCTCTAGAATGCCTTCTAACTTAAGACTCCTTCCTTCCTTCCTTCCATTCTTCCTTCCTTCCTTCCTTCCTTCCTTCCTTCCTTCCTTCCTTCCTTCCTTCCTTCCTTCCTTCCTTCCTTCCTTCCCTCCCTTCCCTCCCTCCCTCCCTCCCTCCCTCCCTCTTTCCTTCCTACCTTCCTTCCTTCCTTCCTTCCTTCCTTCCTTCCTTCCTTCCTTCCTTCCTTCCTTCCTTCCCTCCCTCTTTCTCTTTCTTTTTCAGAGTCTCGCTCTGTCACCCAGGCTGGAGTGCACTGGTGCGATCTTTGCTCACTGCGACCTCCGCCTCCCAGATTCATGCCATTCTCCCGCCTCAGCCTCCCAAGTAGCTAGGACTACAGGGGCCCACCACTACGCCCGACTAATTTTTTATCTTATTTTATTTTATTTTATTTTATTTTATTTATTTATTTTGTATTTTTAGCGGAGACGGGGTTTCACTGTGTTAGCCAGGATGGTCTCATTCTCCTGACCTCATGATCCAACTGCCTTGGCCTCCCAGGGTGCTGGGATTACAGGTGTGAGCCACTGCGCCCAGACTTTTTTTCTTATCTTTTTTTTTTTTTTTTTTTTTTTTTTTTGAGACAGAGTCTCGCTCTGTCCCCAGGCTAGAGTACAGGAGAGCAGTGGTGCCATCTGGGCTCACTGCAACCTTTGACTCCCTGGTTGAAGTGAGTCTCTTGCCTCAGCCTCCTGAGTAGCTGGGACTACAGGCAGGTGACACCATGCCCAGCTAATTTTTGTAGTTTTAGTAGAGACAGGGTTTCACCATGCTGACCAAGATGATCTGGATCTCTTGATCTGGTGATCCACCCACCTCGGCCTCCCAAGGTGTTGGGATTACAGGCGTGAGCCACTGGCCCAGCCAACTTCAACCAGAATTTTCTGATGATCTACGCCTTAAATTTTCCCCACAACTATGAGTCAGTTCCTTAAAATAAATGTCTTTCTCCTGAAGATACATCCTATTAGTTCTGTTTTTCTGGAGAACCCTAAGACAGTAACTAACAATACCCACTGCATTAAAGCCCTAGTGAATTGCAGTGGTTTTAAATTCACATGTCTTTAAGGACACAGCAGATGAATGAAATTAGGAAACTGAGGTGATTAAAAAACAGTAAGTAGTGTTGAGAATGGTGTTGAACTTGAGAGTTCATTTCGTTGAAAGAAATTCAAACTAAAATATTTTAAACAATGTGTCCCCACTCACACACAAAAAAATCTTGTAAGCTGATTCAGCCCATAGAACTGCAGTATGTGACTTCGTTTGAAGAATTAATGGAAAGGAAAGGAAATTGTGAGTTAACATAACTAGATAGAACTTCACAGACATACAACTACACATCCATTAGAATGACCAAAATTCAGCATGCTGACAATAACACATGCTGATGAGGATAACGAACAATAGAAACTTCATTCATCACCAGTAGGAATGCAAAATGGTACTGCCATGTTGAAAGGCATTTTGGCAGTTTCCTAATAAATTAAACATACTTCAGGTAATTGAAGAAATAACGTGATGATTCATAATGCTGAAGACATGACTTCACGGACATAGAAGCTTGCTTTTTCTCTAGTATATTCTGGGTAGGTAAAACATAAACTGTCATTCTAATAAATTCAATTTTGAAAAATTCCAATTAAAAAAGGAAAGGCATTAGTTTCTCCTAAAAAGGAAGAACTTTTCTTTTCAATGGAAATCAATGAAAACTGATTTTCAACAGTCTGACAATACGTGCCCATACACACACGCACCCATGCGTATGTAGTATGTGTGTCTGTGTGCATATTGCAGAGGAGTGAAAAAGATAGGAATATATTCTAACTCTTTCATAAATTATGTTTTTGTTTTCTTATTTTGACTTTTCTCCTGGATGCTCCAGCTAGTATTGTTTTACAAGGCAAATTATTTTATAGAGAATTTCAGGCTGATGTTTGGAATAATTTTTTAGATTGCGTTCTGGCTTTATGTATTTCAAAATTGTTTTCTCCTCCATTACTGCTAGAGTAATGGAGAAGAATAACACATTTAGAGTGATATCTGATCACTAAGTCTGTACCTTCTTATCACACTGTAAAGTGATTTAATACTTTGGGAAGAGAAGTATTTATTGAAGCCATTTACATAGCAGACACTATCAATAACCTAGTTTGATTAAAATGCATCTGCATACCATTTAAATATAAAAAAATTTTACTAAATGCAAACTAAGTATATCCCCAACAAAACTCATCCTTAGTCAGATCTGCAAAATTTCCAATCTCATTCCATTGTCAATAAACATGAGAGAAATTCTAAGAGAGGAAAATTTCAACTGGAAAGAGATAACAATCTCAACTAATTGTTATGAAAAACCATTTTCAATTTTATGGAGGCATATAACTATATGCATACATTGCTACAATACTACCTCAGAAAGGCCAGTGTACAAGAGGGTTGTGCAGATCAAAGGGTTCATTAGCTTCAGTTTAAAACTGCCTGGGGATGTGATATTAAGGTTAACTCACATATTCTTAATGTTAATTATGTAACAAGTATATTTAATTTTAACTAACAAGCTAATTAGTTCCTATTTATTTTAGAAAATAAAGAAAATAAGGGCCAATAATATTAAGATATTCCTCTATGGTTACAAAATAAGTAAGTCATGAAAGTGCTGTTTTAATACATATTAGACATATTCTAAAGCACTTCCCACTGTGCAATGTTGATCTCTCTTCCAACAAAAAATGTTACAATACTACCTCTTTTTATTAGGATATTCACTGGTCGTGTAAGTATTTAGGTGAAATACAGGGACGTAAACATTGAGAAATTAAAAATATGGACAATGGGAGTTCTGGACAAAAAGAAAGCCACTTTGGAGCTGCCTACTCCCCATATCAGAGAGTTAATGGATAAGACTAGAGTTGGGAAAGAGAAAAGTGAGAGAGGTAATGAGAAGAGCCAGATAGTCAGGCACAGCCCTCCCTTCATCTCCATGGAGAAGTGATTTGTAATTAGTGTATTCAGATCTAATAGGGAGAATGCATTTGCTGTGGATTTTCCTAAACTGAGAAATCATCAACCTTGTGTTTAGGAAACATGAAAATACTTAGTATTACTTAAGGCAAGCAGTACAAAATACTCCTCAGTATCATGCAATATTCAGACATATACTTAATACTGAAGTAACTTCTGTCTTTCTCACCGTGTTTCCACAATTAAGAGTCTGCTAAGATTATAAAGACATATAAAGCAAACAAACTGGGTTCAGAGTGGCCAAGACAGGAAGATTGCCTTAGTTTGGGAGTTAGAGACCAGTCTGAGCAATATAGTGAGACTTTGTCTGCACTAAAAAAAAAAAAAAAAAAAAAAAAAAAAAAAAAAAAAATTAAATATTAGCCAGCATGGTGGCACGCACCTGTAGTCCCTGCTGCTCTGGAGGCTGTGGTGGGAGGATCACTTGAGTTTGGGAGACAGAGACTGCAGTGAACCTTGATTGTGCCACTGCACTCTGGCATGGGCAACATAGCAAGACCCTGCCTCAAAAATAAACAAACAAAACGAGAGACACAATTTCATTATAAAGAAGCCCTTCCCAGAAGATTCATGTCCCTGTATTCTCCTGGTAGTTTGATGAGTCTTGTGATTATGTAGCCCATTTATATTTCTCAATAAATTGTTGATACTGCTATTTTTCTTCTTCATTAAAGTCAAATGTGCATCTTGCAACTGTGATACATATACTGTTTTATAATCAGACACAAATTTGTCCTACTTTTTCAGAGATACATATATAGGCATAGACATAAATAAATATATTGATACAGAGAGAAGAGAGAGAGTTAGAGAGACATTCGTAGAAGTTGTAGAAATATAGTGAAGGCATTAATTTGAAGTGAAAATCCCCATAAAGAACCCCCTCGTTAAATCACTATTCTATCCACTCCACATTATAAGAATTTTTGAAGAAACTAAACTTTTAAGTTTTGTTTGTTTGTTTGTTTGTTTTCTATATCATTAGTGAGCTAGAGAAAGAGCAATGACTATTATTTACCGGCTGGTTCTTTGCTATTTTAAAAAAAATTCATACAAAGGGACTTAAATACTAAATTATAACAGGAATATACTACACTCACATAGCAATCAACACTAATCCTGAAAAATAATTAGAGTTTACTATACATATATTTCTTTTTAGGTGATATTGTCTATTACATAAGTATGATATCTAGCATTAAAACATGTTATGTTGAACAAAAATTTTTATTTTATAATTCAAGTACTAATAAGCATTTATTTAGAAGTAAAAAATATTTTAATAAAAACAGTTTAAAAATCATGTATAAATTGTAAGAATAACAGTTCTAGAATTCTCATGAATTTGCCTCTGATTAAAGGCAGTCAGAAGCTAGGCACAGTGGCTCATGCCTGTAATCCCAGTACTTTGGGAGGCCAAGGCAAGCGGATCACATGAAGCCAGGAGTTTGAGACCAGCCTGGCCAACATGGTGAAACCTTGTCTTTACTAAAAACACAAAATTAGCTGGGTGTGGTGGTGGGCACTTATAATCCCAACTACTTGGGCGGCTGAAGCAGAGAATCGCTTGAACCCAGGAGGTAGAGGTTGCAGTGAGCTGAGATCGCACCACTGCACTCCAACCTGGGTGACAGAGCAACTCTGTCTCAAAAAAAAAAAAAAAAAAAAAAAAAAAAAAGGCAGTCAGAAGCTGGAAGCTATTGAAAGCTATTGAAAGCTTCAGTTAGAAACAGGAGGGTTCTGGGATGAGTGAACAGTTTAGAAAGGGAAGTGTCCATATTTCCAGTCCCTGGCAAAGCAAAAGTAGAAGTGAAGCATTTGGTACCTCAGTACACATTCTTTTATTTTCTATTGCAGCAGCAATAGAAAAAAAAAAAAAAAATGTGAAGGTAAATCGTATTCAAAATTCACCAACAAATATCACCAGATGTTTTCAGAGTAGAAAACAAGACAAGCAATATGAGCCACTGGCAATATTGAATAATTCATTATCTAATTTATTGATTTACTTAGATTCAGAAACCAAATGCAGAAATACAAGACAGGTGAGTTGTGAATTTCCGACAGTTTGAGTGAAAAAGACCTGGAGTTTCAGTTGACTAGAAGTGGAAAATAAGTTAGTGTGATGACAGGGCTGTCAGAAAGGCAACTTTGACTTAGAATTAATACAATTTCAATGTCCATATTAAAGTGAAGAAGTAAAGAAGCCGTAGTAAGGTAGTTGTCAGCCCTACTGAGATAACATGAACTATAGCAAAATCAGTTCTGAGCCCTTCAGGTTAAAAAGAAAGCCCACAGAATCTAACCTAGTCAACTGGGTATCGTGCATTTGTTTTTAAAATCTGACTAAAAAGCAATAAATTTAAAAGCATTTACTGTAAGGAATTGGAGAGATGGGGAGTAGTATCTTGAGTTATTAGAAAAATTTACTAAAAAATAAAAATGTCCTTCTTTAATTCACTAACTAATTCAACAGATAGCCATTTGCTGTTGAATTTCTTACACGGAATTAGCTGAGTATAGAAGATAGAAAGTTTACAGTGAGAAAGTAAGACATGCTCAATGTAGATTAAGAGATGTTAATGTTGAAAGATGAGGGGTCATTACACTAACCATAATTCAAGCAACTTTAATAAGTTTTATGACAGGAGAGCAAAAGTTATTACATAAGAGGGTCGCCTAAACTCCTTGGGTCAATATTCAAGAAAATCACATTTCTGTTAAGAGTTGAATAAATAAAATTAGACTGTATAAGAGTCAGAAAACTCTGGTGAAGAGAGAAATGCTGATGGACCCAAGAAAAGCAGAGTTGTACAAAGACTTGAAGTTAGTGAGAGAAATCCTGTTCTATGATCACCTCATGCACAGGAGTGTCATATGGTGTAATGGTAATATCTTTAGGTTTGAATTTTATCCCAGCTCTGACACTTGATATTTCCTAATGTGGTAAAAAATCAATAAATCTCCATACCACTAATTTTATTAATTGAAAAATTGAGGTAATTTCCATGAATTTCTCATTTCACAGGATTGTTGAATAGATTGACTAGATCTATATAGCATTTATGAACTCTAATAATTTTACAAATTTGAACTATTGATATATATAACTAGTTCTATAAGAAAACTAAAAAATTACATGAGAGGTAATATGATGTTTGTCAAGGATATTAAAAAGGAGTTATTCAGTTGGGCTGGAGGTTAGACAAGGTATCTGGCCTACAAGTAAGTTCATTTTACTTTGTGTTACTCGGCAGTATCTTTTAATATGGAAAAGAGAGTGCATAGTTTACCTGGAAATATTTTGGTATTATAAACATCCCTAGACAAACTCCCAGATAATTATTTTCAATGGGTTTGAAGCAAGGACTTGAAATATTTCTTTCAATAAAAAATAAATAAAAGTTATTTTCATATTTGTAACCTTTGTATAAGAACCATTGGCATAGAGGTTTACATTAGTCAGATTATGGAAAATGTTCCTGCAATTTACAAAATACCCTCTGATTTGAGAACATATCTTTTGATATATATCAAGTCTAGTGCTGCACAAAGATTCAGTGTTCATCCCATTCTGAATGACCACTTTCTTTAAAGAAGTGAGTTTTACACGTGTTTCATGTGGAAAAAGAGATTTAAACTCAATTTAAACTAAAACTTCCTATAGCCTGCATGCTTACGAGCTAAGGGCTAGCACACAATTGTTTTAATCAAATGAATTTATTATAAAATTTGAATTTCTAGATCATGAAGAAATATCTTATTTCCTACAAATATCCCATCATTTTCAGAGTCTAAGGTCATGATAACTAGACACTTATAATAGATAACTGATTTTTCAAACCAAGATAACCTAGATACAGTTTGGATGTTTGTTCCTTCCAAATCTTGTGTTGATATCTAACACAAGTGTTAGAGGTTGGGCTTGATAGGGGGTTGGTTACATCATGGGGGCATGTCCCTCATGAATGGCTTTGTTCTATCTTGGTCATAATGAATGAATTCTCACTCTATGAATTCAGGTGAGATCTGGTTGTTTCAAAGATCCTGGAACTTCCTTTTGCTCTTTGGCCCTTTTCTTACCATGTGATGTGCCTGCTCCTAGTCAGCTTCTATCATGATTGTAAGCTTCCTGAGGCCCCCACCAGAAGCAAATATTAGCACCGTACTTCATGTACAGCCTATAGAGCCATGAGACAAAATAAACCTTTTTAAAAAATAAATTATCTAGTCTCAGGAATTTATTTATAACAATGCAAACAAACTAATACATACGCAGAAGAAAATATGGAAATATAAAACTAAGTCATTGTTTGTGAACTGCTAAAATTGAATATAGAATTCCACTAAAAAAGAAAATAAGATTTCTATTATACTATTACATACCCTTTCATTGATTGTTTTTATGATAACTTTATCACTACAAGCCCTGCCCTTCCCCATTATTTTCTTAACTTTTGTAACATCTTCTGGACTAATTTCTCTTCTATCACCTGCATTCTTCCCCTTAGCTATCTACCTTAAGTCATTCTCCAGGACATGGGTCTTCTTCTTTATGACTTATTGATCATCGTCAGCACTTCCCAAAGTGAATTCTAAGGCATGTGAGTAATAATAAGTACGCCTTAAAATCTCTAGAGAGGAGTGAATGATGAGAAATTACTTAATAGGGACAATGTACATTATTTGGGAGATGAATATCCTAAAGCCCTGATTTAACCCACTACACAATCTGTGTATGTCCCAAAATTGCACTCGTACCCTATAGTTTTACAAAATACTCTGACAGAGGCAGCATATTATGGTGTTTATGGACACAGACTCTGGGGTTCTGCAGTCTGGCACAAAGTATTAGCTAGACTCCCTAGTCCACCAGTGACTATAGGAAGGTTATATGTCTGCTCTGCACATAAGTTTCCTTCTCAGCATAATAAGCTTAGTATCACTGACTTTAAGATTTATTGCAGATATTAAACAAGTTATTATGTGTAAGGCCATTTTGTCTGTGACCAGATGTAGGCAGCCCTGTATGATAATTACTGTCCATATTGTCTTCATTGTTGATATCGAAATGCTGCATTTTATAGCTCTTTCTTATGCATTCAATTAAAGGTGGAAGTTAGTATACAAGTGTTTCAAAAGGCCATGTGTGCCCATTTCAACCCACCTTTGCTTCTTAAAACATCAACATCAAATATTTCCCATTAAACACAAAAACGCAAACACTCACTCACATCCATGCACACATATGTGCTTGCATGCATATAGTAAGAGCCAAAGAGAAGAGAGAGAGAAGCTTCAATGAACCTAATATTTTCTTAATGTGCTGCCACATTTCTCTGTTCCTTCTCACAATGTAATTTCTTGAATCACTTGTCATTATTTTTATATTGCCTTATATCCTCACTTACTCTCTTTGCTTCAATCTGTCTACCACTACTATTTTTTTTTTTTTTTTTTTTTTTTTTGAGACGGAGTCTCGCTCTGTCGCCCAGGCTGGAGTGCAGTGGCCGGATCTCAGCTCACTGCAAGCTCCGCCTCCCGGGTTTACGCCATTCTCCTGCCTCAGCCTCCCGAGTAGCTGGGACTACAGGCGCCCTCCACCTCGCCCGGCTAGTTTTTTTTTTTTTTTTTTTTTGTATTTTTTAGTAGAGACGGGGTTTCACCGTGTTAGCCAGGATGGTCTCAATCTCCTGACCTCGTGATCCGCCCGTCTCGGCCTCCCAAAGTGCTGGCGCCCGGCCTCAATTTATTTTTAATAAATTATTTTACAGCAGTTTTAAGTTTACAGAAAAATTGAGAGGAAGTTACAGAGATTTTTCATATACCCACTCCCCCCAAATTTGCATAGTCTCCCACATTATCAATATTCTCTGGCAGAGTGGCAAATTTCCCGCAATTGATGAACCCAGGTTGGTACGTCCTTATCAATGTAGATCCATAATTTACGTTAGAGTTCACTGTTGGTATTGCACGTTCTATGGGATTAGGACGAATGTGTAATAATGGCCGGGCGTGGTGGCTCATGCCTGTAATCCCAGAACTTTGGGAGGCTGAGGCCGGCGGATGACGATGTCAGGAGATTGAGACCATCCTGGCTAACATGGTGAAACACCGTCTCTACTAAAAATACAAAAAATTAGCTGGGCGCAGTGGTGGGCGCCTGTAGTCCCAGCTGGGAGGCTGAGGCAGGAGAATGGCGAGCCTGGGAGACGGAGCTTGCAGTGAGCCGAGATAACGTCACTGCACTCCAGCCTGGGTGACAGAGCAAGACTTCATCTCAAAAAACAAACAAAAAAGTGTAATAATATGTATTCATCACTATAATCTCATACAGGTAGTTTCATTGCCCTAAAAATCCTGCCTCCTGTCTCTTCATCCCTCCGTCGCTTAACTTCTAACTCTTCTGATCTTTTTATTGTCTCCATAGTTTTTGCCTTTTCCAGAATGTCATATAATTGTAATCATACATTATGTAGTTTTTGTTTGTTTGTCTTTTCTTTTCATATTGGCTGCTTTTACTTAGTTTCCTACATGTATTTTTGGGTTTTGATAACTCATTCCTTCTTAGCACTGAATGATACTCCTTTGCCTGGATGTACTACAGTTTATGTATTCATTTTCCTACTAAAAGATATCTTGGTTGCTTCCAAGTTTTAACAATCATGATTAAAGATTCTATAAAACTCTACATGCAGAGTTTTGTGCAGACAGAAGTTTTCAACTTTGGGAAAATACAAAGGAAGGTGGTTTCTAGAGGGTAGGTTAAAAGTATGTTTAGTTTTATGAGAAACTAGCAAAGTCTCTTTCAAAGTGGCTGCACCTTTTTGCATTTCCACCAGGAATGATTGAAAGTTCCTGCTGCTGTACACATTTTTACTTTTTCTTTCCCCAACAATTTTCCTTCTCCTTTTGGCATAAACATATAAAGGCTGAGGGAGAGACCTCACAAGATAGATATATGAATGGGATTTGCTAGTTCTGACTTTAAACAGGTGCTTCTTTTCATACACAAGAAAGAGTCATTATTTTAACAGGTCTTTAGCCCATCCACCCTCAAGTTTTTGTTATACTACTCCATATGTCTTCTATGCCTTCCACTTGGGTGAATCTAATCATTTGCCTTCTCCATCAGTAGGTGACAATCTCTTTGTTTTGTAGAAAATTAAACAAAGTAATGCATCTTTGTCATTTTTCATGAATATCATCTAATGTTAATAAAACTCTTATAGTCAAACTGCTGTCCTACTTAGCTGAGGTCCACTTACTCTATAGTTTTGTAAACCAGAAATTCACATTTTTTACATCTACTAAAACTTACACTTATGGAATATTTCCTGTTTGTTGGGCCTTGATTCCATTAGTTTACATTACTGGGCACATTAACATTCATGGCAATTGTAGAAGATATAATTGTTACTATCTCCAGTTTATAAATCAAGCCTATGTTTAGTAACCTGTCCAAATCACACAGTTAATGAGAAGTGAACTAGGATTTGATCCTGAGCAACAAACTCTTCCATCAATACCCTCAAGTGCCACTCCTCCTGAATATCTTGAATGATATACTTTCCTATAAATGGCCCATAAATAATCTATTTTCACTCCTATAATATCTATTTTTCTCTTTACTTTGGGCCTTTACCTTTATCCTTTAAACATTGATAAGTCTCATTCTTAGCAAATAACTTAAAAATAATAATTTGACTACTTCTTCTAATCTCACTTTTTTTACAATAAAAACTTTAAAAATAGATTTATTCTTTTTAAGCACTGAACTTCATTTATTTTCTGGGTTCACTGCAATATTCAGCTCTTTCTACAAGCTGACAATTCTTGCTAGATCATCAGTGAATTGATAAATTCTACATGGAAAAAATACTTTATATTTGTTTTCTTACTTTAACTTTTTCAGAATGTCATTATCCATTACTTTTTCTCATATTTTTGCTTTAATGATACCATTTCTTTTATTTTTTTAAATTTCTATAATTATTCTTTGAGTTCTGATTATTCTTTGCCCTCCACCTACCCATAAATATTCCTGTTACTGATCATTTCTTTTTGGACAATTTCTCATTCTGACTGCTTAATGTGCACCTGTGTCTCAGGACTTCATGATTTTACCTCTATATTGGTCAGGATTCTCTATAGAAATAGAATCAATAGAGAATATATAAATAATTTTTCATATATAAAAAATTATATACATATACATAATTTTTTCATATTATATGATATAATTTCATATTATATGTAATATGAAAAAATTATGTGTCTGTTTATGTATATAATTGTGTGTGTATATATATATAGAGAGAGAGAGACAGAGCTGGAGAGAAGAAGATAGAGAGATTTATTATTGGCTCATGCAATTATCAAAACCAAGAAATCCCATGTTTTTCTCTCTCCAAACTGGAGAACCATGAAAATCAGTGGTGTAATTTAGTCTGAGTCTGAAGGCATGAGAACAAGGGGAGCCAATGGTGCAACTCCCAGTTTGGGGAGGTGCATCTCTGATAGCGGTACAGTTCAGGTGTAAGTACTAAAGTCCAAAGACTGGAGAACCAATCTTAATGTCTGAGGGCAGAGGAAGATAGATATCTTAGATTAAGGAGAAATAAATAATTTGCTTTTCATTCTACCTTTTTGATCTATTTTTATTCAGTCTCAATAGAATGGAGGTTAACAAGATTAGTGAGAGTAGATCTGCTTTACTTAGTCTGCCAATTTAAACGACAGTCTCTTTTTGAAGCACTCTCACAGACACATCTAGAAACAATGTTTTCTCAGCTATCTGAGAAAACTTTCTTGCAGGCAAGCTGACACATAAAATTAATCATGACCACCTCCAACTATGACCCATTCTCTAAGCTACAGACAAAAACTTCCAATTATTTTTCAGCATTTCTTCCTGAATTTTTAGTGGGCCTTAAATTTTCAGTGTGTAAATTTTCAGTGTGTAAAAAGGAATAAAATGCCATATCGAAGTATATTCCTTTAAAATTCTGTTAAGAGAATTAATATGCTGAAATGCTTAAAGACAGATGTCTACATTTCATCATCTATCCATGTAGATCAATTTTCCACAAATTTTGTCCACATTATGTCTGTCTTTCTTTATTCTATACCATAGGATTATAGCATATTTCTTCTAAAATTTTATTAGTTCATGTCCTCATTATTTATCAGGTCCATAGCTTGATTTTAAACCTTAAGTCTTTTTCTCTTAGATACATATTTTTTTTCCTATGACAAAAAGAGTAATTATTCTAACACAAAAAATCTGATCTTACTCATTAAGGTAAAATTTTTAATAACCTCCTATTAGGCCCATAATATGTTAATGTCAGCAAATGTCCTTCTTAACTTGCTCCTATCTTTTCTGCACTGTCTTTTATGTGCTACTTATGGGACTTTTGTATAAATATATTAACTTACCACTTCTAAAATTGACCAAATTTTTTCACACCCTGTGTTTTTGCACATGTTCTTCAGCCAGACTTAAATTTATGTCCTTGTTTCCTTCTGAATAACTTATACCTCTGTTTCACAAATCAGCTCAAGCAGGTTGTCTGTGGAGACTTTTTCTTTCTTTTAAATAATTGTTATATGTTTTAGCTGTCATGTAACTTTTTGGAATAGTTATAATAATTACCTTCTAAATATTTCCACATCTAACTCTAATAAATACAGTTTCTCTCACATATTTATTAAGCTGGCATATAAATTTTTAAAATTTTAAGTTAAAAATGATATGACTCTTTCATATTATAATATTAATGTATTTTAAAAATCTTTAATTAATATGGTAAATATAACAAATGGAATTTGAATACCATAAGAGTCAAAACCCCACCAATATTCATTTAGAAATTCATGACTAAGTGGATTTGTACAGTCAAATAGTTTATCTTCTGATACTTTTTATGAAGTTACATTTCCATTCAACTTCTTTATAATTTAAATAAATCAAATATCTTTATAAGTGAAGATTATTAATAATTTCATTACAGTTTTACTACAGCAAAAATATATCCTGAAATTCAAAGTGTAAAGCAAATTTTCTCTCTGTAGTTAAAATGGTATTTCTGAATATTTAGATTTGATTGTAATTTTTTAAATGATCAAAATATATTTTATTCTTTAAATTTAAAAATTAAAGATAATTGAATTATTGTGGATATGTCTTATAGTGAGATACAAATGAACTACATTTTAAAAATAGTTTGTACATCCACAGAAGAATACTACCTATTATCATACCATTTGTAATAATATTCCATTTTTAATTACTTTTTGTATACACACAGATAAATTTGGTTTACAAATATAAGAAATGATGTTCTTGTTTTATAAATGGTGTTTGATTACATCATATTGTGAACTATGATTAAACTCAATTTTTAAAATTCTATTAGATGACAACTTGAGTGATCCATACTCCATTTACGGTAAAAGCAAAGATGCAGAGCAAACAACTTGTTACATAATTTGAAACAAACAAACAAAACAAACGGAACTTCTGAAAACAAAAAAATATATATCGAAAAATTACAAGACACTTATGAAGGCATTAACCATAGGTGATTAGGTGAGACAAGCAGAAGAAAGAATTCCAAAGCTGGAAAACAGGTCTTTTGATTAACCCAGTCAAAAAAAGTAAAAAATAAATAAATTTTTTAAAAAAGCCTTTGAGAAACATTGAATTCTATAAAATATCCAAATCTCTGAGGTATAGGTATTCCAGGGGGAGAACAAGAAAAAGTTAAAACGATGGAAAACATATTTGAGGAAATTAGGATAACTTCCCTGGTCTTGGTAGAGATTTAGACATCCAGATATAAGAAGTTCAGATAATTCCTAGAAAATACATTGAAAGATAAACTTCACCAGCACATATAATCATCAGACAATTAAAAGTCAATATGAAGGAAAAATCATAAAAGCAGCAAGAAAGAAGCATCTAATAATCACCTATAAAGGAAATCCTATCACACCAGCAGCAGATTTCTCAGCAGAAATCTTATAAACCAGAGATTGAGGTTCTACTTTCTGTCTTCTTAAGAAAAAAAAATGCCAGCCAAGTATTTTGTATCCTGCTAAACTAAGTTTCATAAGTAAAGAAGGAATAAATAATTTCCCAAACAAGCACATACTAAGGAAATTCTTAACCACTAGACTAATCCCATAAGAAATGCCCAACCAGGTGTGGTGGCTCATGCCTATAATCCCAGCACTTTGGGAGGCCGAAGCAGATGGATCACGAGGTCAGGAGATTGACACCATCCTGGGTAACACGGTGAAACCCTGTCTCTACCAAAAATACAAAAAAATTAGCTGGGCATTGTGGCAGGCACCTGTAGTCCCAGCTACTCAAGGGGCTGAGGCAGGAGAATGGCGTGAACTCAGAAGGCAGAGTTTGCAGTGAGCTGAGATCTCGCCACTTCATGCCAGGCTGAGCAATAGAACGAGACTCAGTCTCAAAAAAGAAAAAAAAAGGAAATGCCCAACAGAGTTTTAAACATGGAAACAAAAAGGTAGTACTCACTATAAAAAAAAAAAAAAATGAAAATACAAAACTAGCAGTAATCATAAGTAATCAAGACTATAAAAGAACTAGGTAATAATTAACATTGCAGCAGAAACAAAACCTCACCTATCAATATTAACCTTGAATGCAAATGAACTAAATGGCCCATATAAGAGATGTAGGTTGGTAGGATGGGTAATAAAACAAGATCAACACAAAGCAGCCTGCAAGAAACCCACCTAAATGATAAAAAGATTTGTGAGCTAAAAATGAAGAGGTGGAAAAATATATTCCACATATGGACACAAAAGCAAACAGGTGTAGCTGTATTTATATCATATAGAACAGACTTTAAATCAACAACAGTAAGAGGAAAACAAAGTAAGTCATTGTATAATGATAAAGAAATCAATTTAACAATAAGATATAAAAACACTAAATATAAATACATCCAACAATGGAGCACTCAATCTTTAAAGAAAAGAAATTTCAATCAAGAATTTTATATTCCTTCAAACTAAGCTTCATAATCAAAGGAGACATAAAGTCCTTTAGAGATAAGCAAACACTAAGGGAATTTGTTACCACTACACCTTCCTTACAAGAGACCCTAAAGGGAATGCTAAACATGGAAACAAAAGAACAGTGCCTGCCACCACTAAAACACACTTAAGAAAATAACCCATTGATACTCCAAAGCAACTATACAATCAAGTCTACATAACAACAAGTTAACATGATGACAGGATCCAAATGACACATATCAATATTGACCTTGAATATAAATGGGCTAAACACCCACTTAAGAGGCATAGAGTGGCAAATTGGATAAAGAAGCAATACTCAATTGTTTTCTGTGTTTAAGAGACCATCCCACAGGTAATAACATCCATCGACTCAAAGTAAGAGGATGGAGAAAGAGCTATCAGACAAATAGCAAGACAAAAAGAGTAGAAATTACTATTTTTATATCAGATAAAACAGACTGCAAACTAATCATGATCAAAATGGACCAAGAATGAAATTACATAATGATAAAGTGTTTGATTCAATTAAAAGATCTAACTATCCTAAATATATTAATACCCAAAACTAAAGCACCCAGATTAATAAAACAAGTTATCAGAAACCTAAAAAGAGATTCCAATAATACCACAGTGATAGTGGAAATGCTTGTCACCCCACTGACAACATTTGATAAATCACTGAGGCAGAATACAAAGATATTCTAGACTTAAACTCAACACTTGATGAATTGGACCTAACAGACATCTACAGAATACTCCTAACAACAAAAACAGAATATACATTCTTTGCACCTGCACATGGCAAACACTGTAATGTAGCTGATGCCTGGTGAAAGGTGTTTGGATCATGTAGGTGGATGCCTCCTTTATGGCTTGGGCCATCCTCTTGGTTGTAAATCAGCTCTTGCTCTCAGTTCACATGAGACCTCATTCTTTAATTGTGTGGCATCTCCTCCCCACTCTTTCTCTCTCACTCCTTGCTTTTGCCATGTGAGTGAGTATCTGCTCCTCCTTCACCTTCTACCAGAATTTTAAGCTTCTCGAGGTTTCCCTTGAAGCCTAGTAGGTGCCAGCACCATACTTCCTGTAAAGTCTACAGAATTGTCTTTGGTGTTTCTTTATTGCAATGCAAGAATGGCCTAACGTCGCCATAAAAGAAATCTTAAAAAATTCAAACAAAACTCAACTAAATCATACCAACCATGATCTCAGACCACAGTTCAATAAAAAGAGAAATCAATTTCCAAAAGATCTCTCAAAATCATAGAATTGCAAGGAAGTTAAACAATCTCCTCCTGAATGACTGTAGGGTATAGAATTAAATTAAGACAAAAATCAAAAAAATTTGAAACTAATGAAAATAGAGAAACAACATATATGAATCTCTGGGACACAGCTAAAGTGATGTTAAACAGGCAAGGTTTATAGCTCTAAATGCCTACATGTAGAAACTGAAAGGTCTCAGATTAACAATCTAACATCACATCTACAGAAACTTAAAAAGAGCAAAGAAATCCCAAAGCTACCAGAGAAAAAAAAAAGAAAAAATTGAAACTGAACTCAATGAAATTCAGATACAAAAATCCAGGAAAAATATCAACAAAATCAAAAGTGCTCTTAAAAAGAACAAGATTGAAAGACTACTAGACAGATGAATGAATAAAAAAGAGAGAAAAGATCAAAATAAGCATAATTAGATATGACAAAGATGGCCTTTCAACTGACTTAACAGAAATACAAACAATTCTTTAAGATGAGTACAAACATCATCTCTATGCACACAAACTGGAAAACCTAGAAGAAATGGATAAATTATTGTATAGATAAATTATGGATACACACACAACCTCCCAAGATTGAACCAGGAAGAAGTAGAAACCATGAACAGACTAATAATGAGTAACAAAATTGATTAAGCAATGATAACTCTCCAAACATAAAATACAGGCCAGGAATAAATTCAAAGCTGACTTCTATGAGAGATACAAAGAAGATATGGTTTCAATCCTAGTGGACCTAATCAAAAAAAATCAAAGAGAAGCAAATCCTCCATAACTCATTGTACAAAGCCAGCATTACCCTGATACCAAAGCCTGACAGGAATACAGAAAAGAAATAAAACCACAGGCAACTATCTCTGATTAACATATGTATTAGGCCATTCTCACATTGTTACAAAGAAATATCTGATACTGGGTAATTTATAAGGAAAGAATATTTAATTTGCTCACTTTTCTGCAGGCTTTACAAGAAGCATGATCCTGACATCTGTTCAGCTTCTGGGGAGGCCTCAGAAAACATACAGTCATGGCAGAGGGTAAAGGGGGAGCAGGCACATCACATGGTCAGAGCAGGAGCAAGAGAGCTCATGCAGGAGGTGCCACACACTTTTAAACGACCAGATCTCATGAGAACTCACTCATTTTGATGACGACAGTACCAAAGGGGTGGTAATAAACCATTCATGAGAAATCCACCACCATGATCTAATCACCTTCCAGAGGCCCCACCTCCAACATTAGGGATTACATTTTGAAATGGGATTTGGGTTGGGGACAGCATTCAAACTACATAAACATAGATGCAAAAATTCTCAAAAAACACTAGTAAACTAAATCTAACAGCATATCAAAAAGATAATATACCATAATCAAGTAGTTTTTATTCCAGGAATGCAAGGGTGGTTCAACACATGTAAATCAAAAAATGTGATTCACTGTATAAACAAAATTAGAAAAAAAAAAAAAAAAACATGCTATTGTCCCAATAGATGCAGAAAAAAATGAGCCAATAAAATCCAGCATCACTTCATTTTAAAGTCCTCAACATAGTAAGAATAGAAGACATGTATCTCAAAATAATAAAAGCCATATATAGCAAACTCACAGCCAACGTCACGCTGAATAGGGAAAAGTTGAGAGCATTTTCCCTAAGAACTGGAATAAGATAAGGATGACATTTTCACTACTGCTGTTCAACACAGTGCTGCAAGTCCTAGCTGGAGTAATCAAGCAAAAGATATAAATAAAAGGTATTCAAATATAAAAAGGGAAGTCAAATTATCTCTGTCTGCTGATGACATAATCTTATACCTAGAAAACCCTAAATAGTCCTCCAAAAGACTCCTAAATTTGATAAATGACCTCAGTAAAGTTTCAGGATAAAAAATTAATGTACTAAAATCAGTTGCATTCTGTATTCCAGCAACACTCAAGATGAGAATCAAATCAAGAACTCAAGCCCATTGACAATAGACATTTACAAAAAAAAAAAACTAATGAAAAAAATTTTAGAAGACAAAAGCAAATGGGAAAACATCCCATGTTCACAGATAGAAATAATACATATCGTTAACATAACCATACTACCCAAAGCAATCTGTTATTATCAAATTATTATTATTATCAAATTACCAACATTATTTTTCACAGAACTGAAAAAAGGTAATTGTAAAATATATATAGAATAAAAAAGAGCCCAAATAGCCAAAGCAATCCTAAGAAAATGAAGTAACACTAGAGGTAGGCTATAGTAACCAAAGCACCATGGTAGTGATATAAAAATAGACACACTCGTCAATCAAACAGAATAAAGAACCCAGAAATAAAGCCACATACCTACAACTAACTGATCTTTGACAAAGCTGACAAAAATATACAATGGAGAAAGGACACCTTATTTAATAAATGGTGCTGGAAAAATTGGAGAGACATATGCAGAAGAATATAAACAGACCACTAAAAATTAACTCATGATTAACTATAGACTTAAAGGTAAGACATGAAATTATAAAAATCATAGAACGAAGCCTGGGAACTTCCATTCACCTAATTAAACAATTTACAGTTAGGTTTACAAAAATAAACAACCAAAACAAAAATAGACCAATGGACTTAATTAAACTGAGTATCTTCTGCACAGGAAAAGAAATAATCCACAGAATAAACAAACAACAGAATGAGAGAAACTATTTGCAAACTATTCATCTGACAAAGGACTAATATCTTGTATCTACAAGGAACTGAACTCAAGAAATAAAAACACCACCACTGAAAAGTGGATAAAGGACATGAACAGACATTTTTCAAAAGAGGACATACAGTCTGGCTGCGGTGACTCATGCCTGTAATCCCACCACTTTGGGAGGCAGCAGCGGGCGGATCATCTGAGGCCCAGGAGTTTGAGACCAGGCTGGCCAACACGACGAAATCCTATCTCTACTAAATATACCAAAAATTAGTGAGGCGTGGTTGCAGTCACCTGTAAACCCAGCTTCTCGAGAGGCTGAGGCAGGAGAGTGACTTGAACCCGGGAGGAGGGGCTTCAGTGAGCGGAGATCACACGGTTGAACTCCAGCCTGGGCAACAAGAGTAAAACTATGTAAAAAAAAAGAAAGAAAGAAAGAAAGAAAGAAAGAAGGAAAGAAAGAAAGAAAGAAAGAAAGAAAGAAAGAAAGAAAGAAAGAAAGAAAGAAAGAAAGAAAGAAAGAAAGAAAGAAAGAAAGAAAGAGAGAGAGAGAGAGAGAGAGAGAGAAAGAAAGAGAGAGAGAGAAAGGGACATACAAAATGTCCAACAAACATGAAAAAAACTTTCACTATAACGAATCATCACATAAATGTAAATTTAAACCACAGACACCATTTTATTCCATTCAGAAAGACTATTGTTAAATCAAAAGCAAAAGATGTTGGCCAGAAGGTGGAGAAAAGGGAATGCATATAAACTGTTGGTTTGAGTGTATATTACTACAAGCTCTATGGAAAACTTTATGGAGATTTCTCAGAGAACTATAGGATCTGAAGAGAAGCCTGAGTATTCCTCTCAAAGAACTATAAATAGCACTATCATTCAATTCATCAACCCCACTACTGAGTATCTAACCAGAGGGAAAGAAATGATTATATCAAAAAGACACATACAGTTATATGAATATCACAGTGTTATACACAATAGCAAAGTCATGAAATCAACTTAAGTGTCCATCAACAGATGACTGTATTAAAAAGTGATATGTATTTTTATATAATATACTTTATATATATATAATATATATATAGCGATACTTTCTAGCTATAAAAAAGAATGAAATCATGTATTTTACAGCAACATAGGTGGAACCGGATCCCATTATTTTAAGTGAAATACTGCATGTTATCACTTATCTGTGGGTGCTAAACAATGGATGCACATGGATATGCAGAGTAGAAATACAGTTTTTGGAAACTCCAAAATGTGGAAGTGTGGGAAAGTTGCGCTGGGGGGTGAAGCATGAAAGAGGTTCAAGAAATAAAAATGCTGTTAACTTAAATATATATTCGTCAACACAATTTCTTTTGAAAAAAACTTTTACCTTAGTAATGACTCTGTGTCTAATTTAGCCAAGATGGATGCTGAGATTTAACTTATTAACCTTAGGATTAAAATGTTCTGCCAAATGAATATAATTGGCACAGTTATCTTTCTTAAACCAAACAGTAAAACAGACTTACTTTTAGTTATAAAAATCTGATTTTATCTCTTTTTCTTTTCCTTTCTTTAAGAGATGGGGTCTCACTCTCTTGCCCATATTAAAGTGCAGTGGCTCAATCATAGCTAACTGAACCCTAAAATCCTGGGCTTATAGGATCTTCTCACTTCAGCCTCCTGAGTAACTGAGATTAAAGGCACAAGCCATCACATCTTGCTGATTTTACTTTCAAATCAAATAAAAATGTTAATTTATTTTTAAAAGGATGTTGTAAAACTACTGAAAACTAAATTATAGAACACACGTTCTGATAGATTATTGAAATCCAGTGAATTCAAAATTAAACTGATGTAGATATAATCTATTTCAAACAAAGTAATAAAAATAATTTAACATGTCAATATGCAATTACTCAGTGAATTTGTATTAATGTTCCCAAATTTTAAGTTTTTAAGACAAACTATAGGTGCTAAAATATAGAACTTCTTAAGCATATATATATATATATATATATATATATATATATATATCTACACATGTGCATTGAACTCTTGTTTGGCTTTTGTTAATACTTAAATATAAGTCAAGAGCAAAAGTTAGCGAAAATGGTGTTATTTAATTAGTTTTAATGTTTAAGTCTTTTTCTATCCACTTAATGAAGTAAAAGGTGTACATATGATCGATAATTTATTGGTGATATGCCTATTTTTTTTCAAGTAGAAAAAGGGAAATATCATTTAATAAGATGAAATAAAAAGAAAATTGTCTCTGGCATATTTCCTTATATAATTTTGTAAAATAAATTCAACTACATAATTCAGTAGAAGACATCAAGTATGACAGAAAATAATAGATAAAAGTTAACTATGAATTGTCTCCAATAAATTTTACCAAAGTTAATAGCCAAAAAATAAATTTTGTAGTCATATTTCAAAGTGTTGGTGCCATTACTTCATTCTGCTTTGGCTGTTTCAACCAGAGTCAGAAATGACTCTTCAGAATGAATTATGAGAAAAACTAAAAATGATTACTTATGTTCAAATATATTGAAATCATCTTTTAGCATTTAGTGTTTATTACTTATCATCTCATTGCTTTGCTCTTTTGAAAATTCATCTCAAGAAAAATGTGTTCTTGGGAATATGTTAATATATAAAGGAGTACAAGTCCTTAAACAAAATAACAAATGGCATTATTACCACTTTATCTACCATATTTCTCAATCATGAATATTACTTACAGACCAAAATACCAAGTTCCCAACATCAGGTTTCAGTCCTAACTTGGAGTTTACAAAGAAAATGGCAGAAGCATTGAGTTTTAGGATTCTTTAATCATTACAAGTAGCTTATTGTTTTGAGGACTTAAGAATATTTGTTTTCTTCTTCTGAAAATGTATTCTGCATAACACACATAGAGAAAAGTTGCAGCAGTGTATAGCTCAATGAATTTTTTGAAGGGCATTTAAATACTATGTAATATCCTGATGCTGAAACACAACAAAGTCATTACTGGAATAACAGGTGAAATCCAAATAAAGTTTGAAGTTTAGTTATTAAGATACCATTTTTGGTTTCTTGACTTTTAACAGACTGTGAACATTTCAGATGTTCAAATTAGAGGAAACTGCATGAAGTCTATATAGGAACTTTCCGTACTACCTTTGCCAACACTGTGGAAATCTAAAATTATTCCAAACTAAAAAGGTTTTCTGGAAGAAATAACTTGTGTAACCAGCACTTAGATAAAAAACACAAATGTCCATCAGTGACAGACTGGATTAAGAAAATGTGGCACATATACACCATGGAATACTATGCAGCCATAAAAAAGGATGAGTTTGCATCCTTTGTAGGGACATGGATGCAGCTGGAAACCATCATTCTTAGCAAACTATCACAAGAAGAGAAAACCAAACACCGCATGTTCTCACTCATAGGTGGGAAGTGAACAATGAGATCACTTGGACTCGGGAAGGGGAACATCACGCACTGGGGCCTATCATGGGGAGGGGGGAGGGGGGAGGGATTGCATTGGGGAGTTATACATGATATAAATGATGAATTGATGGGTGCTGACGAGTTGATGGGTGCAGCACACCAACATGGCACAAGTATACATATGTAACAAACCTGCACGTTATGCACATGTACCCTAGAACTTAAAGTATAATGAAAATAAATAAATAAATAAATAAACAAAAAACAAAAAACAAACAAACAAAATAAAACAACATTACAGCACCATGAAAAAGCGTTTGAACCTCATTCCAGTCACTATCCTCTGGAGAATAATCACTTACCTAAAATCCTACAGTATAATTGATTAGGCTTAAAAAAAAATTACAAACGTGGAATCAAATTTTATACAATTACTTATGTTTGGTTTGTTTCACTTCATGTCATGAAAATTAGACACAACCTTATTATTTCATGTTGCAAAATGTATTTATTCTTATTACTAGAGTGACTATATTTTTTAAGGTAGCATAAATGTATTTATTCATTGTATTACTGGCAGACATTTAGGGTTGTTTTCACATTGCTGCTACTAAGAATAGCATACTATACATGCTATGACTGTTCTTGAACATATATTTGTATTTCTACAGTATATAAAAACAGGAGTAAAATTGCTGGTAAATTGCATAATTTACCTATATTTAGCATTAGCAGAACTCTGCTATTTTGAAAATTCTACATGTGAACATGTGGATTTTGAAATTGATTCTGTTTGCTTCAGGCATTTGTGTCTTAATGTGAAAATCTGTATATTAGATCACAGATCCTGGGCTAAAGCAATTCTCCCTCTTCAGCCTTCCAAAGTGCTGGGAATACAGGTGTGAGCCACCAAGCCTGGCCTGAATTTCTTATTGGATGAAACTATACTATTGTATACGCTAAATTTTAGTATCAAATATGTATTACATAGTCAATAACCTATAGATCAATTTGGTAGTAAGGTGGCCATCATTATGCAAAAGTCGACATTTGTATAGTTTCAAGTTTAAGTAGCACAGGTATTTGCTTGAGTGTCATTTTGTGTGGTAATATGGCATAATTATGAACTGAACATTATATTGCATATAAATATGTAAGTTCAGAGGATAAAGAGAGGTTGCCCTTGGCTGACTTATCCATTCAACATTTTTGTGTGTGTTGTGTGTCTACTGTAAGATGACAATATGACTCAAGTCAGATGATCAGATCATTTTGGTATTTTTAAGATCAAGGTGACTTTTATAATATTAGACACAGTTACTGTTACTTTTCTAGCTTTACAATAAAAGTATCTGTACTACGTGCTCTCAATTCTGGCAGAGTACTAATGAGTATTAATATGTCACAGAGTGATATATACAGATGATTCTGCCTTAAAGATTATTCCTTAGATAATGATTTTATTGAAAGCAATGACAACTGACAATGAGTAAGATGATTATTAAGGAGTTTTTGTTCAAAGAAATCCTATAAACAGAGAGAAGAGAAAGATAGTAATAGAGATAGAACAATAGCAAATGAGAGAGCAAGAGTGAGAGGGGAAGAAGAAAAAGTAGGAGAAAGGAGGAAGAGGAGGGGCAAGAAGAGGAGAGAGAAAGGAATAAAAAGAAGAGAAATAGCTATTCATATAGCTATCCAAATATGCATATATGTGTATATATGTATAAGTTATATATAAGTGAGGGTGTACATGTATATGTGTGTATGTGTTTATGTATATATACACACACACATATATATGTGTGTATATGTGTGCATATATACATATATACATGTGTGTATACATATATACACACACATGCATGTGTGTAATATATTATATATATAAACACATATACACATATATAAAGAGAGATAAAAGGAATAAGTTGGGCTAAATATTACAGTTCCCATCATTCATCATTCTATACTTTTCAAATAACAATAGAAAATCTTCCAAGCTGACTGACAGAACATGCTTAAAATGATGTAATTTCATTCTGCTTGTCTTTCCTGTGAATACTTTCACTCTGAACCCAATTCCTGTAGTTCCCTTTATGAGGTTTTATAACTAGCATTGTCAAGCTGCTTATACTTCATTGTTATAATTTACCAAATATGGGCAAGAACATGAACAGACACTTTTCCAGAATAAGACATACATGTGGCCAATAATCATATATATATATATATATATATATATATATATATATATATATATATATAAAACCTCAGTATGACTGATCATTACTGGAAATGCATATAAAAACCACAATGAGTTACCATCTAGCATCAATCAGAATTCAAGTCCAAAAATAATAGATGCTGACAAGATTGTGGAGAAAAAGGAATATTTATCCACTGGTTGAGGGGGGCATAAATTAGTTCAGCCATTGCAGAAGACAGTGCGGTGATTCCTCAAAGACCTATAAACAGAAATACCATTCAACCCACCAATCCCATTACTGGATATACACCCAAAGGAATACAAATCATTCTATTACAAAGACATATGCACATATACGTTTACTGCAACACTACTCACAATAGCAAAGACATGGAATCAACCCAAATGCCCATCAATAGTAGACCGGGTCAGAAAAATGTGATACATATACACCATGGAATACTATGCAGCTATAAAAGAAATGAGTTCATGTCTTTTGCAGGAATATGAAAGGAGCTGGGGGCCATTATTCTTAGCAACCACCCATAGGAACAGAAAATCAAATACTGCATATTCTCACTTGTAAGTGGGAGCTAAATAACGAGAACACCTAGACATATAGAAGAAAACAACACACCCTGGGCCTATTGGAGGGTGGAGGGTGGGAGGAGGGAGACAATCAGGAAAAATAACTGATTGGTACTAGGCTTAACACCTGAGTGATGAATTAATCTGTATAACAAATCCCCATGACACAAGTTTACCTGTATAACAAACCTGCACATGCAATCCTGAATTTAAATGAAAGTTAAGAAACCCAAAAGAATAGATACGGCCAATACTTTCATTTTGTTATTCTCAAAACTCAGCAAAGAAAAAAATGAAAGAAAAGAAATATTAAAGCTAAATGTTACTGCTCTCAAAGAACTTGGTCTTTAATCACCTTCCTCAACCAGATGTACATGGACACAAACACAGACACACACACGTACCCACACGCAGAGCAGATACTCACAGGTATTTTGCTCACCTCCATTCCACTAGCGATGCCTCTTACCACCCTCTAATTAGTTACTTGCCTCAATTCATTGATATTTACATCTGTTTCTTTTTTACCAATGCTTATTCCAAGATAGTGGGATAATTTTTTCTGCCTCATAAAAATTAATTTATTTTAAGAACCATGTACATTAGCATGGGAACATGCGTGTTTTCAAGGAAGTCTTTGGTTTCTGTCATAGAATGTAGTCCGTCATTATTGCTTGGGAAAATGAATCATATTATTTGAACATTTTACCATTTTCTCCTTTTATGTTAACATAGCCTCCAATAATCTAGTTAGAGTAAAACTCTAGAAATTGTAGAAATGTTCTCTTTATGACTCCTTTGTTAGTTTATAATTTAAATCTTTTTTAAAATGACAATTTATGCAGATGATGATAATAAAAGTAGTAAGAATAACAACAATGATTTTAGTGTTAGTAGTAGTACTCCCTATGTAAAGTAAGCTTTCCTGACTTCATCAGTCCAATATTATTTTTTGTACTATCTTATGGACCATTATCATAATAAAAGTAAATGGGAATTAAGCTGTCATCCATGTATGACTTATCAAGGGATAAATATTTTATGGAGATTTAGAAAAGGGTTCATTGAAAATTTTAAATGGTTATGAGTATTTACTCAATGACAGTTTAAAAACGAGTTCCCCCTGGAATACTTAAATAAAGTAGTCTTTATTTTACATGTACTTTCCAAAAATGTAGAATTTTTGAGAATGTTGGATCAAACAGATTAAACATATACATACTTACTGCATCATAAATCATATTCAGGGACCAGATCCCAACTCTGCTCAGAAGAAATTCTTAGACTCATAAATTCAGTCATGGAAGATTTTACAAACAAGAATTAATTTTGACATAATTTTAAAAGCATAGAACATAGTTTCAAACTCAATAATCTAAACATAATAGTATTTACAAATCCTCATAACTTTTATACTTTAAACCAGGTCATAAAATCATGCCATGACTTTTGGAAGAAAACATTTCCTAACACTCTGCTTGATATGGAAAAAAAAAAAAAAAAAAAAAAAAAAGCACATTTTAAAACATTTTTAACATAGACTTCTTATTAAAGATATTCAATAAATGAACCTGTCTAAGAAAATGATCAAAATTAGAACACTAAAAAATATTTCCTACATTAGAATACTTCCGTAAAATTATTTTGGAGGAAACAAACCAACAGGGAGCAAGCAAGTAAGCAAACAAAAAGTACCTATAGAAAGATCACTGTAAGTCAGGAGTTCGAGACCAGCCTGACCAACATGGCGAAACCCCATCTCCACTAAAAATACAAAAATTTAGCCAGAAGTGGTGGTGCATGCCTGTAATCCCAGCTACTCAGGAGGCTGAGGTGGAAGAATCGCTTGAACCTGGGATGTGGAGGTTGAAGTGGGCTAAGATCGCTCCACTGCACTCCAGCCTGAGCACCAGAGCAAGACTACTTCTTAAAAATAACAAGAAAAACAGTAAAAGGAAAAGACAACATAGGCAGTATTTAATGATCATAATTATGTTTCTTGAGCTACTGTCATAATTACAATGTTGTGTTGTCAAAATGTTTTGTAATTTCATCATTTACAAAACATTCACATTTAAATGTGGAAGAGATTATCATATCAGTTGATGTCTCACTTTAAATTACAATGAGCAAATTGATATGAGAACAAAAAGGACAATGAATATGCACATTGTAACTCAAGAACCCCAAGCTATATATAAGTAACAATGATAAATGCGTAGTTTTATTTTATTTTTGTCTGTCACAAATTATATCATGCATACTGCATGGCAGTTACACTGAATTAATTGATCAATCTTTTAAAAACATCGATATATATAGAAAATACTTTGTTCAGATGTGACCAGCTTGCAGAAGAAAAATGCATTTTGTATGAGCAGTTTAAAATATATATGTATACACATTAAAAAATGAATGACAATAATGCATAGTAACACCTAAAATGCAACATGGAGAACAGAAATGAAGGAGAGAGCAAAAGGCACTTCAACTGTACATAATACATTATTATTATTTTTTAAATATGTCTAAAGACAGTGTAGTATAATATTAAGTAATTAATCTAAATGGTCAACATAAAATTCTATAATTCCATTGTTTTAGATATTAAATAATCTTAAAATTAATAAAGCATGACAAGTCAAAATATGTCTAAAATAGAAGGAGTAAGCGAAAGAAAAGTAACAGATAATTTTAAAATTAATCATCAAATGCATGTAACAAAATTCTAAATACCTGGTAAAGAAGGCTTATCAGTAAGATTTTTAAACACTCAAACGTTCAATTCAGAAATAACCAAGATTCAATGATTTGGTAAGATTTTATAAGAAACAGATTTTAGAAGTAGCAAAGCAGCACTGGGTCATATAACCAGGTTAGCTTCAATTTTTCAAAACGAAATAATTATAAAAATTTTACTTATCAGATGCATATGTGAATACTAATCATAACAAATATTTCGATGATTTTAAGACATAAAATATTTTTCACATTTCTAACACAATGTTAATTACATTCTATTACTTGTTTCGTTACTCATTTTTATGTTATGTAGAATTTCAAACCCTAAAGAAGCATGATTTTCAATTTCCTTAAAAAGTCCAATTTAAGCTTCTTGATCTACTATACTGTATTTATATTGTATTTGAAGTTCATAGGTAGGACTATTAAATACTATTATACTGTATTTGAAGAAAAAACAGAAAATACTGAGGAGTGGAAAAATACTAAATATCAGAGGTCAGAAAACTCAGGAAACTCCCCTTAATGCTAAAACAACAAGGTTATCTGGAAAGTCCCTAGCAGGGCAAGCGGCCGTTTGTGGTTTGGTCAAAGGGCGGGAACCAATGAACAACTGACTAATGTTTAACTTTAAACGTCAGCCAATTGTAAATCTACAACTGTAAAAATCCCCAGTGACTCTGTAGCTTGCTGTAACCTGTTTGTGTCTGACTATAAAAGACGGCTGAGCACCAAGCTCGGGGTCTTTCCCTAGGATCTGATACTTAGCTGGAGAGAACCGAGTTCAAACAAAATAAAGCGATCCCTGCTGCTTGGCTTTGTCTCTGGACTCTGGTGGTTGCTTTTGGGTCATTGCGGGTCTGGGAATTACATCTTGGGGGATCGTCCGGGATTGCCCCTAAGCCCACCAGACCCCAGGCCAACTGGTCATTGCAAAAGTGAGTAAGCCGGCTCTGTTTATATGTTGTCTGTCTGCCTCTGAATAATCCCGCGGGGTCTGTATATGAGACTGATCTAGTCCTGGCAGACATGCTATAGAAAAGTCAGTGGAGGCCGGTGGGAGACATCCTCCGGAACTCATCTGGGGCTCTGTATTCTGTGGCCCATCTGCTTCTGGTTGGGTCCTAAGCCCGAGATGCGCTAGCGATCAATATATCTTGGTTGTTGGAAGGTATCTGTTGCTACTAATTTACCCTGATTTACAGGAGTTTCGGAGCCAGTCCCATACCAGGCACTAATATCCCTTACCACCCATCTTCTATCAACAGGACTTCCTCGGAATGGGCAACTCCCAGACCACACCACTTTCTCTCCTTGTCAATAATTTTAAAGATGTGAGAGCAAGGGGACATGATCTCAGTATAGAACTTAAAAAGGGAAAATTAATAACCCTCTGCTGCTCTGAGTGGCCCACCTTCAGCGTAGGCTGGCCAGCCGAGGCAACTCTTGGCCTCCCCATTATCCTCCAGGTAAAATCAAGGGTTTTCCTGCCAGGTCATTCGGGACACCCAGATCAGATCCCCTACATTTTAGTCTGGCAAGATCTGGTGGAAAATCCACTCCTGTGGCTAGCTCCCTTTCTGCTGACCTCTGAACCCTGTAAAACTCTAGTCACACAACCAACTGGGACCACCAAAAGACCAAAATCCCCAACTGCCCCCTTGCCCCCTGTGTTGTCTGACAGCCAGGACCTCGCATACTTGGAATCCCCGCCTTATCCTCCCCCTCCCGCACCCCATGCCCAAGCCCAACCGGCCGCACTCCCAGGAAGCCATGAGAGCCGAGAAGCAGCCGCGGCGCCAGGAGAAACTGAAAGTGAACATGGCTCGGGAGGGCCAGTAGGGCGAACGCGTGGCCGTGTCCAGCGTGAGGCAACTCTGCAAGTTCCCAATTCCACTGTAGCGCTCCCCTTAAGGGAAATAGGACCCCCCAATGACACAGGTAACCCTAGACTCCAGTATTGGCCATTCTCTACCAGTGACTTGTACAACTGGAAGACTCAGAATGCCCGGTTCTCTGATAACCCCAAGGACCTAACAGCCCTTCTAGATAGTGTCATGTTCACTCATCAGCCTACCTGGGATGACTGCCAACAGCTCCTCCGCATTCTGTTCACATCGGAGGAATGGGAGAGAATCCAGGTAGAGGCTAGAAAGTTGGTTCCTGGAGACGACGGTCAACCGACTGCAAACCCCGACCTCATTAATGCAGCATTTCCCTTGACCAGGCCAACGTGGGACTACAATACAGCAGAAGGTAGGGGAAAGCTACTCGTTTATCGCCAGACTCTAATGGCAGGTCTCCGGGCTGCAGCTCGCAAGCCCACTAATTTGGCTAAGGTATATTCTGTTTTACAGGGAAAGACAGAAAGCCCTGCTGTCTATCTAGAAAGACTTATGGAAGCCTTTAGACAGTATACACCTATAGATCCAGAGGCACCTGAAAATCAGGCAGCAGTCATTATGTCCTTTGTCAACCAGGTGGCCCCAGATATTAAGAAAAAGCTACAAAAATTAGAAGATTTGGAGGGAAAACAGGTCCAGGACCTCCTTCGCATAGCACAGAGAGTTTATAACAACAGAGATGCTCCAGAGGAAAGACAAATTAGGGCCACTGAGAAAATGACCAAAGTCCTGGTCGCGGTCGTCCAAAAAGAACAACCACCGCCAGGAAGCACCCAATCCATGCATGCCCCTAGGCGCAATCTGAGTAAAGACCAATGTGCATACTGTAAAGAAATTGGTCACTGGATAAAAGACTGCCCCAAAAAGAAACAGCGCCAGCCAGGCCAAGGACAATGGCAGCCCAAATCTATGCCGATACTAGTTACCCAAGATACAGACTAGGGGAGATGGGGTTTGGATCCCCTCCCCGAACCTAGGGTAACTTTACAAGTGGAGGGGTCCCCGGTCCAGTTCCTGGTCGTTACCGGGGCACAACATTCGGTCTTAGTCAAGCCCTATGGAAAGTTATCTTCCAACTCCTCCTGGGTTCAAGGGGCCACAGGAACCAAGAAATATCCATGGACAACCCAGAGAGCAGTAAACTTGGGAACCGGGAAAGTGTCCCATAGCTTCCTGGTCATCCCTGACAGCCCTTGTCCCCTGTTGGGGAGAGATCTGTTGACAAAAATGGGGGCCCAAATCCATTTTCAACCAGAAGGGCCCAAAGTGAGTGACTCCCAAAACAGGCCACTATCTGTTCTTACCGTAACTCTAGAGGATGAGTACCGGCTTCACCAGCAGTTAATGCCTCTAACCAAAATATAGACTCCTGACTCCAGAACTTCCCGGAGGCTTGGGCAGAAACAGGAGGGCTAGGGCTAGCAAAGCACCGTCCCGCCATTTTTGTTGAGCTTAAGCCCGGGATGGACCCTGTTCGTGTGCGCCAATACCCAATGGCCCTGGAAGCCAAAGAGGGAATTATACCACACATCTGCCCACTCCTAGATCATGGAGTCCTATGCCCCTGCCACTCACCATGGAACACTCGGCTGCTACCAATACAAAAACCCAACAGTAAAGAATATAGGCCGGTACAAGACTTAAGAGAAGTCAATAAAAGGGTAATGGACATACACCCAACGGTGCCGAATCCATACAACCTCCTGAGTACCTTGAGTCCTGAAAATCAATGGTATACTGTTCTAGACCTAAAAGATGCTTTTTTTAGCCTGGCTTTAGCCCCTAAAAGCCAGAAAATTTTTGCCTTTGAGTGGACAGACTCTGAGAGAGGCATAAGTGGCCAACTGACGTGGACCAGACTGCCACAAGGATTCAAAAACTCCCCAACTCTGTTTGATGAAGCCCTCCACGAAGACTTGGGTGAGTCCCAACGCCAACACCACAGTATAACTCTCTTGCAGTATGTTGATGATCCCTTAATAGCGGCAACGTCCCCAGAGGCCTGCATCCAAGGAACCAAAGACCTCCTGAAAACCTTGGGAAACCTGGGTTATCGAGCCTCAGCTAAAAAGGCCCAGATCTGCAGACCAGAGGTAACCTACTTGGGGTATCTACTTAGAGGGGGACAGTGCTGGCTAACAAATGCTCGAAAAGAGACTGTCCTTCAGATCCCCAGACTGCAGTCAACATGACAGGTAAGAGAGTTCCAGGGATCTGCAGGGTTCTGCAGACTCTGGATACCTGGCTTCGCTGAACTGGCAAAACCCCTCTATCAGGCTACCAAAGAGCAGCAGCCCTTCAATTGGACTGAAGAGGCTGAGCAAGCTTTCCAGCAAATCAAAACTGCTCTGCTCTCGGCCCCCGCGCTGGGTCTTCCGGATGTCTCTAAGCCTTTCCACTTATACGTGGATGAAAGCCGGGGCATAGCGAAATCAGTATTAACTCAAAATTTAGGTCCCTGGCACAGACCGGTTGCATACCTCTCAAAGAGACTGGACCCGGTAGCTGCAGGATGGCCTCCTTGCCTCCGGATGATTGCTGCAACGGCCCTGATGGTCAAAGACGCTAACAAACTGGCCATGGGCCAAGAATTATAAGTCACCACCCCCCATGCTATCGAAGGCATCCTCCGACAACCCCCTGACCGATGGCTCAGCAATGCTCGGCTTACCCATTACCAGGAGCTGTTGCTAAACCCCCTCAGAATAACATTTAAGCCCCTGACAAACCTAAACCCAGCATCGTTGCTGCCAGACCCAGACTTAAGTAAGCCGCTCCATGACTGTGCTGAAATACTAGCCCAGGTACATGCAGTCAGAGACGACCTCCAGGACCGACCACTGCCAAATGCAGACCTCACCTGGTTCACTGATGGAAGCAGCTTCATTCACCAAGGACAGAGGTATGCGGGGGCGGCGGTAACCTCAGAGACTGAGATAATTTGGGCTGAGCCTTTACCTCCAGGAACATCGGCTCAAAAAGCTGAGTTAATAGCCTTGGCACAAGCCCTAAAACTAGGCAAAGACCATAAACTGACAGTATATACTGACAGCCGGTATGCATTTGCCACCGCCCACATACATGGGGCTATATACAGAGAGAGGGGGCTTCTCACAGCTGAAGGAAAAGACATTTAAAAAAAAGAAGAAATCTTAAATCTTCTGGCTGCCCTTTGGGAACCCAGAAAGCTGGCTATCATCCACTGTCCGGGACATCAAAAGGCCACTAACCCAGTCACTCGAGGTAACAACCTGGCTGATCAGACTGCCAAAGACGTGATTAAAACCACTCCTCACCTGCTGGCCCTCCAGCTGCCTGATCCTGGGCCCAGAGAGTTGCCCTTTCACCCAGAATACTCAGAAGAAGACCTCCAGTGAATAAGTAAACTCCCCGGAACACAGGTCAGTAATCAGTGGTGGAAAGATTCTAATAACAATACCATTCTCCCAGACAGGTTGGGGCAGCGAATAATAGCACAAATCCACTGAAGCACTCATCTGGGCCCGCGGCGGATGTTAGATTTGATTCAACACACTGGACTAAAAATTAAAAACACCCCTGAAAAAGAAGACGCCTCGGTTAAAATCTGTGTAGTATGTCAACTCAATAACGCCAGTCACGGGACCCAGACCTTGGGAAAAAGACAAAGGGGAGATAGACCTGGTACAAATTGGGAATTGACTTCACTGAGATAAGGCCAGGAAAATATGGATACAAATATTTACTACTTTTTATAGATACATTTTCAGGATGGGCAGAAGCTTTCCCAACAAAGAAAGAAACTGCACAGATTGTAGCCAAAAAGATCCTAGAAGAGATCCTGCCCAGGTACGGCTTTCCAGTAATGATAGGGTCGGATAATGGGCCGGTCTTCACCGCAAAGGAAAGTCAGGAACTGGCTTCCATCCTCGGGGCTAATTGGAAACTGCTTTGTGCTTATCGACCCCAAAGCTCAGGTCAGGTAGAAAGAATGAATAGAACATTAAAAGAGACCCTAACTAAATTGACCATGGAGACTGGTGCTAACTGGGTAGTCCTCCTCCCCTATGCTCTGTTCCGGGCACGTAACTCTCCTTATAAACTAGGACTTACCCCTTATGAAATAATGTATGGCAAACCACCCCCTAACATTCCTAACCTTAAAGACAATCTCCTCAAAGCTGACACAGATAATGGTCTTGAACTTTTGTTCTCCTTACAAGCCCTACAGAGAGTTCATGAGGAAGTCTGGCCCAAGCTAAAAGAGCTATATGAAGCTGGGCCTCCACCCATTCCACATCAGTACAAACTGAGAGACTGGGTCCTCGTCAAACACCACTGACAAGAAACCCTAGAACCCCGGTGGAAAGGACCATTCCAGGTGATCCTGACTACACCTACGGCCCTCAAAGTGGAAGGCATCGCTGCTTGGATTCATCACAGCCATGCCAAGCCTATAGCCCCGTTCTCAGACTTTGTTACATCCTCGACAGGAGAGGCAGCAACCTGGACAGTTGACCGGACCAAAGAAAACCCTCTAAAACTTGTTCTACGCTGTCAGCAACCTAAACTGTAACTATGACACCTACCTCCTTTATAACTCTTCTACTATTATGGATCCCTTGTGGGGAGGCCCGGGGGAACCCGGCAACATCCCCTTTCGCTTGGCGTTTCTTCCTGACTGAGAACTGGACCAATTATGCTCAGACAGAACAAAAGGGCTATGTATTAGGCACTGCTGACTGTCCCCTTGGGGGTTGTAGCACTCCCATCCATCTAAATTTCACTGATTTTAAACACCAGCCAGGAAAAGCAGCACCCACAATTTGTTTTCTCTTTGACCAAACACTCTCTTATTGTAATAACTCATGGGTAGAACAAAGTGTTGGCTGTCCACATAGGTCCTGCAAAATCCACACTGTTAAAATCCTAAAAACTTCTGAGTCCCTATCCAGTCAAATGTGGCAGTCACACAATTTCTTTAAAACCACATCAGGCTACACCTGGGTTATCTGGGACCCCTGGGACTCCCGCTGGACTTCCCAGCAAAAGGGGGCTATGTACTTGACTTCAGGAACTACCTGGCCTAGTAGCCGTCTCTTTCTCTGGCGTTCCCTTGTTCAGATCCAGACCACCCTACACGCGGCTATACAGAACCAGGAAAGGGAATTAAATGTCCAGCTTTCAACTTTAACTCCTACCCGCTCCTTTCCCTGGTTATCCCTATTAAGAGAAGGGTTAGAAATCGCAAACGCCACTGGCCTAGGCAATCTCTCTGCATGCTTCTTCTGCGCGGCTCTAGGGTGACTGCCGTTAACCGCAATTCCACTTCCAGGCCCGTCTAATGCTTCTCTCAGCCTAAACCCTAACAATAGCCACATACCACCCCGGATCCCTGACGTCCCCTTCTTCCTAAACCCTGGACAGACACAAGTTTCCTTTTGTTATTCAAATGCCGGCACTATCCTCTGTAATACAACTTCCACTCCCAACTCAACCCTTTTTGCCCCTCCCGGTTCTTTCTTCTGGTGCAATGGGACCCTATATAAGACAGGAAACTCCCCTTAATGCTAAATCAGCAAGGTTATCTGTAAAGTCCCTAGCAGGGCAAGTGGCCGTTTGCGGTTTGGTCAAAGGGCAGGAACCAATGAACAACTGGTTAATGTTTAACTTTAAACGTCAGCCAAGGCCGGGCGCGGTGGCTCAAGCCTGTAATCTCAGCATTTTGGGAGGCCGAGGTGGGTGGATCACGAGGTCAGGAGATCGAGACCATCCTGGCTAACATGGTGAAACCCCGTCTCTACTTAAAAAATACAAAAAACTAGCTGGGTGAGGTGGCGGGTGCCTGTAGTCCCAGCGACTCGGGAGGCTGAGGCAGGAGAAAGGCGTAAACCCAGGAGGCGGAGCTTGCAGTAAGCTGAGATCCGGCCACTGCACTCCAGCCTGGGCGACAGAGCGAGACTCTATCTCAAAAAAAAAAAAAAAAAAAAAAAAAGTCAGCCAATTATAAACCTACAACTGTAAAAATCCCCAGTGACTCTGTAACTTGCTGTAACCTGTTTGTGTGTGACTATAAAAGACGGCTGAGCACCGAGCTCAGGGTCTCTCCCTAGGATCTGATACCTAGCTGGAGAGACTGAGTTCGAACTCGAAATAAAGTGATCCCTGCCACTTGGCTTTGTCTCTGGACTCTGGTGGTTGATTTTGGGTCATCGCGGGTCTGGGCATTACAGTACAAATTGGCCAAAATGAAAGAAAAAACTTACAAGTAAATTTATACCTCTGTTAACTTTTGTAACCATATTTTTTCCATGGAGTATGTGATGAAATATTTCCTATTACAAATATGTTTCCAGACATAATACACATAACCATCCCATAGTCAGCTTTTTATAATATAAAATAAATGTTTTTGAAATGTAAATATTTGCATATATTCATTGTTTTACATTTTAAAACATATAGCACCCCATTATTACTTAATCCTCTTTGTATTGCTTATTTGTTTCTTCAACTTTTTACTATTTTAAATAATATTCTATTATTCAAATAAAAATGAAAACTAATCACATTGTTATATTGAACTCTACAGTAATGATTATATCATAGCATATGTATACTTTAAGTTGACATATTTGGACAATTGTATTGTAATTTTGTCTCTCTTTTAAATAGAAATTCTAGTTTTATAAAATTCTGACTCTATGGTGTTAGAAGTCTTTCTTCACATACCCACCGTATTCAAAGTCTTGGCTTCCCGAGATCAACATTAAATGTTTTGTATACTTCCAAAATGTCTCCAGACTGACATAGTAATTACTAAAAATCCAACAAAAAGATCCTAATTCACTTTCTGAGACTCAAATAAATTATTATCAATTCCTTCAGAAAAAAATCCTACTTGTGTATCTTTTACTTTGCATAGAGTATAAAATCAATTTGGAGAGAATTGGCAGCTTCAAAATCTATCCAAGAACTTAGTATATCTATCCATTCATTTAGATCTTTATTTTCAGTAATGTTTTGCAGTTTTAAGTACACAAAACTTAAAAATATTTGAATAAACTGATGCTCAGATATTTTATTTTAAGATGATAATGATAATGGTATTTTCTGATATCAATTTCCAGTTGTCACTTTATTATTTATAAGTATAATTGCTTATTTGTTAGCACGTTGTTCTTGTCTTCAGTAGCCTCACTTAACTTCTCTCGAGCTTGTAAAATGTTTCTTTTTTATTTCATTGGGCTTTTTAGTAACTTTTTTTAACACACAAAAAAGTCATCAAAAAATTGAGAACATTTTATTCTACCCATTCATTTTTTTTATTATTCTTTATTTATTTCCCTTGCCTATTGCACTAGCTAGGACTGTGGAAACAATGTTAACCAAAAAATGATGAGAACAGATAAATATATTTTTTGTTTTTCTTCTGAGGAGGAAAACATTTGGTCTATAACTATTAAGTATAATGTTAGCTATTTATTTTTATTATAGTATTTAAGATTGAGAAATTTTCTTCTCTCTTGGCTTTCTGAGAGTTTAAATTATAAATGGCACTGAGTGTTGATAAATTTATTTTTTTCCCTGCAAGGATTGAGAGGATAATTATATATTGTACTTATATTTCAAACTGTAGTAATATTCAAAATTATATCAATTGGTGTTAAATGTTAAAAACAAACATACTTTATTAGAAAACCATATTTGATCATATTTTTCTTCTTAATTGATTGCTAATGTTTTGTTCAATATCCTTTAGTCCATAGTCCCAAAGCGTCATATGTCATATCCCAAAGCTATGACCTGTAAGTTTCTTTCCTCTTACTTTTTCAATGTTGCTATCAAAGTAATTTTAGTATCCTCAGATGACTAAGAAAGTACTCATTATATACTCAGGAAATTTAATGGGAATAAAGGTATTTCTTTTCAAGGCTTCATCTAATTCATTAATAAAGTTTTCTGAGTCTTGAGTTTTCTTTATGTCAAGGTTTATAATTACAAATTCATTAAAAATACGTGCTCTTACTGATCTTTTCTTTTTATTCTTAACTCATTTTGGTAATATGTGACTTCTGATAAAGTTATGCATTTTTATCTACATTGCCAAATGTATTGACATAAAATATTGAAGAATATTTCTGGATTATTATTTCATATTGTAGGATTTGTTCTGATGGCCCCTTGTTTATCCTCAACTTCTACAAACAGTTTTCTTTTTTGTTTCTGCTAAGTCTAATTAGTCATTTAAAAATTGTTTTTGAGAATTTTACCCTTTTATTTCCTCCTTTGCTCTACTCAATATATGTTAGTTATTTTTGTCTCCAGTGGAAAACTTACATTATTGATTTAAAACTTTTTTCTTTTCTGATAAAACCTTTTAAAGCCACTATTTTTGCTTTATGCACCACTTGAACTGTATCTCATAAATTATGTTATGTTGTACATTCATATCCTTCTAATTTATTTTTAAGGAACTTTTTTTTTACAAGCGTATAGTTTTTCAACTATGAATATCATTACTCCATTTTGTTATGCTTAAGATTTTCATGATATGTAGTTTTTATCATTTTCCTTTAAAGTGGGATTTTGGGGAAAAGCATCTAGTTTGACTGTCTTTTAGTTATTTAGTACATTTAATATAAATTCATTTGATTATTTACAAAGTTGAATTTTGATATACTTTTATGCTTTCTGCTTTCAATATCATCTATCTCTTCTTTGGTATTTTTTCAATCTTTAATGCATTTTTTGGACCAAATAATTTTTAGTATTTTTATACTCTATCATCAGATTAATATGTAACCAAATTTCATTTAATATTGTCAGTGTTCTTTTTACTTTTTTCTCAACTGTTTAAAACATACATCTTTATCATAATCTACCTTAAAATAATACTATAGAAATGCAAGTAATGTTAAACTCTTACACTGTTATACTTTCATTTCTACTCTTTTAACTCTTGATTGACTACTGTCATATGATTTACTTCTACATATATTATGAACTCTATAAATAATTACAGTTTTTGCTCCAGTCTGCCAATTACTTATTAAAAATTAAAAAAAAATTAGTTATCTAAAAGTGTATAATGAATTACTACAGACGAAGAGGCTCAAAATAATACATATTTATTGTATCACAGTTTCTGTGCATTGGGAAAATAGGTATAACATTTTTAGATTCTCTTCTTTAGGTTTTCACGCAAGGCGACAATCAAGGTAACATTAAGGAATGAATTATCCTGAGTGTTTGACTCAGCGAGTCTCAACCACTTGCAAGCTCACGTATTTGCTGGAAAAAAATGCAGCTCCTCAAAACTTGTTGGACAGAGGGTCTCAGTTTCAAGCTGACTGTTGACAAGAGAACATCTTCAATTCCTTGTCAGATGTTGCTCCAACGTGGCAGCTGACTTCATTCAAACCAAGGAAAGTGCTTATGTAACACAGTCTGCAAGCGTACATAAGTCATGAACCCATGTAACCTAGACACAAAAGTGACTTCCTGGAACCTGTACAATTTCTATTCATGATAAGGAAGTCACACATTTTGTCCACATTACAGAGGAGAAAGATTACACAAAGATGTGAATATTAAAAGGTGGAGATCATGGGAAGACATCTTAAAGACTGCCACTATAGTGTATTTCATATTTATTTATATATTTATAATTTCTAAATATTTTCATTATCTATGGAGACACAATTTTCTATCATGTAATATTTTCTTTCCATGAGAATAATTTTCTGTAACATTTCTAATACTGTTGTTCTGCTTACAATATACATTTCATTATTATTCAGTTCTTTTTTATTTTCTCCAAAAATCCAATTATACTCCCATTTCTAAATTGTATTTTCATTCATTTAAAATATTAACTTATTTTTATCCTTATTCTTCTACTCTTTTTGCACCCTTTCCACATGTCTGTGTGTATGTGTGTGTTTTAATACTTGAAAAACACTTTTAATACTAGCTTTAACATTTTTGTCTTCTAGTTTCATCATCTGTCTCATTTCTGGAATTCTTTGTGTCATATTACATTTTTATGGATTATATAGTTCTGCTTTTTCCATGCCCACTGTTTTTTTAATCTCTGTTGTTGTTCGTTGTATTTTTATTATTGGATTTTGGTTTGGAAATATTACATAGTCTGGCTCTCAACTTTGTTTCTTCTGTTTTTAGTGGCAGTCTTTTTTTTTTTTTTTTTTTTGGTACCAGCCTTTTTTTGGCAGACAAATAAATTTTTGCCTGCCCAAAACTTTTATACTAGGTTTTATCCCCTTGCAGCTTGCTTCACTTTGTAAAGTGATTTTCAAAGGATGGGCATTTGTTTTATTTCATTCTAGCTATAATTCAACCTAACTGCTAAGACATATCACCCTCTATAGTCTCCATTGTATACCTCAAATGATTAAGTACTTTCTATTCTGATTAGGCAGAGCTCAAACGTCCCCTGCTTTTTGTAATTTCTGAAATTTTAGTTTACATCTGTTCTGTCATTCTTTGACTACCTTGTGGCTTTTCAATTTATATCCAGAGAAGGTAGAACCCAGCAAAGACTCAAACGGGTCCTTACAAATATTCATGGAGCCTTTATTTGCATAAGAAATAAAATCTTTCCTACAACTTCTATTAGCCTCATCTTCCATACATTTCTATCTCCATCTCTTTACCTCATCAAGTTTGGCAATTTGGATTTGGATTTCCTTTCCCTGTGCCTGCATTACAGGGGCTGTCTGTAAGTGTTAGAAAGCTGAAGCAACGAGAGGATTAACCTCATTTTCCCCTCTCTCAGAGATCAAAGTTCTGCACTTTTGTCCATTGCCTAAAAATATTGTTTTATATATTTGCCTATTTTCTAGTTGTGTAAATAAGAGTATATTTTTCTCATTGGTCAGATATTCAAAAATTATATTTTGATACAGTTTTTGTGAATATACTTGTTACCATATCATTGAATTAATTTACGTGAGTGTTGAAAAGTTCTGAGATTATATGTTTATTTTGTATATTAGGAAACAAATTGGTGTTCTAAAAGAGTCAGCATTCCTTAGAGAGTAACACATTCTGTGATTAGAATAGATAAACATGAGTCATCTCTTTGTAGGTAAAGAGCAAGAATGGTTTTTAAGCTATGCAAAAATAGTGTTTATGATAGAGTCCACCTTGAAGATATTGCTACTATTATTTATATAATTTGATAGTTTTAACTGACAAGAGTAGAAATAACAGTTTCTTGTGAAAAGTGATCAAAATAGGGAAAATAATTTATTTATATAAGTAATATGCAATACTTCATGCTGTTCAAATTAAACACACTTTCATTACTGGGGATTTTTTAGTAATTGTTTTTATGATAATGGGCATTATTTAGTTTTCTACCTTATATGCAATGAATATTTTTAAAAGACTAAAAAGATAAGAACAATTAACTTGACAGTGAGGGGAGAGAGTGGACTTCAACAATTGTCCTTCAGTGACCTTGAATTCTATGTCTTCCAGTGGCACTTTATCTGAGAAATTAATCTTTGATCCATGTAGCTTATTGAATTAACTCAGAATGTGTTGGAGTTGTTAGGCATTTTTTGCAGTTTTCGAGACAGCAAGAACCTTCTAGTTAGAGCCTCTAGAACAATAAGAGGAATCTTCAGAAATTTAAGGATCAGTGAGTTTCTTGAAGAACCTGATTGTACCTCAACCTTCATTAGATGATGATGATTGGCAGTTGTCTGTTTTGAATTGAAACATTGTATATGCTGATCTCTGATTGAAGTATTATAATATATACCTTGACTCAGTAGTTCTCTATAAACAAAGTAACATTCTTTTTCTATATTATAAGAACTTTTATAATTTACCTGTTATGTTACTGTATTTTTCTCAATCACATCTCTCACGATACTGTATCATAGAGGCTAAATATAAATTAATTATTTAAACTGTCTCCCCACTCTAGTGAGAAAAGTGTATTGACATAAACAAAAGGTTTACATGAAATATATCATATATCCTATACTATGTACTCTACAGAAATAAACTATTAAAGCATTGATTTTAATTTTATACCGTTCTGATTTTGTGGTGTTTAGGATCAAATGTCATTTTTTAAACAAAGGCATTTTCTTCTATAATGCAGTTTAGTATGAAACACAAAAGTCAATACTTTATATGACCAAAATCATGATTTATTGATGCAGTGTTTGAATAGCACAAAGAATTGCAAATTACAAAAGTAATTTCTTAGGCAGAAAGGAGAAAAAACATCTGGATGATTTTAGCTCTAGAGAGATACATTAAAAGTTTCTTCATGATTTATATAAATTGCATGATTAGTTAAGTAATTTCTCCCAAACTAATTTTGATTTCACAGTATTTGCAAGAAGAACTGGAATTCAAATAACATCATAGTTTTATATGAATATGGGTATACATCTGCTGCTATTATCTATAAATGATGGTTTAGTACACCTGAAGAGGATGAAGTAATTGTTACAGACTGAATTGTGTTACTCCAAAATTCACACCAAAACTCTAAATTCCCTAAATGCAGGCATTTTTAATTGTGACTGTATGTAAAGATAAGGCCTCTAAAGAGGAACTTAAATAAAAACAAGTTATTAGAGTTGATCTTGATTCAATCTGACTGGATCAAGAAAAAGAAATTAGGACACCCAGGGAGACACCGTTTACTCACACAGAAAAAAATATCTCACAAGGACATAGGGAGAAAGTGGCCATCTGCAAGTCAAAGAGAGATGCCTCAGAAGAAATCAAACCCACCAATATCTTAATCTCGAACTTCTTAACACTCAGAACTGTGTGAAAAATAAATTTTGGTTATTTAAGCTATCCAGTCTGTGGCATTTTGTTACAGTGGTCTTAACAAACTAATACAGTAATTATATTCCTAAATGTTCTTAAATTCTTTATAATTAACTGTCATAGCTATGAATAAACACCAACTTATTGACATCCATTCTACATAAAATATTAATTCTACAATTTTATCAGGTTTTGATATACATTTCACGTTTATTAGAATATAGCTTCCAAACATGAATTAATGTAGAAACATGTATTTTTTGAATAATTTTCCTTGACTATGTTAGAAATAGGGAAGTCCATTTTTAGCTCCCACCCCATTGTAAAAAAAAAAAAAAAAAAAAAAAAAAAATGCTACTATGCTACTATAACCACACTTTTGGAAGGGTCAGGTCTAATTTTTAAAGTAGTCAAATACAATTATAATGTATAAAGTGTGAATAGCTTTTTTTCCCTTTTTGTTATGAAGTGGAGTTTAAGTTCTTTTAAAGTTTATTTTAAGTTTTTGAATAGCTAATATTTACAACATTATGGCAGCTGACTGTGACTAGACTCCTTTGTAAACATTCTCATGATATTTACTAGGTAGAAAACCCAGATATTTCTTTATCAAGATATTTTTAACAGAATCCTCATATTTAATTTAGAACGGTTGCTGTAAATAATACCAGAATTTATGGATTTATTAAAAACAGCTGGAGAGACGTTTGCCACATAGTTCTTCCTCTGAGGAGTGATCAGTCAAGTACAGACAGTCTCTAACTTATGATGGTTCACCTCATGAATGTTTACATTACCACAGTTTGAAAGTAGCATGCATTCAGTAGAAACTGTAAATGTCCGTATAACCATTTTGTTTTTCTCTTTCAGTATAATGTTCAATAAATTACACAGGATAGTCAACCCTTGATAATTTTATTTCTAGAGAGATACATTAAAAATAAGCTTTGTGTTAGATTATTTTTTCCAAATGTTCTGAATATGTTTTATTATTATTATTATTATTATTATTATTATTATTATTATGCTTTAAGTTCTAGGGTACATGTGAACAATGTGCAGATTTGTCACATGTGTGTACATGTGCCATGTTGGTGTGCCGCACCCATTCACTAGTCATTTACATTATGTATATCTCCTAATGCTATCCCTCTCCTCTCCCCCCACCCCATGTCAGGCCGCCATGTGTGGTATTCCCCACCCTGTGTCCAAGTGTTCTCATTTTTCAGTTCCCACCTATGAGTGAGAACATGCGGTGTTTGGTTTTCTGTCCTTGCAATAGTTCGCTCAGAATGATGGTTTCCAGCTTCATCCATGTCCCTAGAAAGTACATGAACTCATCCTTTTTTTTTGACTGCATAGTATTCCATGGTGTGTATTTGCCACATTTTCTTAATCTACTCTAACATTGATGGATGTTTGGGTTGGTTCCAAGTCTTTGCTATTGTGAATAGTACCGCAATAAACATATGTGTGCATGTGTCTTTATAGCAGCATGATTTATAATCCTTTGGGTATATACCCAGTAATGGGATGGCAGGGTCATATGGTACATCTAGTTCTAGATCCTTGAAGAATCGCCACGCTGTTTTTCACGATGGTTGAACTAGTTTACAGTCCCACCAACAGTGTAAAAGTTTCCTACTTCTTCACATCCTCTCCAGCACCTGCTGTTTCCTGACTTTTTAATGACTGCCATTCTAACTGGTGTGAGATGGTATCTCATTGCGGTTTTGATTTGCATTTTTCTGATGGTCAGTGATGATGAGCATTTTTTCATGTGTCTGTTGGCTGCATAAATGTCTTCTTTTGAGAAATGTCTGTTTATATCCTTCACCCACTTATTGATGGGGTCCTTTTATTTTTTCTAGTAAATTAGTGTAAGTTCTTTGTAGATTATGGATATTAGCCCCTTGTCAGATGGGTAGGTTGCAAAAATTTTCTACCATTCAGTAGGTTGCCTGTTCAGTCTGATGGTAGTTTCTTTTGCTGTGCAGAAACTCTTTGGTTTAATTAGATCCCATTTCTCAATGTTGGCTTTTGTTGCCATTGCTTTTGGTGTTTTAGACATGAAGTCTTGTCCATGCCTGTGTCCTGAATGGTATTGTCTGTTTTCTTCTAGGATTTTCATGGTTTTAGGTCTGATATTTAAGTCTTTAATCCATCTTGAATTAATTTTTGTATAAGGTGTAAGGAAGGGATCCAGTTTCAGCTTTCTACACATGGCTAGCCAGTTTTCCCAGCACCATTTATTAAACAGGAAATCCTTTCCCCATTTCTTGTTTTTGTCATATTTGTCAAAGATCAGATGGTTGTAGATGTGTGGTATTATTTCCGAGGACTCAGTTCTGTTACATTGGTCTATATATCTGTTTTGGTACCAGTACCATGCTGTTTTGGTTACTGTAGATTTGTAGTAGATTTTGAAGTCAGGTAGCATGATGCCTCCAGCTTTGTTCTTTTGGCTTAGGATTGTCTTGGCAATACAGGCTCTTTTTTGGTTCCATATGAACTTTAAGGTAGTTTTTTCCAATTCTGTGAAGAAAGTCATTTGTAGCTTGATGGGGATGGCATTGAATCTATAAATTACCTTGGGCAGTATGGCCATTTGCACAATATTGATTCTTCCTGTCCATGAGCATGGAATATTATTCCATTTGTTCATGTCCTCTTTTATTTTGTTGATCAGTGGTTTGTAATTCTCCTTGAAGAGGTCCTTCACATCCCTTGTAAGTTGGATTCCTAAGTATTTTACTCTCTTTGAAGCAATTGTGAATGGGAGTTCACTCATGATTTGGCTCTCTGTCTGTTATTAATATATAGGAATGCTGTGATTTTTGCACATTGATTTTGTACCTTGAGACTTTGCTGAATTTGCTTATCAGCTTAAGGAGATTTTGGGCTGAGATGATGGGGCTTTCTAAATATAAAATCATGTCATCACAAACAGGAACAATTTGACTTCCTCTTTTCCTAATTGAATACTGTTTATTTCTTTCTCCTGTCTGATTGCTCTGGCCAGAACTTCCAACACTATGTGAAAAGGAGTGAGAGAGAGGGTAGGGCATCCCTCTCTTGTGCCAGTTTTCAAAGGGAATGCTTCCAGAATTTGGCTGTGAAACTGTCTAGTCCTGGACTTTTTTTGGTTGGTAGGCTCTTAATTATTGCCTCAATTTCAGAGCCTGTTATTGATCTATTCAGGGATTCAACTTCTTCCTGGTTTAGTCTTGGGAGAGTGTATGTGTCCAGGAATTTATCCATTTCTTCTAGATTATCTACTTCGTTTGTGTAGAGGTGTTAATAGTATTCTCTGATGGTAGGTTGTATCTCTGTGGGATTGGTGGTTATATTCCCCCAGCCAAACTAAGCTTTGTAAGTGAAAAAGAAGTAAAATCCTTTACAGAGAAACAAAAGGTGAGAGATTTTGCCACCACCAGGCCTGTCTTACAAGGGATTCTGAAGGAAACACTAAACATGAAATGGAACAACCGGTGCCTGTCTTACAGGGATTCTGAAGGAAACACTAAACATGAAAAGGAACAACCGGTACCAACCACTGCAAAAACATGCCAAATTGTAAAGACCATCGATGCTAGGGGGAAACTGCATCAACTAACGAGCAAAATAACCAGGTAACATCATAAGGACAAGATCAAGTTCACACATAACAATATTAATCTTAAATGTAAATGGGCTAAATGCTCCAATTAAAAGACACAGACTGGCAAATTGGACAGAGTCAAGATCTATAAGTGTGCTATATTCAGGAGACCCATCTCACGTGCAGAGACACACATAGGCTCAAAATAAAGGGATGGAAGAAGATCTACCAAGCAAATGGAAAACAAAACAAAACAAAAGCAGGGGTTGCAATTCTAGTCTCTGATAAAGCAGACTTTAAACCAACAAAGATCAGAAGAGACAAAGAACGCCACTACATAATGGTAAAGGGATCAATTCATCAGAAAGAGCTAACTATCCTAAATATATATGCACCCAACACAGGAGCACCCAGATTCATAAAACAAGTCCTTAGAGACTTACAAAAAGACTTAGACTCCCACACAATAATAATGGGAGACTTCAACACCCCACTGTCAACATTAGATAGATCAACGAGACAGAAAGTTAACAAGAATATCCCGGAATTGAACTCAGCTCTGCACCAAGTGGACCTAATAGACATCTATAGAACTCTCCCCCCCAAATCAACAGAGTATACATTCTTCTCAGCACCACATCACAGTTATTGCAAAATTGACCACATAGTTGGAAGTAAAGCACTCCTCAGCAAATGTACAAGAACAGAAATTATGTGTTCTGATCCACTAGATTGTGACAGTACAAAAGTAAATGACAGGACACATTACATTTTTGCCAAAGGGATATTATGTCTCTCAGACCACAGTGCAGTCAAACTAGAACTCAGGATTAAGAAACTCATTCAAAACCACTCAACTACATGGAAACTGAACAACCTGCTCCTGAATGACTACTGGGTACATAATGAAATGAAGGCAGAAATAAAAATATTCTTTGAAATCAGTGAGAACAAAAACACAACATACCAGAATATCTGGGACACATTTAAAGCAGTGTGTAGAGGGAAATTGTAGCACTAAATGCCCACAAGAGAAAGCAGGAAAGATCTAAAATCAACACCCTAACATCACAATTGAAAGAACTAGAAAAGAAGAACAAACACATTCAAAAGCTAGCAGAAGGCAAGAAATAAATAAGATCAGAGCAGAACTGAAGGAGATAGAGACACAAAAATCCTTCAAAAAATAATGAATCCAGGAGCTGGTTTTTGAAAAGATCAACAAAATTGATAGACTGCTAGCAAGTCTAATAAAGAGGAAAAGAGAGATGAATATGTTTAAAGTAGATGAGGCAAAGTTATGATGCTCAGTAGGTTAGATGTATTAAATGCATATTTGACTAATGTACCATGGGTTTACAGGAATGTAACCCCATCATAAGTTAAGGAGAGGAGCATATGTATAACAAAGTAACATGCCCCAAAACTGAGTTGCTTCATCTGAGATGATGTATAATGTTCCATTTAACAGTGCTCATCTGTTACTTTCAAACTAACTTGCATCACAGTTGTAGGAAAATGAAATTTAAGGACCTGCATTTATATAGATCAGGTCTTCTTCAGAAAAAATAAAAAAGTCACATTCCTATTTAGTCTCTACTTGTATCATTGGATTACATTTTGTTAATTTGGAGTAAGCAAAATTTGTTGTTGTATAAAAAATATACTTCAAGTGACTATTTCTTAGCAACTCAACACTTTTAATACTGCCTTGTAAATTCAATGCAGCTATGGCATTGTCTTTTACAACCATGCAATCTAATGTCCGATATATTTTTCTGACGGGAGGAGAAAAGGAAATGAAAGAGATGTAAAAAAATGATAACAACATTTTGTTAGAATTACTCTCTCCTTATCCTTGGTATGAAGTTCCAAATGGCTTTAGGAATATTGTAGTAGACAAATCTTCCCAATGCAATTTGGAAGAAATCTCTTTAGACCGTAAGAAACTGGCAACATGCATAGGTAGGAAATTTCAAGCAGAAAGAACTTTAGCAAAATCTATAATTGGTAATTGTTACATGGGTTTCAAATAACAGAATGGAGAGGAAGACATTGACGGCATAATTAATAGCACATTATTGACCTCTAGAATGGTGAGAAATAGCCATTGTGACAACTACACCTTTGGAGAATCAGGTCAATTTTGGATACATTCAATTTCATTAATGCTGATATTTAAATAATGCAGAGATTAGGGGAACCAAACCTCTCTGCATTAAAAATCTGTGTGTAACTTCAATTCCCCCAAAATCTAACCATTAATAGCTTATTATTGACTAGAAGTTTACTAATAACATGAACAATTAACATATATTTTGTATGTTATATGTATTATTTACTGTATTCTTATAATAAAGTAAACTAGGGGAAAGAAAATGTTAAGAAAATCATAAGGAAAAGAAATTATATTTACTCATCATAAATGGAAATTGATCATTATAAGGGTCTCCATCCCTGTCGTCCTCACATTGAATAAGTTGAGGTGAAGGAGGACGAGGAGAGGTTGACCCTGTTGTCTCAGAAGATGCAAATCCATGTGCAGATGGATATGCACACTTCAAACTGATGTTATTGAAGGGTCAACTGTACAGAAGTCCAAATTTTGAGTCAAAAAGTATTTAAAAGAAGTCTGAATTGTCACTTTAGTTAACACCAAAGAATATAAAAACAATTGACTGAAGGATGGGAATGAACTCAGCCAATCCCTGACATTTAAGTTCTTTTTAATGATATGGGCCAGAGGGCATAAGGAATTACAAGATATGAAGTGGCAATGTATACTAATCACTATGAGTAGAGAGAATATTCTAGAGTAAGTGGGGAAATTATAGTGATACTGTGGTGAATTTTACCATTTCACTTAAATTGAGAATTGGAAAACGTCAATGAAGAAAACATTCTGGGGTTGTATTTCCTAACCAGAATGCATAATTGAGGTGGTTATTATGTAGGGATCGAGGATTCTGTCTCTATTATTCTCTAATTGGAGATCAGTCAAATTTACTCTTTATCCAATTTTAAGTGAGTATACTAAATGTGAACTTGTGGAACGGCCCAGTCCCTCCCTATAATAAATTTTAAACAATTCAGAAATCTGGGAAGGAAGCAAAAGGTCACCGCTATAACGCAGGTAATGGTGAAAGTGGGAGCTTTGATTCTTACTAACTTCTTTTCTAATTTCCCCAGCTGATTGGTATGCAAGTCAGAAAGTACATAAAGACTGGAAGTGGACGATTAAGGATGAACACAATTGGTTTTCTTAATACCCTCAGCCATACTCTGCATGGTAAATAATGTACAATAAGGTTATTGACTGAGACATTTATATTAAACTTAGTCATTGTATTTTCCATTTTATTTCTGAGTTCAGCTAAGAACAATTTTCATGTATGTTGAATAGACTTCAGGACACATTACATTTTTGCCAAAGGGATATTTGAATTTACTTTTGTACCGTCACAATCTAGTGGATCAAGACTTAGACTTGATAGCTCTTAAGGATAAATGGGTGTACTGTATAAACATTATCATAGTAATTGCTTCCTTGGGAAGCAAAAACACTAGAAGGTTTAGGGGCTTTAATTACCCATCGGACAAATAGGGGTTCAGTGATAAGTTTAGTTGTTTTTCTTTCTTTATAATTTGTTTTCTTATGTCCAATCTTGAGACTATAGAGGAATATATCACTGCACAATGAATGATATCCATTTTACTGAATTTGGCCAAGTACAAGATGGTGCTGAAAGACAATGGAAATGAGGTTGCCACTGCCTCCTGCTATTTCAGAGTTTGATCTTTCTCTTATATCAATTGTAAAAGTGGATAGAATATTAATATTTATTTTTAAAAGTGACAATAGAATTCAGAGAGTTTAAAAGAGTGGGCATAGAGGTGAAATACAGGTTGCGTGTCAGTAATGGGCTCTCTCTTGTTGCTTTGGAAGGACTGCTTATGAGACGGTCCTTATGGCATAATCAGACTTTCCTGTACTTACAGCTACAATATACCCAGTTGACAGTTTCATTTGACTTGAAATAATGTCGGGTGAATACTATTTGCCTAAATTGTACCAATAGTATGAATTTTGGCTTTTCTCATTTAAAATAGTTTTTCTTTGCTACTTCAACTATTTTTGGTTTACATTTTTTGATGACATTAGTCAAAGACTTTGCATCTCTCTATATACTGATTTCAACCAGCTAAGACAGATTACCTAATAAAAGAGGGAAATAAAACAGGTTTCTCAGCAAACTGAATCCAGAAAAGTGTCTCATATCAAAAATATTGTTTAAATATTCAAAATAAAAAATGTTTAGCTTTTCAAAAATAATTTGAGAAAATATTCTGATGAGCAAAAAGGCAATAAATTGCTAAAATATTTAGTATGAGTGAGTCTTTTGATAATAACCTCTCAACATTCTCTAGGTTCCATCACATTCATGTGCATGTTTTTAATCTCCCTTAACCAGGAAAGAACTTTTCTCCTTATACTTAGCAATAGATGTGTTCATATACATAGAAAATATAAAGAGATGTGACTTCTTCTCTACTAATAAAGACATTTATAAAATTTAATCAGAGTCATAAAAGTAATTATTTCACATACAGGAATCTGATTATGGGTAACCAAACTCTAATTTTTGGTCTGGTATAATTTTGCAATTTAACTTTAAGTAGAATTAACCAATTTATTGATAATTTTATGTATTTGGAATTATCAGTCTTTATGAATGAATATATAAAATAAGCATTTTATATATTTGTTTAAATCAAGTATTTGTTTAAATACTTCATTTCAGAGACATAATTTTGATAAACCATTTTTTAATGGTAAAAATATCTGTAATTATTGTATTCCAAGGGTAGTCGGTGTAGGTTGCTGATTTGTTTATTTAGAGTAGTTTGCACTATACTAGAGTTGGGGTTTTTGTCCAGTAATGTAAAGCTGCAAGCTAAATATTATCAAGGTAATGTATACTTAAAATAATTGGTTATTTATATGTAATAATAATGTAAAGTTTTATAGTGAAATGCATATAGTAAATGTATAGCTTTACAGTATATACCATTCTTCTGAAGAAGTATGTGTAAAAGTGGTGGTAAACAGTGTATCAAACAAGGATATGAGAATGAGAAAATTCAGTATTGAATACTTGGACTAACCTTAGTTTTTCAAAATATTAGTTGAAATTTTTTATTACCATAAGCTTTGTGAAATGTAATGACCATGTAAAATTGTCTGTTTCTGTAAGATAAAAAAGAACAAAATTTTTAAAAAATATATATATTCTGGTAACCTCTGAGGCACTGAGTTTTAAAAACATGTGGATAGTATCTAAGTAACAAAATCCTTCCTACTTCCTATGTTTGTGCTAATATTAAATGAGAAGGACAGCCTAAAAAGGTAATGACTAATATGCTTAGTATGACCTTAAATGCATTCCCTTTACAATTTATTTGTTATGGGAAATTAATTGTTTCACTTTCATTTAAAAAATCATTTATCCGACTTTCTTAATGCACATTCATGTAAATTTTGGATAGATTCCCTTACTAGGCAAAGATATTCAGACTTTAACATCTAGATTTTTTCATTGCATACATCCAAAGTGTTAATTAGTAAAGCTTGAATTTCACAGACACGTATTTAAACCCAAGAAACGATATCATTTTTAACAAAAATAGCAATCAACTAATAAACACAATATTTGAAGAAGCATAAGGTTAAGTGCTTTTACTTGTTTTTCCTCTTCTTCCTCTAGTGCCTGTATTATTTTCCACTTTGTTTTCATTCTCATTCTTAATTTCTCATGCTTTGAACTGATATTATCCTCTTGGACACTGTCACAATTCAAATTCATTGCTCCTCTCCACTTCAATCGTGGACAGAAAACATAGTGACTTCTTCTACAGCCATGGTTCAGGATTTAAATTCTGTCCTTTCCATCAAATAAGGGCATACCAGATTGATATTATAACCAATATACAGGGACTGTGGAAATATAAAATCCTAATATAGGACTTGGACACTATTTAATAAATTAGTGAATCAGTTAAAGAATTAATTTTAAAAAAGAAGCATATATATAAAATGTCAAATAGATTAACTTCCATGGATTTTCAGTTAAATATGGAGGTAGGTACATTTACCTCCATTGTCCCCAAAATAATGCCAAAATGATACTAAAAAATATGAAAGCTGAAATACTCATAAAGGTAAAGAGAATGGTAGAAGAAACAGTAAGGGATAGCAGTTATAAAAACAATTATTTTAAGATGAAGCATATGTAGAAGAGATGAAGAAACTGAGAATGTTACGTTGCAGAGGAGTTTATTAATGAGAAGAAATAGAAGGTAAGGCATTTGGTTAAAAGCCTTGGGATTGCTTGAAAACCTTTAGAAATATATTGTTGTTAAATGCAGATTTTACTTAACTTCTACAAACAGGACATTTCTGTACTAACCACGTGAAACATAGAAGAATTTGAAATGCACATTTTCTAGACTCAGTTACTTAAAGCACAACTGAGAAGAAGAATAAGGGACAGGCAAAAATGGGAGGATTAGATACACAGTTACATGCTTACTAGCAACAACTCTGCCTCCTTTCCCTTATCAGTAGATGAGAGATTCAGGCTTCAAATAACTTTTGGAAATAAACTCTGAAATAATAAAAAAAGAAACTTAGCTTAATTTATAAGAAACAATGAGCAAAATCAGTGTCATTAAGTAAATGTCTATATACCCTCATGTTATGTGGTTCAAGGTTTATCTCTGTGGCAGGAGACTATGCCAATAGGCAGAAGACTGGGTACTCTTATTCAGAAGTGAAGGAGAGTTCCACAGACTGAATCTATAAATGAGGGTCCCCAAATAATCAATAATATTAAGCCCCCAAATGGGCACGTTCTACTCATTAAGTAAAAATGTAAATAGTAGAGAGCAAAGTAAATTAAATATAGAACTAGAAAGAAACAGTAATAGAGCAGGTACAGAAGGAAACACAGGACATTAACAATGAATTTTAACTGGATAATATTTTTTAAATGAACAGAAAATAAGAATCAAACTCTATAATTTTAAAATGACAACAAAATATATATCATAATATTAAAGTCTGAAAAACTCTCAGAATAAAAATTAAAAGCAAAAATTTCACTCCTCTCTTCTATCCTTTCTCCCCTCCAGTAACTATAATACTAGTCTACTCTCTAACAATATAAAATTAACTTTTTAACTTTCATATATGAGAATATTCGGTATGCACCTCTCTGTGCCTGGATAATTTCATGTAACATAATTGTTCTCCAAGCTCATCTGTGTTAATGTGAATGACAGAATTTCATTATTTTTTTATGGGTAAGTAGTATTCTGTTGTGTACACATAACACATTTTCTTTATCCATTCATTTGCCAATGAACACAGGCTGATTCCATATTTTGGCTATTGTGATATTCCCAACACAAAGCAATGATAAATGTTTGAGGCAATGACTATGCTCATTACTCTGATTTGATCATTACACATTACATACATGTATTGGAATATTACACTGTACCCCATAAATATGTACAATTATTATGGATCAATTAAAATAATAAAAAAGGAACAAAAAGCAAACATTCTAAAAGCTTGGCTAAAAATGCAATAAATCAAAGAGCTAAAAATGAGGCAAAGGACAAGAAAACTGAGATAACCAATCTCTGTGGTCCAGTATCCAATTACAAGATTCTGTAAAGTGAGAAATGTTCAAAAATATTTTCACTGAATCTCCTCCATAATTATTTTTAAAATATCACCAATGATATATCTCTGAGAAATTTTATAACTGAGAGATTTTCTTTAATAGTAAAATATTCCAGAGAAAGGAAAATTGGATTGGAGAAGCAAAAGAGTACTTAGGATTCCTAAGAATAATACTAGAACTAGAAAGCAATAGAATAAATGATTCAGAAATACTTAGTTGTAAACATTATTTTCAACTAAGAATTTTATACCCATGAAAAGGAAAAGGCAGAACAAAGGTAATTTAAAAGATCAATATGTTAAAACTTTATCTTCATAATTTTTTAGAAAACTAATACATGGACTTTTTCTTAAAATATCTAGAATAAGCCAAGAAAGAGGAAATAAATCAATGTTTGAATGAAGAATACAGAGATCCAACACAGGAGTGATACAAATGAAAGTCTAGAAATTTCACCTGAGGAGTAGGTCTCCAGAATGGAATAGGTGAATTTAGATCCTTATGCAGATAATGAGACAAATATTTGAAATGTTTGAATTCAGAATAATAAAGATTGAAAACAAATACACAGTTTGGAAAGCAATAAACACATAAAAGACACGTAAATGAAACGGCAATTTTTAAATAGCAAAAAGTTATAAGGAAAATATATAGTGAATATTCTCATTAGAAAACTTATTTGGAAAGATATATTAAAGCAAATTCACAATAAATATTGACTTCCTAAATTAATACATGAATAAATGAATGTATGATTATCAATCACAATCAATAAAAGAAAATCATCTTAAACTATACTGTGGAAAGTGACAAAGACTTGAAGTAGTGCTCATATGTATCAAAATTATGGGCATAATTAAAAAATATATAAACAAAAATTAAAATTTTTAAATTATCTTTATAAAAAACATTCGGTGTTTACTTTTAAATTTTTTATAAAATTAATCTTTTGTACCTTAAAATCCAGAAGATTCCAGAGATGGTAGACAAGAGAAATCAAGGTGTGTTATAGAAACTGCCATGTTGATATAAATAAAATGTGATTAACCAAATTAGTAAAATAAGGCATTATAAAATGCAAGAAAATTAAGGATAAAATAAACATTGAAGGACTTGCTATTACCAAAGGGCCAGAGCTAGAATGAAGCAGGTGCAGCACTTGCCTGAAGTACAAAATTTATGGTTTTTTCAAGTAACTTCATGACTAAGATGAACAATATTTTAATGCAAACTTTTTTTAAGAACTAAAATGTAATCTAAAAAGGACATGATAAGCAAAATATCACTTTCTAAAACTTTTAAATGTATCAGTGAATTATTTACCATCACTACTATGTGTGTGGTAAGTGTGGAATAACATTTTATTACTAAGGGTAACTGAGGAGACTGAACCATAACTTCAGCAGGAGTGGTAGTGACAACAGGAATGATAACACTGACAGGGTCCAGGTAGGACAAAGTTCAAGAGACTTACAGGTTATGATGTGTCCATTTCTGTTTAGTCCGCTCTCAATAGCATTTGTGTCAAAGACCTAGAAACTAAGTAGAATATGAGCGTAACATCTGGTTTTTGGTGAGCAGTGGAGGACTTCCCACTACTACCATAAGAAATGACTGTTGTAGCAAGATAAGACTGTGAGTCCTCCTGGGAAAGATGATGATGATGATGATGATGATGATGATGATGATGATGATGATACTATGCCTTCTAGTAGTCTGAGCATCATTGAAGGTGATACAAGTTTGCACCTGAGAGCTCAATCTAGAAGTCTCAGGAATCATTACTATTGGTCAATGGTTCACATTGGCCAAACATGTAATTAAAAGAAAAAAATAAAAACTGTTGGTAATTTTCAATTGTGCTCATGGTTCTTCTACATTATGGTATGAGATGAGGGGCACTGAGGAGCAGGGAAGCACATCTACTGCAAATCTAAGGATCCAAGGACCACATTTAAGGAATTTACAACAATGGTTATGTGAGGATATTGAATAAATCTCTATAAAAATATTAAGTCCAATTGGCCCAAACTATCATTCCAGGGCTCTACAAATATACCAAAGGCAGAGAGAAATTAAAGAAGTATTTATTCATGTAAAACTTCATAGACCATCACGAATGTAAAACACTGATCTGTGACATTCTTAACTAAGTCCACTCCTATTTCTCCATAGCTGATATAAGAATGTGGTGGTGCTCAAAGAGCTAAGATAAAAGAATGGGACAACACAGTTTTGTCTTCTATTAGTAGTGAACTTGGTAGGAAAAAAAAAATGGGTAAAACTCATCAATTTTCAAGTCCAAGGTTGCGGTCTTAGTTTGAGTAAGTGCAGACAAGTGAGCAATTTGACCAGGAGATCCTAAAATTAAAGACTCATAGAATGACTGTATATACTCCCCACAAATAACTAGTTACTGGGAAACTGCACACATGCCTGGAAGAAAACTAAAAGGGCCTGGCGGAGAGTGAAGGCTGTGGAAGACTTGGCAAGTGACTGAACACTGAATGTGCCTCCCAAAGTGACACAGTAGAGACTGGAAACCTTGAAAGCTTGAGATGTCCGATTACAACCTCTCCCAAATCCTTGCGTGAACAATAAACTGCACAGATATAAGATTTATCCTTGGAAATCAGGTTAACACACACACACACAAACATGAATATAAGCGTCACACAAAAACATCACTGAACATGGAAAAAGAGGAAATAGAGTATAGGAGTTCTAAGTTAGTTTATGTTCAGATAAATCATTTGGAAAAAAAAAATCAAAAGAATGTGTGACCCATATTCAGTGACGAGAAACCAATTCTGTGTGGGCTGGGATGTTGGCTTGATTAGACGAACGCCCACAGATATCAATAAATAGGTTTTAAAAATTTAGAAATATGTTCTCTTATAAACATGTTCAAATAATTTTTAAAAAATCATTAGAGTATCACTCCTGCTAAATATACATTTTTTTCTAAGTTCTATTTAAACAATAGGTAAGAGGAAATAATTTACAACTGGCAAATTGAACTTTATTAGTGCAATAAATAAAATAACTTTAAATATGAAAACATTTTAAAAAGTTAAAGTAATAATTATAAGAAAAAAGTACAGTAAACATGTTTTTGGTGAGTCGGTTACATTTTTATGTCATTTTCCAATGGCATAATATGAGATTGGATGCTGGGGAAAATTTTTATTTTTATAGTACTTAAACCCTTCCTTTATGAGCTTTAAAAATAACTTTAAAATATATTAAATAATATCTGTATTAAAGTTAGGTCACTCGTGTTTATCATGATCACATACCAGTTATTTTCAGTACTGATTATATTTAATTTAAACAAATTTCCTTTTGGTTATTTTATTAAAAATAACATTCAAGCAACTTACTTGGTAAGAAACATTATTTAAATTAGGACAAACACATGCCATTAAATGAGACTTTAAAAAGTAGAATGACCTCTGTAGAATTAAAATTAGAATGAATAATCCTCCAGCTATTATTATTTCAGATGCTATATGTGTGTTTCAGTTGAAACACTTGGGGTTTCTAATTGTTCACAGCCAAAATCCATTTGATTTCTCTAATCTATTTTTCTTCTTTGATCTCCCATCATCTGCAGTACAGCAATGCATTAATGCTTTTTATTAATGATAATTTTTTGCCTACTATGGAAATTAATATCCAAATATCTGAGCCTTACTTGTGAGTGTATAAAACCATCAGAGCTCTGAGCGAAGGCCCTTTCTTTTGCATAAGAAAAGATTATATTTTGTTCTTAAAAACAAGGCTACAATACTTAAGGATACACTATTACTAAGAGATAGGGAATCATATTTTGCAAGGACAAATTTGCTTTAAATGTATTTAATATCCATGCTATGGATTGAAGTTTCTCAAATTGATGATCATGAACAGTTCTCTGAAATGTTATCTGAATTTATGCAGACAAAATTGTATAAATAAGTGTATAAATAAATGTGTCTATCTCTTAGGAGTGAGAGAGACAGGTCTCAGTGGAGTGCATAAACCCTAATAACATAAAAATCTAAATAACTCTTTGGGTGAGCATATATCAGCCCAATAGTTTGTTTACATATGTGTGTGTGTGTATATATATAAATGTGTATGTGTATATATGTGTGTGTGTGTATATATCTGTGTGTGTATATATAATATATACATATAATTCTAACTTTAATGAGTAGACTTAAACAACATATTCTATGTGATAGTGATTTGTCAAGGTACTCCAAGAAGGAACTTAGTATTTTGAGTAGATGTAAGACTTAAATTGCTGGATCATATGCAAAAAAACAAACAAACAAAAAATCTCATATCAGTTACCTGGGCATGAACTATTCTTGTTTTTTATTTTTATTTTATTTTATTTTTTTTATACAGGGTCTGGTTCTGTCTCCCAGGCTACAGTGCAGTGGTGCCATCTTGGCTCACGGCAACCTCTGCCTCTTGGGTTCAAGCAATCTTGCCACCTCAAACTTGGGAGTAGCTGGAATCACAGGTGTGTTTCACTACACCAGCTTTTTTTTTCTTTTTTTTTTTTTTAAGTTTTATAGGGATAGGTTTTTGCCATGTTGCCCAGGCTGGTCTCAAACTCCTGGACTTAAATGATCCTTTCAAAGTGCTGGGATGATAGGCATGAGTCACTACCCCAGGTCTCTATGGGTATATTATTACATTGATCATACTTATGGCTTGAGCAAATCTACCTCAGTGAACGGGGCTTTGAGGGTATACGTGAAGAAATATTTATTTACCTGTTCTTTGCATTTCTTAAGATGCCCTTGACTTTATTAATTTCCTTCATAAAATATGTTTCACATGAATGTATAAACTTTATGTTGGCCAGAAATCAATAATGAAATATTCCAGTCATTCAGAAATTGACAATTAATCAGACTTTAGGACATTGTATAAATTGATTTATCATTTTAACATTGATTGGACATAAGAATAACATTATTTCATGGAGAATTAGTAGAAACTCAATCTTCTTTAGCCACGATATATAATTCTTGTATGCATTAAAGATTTTAGTGTGAATCTTTGCCTCTATTATCCCCATACTGGTAGCATGATAGGGCATATGTCCTTATCATGAGGAACTATGAGATTATTTCATTTAAAATTCAGGCTTGGCCTAGATACAAGGCACATTTCCCCCATTAAAGATGGTCTAAGTAGAGATTGAGTTTAGAGGGTGAGCATATTACAGGCAAGAAGACAACATTTTAGTAAAGGTGATTGTTGAATGAGAGAAACATATAGGAGGGCAGGTTCTTCAAGAATAAATTTGCAAACAGTAAGTTTTATGTATTGGACAACTCAGAAATATTCAGCCAAATAAAGAAGATATCAGGAAACATTAGAAAAATCATGAATTGTGCCATTGCAGACCTGACATGGAATCTGTGTTCTACTACCTTTGTGATAGAGTTTCATATTTCTAAAATTATATGAAGATACAGTTTTTTTGGGAATCAAGGAGTTCACATGAGAAACCTCAGGATTAATATATTCCTATGTTAAAACATATGCAAATACACACATACACGTTAACATATATGTAATCAAACATATACAGGTTAACATATACACACATGCATGCATATAGACACATATGCTACAACATATGTACATACATATGTTGGAATATATGTACACATGCCAACGTATATGTACGTACATAAACACATACATATTATTACATACACACACACACATACTTATTCTTAAAAATATGTACACATATATGTTAAAGTACATGCACATACAAACATATATGTTGACATAAAAGTCATTACACACATACATAGATAACGTATATGTCATAAATACATGTTAGCAAACATATGCATGTCAACATATATGCACACACACATTTGTTAACATATACGTAAACACACAATGAATGCTTACATGCATAAATTACATACATACACATTAATGCATGTGTACACACACAAATACATGTTAACATATATGTACATATATACATACATACACACATTCATACTCACATGTGTATATACATACTTAGGCTAACATATATGTACTTACACATATGCATATGTTGACATAGACACATATATGTTAGAATATATATACACATAGGCACATACATGTCAACATACATGCAAATACACACACATGTTAAGACATATGAACACAGACGCTAAAATACACAAATATGTTAACAACACACATAAATGTTAAAATATATGAATGTCGACACATACTTGTCAACATACATGCAAACAAACATTAACACATATGAACATACACACATGCTAAAATACATACAGACATACATGATAACAAATAAGCACATGTAAGCATATTCGATAACATGCACATGTAAACATATGCACTTACATACATTTACATGTAAACATATATGCATATACATTTATATATGCAGGTAAGTATACGGTAAAATACTTATGTTGGTACGTATGCACATATATGCTAACATTCATGTGTGTAATTATGCTTATATCAATTTATTAACAGCACAAATGCATGTTAACATGTTAATATATATGCAAATACATAGCAGCGTTCTTACTTGCATATGTTAACATGCACATACAACCATACACACTACACACATATGTAAATATGTGTGCAGATCTACACATGTATATGCACACATGTTGAGTAGTTACACTCATTTATTTTAACACATATTCACATATATGTTAACATGTATGCCATACACCATAGATGAAAGTACACTCCCAAATACATAGGCTGACATGCATGTACAAATGCACGTAGATAAGTTAACTATATGTGTACATGCACATGCATTTAACATACATGCATGCACACGTAAATATATATTCACACACATACTTGCATATGCTGCATACACACATTTGTCTATATATGTACATAAACAAATACACGTGTTAACATACAGGTAAAAGCATACACATGCCAATATATATGACCCACCCATGTCAGCACATACATGCATATAAATGCAAGCACACATGAACATGCAATATGAACACACATAAACACACATGTTAACATGTACTCACACACGTGCATATGCCAACGTTCACATGCATGTTAACACGTGTGCCCACACGTAAACATACACAGTAAAATATGTGCGCATGCACACACTTATATGCACTCATATGGTAAGTACATACATAAATTCACATTGATGCACACACGCATCTTAACACGTATGTATGTGCACATAAACCTAAGTTAACATATACATTCATATACACATAGATATGTGTTAACATGCATGCTTACATATATAAACATATGTTCATACAATACTTGCATATGTTTACATGCACAAATGCATCTGTCAAAATATACGCACATAAATGCACACATGTTAACACATATGCAGGTACATGCACACATATATGTCAACATGCACATGTACATATATTAAGATACCTGTATGTACTTACAAACATGTTGATACATGGAAGCACACACATGTATATGCAAGCACACACAAGCATATATAACACATATTTACACACATACACATATATATTTCAAAACGCACACATATTTAACATACTAGCAATTGTACACATCCAAGTTAAGATATATGCATATACATACATATTCATTTGTATGTATATGGACACACATTCACATGTTAGCATGTGTGTATACACATGGTAACATATGAACACACACTTAGGCATGTATTAACATGAACTTATACACTTGCATATTTTGACATATATGTACCTACATATACCTATGCATACGTTAACAAAAGCATACACACAAACATGTTAAGGTATATGGACATACACCCATCCAAATTTATGTATGTTTAAGCACTTGCAAACACACCTATATACATTAACACACACATTAAAACTTAGGTACATGCATTCACACATACATGTATTAACACTTAAATACATACACACGTTTGTTAACATACATACACATATGTCCACACATACTCATGTCATAATATATACCAACACATGTATAGGCATGTTATCACGTATGCACACACATACATGTTGACATGCATGTATACAGTTACATACACACATCCAGGCTAATATATATACACACACATGCACATGTTAACATATATTCACATGCACACAGTCATACCTGTGAGCATGTGTGTATGATCCTTCACACGTGCATATGTTAACATGTACGTGCATACATATGTTGGCATCTATGCACTTACGGGCATACATATGTTAGCATATATACACATACACTGCACTTACGGGCATACATATGTTAGCATATATACACATACATATACGTATATTTACGTGCATGTGCACACACATGTGTTAAGATATTGGAACACACACATGTTCACTTGCACATATGTGCATAAGCCCATACATGTTTACATACCTGTCACTAGACATCTACATTTTAACATGTGCATATGTATACCCACATACTCATGTAAATATATATGCATGCACATGCACACATACTTATGTCAACATGTACACACATAGGTATTATATCATTACATACACACCTATGTTGATACTCACATGAATATGTTAACATATATTTACACACATACACAAATGTACATATACACATGTTGATATATATGCAATTTCACATATAAATGTTAACATACATGCACATACATATACATGTGTTCACATATATTTAGGTACATGCCTGAGCCATTATAACCACATGAATCTTTTAACATACATTTACACACATAAACACACGTTAACATGTATGTACTTGTGTACATGTGTGTTAAACTGCTTGCGATTGTACACATATATGTTAACATATGTTGATACATACACACCTTCACATGTTAGCTGTTATATGTATGCCCATAGACATGATAATATTTATATACGTATATACATACTTATGTCAACATATGTGTACCTATATACATATATTTTACTTATATACTTACATACAGACATGCATATTAATATATTTGTACACAGATATACATACACCTGTCAACATAATTTTGTGCACATACAGACATACATATGTTTACATATGTATGTTGGGGTTGGCGTGTTTCCTAAACAAAGGAATGAACTCACAAGACAGCACAAGACAAGACAAACATGGCGGCCACCCTGAACAACACGCTCCGCTTTATTTTATACAGTTTTTTGTGGAATGTTACCAAGTCACAAGACACATTGTTTTTCTGACCTTTCCCTGACTTTCTGGATTTTCAAGATGTTTACACATAAACAAGCCCCCAGGGTCTGCTGTTTGCAGCTGGCTCCTTTGTCCTCCCTGTTTGCAGGGAAGGAACGCCCTGCTTCGTTTGCAAGAGCAGGACTTGTCGAGAATGTCTCGTTTGCGAGCACGTAGTCCTCTACATATGTACATACACGCATACACATACTATGGTATATGTACATACACTAATATACATACGTTGATATATATGTACATGCATGCACGTACATGTTAAGCTATACGTGAGTCCATATGCACATACAAATGTTAACTTGTATATAGATACGTATTGCACACATATCTTAATCCAGATATACTATACACATACATTAACATGTATGTCAGTGCATAACCACTTACATATGTTTACATATATGTATGTACACACATACATCAGTTAAATACAGGTACATACACACATAAGCTAACATATGCACATAAACACTTATGTTAACACATTTACCCATACACACATATTTATGTTAACATACAAGTATATGCACATGCTTTAAAATATATGTACACGTACACACATTCATGCTAACATATATGTAAGCACACTTACATGTTAACACAAATTTATACACGTGTGTGCATATATTTTATATAAGCAGACACACATACATATATCAATATATATGTATACTTACATATGTGTTTATACATGTGTATACACAAGTGTTATATATTCATATGTATATTTTAATATACATTTACACCGGTATGTTATTATAAGTGTATATACACACCCATATTTATGTTAATATATCTTTATTTACATACACACATATATAGCTTAAATACACACATATACATGCCTCTATATGTGCATATATATACACTTACAAATGTCTGTGTATGTATATATTTATATATAATATATATTTGTTATATATGATATATATGTAGTATATATATGATATATATGTAGTATATAAATATAAATTTATATATATACATGCCTTGGCTCAAATACTTCTATATTTGATTATGATTTTTTGGGATTATTTTTCCTGAATATAATAGATATATTATATTAGACGTGGCAATCTATATATAGATTTTTTATTGGAATTCATTAATATTTTACTAAATTATCCACATATTTTATATAGTTACAAGAATATATTTTAGAAAGAAATACTAAAATAAAAAAGAAAGTAACATTTGTTTTATTACCTAGGGGGAAACGGAAACAATGTTCAAGCACACATAGACCTTTAAGACTTTATCCTCTTTTTAAAATTTTCCATCCTCCAATGTATGGCGTGTTTCTCTATCTCCTTGTCTCTCACTTACTGGCAATAACTTAATATAGTTGAATATGGTTGACCAGAACAATACTATTGATCAATTTTATATAATTTATATTTTTAAACTATTACTTACAACAGCAGAATGCATGTTCTTTTCTTGCTCATAAGGAATAGTCCCCAAGATAGACCATATTCTGAGTCATTAAAGCATTCTAACAAGCTTCCTATAATAGAAATCCCACATAGTATTTTTTTCAAAACATAATAAAATTATACTAGAAATCTATAACAGAAAGATGATTCTAAAATATGTAAATATTTGGAGATCAAGTGATACATTTTCTTGATCTAAATAAATGTATTAGATCTAATTCTAAATACTGTGTCCTACACATTCTAAATAATGTGTCATAGAAACTTCTCAAGTTGAACTAAGTGAACATGAAAACACAATATATCAAGGTTGTAGAATGCAATTAAAGCAGTTTTTAGAGGGAAATTAAAAGCATTAAATTCATATATTAGCAATATATAATTATCTAAAATCAATAATCTTACTTTTAAATTTAGGGAAGCAGAGAGAAAAGAATAATTTATGACTATAACATGCACAAGAAAAGAAAACGAAATTTAGCAGGAATCAACTAAGTTCAAAACCAAAAGAAATTGAAAACAATCAATGAAACCAAAAGCTGGTTCTTTAAAGCAATCAATTATATTGATAAGCTGTTGCCAAGATGACTAGAAAAAAAAGAGAGAAAACACAAGCTAACAATTTCAGAAATGAAGGAGAAATCATCAATACAGTCCCATAGCCATTAAAAGTGTAATAAGGGGATACTATGAACTACTCTATGCCCACAATTTGATGATGTGTGAAATGGACCAAATTCACCAAATACATAAAGTATAAAAATTTGAATGAGGGGAAAGAGGTAACCCAAATAGGATAAGTACCCTTTAAAACAAGCTTGAAAAAGCCCACTTTCCCTTTTGTCTTGTGAAGACACTCATAGAAGTTGCCAGAAGGAAGGTCCAGAAGGAATGGACTTTCACCACACATTGAATCTGCCAATGGCCTGATCTTGGACTTAACAGCCTTCAGACCTGTGTGCAATACATTTACGCTGTTTACATATTGCTCAGTCTATACTATTACTGTTATAGCAACCCATACTAAGACACAAATTGGTACCAGGTCTTGGGCTATCTATCCCATGCTTGTTTCACCATGACTTCTTCTCTCTCTCTCTCTTTTTTTTTTCTAGTCATCTTGACTAGAGCTTATCAGTATAATTTATCTCTTTAAAGAACTATTTTTTTGGTTTCATTGATTTTCTCAATTTTTTTTCTTGGTTTTTCATGGTAACCATGGTGTTTCAAATGACTGTGAAGTAATTTGACTTCACAGGCTCACAGCTGGAGGGGAATTTGCCTGAGGATGAAACACATCTTTGAGTCTCACCCATATCTGATTAGATAATTTTAAGAAGACTTACACTTTGAGTTCATACTGAAATGAGTTCAGAATTTGGAGGCTATTAGAATGGCTATTAGCATGTGAGAAGGGCATTAATTTTGGTAGGACCAGAGCAGAATATTATGGTCTGAATATCAGTATTCTCCCCCAAAAATTATTATATTGGAATCTCATATCCAATATCAGAATATTGAGAGTTGGGTCATTAGGAAGTGATGAAGTAATAAGGGATCTACTTTCATGAATGTGATTAGTACCCTTATAAAAAGGCTTGAGGAAATTCCTTTGCCTTTCTGCCGTGTGAGGACAATCAATGGAAGGTGCCCTCTATGAGGAACTGAGCACTCATCAGAGACCAAATGTGCTTGATCTTAGACTTCCCAGTCTCTAGAACTCTGTGAACTAAATTTATGCTGTTTATAAATTACTTAGTCTAAAGTACTTTGTTATATTATCGTTAGATTACAACAGTTGCTTGAATTTCTTTCACAAATATCTCCTTGAACTAACTGAATATTCGAATCAATTTTATCTTGACCCACAGGTAAGGCACAATCATCCTATTAATTGTTCTGTTTTTGTAAAAAGCAAACTCCTCAGAGGATCTCTTTAAAGTCTTCCCATGGTTTCTCGTATGGAATACCCTTATAGACCTGCTTCTTACTTTTGCAGGACTCAAAGCAATAATATAAAGCATTTAGGTAGTTTTGATGTTGGGTGTACCAAAGTAGGCCTTGAAGGAGGATTAAAATATATGGGCCAGGAATTTGTACAATCCACTGTAATTTACCAACTCATAACTCTGCAGACATGTGGATAACAGAAGAATTGCTACAATAGACCCTCAGAGCATAAGCCAGAGTGGGCCACAGTTCTTAAGGTAACAATGATTATTGTCCCCTTTATAGACTGCTTGATACAGAACTAATGTAGGGATCCTTTTTTTTTTTCTTGTATGGAATTTATGCTTGACTATTTGCTGGGGAGAAGATAATGACGCAAGTTGCATTTTCTTCACTAGTTTTGTTTGATTTATATTTTTGCATGATATTACTTATTTTTATTTATCCATGCTGACAAGAGAGAAGAAAAAGCATTCTAGATATGAAAACAACACTTGCAAAATGTGAAAGCGATATGTGTATTTATTTGAAGGAAATATAAAAATTGGGCAACATGTTTCATGTTAGTAAGAAAAGCACTTTTCAGGCTCTTTTTCCTTAGACCAAATAATCTAATATTGGTGTTACTCAGGGTTATTCTATACTAGGAAGCATTCATAAATAGATTTGATTAAGAGATTCCAAATAATTGACACTTTTGTGTGCAACATACATTATAAACTTGAGGAATGAAAATGTCAACATAGAGGACAAAATTGCATTTTGAGAGAAAATTCCAGGACATGGTTCATATATGTGAGTAAGTGTTTTCCTAGTTATTAAACCATGAATTAAATAGCCTTAAATATAGGTAGAGATTTCTGGCATGAAGTAATACAGGGGAATATGTATTCTAGGCACAACATTGTTCCCAAGGGAAGCAGGAAATAAAAAATCAGGTGAAGAAATGTCTAGTTTCTCTTCAAAACTCTACTTTTCATGTTATTTTCTCTATTTTTGAGAGTGTAGTTGAATGAGGGAATAAAGGTAAAACATATTAGAAATATTGTCTATGATAATAGACATATATGGTAAATATAAATATTATCTATGATAGATGTATAATATTATTTTGAGCTCTTTTTACATGCGACAGAATATGGAGAGTGGGGAAGAATCATCCCTCATCTATGAGATACTGAAAGAATTAGTTTATCGTAAATGGAACATGAATCCATTTGACTGTTCCAAGGGGGAATGAAAATGTTAAGTAAATGTGATGCAGTGGAAGTGGAAACATGTGTCTTGAGTAGAGCATGTCTTCTGACCATGAGTGAAGAACATTGGGATATATGTGAGTGTATATTAATATTAATATGGAGAAAAATCAAATTATTTTATATAAAGGGAGAAAAAGAAAATAAGTATATAGAAAGAGAAAAAAGTTTGTGCCAAACTAATTTTGTCATTTCATGTTTTTTTTTTTTTTTTTTTTCATTTGCTCTTATTGGTCACACATAACATTTTTGGTAGATAAAGTGGGCATTCTATTGGGCCAACTTCATATCATTGTTTACAATCTTAATTAGGTCACTGTTGATTATCTGCAAGAATTCACTTGAAATTGCTTTGAAGCCTTTTCCTTGGGGTTTTGCCTGGGTGTACAAGGAGTTTCTCCCTAATTACTATTCCATAGATTGGACTCCTTGCAGGCTTGTTTTCCTGCTAGTAGATCTTTTCTTCATCAAATATTTATTGGAGTTCACACTGTGTACAGGGCAATGTACTATGAAGTAAAGAAGAAGGTAAGGAGTGAGTCAAACAGATGTGCTCACAGATCCCACCAGGTTAGCAGTTTGAAATAGTCACAGGGCATATGGTACAGAGAAAAAAGAAATAACACCAAAATGCTACATATAGAATTGTACATTTTTGACAATTCTAAAGCAAGTTTCATCATTTCCTATTTCTTCTTCCCACAGCTTCAATATAGTATTTTTTCCTTTTTTCCCCCTTTTTGGGTAATTCTTAGGATTTGCAATAAATCCAGAATTGGAATGATTTAATTCTTCCCTAATTCCATCTGTTTCAGTCCAAGTGACTTCATCTAGTATCATTTCTAAAGCAAGTAAGAGTCTTGGTATTGGAATAAATGAGGCTTATATAATGTGCTTTTTTTTCTCATTTTTATAAACAAATTCATGCAACCTCAAGTGGACTTAATAACTTTGATATGCCCTAAATCAAGATAGAAAGAAGCATAAGATATAGTGGAAGGAGAATTCATTATGTTTTAAAAGACTGCCTGTTTTGCAAAACAAATTATTACCCACATGTCAAGTTAGTTGGAATATGACATACTATTTTTTTCTAATTATTGTTAAATGAACTTTACATTTTAGAAATTCATCAACTATTTAGTAAAGAGTATTTTAACAAAATTATATGTTCAATAACTGTTTCAGGCATGCATTCCTAGATCACTGTGCTCAAAGCTGACTTTAGTGTGGGCATTAGAGTCATTAAAAATACTTTAAAGTATTTTTTCTGCTTTTATTTTAGTATGAAAGAGGAAAATACCCTGAATGCATTAAAGGAAAATAAGAAAATGAGGGTATCCTGTGTTATTCCTTGCCTCAACATTAAAATTGTTTAAATGAGGTTTTTCTTTGGGTGGGAGGCACTTTCTCTCATCTCTCTGTGACTACTCTTTTGAAAGCTATGTGATTGATCAAAGGCTTATTTATTTTATGAGTGGAAAGTATAGTGAGAATCAGTATATAACAAATAGTCTCCTAACCAATGAGAGGGTGTGAATCGATGAAATAAAAGATTTATCAAATGCTTACGAAGCACTCAACATAGTAAGATGAGAGTAGGGACTTTGAGAATTCTTAAAATAGGGAATTCACAAATTAAACCCTCATGCATTACACATTATGAATGGAAAAGATGTCAGTTGCAGGCATGATTGCTCTTCAACAGCCCTGAAAAGTAAGGAACTGAAGATTCTATAGTGAGAGGAGTACTAGGAAAATTAAAATCCAAAGCAAATATTTATTCATCATAGGAAGAACAATGGGGTAGTACACACACTGTTCATTCTCATTTTAGAAACATTTATTATAAGTTTAAATATAAACATGATGGCAAGAAAACTCACCAGGAGTCAAACCCAAGATTTTAAAAAGCTGGTGCCTTCATACTTAGAAACTTGCCAGTTTGAAACAATTAACTTTATGATCCTTTATAATTATAAATCTTGTTACCAAAAAGAAAATTGAAGAATATATAATAGATTGAGTACTGTTAAAATTTTTATTTGTGAATTTGTGTGTTATGGCAGTACTGAAGATGATTAAAGATCACAGTTATTTCAAAAATTATGCTTGGAAATCCAGCATCCATTTTCACCTGTTGTTCTGTTTCAACTGCTTTCTTTCCTCTCTTTGTACATTTTCTTAGTGTGCCTAATTAGTTTTCTATTGAAAACCAGATATTAGACAAAGTATAGAAGTATTGAATTATAGTGTTAATTTGGTTTCTCTATAAGCTAAACCTGGGACAAGAATTTGAACACAGTTTATTTGAGCACATTTGTGCTTCTGAGCACAAATGACAGTAGGGTAACTGAGGAAGTAGGAGAAGGAAAGGAAAAGAAGTCATTGAAAGTTGAATTATCACATTAATCACCAGTATGGGAAAGTATAGTACAATCCCACTGATGAAGCAGGAAATAATTTACAAGATGCACCTTGGAGATATTCCATACAAGGGCAGGGGAACCACAGTGTTTGTCACTAAGTAAGGTCTGCTTAGGGTAAGGCCCACCCATGCTGGCCTGCCACACAGACACTAAGCCAGTGGGATCCTATGCAGGTTTTCACATCTAGAAAAAGGATTGATTTAAAGTAAAATAGTTCAGATCCATGGAGATTGGTAGGGAACCGAAATCATCTGCTACTGTGATGTTAGCTTTCCCCTGACAAGATCCACTTTAAGTTATATGAGGCTCAGAGTGGATTAAATTACTTTAATCTAATTAGAAATCAAGGCTGGTTTTCAGTCCTGGTAAGCCTCAGTCTATCTGGAAAAGCTGCTCACAGAGTGGATATCCCTGCAGTGATCCAGATTTAGCTCCAGAGGTCATTGTTTCCTAGGACCCTCATTGTTTTTTTCCTGAACCTCATCTCTAGGCACCTTGGTACACAGTAAGACTTCTGAAAACCACTGAACTTTTCAGCCACTTTCAGCTTGGCTCTTTATCCTCTAGGCCCCTACAGAATTATCTGCAAGTGCTTGGAGTGGAAAACAGTTGCTGAGTTTAAGTCCCACTCTTCTGTGCCTCCCTTCTTCCAGGGACCTTGAGTCCTCTGTTTGGGGATGCTTGAATTTCAAGTTGTTGTTCTACTCGGCTCGGTACGGATGCCAAAGCTTTGCCAATTTTTCTGACTCTTAGCAGCATCTTACTCCCCAGTTTGTCAGCAAATGCTTTGAGAGCAATAACAGAACAGATCACAGGGGAAGGGAGCATTGGTTCAAAGTCATACAAATTTTTTTCCCATTTTTTTTTTTTCTGGTCTGAAACTGCTACAAGCAACTTCATCATATCTATAACAGAAGTCAAATCTAGTAGAAGATAAATTGAAGGATGATTTTAAATCTTGAAAAACAAACAGCAAACAGACTACATATTGGGAATAGAAAAGTTGCAAGGGATTACCTGTTTTGCATAAGGCTTTCATCATATTCTAATATATCAAAATATACACAAGTCCGTGTAAGTTTATTTCTGACAAAGGCTACCATCTTCTTAGATGCAAAAGTTTCAAATATACTTCATGTCAATATAGGGCTCAAAAGCACTATGTTATTTTTGAAATAATTTACACACAGTCATAATCTTCTCTCTAAGGAGTATTTCTCAGAGCGTGTTTAGGAACTCATTGTCTTTTTTCAAGGTTGAGAAATCAATAGAAAAAGGATCAGTTGCTTTTGGAATGCTTTACTGACATATTAGCTTACATGCTTTGTCTGTCAAGAGATTCCAATCAATATTACATTGTTTCATGGCAAGTAGATAATACATCATTAACAATTTTTGAAGGTAAATAATTACAAGTTTCACATTGAAAGTTGAAATGCATAACAAAAACTCAGGATGAGTTAATTGTGATAAAATTTAGAGCTGCATGTATTTTCCTGCTTGCGACATTGAATTGTTAAGCTTGCTTCAGTACCTATGTTTGTTTAATTTTCATTATCATGATTCCCAAGAGGACATTGCTATTTTACAGCCATCATACTCACAATAACTAAAGTCAGCCTTTGTGAAAGAAGTTAAGGGTAGGGCAATTGTATTTCTGCAATACTGATTCAAGGGCACAGGATAGGGCAATGTCCGTACAATTTAGTCTAAAAAGAATCAATGCTGGATGTCCAGGTATTATACTATTCTGGATTGATAGAATTTAAAATATATCAGAACTTAATTATAGATGATTTCTCATAAGAATGTAGCTTGATGAAAAAGTAAAGTTATTAAGAAAAAACCCTCCAAGTTTATAATTTTCTGTCTAACCCAGTGATGTCTTCAATGCTTGTTCACACTGTTATAAGAAAAACAGGCAGTTTAAGAATGGAAAATGTCTTGAGTTGGTAGACAGAATTAGAAGAGACAGCTGTGGTTCTATTACTTGTACAGCCTTTCCACTGATGAGTTCTCTGACCTCTCGCTAGTCACTTAGTACTTTTCGGCTTTAATTTCCTTTCTATGTATAAAAAAAGGAACAACAAGACTTGTTGTAGATATTGCTATATTCATGGATGAAAACTGCCCATAAGGGCAAAGAAGTATAATTAAATCTTGGCATTGTTCCTTTAAAAATTAAAATCCCATTAAAAAGTAAGAAAGTCTTAAGCAACCTCATTAGTGTTAGGCTGGAAAGCAATTAAGTATATTGTTTCACCCCTAAAAACATCCCCAGAAGATTAGCTGTGCCCCGTATTGCCAATGATATTTACTGATATAATTGAGAGTGGAAGTTTGTCAAACAGTCTCTTTCAGTGTTTATTCTTCATTTCAAATATCATTCCTAAAATACTTACGGATTATTTGGCTAAGTAAGTTTAAAAATTGAAGTTTATTCAAAATCCAAGGAATTTAAAAAGCAAAATAAGTGGTATCTAGATGAAAACAGAAATTATATTCCTAATCATTTAAAGCACATAATTCATTATACTAAGCAATTATTCTAAAGTCTGTTAAGCTAGCCAGTTTTCCTTGCTGATACGTCATTTTTAATATGTACATATTTTGGAAACTTTGAAACCTGAAATTTCTTTGAAAGAATAATGCGTATCACAAAATTTGTTTATTTAATGAGCTTTTAATTCAGAGCAGCAAATTTTTTGAGAGGTAAAACATTTTCAAGTTTGTTTTTATAAAAATACCTAATCAATATTAACTACTTCAGTTGATCAACTCTATTTCTATTTCTCACACCCTCTAGTAAGTATAAAATTCTTAATATCTTCATATAAAAAATCAATACCTTAGAACCATATTAAATTTAAATCAATCAAAATAAAAATTTATACCTTAGGTCAGTATTAATTTTAAATGAAATGAATTAAATAATTTTATTTCATGGATAGTTTTAATTCAAAGGATATTTCTTCAATGTGTATAATCCAAAGTACATGATATACAACTGGGGGAAAGATGAAAGATAAGTCTGATGTGTATTCAATTCCTTGGCTATATGTTGAACATTTACTGTATTTCATTGAATTTAAGACATCATTGATTTAAAAATGCACTATTCTGCATTTCACTAAGAAAGAAAAAAAAAACACTAACAAACTATAACAAAATGATTTTAACATGTAGAATATTTATATTTTACTTAACTAATGCACTATTTTAGACTTATCAAAACATAGATTTGGGTCATAGAATTTTGATCATATATGTTTTTCCCAGAGAATCTTGATGTATCATAAAATAATAAAGTCAAATTCTTAACATGTAGATTTGACTCTTCTGCATCACTTTTCATCTCAGTCAGTTTCTGTTATTTTCTACACAATATATTATTTACAGTCAAGAGAATTAGAAATTAAGAATATTCTTTTGAAACAGTGATATATCTACTTCTTTGATACAAACTTATATATGCAGTAGAATGGAAAGCTAATTATCTAAATTAAGGAGAAAATAAATTATAGGCTTTTTAGCTTGTTATTATTGTATACACACACATGCACATACACACACACGCACATACACACACACACACACATATTTTCTCCCACAGTGAGTCCAACAACATGAATGTGGGTACTGAAAAAAAACTCAGTGATTTAATTTTGTAAGATAGAGTGTTATGTATGATTGCTCAAATACCGTACTTTTTTCTATTCCCAGAAAACAACACAGCAGACAACTTGTGTTATGTCCTCATTGTCTCTTAATTGACACAGTTTTTGACATACAGTTTCTTCAGTAAATGTTAACCCATAATGATATTCCTCTTAGAATTCCTCAAGAAATATTATCCATTGCCCAAATGCTTTAAACCACGTATAAATTCTGGTAGATGCTAATAACTGGCAATAAATTTAAAAATAGGTTAAATGGTGAAATCACTTATTAAACAATGTTGAATAAATTTATCTACTGAAGTACTTTTCAGACATTTTAAGATGTGACTCTGTGTTGTATATTTTAAGTGACTACAGTCAGTATTTATCACTCATTCTTTTATAGAGAGAATATGCAAGCATTTTCCTCTTTTAATCAAGTATACATATTTAGCACAGCAATGAAGCTATAACAGTCAAAAAGAGAATTTTCTCTAGAATATTCTTCAAAATAACTCACCTACATTACACAAATGCTGAGCACCAATTGAGACACCAACAGCAATTCTCTCAAGCAGAAAATAATTAAAAATTGAAGGAATAAGAATAATTGAAAAAAGTCATTGATTTGGAACTGAGTGTTGTCAAAAGTAAAGAGCTAGTTTGTAGCACTAACATATTCAAGGAAATGATGTTCAATTGTTTTCAGTGACAATCAGCAGGAAGGAATCAAGCACCTCATAGCAATTACTGACTTTCTGCCAGAATCCGTTATAACATTGCCTTAGGGAAGGCAAGATAAGTAATATTCTAGCTAAGAAGTCACATCAAGGAAAATGGGAAAATGAGAAAGAGGGCGGCAGTTTTAACTCATGAAGCAACCTCATGATTAAAAGTTTCGTGCACTGGGAAAAGAGAATAATTGATTTAATATGTAATAATTGATAATTAAAAACAATAATTTTTCTTAGTAAAATATCATATTTTTTAAATTTTAAGATGATGTATATTTAATATCATTTTTAAGATATCGAGATAATTTAACAAGTAAACATTATACACAATGTTAAGAATCTGCATACAAATGGTAGAAAAATGAGTAAAATAAAAAATACTTTTTTTTTTTTTTTTTTTTTTTTTTTGAGAGGGAGTCTCGCTCTGTCTCCCAGGCTGGAGTGCAGTGGCGCAATCTCAGCTCACTGCAAGCTCCGCCTCCTGGGTTCACGCCATTCTCCTGCCTCAGCCTCCTGAGTAGCTGGGACTACAGGAGCGCGGCTAATTTGTGTTTTTTTTATTTTGTATTTTTAGTAGAGACGGGGTTTCGCCGTGGTCTCGATATCCTGACCTTGTGATCCACCAGCCTCGGCCTCCCAAAGTGCTGAGATAACAGGCGTGAGCCACCGCGCCGGGCAAAAATACTCTGATCTTAATGAATTTACTATATGTCATTAGATTCAGAGGGTGAAAATTCAATTTGGGGCAAATACATTTTGCAAATTCTGTTATTATAATCTCATGATTATAGCAAACAATAATCATGAGAAAATAAGTAAAGTAAATAGATACAAATTACAGTCAATTTTATCAAGAATATCATTGAATTAGAAAGTACTGTAGCCATTAATTTTAGGTCCTGTAATTAAAACATACAAGAAAGATATTATTGATCATCAAATATTTAGAATATATAGAATATATTTATTTTTAAAACCAAGTTTACTTAAAATAGTTCCTAATTATAAAGTACTCATACATCATAATTTGGAAGTAAGTGATTATTATACCCAAGTGAACAGTATCAATGACTAGAAATTTATCTATCTGTATACTGTACATATCTACATATATATGTATATCTATCTATATCTGCAAATATATATGTATATATATGTGAGCATACACACACTGAAAAATGCTGAAAGTCATCTTTTTTTCAAGAAACGTATTATTTTCAAGAAAGGTAATTTGATGTAGACGTTGGACAGATTATAAAAAATAAAGTTTAATAAGGCACAAATGCACACATATACACAGATGCACACACATATGTGTACACACATATATACACACATAGTGTGCGAGAGGGAGAAAGAGGGCAGATGGGTGTGCAGAGTTTAACAGTAATGAGAATAACTTTATTGAGAAAGAAGTTAAGATGTGGGAAACATAAACTTGAGTTTCAAAGAGTCAAGCATCATATAATTATTTATGTTAAATGAACACATTTTTTTCTTCTTTTTGAAGGAATGAAAAAAGTAAAATCACTATGTTTCCTTGGAAATTACAAATATGAGAAGTAAGAATTTTGCAACTACATATGACTAAATAATGTATTTTAATTTTTTGGCTGTTTCCCTACATAGTACATTGGAAAATCTAAACTATCACTCCTGCTATATTAAACCCATTCTCCTTCCCTCACCTAGACATTGAACACCCCTATAAAACCAGTAAATTCTGGAAAATTACAATTGGGTAGTACACAGAAATGCTTAGGTATAAACCAATCAAATCCAAACAGTAAAGTCCCTGCCAATGAAATTATTTAGTTAAAATTGCATAGTTACGTTGTGATTGGAGTTTCTGTTTCTCAGGCCTTCAGACCAGCTTTTCTAACTTTTCCGCTTGCAGATGGCAGATCCCGGTACTTCTTGCCCTCCATGATCATGTAAACCAATTCTCATAATAAATATCTATCTCTCTCATATATTCTGTTTCTCTGGAGAACACCAACTAATACACTAAGATTGAATGTTTTGTGAATGTTTTGTATTGAAAATAATACCCTAAAATGAATGAATTTCTCTGAGAGATTTACAATAATTCTTAGGTGATTTTTATATAAAGTATATATACATTTTTTCAATTTTTTTATTGTGATAAAGCATATCTAACTATTTATCATCTTAACTATTTTAAAGTGTATAGCTAAGTGTTATATGTATTTATGTATACTTTTTATAATATTTGAGATTCAAATATATCAATTTTTAGCTTTAATTTTAAAATTTTAAAGTAGTCAGGTTTATAAAAAATATACATATATATTTTTGGCTTGGAATCATTTTCCATATAGTTGGAATAATTACTCTCCGTTCAAAGTATATAAAAATATTTATTTCACTATTCAAATATTTTTTACACATAATTTTTAATCGCCTGAAGTTTATTTATTTTTAAATTTTATGAGTCGGAGAGTTTATTTGATTTATTTTCAGATAAACGATCAATTGTCTCAATATCATATTCTCCCTGGTTTGTAACATCTCAACTATTCATTTACGTGTGCGTATGTTTATAAAAACTATTTTGTGTTCTATTGTTTTTCTTTCCTATCTTGTTCAACAGATTCAATCATGGTAGCTACCTAGCTTTGGATTTTAATCTATTTATCTTGCTTAATATGTACTGGAATTTCTGAATCTGAGGATTTATTTGCAAAATTTCTGAAGAAAGTATCACCCATTACATATTCAATGTAACATTTTCACATTATTATTATTATTATTATTATTATTATTATTGTTTTTTGTTTTTGAGACAGAGTCTCTCTCTGTCACCAGGCTGAAGTGCAGTGGTGCGATTTCGGCTCACTGCAACCTCCGCCTCTTAGGTTCTAGCGATTCTCCTGCCTCAGTTTCCCGAGCAGCTGGGACTACAGGTACTTGCCACCAGGCCCAGCTAATTTTTGTATTTTTAGTAGAGACGGGCTATCCCCATGTTGGCCAGGATAGTCTCCACCTCTCGACCTCGTGATCTGCCCACCTCCGCCTCCCAAAGTGCTGGGATTACAGGTGTGAGCCACCGCGCCTGGCACACTTTTATTATCTTTATGTAATTCTAGTTATATTTATGTTAGAAATCTTGACTACTAACATTAACTGCACTCATGCCTATCAACATATTGTTTATTTCTATTTATTTTCTATGATGTATTCAGTTGATTAACATATGTTTTCCATTTTACTAATTTCATGTTCAGCCTGATCTAATCTATTATTTTATCAATTCATTCATTGAGTATATAATTTCAGTTATTAGGTCATTTTATGTTCCATATCTGATAATCCCAGTGTTCACAATCCTTAGTGTTGCTATTGTTTTCCTAAAATGAGTTTGAAATGGTGGAACTAGTGATTTCTATATTACATAGTCCACTTAGATTTAAGTTTTATGCTGGGAATTTTCCATATCACATAGGGTTTATTATATTATATTCAATAGAAAACATAAAAATGGTTTAGCCAGTAGAAACCATAAAAATGGTTTAACTAGGAATAACCAGTTTTATTATTTTTTTCCACTTAATATGAGGACAGGAAAACATTATTTTATTGTTTTATTTAGAGGTGGGGGGGTTTTGGAATTCCTATTTAATGCAGAATTCTCAAGCTCACTTTAATTAAATCATAATATGTAAGTTTTAAAATAGTCTTCCACCACATAAAGCTGTTCTTTCCCAAAGCAATCATTTCCTGGCATTAGGTCTCCTGTTCATTTTCTATTCTGGTTTTAGTTTTACTGAATTATTTGTGTTCCTTTGTCTATTCATTTACTTTTGTATAAACTTTTGGTTATTAAGTGTATGTTTTAGTTTATCTAAGTTCTATCTGTTTCATGCTGAGATATCTATCAAGGTGCCCTATATTAAAAATAAGAGTATGGTAGTGTGATCTTAACATAACTAAAGTTAATTCTTCCATATGTTATTTCATGGGTCACTAATTCAGAGGAAAACCCTGCTCGCTGTTCTTTCTCAGGAATGAAGTGCTGTTAATCATGCTACTTCTACAACCAACTTACAGTTAGGTAGAATGACATGGTTTTGCCATTTGAGCAGTAATTATATATCTGGGCATTACCAGTGAAGCTGGCAATAGTAAAATGTAAGTGATGAATGTACTACAAGGGCTACTTTGTCCCATTCAATTGGTATCTGTAGATGGTTATGTGATCATGCAGCCTGATGAGCAACATGTTCCTATAGCCATCTACAGATACAGATAAGCATTAGAAGGCTCTACTACAAATAAAATATCCATCTCTCTTTCTTTTCTATGTAAAAAATGAACTCCTCTATCCAAATGAAAGAGTTTAAAATCCTATCAATTTGTGAGGTAGCTCAAAATCCATTACCTTTGGATTATGTGTTATCTTTATCAGAAGTTAATGCACAGTATTCTCTGCATCAGGATATATTTGACTTTTCTTCATCCAGAGACTTATGAACTAATAATACAGTTTACCTGTTCTCCAAAAAATGCAGTGTGCAGAGGTGGAACATGGTCTACAGAACTCCAGTTACTGTTTCTATCTGGAAAGAGAAAATAAAGGGACATAGCTGTTGAGCACTGGACTGTAAAAATTAAATAAAGGAATAAATAATAAATCCATCTGAAATACCTCTGAGCAAACATTGTGATTGTTTCTCCCTGAGGACTGGGGTATATTCCTTAACTAGACTTTGATTCTGCTCTCTGGGGCTGACTCCCGAAGACATTGTTTTCTAAGCTGTTATTCTAGCATTCACAGGCTTTAATGTGACTACATTGTTTTATCTATCAGGGAATTTGGTATTAACGTTTATTTCTTATTAATACTTGCATTGACACACTCATATATTGTTGGTAAAGATCTTCTCCTTTAATATTCTCCTTTTTATATATTAAAATTTCTTTAATAAAATTTAATAGGTAAGAAAGCTTACAAGAAAACATCATCATCCACATATGCTATACATATGCAATCAGTAAAATAAAAACAATAGAAAGCTATCTTTTCTATTTTCATAAAGTGCAATTATCAATTAGGATTCTTCAGCAAAACAAAACCATATATAAGATCTGTATATATATATATATACACACACACACACACACACACATACACACACACACACACACACATAAAAAGGACATTATTATTCCTCATTAAAACGTTACCCATATGTCTGGACAATACTCCATCTATTTAATCTTCTATATTTGGAGGCTGCATGTTCATATAGCCACCTACAGATAGCAAGTGGATGGGGCAAGGCAACCCTTGTATTCCTTTCTCCTCTTAAATTTCACTATCACTGGTTTCCCTGTTAATTCGTTGAGGAAAAAGTTGGAAGTGAGAGTAAATTCATAACAGCTACAGTCTAATGCCCACCAGTCCCCTTTTCCTGAACCTATCACAGGCTCAGAATCACTGAGCTCCTATATAAAATATTTATTATAAGGAATGAGTGCGTACTGTTGTGATGGTTAAAATTTGTAGCATAGGCTAAGAGGAGGGGGACTAGAAAGAAGCAGAGACTGACGTTGCAGTCTTGAGGCAAAGTTTTTCCTATTTTGTCTTTAAAAGGAGGAGGAAGATCTATCTTGTATACATTCTAAAAATTATAAAACTTCATATGAAGAACAAATAAAACTGCATATTTGTATATACACAAATTTTTGTATAAGTTACTTAATGATTAGAAAATATTAACTCAACTTTAATTTTGAAAAGCTAAGTTTGACAAATTATGTCAACATTTCATCAAAACATTTCTCTTCTTCCTTCATAGTTATTGACTGATGGCCAGATATATTTCCCACCCACCTTGCATTCAAGTGTGGAACTATAACCAAGATTTTTCCTGTGGAATGTCAGAAGAAGTGTCATGTGATGTGTTCCAGAGAGTATATTTGACTTTTCAACCCTCTTTTTTATCTTCTTCAGAATAAATTCATACTATAGTAAGAATCAAGAGTAAATAAGACAAAAAAATGAGGAAATCTGAGTTGTGTTCAAAATAAGTGCTTGCTATCCAGGGTCACCGTTCCTGGACTATTACATTAATGATAAATAAAAGGTAGCTGTGTCTGGGTGATATGTGAATTATTTTCTTAAGATAAATTTAGTCTAACACAACTAATTTCCTTAGAAAGTACCTGTATTCTTGCCGTGCAGCTGTGGTAAAAAATTAACACAACATGGGTGTGGCTTAAAACAATGGAAATTTATTCTCTCACAATTCTGGAGGCAGGAAGGCCAAAATCAGGTTACCATGGTCCGAATGCATCCCTCCCAAAAATCCTATGTTAAAATATAATTGCCAATACAATAATAGTATTAAGAGATAGGTCCTTTAGGAGGTAATTAAGTGATGAGTGAATAGGATTAGTGACTCTATAAAAGAAGTGCAAGCAAGCTGTTCACCTCTTCCAATATGTGGGGACACAGCAATAGGGTACCATCCATGGAGCAGATGGAAAACCTTAACCGAGCACTAAATCTGATGCTTTGATCTTGAACTTCACAGCCTCCAGAAGTGTGAGAAATGTGTTTCTCTTACTTAAAAATTAACCAATGCTGCCTCTGTCCTTAACATGGCCTTCTTCTCTTCCCTTCATATCCCACCTCTGTGTTTTTCTTATAAGGACTCTTATCACTGGATTTAAGACTTACTCAGATAATCTAGAATGATCTCATCTCAAAATCTCTAATATAATTATATCTGCAAAGACCTATATTTTCAAATAAAGACACATTGAGAGATTCTGGAAGTTAGAATGTGAACATATCTTTTGAACTCCACCATTTAACTCACTATAGTATCTTTTAGAAATTTTATGGAACATATCTTTTTTTATTCTGTAATTGCATTATTTATAATGCATGATATTGGTCATATAAATATTTAGTAAATGCCTGCCTTTCTTAAGTAGAACCTTCCATGTTTTTGAATACTAGTTATAAATGTAATCTGATAGTCCCTAGTTTCACTGCCATTAAGATATGAAATTCATCTGTAACTTGAAATGAAAAATTAGCCAAACTATAACGGCAAAAATTCTTTTATTTACATTTTTCATTTCTGGGAGCAAGGGATTTGGGTAAAAAGAGATTCAAATATTAAACAATAGTTCCATCGCAGAACAGATCACTCTAGCATGATGTTAAAGTAGGACACTTTCTGCCTCAGTTTCAGCTGAAACATGTACAAAATAAAAGCAACAACTATTGAGACAATGAATCGTTTTTAAAAAGAAGGGAAATGGACTTTCAAAAAGGAACTTATTTGGAAAGATGTCTGTTTCTCTTTCCCCAAAACAACAACAAAAACAGAAAAGAGCTAAGAAAGGATGCTACTTCAAAATCCAACTATAATGAGAAGGGCTTCAGCAGAACAATTTGAAGCATAGGTGTTCTGGAAATTAAAGGACATGGAGAACTATTTCCTGGCCTGTGCTGGGGAAAGATAAAATAACCTGTAGAGTAAAGAGCTGCATCTGCAAAATAATTGTTCTTCTTTCTGGTAATAGTTAATAAGTGCCTGAATTTCAGCAACCACATGACTTCTGTAGTAGTATCCATCTGGCCTCATTTCAGAAGGGCGTCTGCTCAAGAAGAAAACTATGTCATAGCAAAGAACTTCAGCAGTAAGAGGGTTCCTGAGAAATAATCTGCAGCAGAAGAGTCATTGTCCACACAATGAGAAAGGTCCAGATGGGAGAGTTGCTGAAGAACCCACAAAAGCACTCATATCTTTAAGATCTTTCTTAATCATCTTCCACACCTAGAGAATGCAGAGCCTCTTACAACATCTCAAGTAGAAAGAATTGCCTGTATGGCAATCTTATTTATCCTCCTCCTGTCACTCTGAGAAAGGAGAAGGGAGCTATGTATTGGGAAGAAAGAGAAAGGATGATGATCCTTCCCCAGATGGTGATAGAAAACCTGTAGCAAGCCCTAGTTGAAAAACAGGGAAATTTACAGAAAGTGAATACAACATTCTATTGCAATGTATATTCATAAAATGAATTCATTCATGCACTATTTATAAGCAAGTGAATCAAGTCACCAAATTATCTTTTACACAATTTTCTGTAAGCTGCCAGTGAAAGCAGAGCAGAGAAACATGCCACTCAATTGAACACTCACACCTCATCTTATTGCCCTTTCCCAGTTTCCTCATGTGCTTTGGCACAAAGGCCGCCCCTTCTCTTGAGTTTCTGTGCTTTTCCTGATAAAACGATTCAGCAAAGCATCTCAAACATGAGTAATCCTCCTAGTTAGAGTAATCCAATAAATAAAAAGCAGCAACAATAACAAAAAGTAAGAAAACCATAAAAATTTTGGGGACACATAAATGATTTATTTCTAATTAGAGAACATGAGATTCTGACTATACGTTTTAAAATTAGAAACAATATATTATTGTATCTTTCAAATTCTCTACTAAATTTTATCCAAATATTTTTATTTTTAATATATTTTTATAAAATTTAAGTTCTTATGATAAAAGTATAGAAATGGTCACCCTTCTACAACTTACCTGAATGTATGAAACATAGTATTATAATCTATTATAACCTAAAAATTATACTATTTTTTTTTGGATAATTATCCCATAGGAACTGTTTGCCTACAAAAGGGTAAGTATACGGTTTATACATTTTTATATGAGAATAGTCAACTAAACCACAACCTCAAATTCTCTATTGAGGTTATCCATAATAAGAATGGGAATGATTAAAATAGACAATATATTTTTCTACTGCTTAAAATTTGTCTGTGCATTCAAGAAGCAGGGTATAATAGTATTTTGTTCGCTATTGTCTAAAGTTGTATCTTCATATATAAACATATGCGACTAAAAAAAAAACTTAATATAAACAACTGTAAAACGCCATATGGTAACAAACACCACATATTCCTAAAATGTTAACATTGTAAATGCTTGTCTATTTAAAATAATAAAGCACATAATAAAATAAATATTACATAATAAAACTGACTAAAATACTAAAATAAAGCTATGACTCACCATAGAAACGACACAGATGCATTACCAAATACAAAATATTGAATAATTTGCAAACAAAAGTTTTCAATGCTTGCGCAAGATTTTTTTTCTATTGAACATTTTTTTTTGTGTGTTTGTTTTTAATAAAACTTTATTTTAGTTCTAAACTAATAAAACTGTTTAGAAGATAGGATTTTCTGAGGGGGTGGAAGAAAATGGCCAAATAGAACCTTCCAACAATTGTTCCCCAATGGAATTATCAAGGAGAACAACTCTCCACCTAGAAAACACCTTCATAAAAACAAAATAATCAGACGAGAGAATCAAGTACCTGGTTGTTGCACAGTAACAAGAAAAGGCTAATTGAAGGGGACAGAAAGGACAGTTTTTCTTTGCCTACACCACCCCTCCAACAAACCCAAGGCATCGCAGTGTGGATAGAGAAACTGTGGGCTTGGGAGAAGCAGAGTGATGTGATTGTGGGGCTTTGCATTGGAATTCAGTGTCAATCCATCACAGTGGAACTCAGCGCTGAATAGAATTCTGCCAGTTCTCATAGAGGAAGCATTTAGACAAGCCCTGGGCCAGAGAGAAATCTGCTGTCCCAGCAGGAAGAACCTGAGTCCTGGCTCACCACTGGCTGACTAAACTGGCTTTGGACCCTGAACAAATTTCAGTGGCAGACAGGCTGCAGTGACTGTGGTCCTTGATTGAGCTCCAGTACTTCTCTGGTCTCAGAGGCTGTGGGCTTGGCTGTGAAACACCGAATGAAACACCAGCTGTGGTGTCCATAAGCATGTCTGTATCATTCCTTCCTCAATTCCAGGCAATGCAGTATGGAGTGAGACTCATTTTTATTGGGAGAAGGAAATAGAAGATTATAGAGGATTTTGTCTTGCAACCTGGTATCAGCCTAGTCACAGTTTACAAAACAGAGCACCAGGTGGAATTTCAAGTCCCCTCTTTCATGACATTCTTGGAAATGATGCTTCCTGGGAATGATGTTTGCTGGCCCCACCCCAGGACAGAAAAGAATCTACTGACCTCTTAGGTTGAACGTGAGTCCAGGTGGTTTCACCACCTGAAGACTAAATTTACTGTGGACCTTGACTAAATATCAGTGGCAGTCACAAAGTAGTGACCGAGCTGCAGGCTTTGGGCAAGACCTGATTCTGCCCTGGTGTCTTGAGTTGTGAGGTTTTGCTGTGACTTAGCATGTTGTCAGCTGCAGCAGGAATGGGAGTGCCTGTGTTACCCCTCCCCTTAACTCTAGACAGCCAAGAATGGTAAAAGACTCATTCCACTCGGGAGAAAGAGAAGGAAAAGAGAAAGAAACTTTTCATGGGGACCCAGAGAAATCTCCCTTATCTTCTCAAAGTTCATCAGGACTGGTTATCCAGGAGTCTGCAAGAATCACATCATGTCTGAACTTACGGCACTCTCTAGTGCTGAAATTACTGCAGTGAACACAGGATTAGGAAACTCAACAGTCAGTCCTCTTTGAAGTCTTGGAAGTTTCTCCGAAGTAGGATAGGTACAAATAAGGCCAAATTTCTGAGATTGGAATAAATACCCAACTTCTCAATGAACAGACATTGAGAAATGTCCAAAAGCATAAAGAACATTTAGGAAAATATGACCTCAACAAATAGACTAAATAAGGTGCCAGGGACCAACCCTAACATGATGAAACTACGTGAACTATTTTTCTGGTAGAAAATTCAAAATAGCTGTTTTAAGGAAGCTCTTTAAAGTTCAAGAAAACACATTGAATCAATTTAAAAACTTATCAGAGAAATTTTACAGAGATTAAAATACTTTTAAAATCAAAAATAAATCCTAGAGCTGAAAAACACAATTAATGAACTGAAAATGCACTGGAGTGTCTTAACAGTAGAACTGATCAAGCAGGAGAAAGAGTTAGTGAGTTCAAAGACTGCCATTTAAAAATAAAGTCAAAAGAGAAGAAAATAAATATATAATGTAAAAGACTGAATATGCTTACAAGTGTACTTCAAGACACAAGATCAGAAGGGCAAATCTAAGAGTCATTGGCCTTAAAGAGAGAGTCCAGAAAGAGATAGGAATAAAAAGTTTATTCACAGAAGTAACAACAGAGAACTTTACATATTTAAGGAAACATGAATGCACAGGTCTAAGAAGGACAGAGAACACCAAGGCAATTCAATACAAATAAGAATACCCCAAGTTATATAATAATCAAAATCTCAGAAGTGAAGGAAAAGAGAGGATACTAAAAACAGCTACAAAAAGAGAAAATTAACTTATAAAGAAGGTCCAATTCATCTGGCAACAAATTTCTCAACAAAAACCATATAGCCCAGAAGGGAATGGGAATTTTGTACCAAGCAAAGCAATCATTTAAGCATGAAGGAGAGATAAAGACTTTCCTTGTCAAACAAAAAATGAAAGAATTCCTCACTATCAGACCTATCTTTCAGGAAATGCTAAACATATAATCTATCTGACATGAATATTTTCTTCCAGTCTGTGGCTTGTCTTTTACTCTTTTGACAGTGTCTTCCAGAGAATATATATATATATATATATATTTTTTTTTTTTGAGACAGAGTCTCGCTCTGTTGCCCAGGCTGGAGTGCAGTAAATCTGACTTACAAATGATTTCTTTCATTAATTGTGCATTTGGTATTGTATGTCTTGCTCATTTAAGTTGGATTTTTTCCACTTACTGTGAAATTTCAGGGATTATTTTTAGTATTTTTGAATATAAATTTTTATATGTTTTACAAATATTTTTTCTGACATTTTAACTTGTGTTTTCAGTTCCTTTTAGAATCTGTTTCACAAAACACCCTTTTAATTTTAATGTAGATCAACATATCATTTTGCTTTTTATGATTTTGCTTTTGATGTTGTATGTAAAAACTTGTCAGTTAGATGACATAGAGGAATTATTGTGGTTTGGCTCCAGGCTACCACAGTAAAGCAAATATGTTAATAATGCGAGATACACAAATTTTTGGTTCTCTAGTGCATATAAAAGTTAAGTTTATACTATCATCTCTTAAGTGCGCAATAACATTGTGTCTGAGAAATGGATATACCTTGCCTTAAAAGTACTTTATCGCTAAAAATAATTACAATATTCTGGGCTTTCAGTGAATCCTAATTTCAAATCTTCTTGTTGGTGGAGGTCCTTGCCTCAATTTTCATGGCTGTTGAGTGATGGGGGTGGTGATTGCTGAAAGTTTGGGTGGCTGTGGAAATTTTTTAGAATAAGACATCAATAAAAATTTGCCACATTAATCAACTCTTCCTTTCAAAAAAGACTTCTCTGTAGCATGCAATGCTGTTTCATAGCATTTTCCTGCAGTAAAACTTCTTTCAAAATTACAATCAGTTTTGTCAAACCCTGATGCTGTAGCAGCAATGATTATGTACTGTGTCAAGCTTTTTAATCACCTGGGTGCAGGTGGACTGAGTCCGATAAGAGAGTCAGCAAAGGGAGACAAGGGTGGGGCTGTTTTAGAGGATTTGGGAAGGTAAAGGAAAATTATAGTCAAAGGGAGATTGTTCTCTGGCAGGCAGGAGTGGGGGTTACAAGGTGCTCAGTGGGGGAGCCAGGATGAGCCAGGAAAAGGAATTTCACAAGATAATGTCATCGCTTCAGGCAAGGACCGGCCATTTTCACCTCTTTTGTGGTGGAATGTCATCAGTTAAGGCGGGGCAGGGCATTTGCACTTCTTTTGTGATTCTTCAGTTACTTCAGGCCATCTGGGCATATACATGCAAGTCACAGGGGATGCAATGGCTTGGCTTGGGCTCAGAGGCCTGACATACTGTTCTAAATCTTTTTTTGTCATTTCACTAATGTTTGCATTCTCTTTTTCAGATGTAGAGTCTGTCTCAAGAAACCACATCTTTACTTACAGCATAAGAAGTAACTCCTCATTCATTCAAGTTTGATGATGAGATTGTAGCAATTCAGTCATATCTTCAGGATCCACTTCCAACTCTAATGCTCTTGCTATTTCTATCATATTTGCAATTACCTCCTCCACTGAAATCTCAAACCCCTCAAATTTATCGATTAATGTTGAAATCAAGTTCTTTCAAATTCCTGTTAATACTGCTGTTTTGACCTCTTCCTATGAATTACAAATATTCTTAATGGCACCAACAGTGGTGAATCATTTCCAGAAATTTTCTAATTTAGTTGGTCAGATCCATCACAGGAATCACATCTATGGCAACTACAGCTTTACAAATGTATTTCTAAAATAACAAGACGCGAAAGCTGAAATAACTCCTTGAGTCATGGGCTGAATGTGATGCTGTGTTAATATATAAGAGAACAAGATTAATCTCTGTGCATCTTCATCAGAGCTGTTATTGAGAAGTGGAAAAATACTGAATATCAGAGGTCAGAAAAGTCAGGAAACTCCCCTTAATGCTAAAACAACAAGGTTATCTGGAAAGTCCCTAGCAGGGCAAGCGGCCATTTGTGGTTTGGTCAAAGGGCAGGAACCAATGAACAACTGACTAATGTTTAACTTTACATGTCAGCCAATTGTAAACCTACAACTGTAAAAATCCCCAGTGACTCTGTAGCTTGCTGTAACCTGTTTGTGTCTGACTATAAAAGACGGCTGAGCACTGAGCTCAGGGTCTCTCCCTAGGATCTGATACCTAGCTGGAGGGAACCGAGTTTGAACTCGAAATAAAGCGATCCCTGCCACTTGGCTTTGTCTCTGGACTCTGGTGGTGGCTTTTGGGTCATCGCGGTTCTGGGCATTACATCTTGGGGGCTCGTTTGGAATTGCCCCTAAGCCCACCAGACCCCAGGCCAATGGGTCATCGCAAAAGTAAGTAAGCCGGCTCTGTTTATATGTTGTCTGTCTGCCTCTGAATAATCCCACGGGGTCTGTACATGAGACTGATCTAGTCCTGGCAGACGTGCTATAGAACAGTCAGTGGAGGCCGGTGGGAGACATCCTCCGGTACTCATCTGGGGCTCTGTATTCTGTGGCCCATCTGCTTCTGCTCAGGTCCTAAGCCCAAGACGCACTAGCGATCAATATATCTTGGTTGTTGGAAGTTATCTGTTGCTACTAATTTACCTTGATTTACAGGAGTTTCGGAGCCAGTCCTGTACCAGGCACTAATATCCCTTACCACCCATCTTCTATAAACAGGACTTCCTCGGAATGGGCAACTCCCAGACCACACCACTTTCTCTCCTTGTCAATAATTTTAAAGATGTGAGAGCAAGGGGACATGATCTCAGTATAGAACTTAAAAAGGAAAATTAATAACCCTCTGCTGCTCTGAGTGGCCCACCTTCGGCGTAGGCTGGCCAGCCGAGGCAACTCTTTGCCTCCCCATTATCCTCCAGGTAAAATCAAGGGTTTTCCTGCCAAGTCATTCAGGACACCCAGATCAGATCCCCTATATTTTAGTCTGGCAAGATCTGGTGGAAAATCCACCCCCGTGGCTAGCTCCCTTTCTGCTGACCTCTGAATCCTGTAAAACTCTAGTCACACAACCAACTGGGACCACCAAAAGACCAAAAACTCCAACTGCCCCCTTGCCCACTGTGTTGCCTGACAGCCTGGACCTCGCATACTTGGAACCCCCACCTTATCCTCCCCCTCCCGGACCCCATGCCCAAGCCAAACCAGCCACACTCCCAGGAAGACATGAGGGCCGAGAAGCAGCTGTGGCGCCAGGAGAAACTGAAAGTGAACATGGCTCGGGAGGGCAGATAGGGCGAACGCACGGGTGTGTCCAGCGTGAGGCAACTCTGCGAGTTCCTGATTCCACTGTAGAGCTCCCCTTAAGGGAAATAGGACCCCCCAATGACACAGGTAACCCTAGACTCCATTATTGGCCATTCTCTACCAGTGACCTGTACAACTGGAAGACTCAGAATGCCTGGTTCTCTGATAACCCCAAGGACCTAACAGCCCTTCTAGATAGTGTCATGTTCACTCATCAGCCTACCTGGGATGACTGCCAACAGCTCCTCCGCATTCTGTTCACAATGGAGGAACGGGAGAGAATCCAGGTAGAGGCTAGAAAGTTGGTTCCTGGAGATGACGGTCAACCGACTGCAAACCCCGACCTCATTAATGCAGCATTTCCCTTGACCAGGCCAATGTGGGACTACAATACAGCAGAAGGTAGGGGAAAGCTACTCGTTTATTGCCAGACTCTAATGGCGGGTCTCCGGGCTGCAGCTCGCAAGCCCACTAATTTGGCTAAGGTATATTCTGTTTTACAGGGAAAGACAGAAAGCCCCGCTGTCTATCTAGAAAGACTAATGGAAGCCTTTAGACAGTATACACCTATAGATCCAGAGGCACCTGAAAATCAGGCAGCAGTCATTATGTCCTTTGTCAACCAGGTGGCCCCAGATATTAAGAAAAAGCTACAAAACTTAGAAGATTTGGAGGAAAAACAGGTCCGGGACCTCCTTCGCATAGCACAGAGAGTTTATAACAACAAAGATGCTCCAGAGGAAAGACAAATTAGGGCCACTGAGAAAATGACCAAAGTCCTGGCAGGCGGTCATCCAAAAAGAACAACCACCGCCAGGAAGCACCCAATCCACGCATGCCCCTAGGCGCAATCTGAGTAAAGACCAATGTGCATACTGTAAAGAAATTGGTCACTGGATAAAAGACTGCCCCAAAAAGAAACAGCGCCAGCCAGGCCAAGGACAATGGCAACCCAAATCTATGCCCATACTAGTTACCCAAGATACAGACTAGGGGAGACGGGCTTCGGATCCCCTCCCCGAACCTAGGGTAACTTTACAAGTGGAGGGGTCCCCGGTCCAGTTCCTGGTCGATACCGGGGCACAACATTCGGTCTTAGTCAAGCCCTATGGAAAGTTATCTTCCAACTCCTCCTGTGTTCAAGGGGCCACAGGAACCAAGAAATATCCATGGACAACCCAGAGAGCAGTAAACTTGGGAACCGGGAAAGTGTCCCATAGCTTCCTGGTCATCCCTGACAGCCCTTGTCCCCTGTTGGGGAGAGATCCGTTGGCAAAAATGGGGGCACAAATCTATTTTCAACCAGAAGGGCCCAAATGAGTGACTCCCAAAACAGGCCACTATCTGTTCTTACCGTAACTCTAGAGGATGAGTACCGGCTTCACCAGCAGTTAACGCCTCCTAACCAAAATATAGACTCCTGGCTCCAGAACTTCCCGGAGGCTTGGGCAGAAAGAGGAGGGCTAGGGCTAGCAAAGCACTGTCCCGCCATTTTTGTTGAGCTTAAGCCCGGGATGGACCCTGTTCGCGTGCGCCAATACCCAATGGCCCTGGAAGCCAAAGAGGGAATTATACCACACATCCGCCGACTCCTAGATCATGCAGTCCTACAACCCTGCCACTCACCATGGAACACTCCGCTGCTACCAATACAAAAACCCAACAGTAAAGAATATAGGCTGGTACAAGACTTAAGAGAAGTCAATAAAACGGTAATGGACTATACACCCGACGGTGTCAAATCCATACACCCTCCTGAGTACCTTGAGTCCTGAAAATCAATGGTATACTGTTCTAGACCTAAAAGATGCTTTTTTTAGCCTGGCTTTAGCCCCTAAAAGCCAGGAAATTTTTGCCTTTGATTGGACAGACTCTGAGAGAGGCATAAGTGGCCAACTGACGTGGACCAGACTGCCACAAGGATTCAAAAACTCCCCAACTCTGTTTGATGAAGCCCTCCACGAAGACTTGGATGAATACCGACGCCAACACCCCAGTATAACTCTCTTGCAGTATGTTGATGATCCCTTAATAGCGGCAATGTCCCCAGAGGCCTGCATCCAGGGAACAAAAGACCTCCTGAAAACCTTGGGAAACCTGGGTTATCGAGCCTCAGCTAAAAAGGCCCATATCTGCAGGCCAGAGGTAACCTACTTGGGGTATCTACTTGGGGTAGCGCTGGGTCTTCCGGATGTCTCTAAGCCTTTCCACTTATACGTGGACGAAAGCCAGGGCATAGCGAAATCAGTATTAACTCAAAATTTAGGTCCTTGGCACAGACCGGTTGCATACCTCTCAAAGAGACTGGACCCGGTAGCTGCAGGATGGCCTCCTTGCCTCCGGATGATTGCTGCAACGGCCCTGATGGTCAAAGACACTAACAAACTGGCCATGGGCCAAGAATTACAAGTCACCACCCCCCATGCTATCGAAGGCATCCTCCGACAACCCCCTGACCGATGGCTCAGCAATGCTCGGCTTACCCATTACCAGGGACTGTTGCTAAACCCCCTCAGAATAACATTTAAGCCCCAGACAACCCTAAACCCAGCATCGTTGCTGCCAGACCCAGACTTAAGCAAGCCGCTCCACAACTGTGCTGAAATAGTAGCCCAGGTGCATGGAGTCAGAGAAGACCTCCAGGACCGACCGCTACCAGATGCAGACCTCATCTGGTTCACTGATGGAAGCAGCTTCGTTCACCAAGGACAGAGGTATGCGGGGGTGGCGGTAACCTCAGAGACTGAGATAATTTGGGCTGAGACTTTACCTCTAGGAACATCGCCTCAAAAAGCTGAGTTAATAGCCTTGGCACAAGCCCTAAAACTAGGCAAAGACCATAAACTGACAGTATATACTGACAGCCGGTATGCATTTGCCACCGCCCACATACATGGGGCTATATACAGAGAGAGGGGGCTTCTCACAGCTGAAGGAAAAGACATTTAAAAAAAAGAAGAAATCTTAAATCTTCTGGCTGCCCTTTGGGAACCCAGAAAGCTGGCTATCATCCACTGTCCGGGACATCAAAAGACCACTAACCCAGTCACTCGAGGAAACAACCTGGCTGATCAGACCGCCAAAGACGTGACTGAAACCACTCCTCAGCTGCTGACCCTCCAGCTGCCTGATCCCGGGCCCAGAGAGTTGCCCTTTCACCCAGAATACACAGAAGAAGACCTCCAGTGGATAAGTAAACTCCCTGGAACACAGGTCAGTAATCAGTGGTGGAAAGATTCTAATAACAATACCATTCTCCCAGACAGGTTGGGGCAGCGAATAATAGCACAAATCCACCGAAGCACTCATCTGGGCCCGCGGCGGATGTTAGATTTGATTCAACACACTGGACTAAAAATTAAAAATGTCCCTGAAAATGTAGACGCCACGGTTAAAAACTGTGTAGTATGTCAACTCAATGACGCCAGTCACGGGACCCAGACCTCGGGAAAAAGACAAAGGGGAAATAGACCTGGTACATATTGGGAAATTGACTTCACTGAGATAAGGCCAAGAAAATATGGATACAAATATTTACTAGATTTTATAGATACATTTTCAGGATGGGCAGAAGCTTTCCCAACAAAGAAAGAAACTGCACAGATTGTAGCCAAAAAGATCCTAGAAGAGATCCTGCCCAGGAACGGCTTTCTAGTCATGATAGGGTCGGATAATGGGCCGGCCTTCACCGCAAAGGAAAGTCAGGAACTGGCTTCCATCCTCGGGGCTAATTGGAAACTGCATTGTGCTTATCGACTCCACAGCTCAGGTCAGGTAGAAAGAATGAACAGAGCATTAAAAGAGACCCTAACTCAATTGACCATGGAGACTGGTGGTAACTGGGTAGTCCTCCTCCCCTATGCTCTGTTCTGGGCACGTAACTCTCCTTATAAACTAGGACTTACCCCTTATGAAATAATGTATGGCAAACCACCCCCTAGCATTCGTAACCTTAAAGACAATCTCCTCAAAGCTGACACAGATAATGGTCTTGAAATTTTGTTCTCCTTACAAGCCCTACAGAGAGTTCATGAGGAAGTCTGGCCCAAGCTAAAAGAACTATATGAAGCTGTGCCTCCACCCATTCCACATCAGTACAAACCGAGAGACTGGGTCCTCGTCAAATGCCACTGACAAGAAACCCTAGAACCCCGGTGTAAAGGACCATTCCAGGTGATCCTGACTATGCCTACGGCCCTCAAAGTGGAAGGCATCGCTGCCTGGATTCATCACACCCACGCCAAGCCTATAGACCCATTCTCGGACCTTTGTTACATCCTCGACGGGAGAGGCAGCAACCTGGACAGTTGACCGGACCAAAGAAAACCCTCTAAAACTTGTTCTATGCTGTCAGCAACCTAAACTGTAACTATGACACCTACCTCCTTTATAACTCTTCTACTCTTATGGATCTCTTGTGGGGAGGCCCAGGGGAACCCGGCAACATCCCCTTTCGCTTGGCGTTTCTTCCTGACTGAGAACTGGACCAATTATGCTCAGACAGAACAAAAGGTCTATGTATTAGGCACTGCTGACTGTCCCCTTGGGGGTTGTAGCACTCCCATCCATCTAAATTTCACTGATTTTAAACACCAGCCAGGAAAAGCAGCACCCGCAATTTGTTTTCTCTTTGACCAAACACTCTCTTATTGTAATAACTCATGGGTAGAACAAAGTGTCTGCTGTCCATATAGGTCCTACAATATCCACACTGTTAAAATCCTAAAAACTTCTGAGTCCCTATCCAGTCAAATGTGGCAGTCACACAATTTCTTTAAAACCACATCAGGCTACACCTGGGTTATCTGGGACCCCTGGGACTCCCGCTGGACTTCCCAGCAAAAGGGGGCTATGTACTTGACTTCAGGAACTACCTGGCCTAGTAGCCGTCTCTTTCTCTGGCGTTCCCTTGTTCAGATCCAGACCACCCTACATGCAGCTATACAGAACCAGGAAAGGGAATTAAATGTCCAGCTTTCAACTTTAACTCCTACCCACCCCTTTTCCTGGTTATCCCTATTAAGAGAAGGGTTAGAAATCGCAAACGCCACTGACCTAGGCAATCTCTCTGCATGCTTCTTCTGCGCGGCTCTAGGGTGACTGCCGTTAACCGCAGTTCCACTTCCAGGCCCATCTAATGCTTCTCTCAGCCTAAACCCTAATAATAGCCACATGCCACCCCCGATCCATGACGTCCCCTTGTTCCTAAACCCTTGACAGACACAAGTTTCCTTTTGTTATTCAAATGCCGGCACTACCCTCTGTAACACAACTTCCACTCCCAACTCAACCCTTTTTGCCCCTCCCGGTTCTTTCTTCTGGTGCAATGGGACCCTATATAAGAGCCTTTCCACTCAGGCCACTATAACCCTACTGTGTCTCCCTGTCACGCTAGTCCCCCAACTAACCTTGCGCACCCCTGCAGAAGTTTCCAGGTGGGACTCCGCCCCTTCCCTAGACCAAAACGAGCCATATTCCTCCCCCTAGTAGCTGGAGTCTCACTCACCACGTCCTTAGTTGCTGCAGAACTAGCCGGGGGAGCTTTAGGTCACTCCCTTATCAGCACTGCAAAACTCTCTCATCAATTCTCCATAGCTATGGAAGCTTCCGCTGAATCTCTTGCCTCATTACAGAGACAATTGACTTCCCTTGCCTAAGTTACTTTACAAAACCGCCATGCACTAGACCTGTTAATGGCCGAAAGAGGAGAGACCTGTCTTTTCCTCAGAGAAGATTGTTGTTTCTACATAAATGAATCTGGACTCAGAGAAACGTGAGTTCAACAACTACATAAACTCAGCCTAGAATTGCAGAAACAACAATTCACCTCTGCTGCCAACAGCTGGTGGAATTCCTCCATGTACTCCCTTCTAGTGCCCCTCATAGGACCATTCATAAGTATACTTCTCTTACTCACTATAGGACCATGTATAATAAACAGATTAACAAACTTTGTAAAAGAAAGACTCAACACTGTCCAGCTTATGGTCCTGAGAGCCCAGTACCAACCTGTACTCACTGAGACTTCCAAGTCAGACATATAAGACCCAAGATTGGCTCTCAAGATCCTAGAGAGAGGGGGGAATGAGGAGTGGAAAAATACTGAATATCAGAGGTCAGAAAAGTCAGGAAACTCCCCTTAATGCTATAACAACAAGGTTATCTGGAAAGTCCCTAGCAGGGCAAATGGCTGTTTGTGGTTTGGTCAAAGGCCGGGAACCAATGAACAACTGGCTAATGTTTAACTTTAAATGTCAGCCAATTGTAAACCTACAACTGTAAAAATCCCCAGTGACTCTGTAACTTGCTGTAACCTGTTTGTGCCTGACTATAAAAGATGGCTGAGCACCGAGCTCAGGGTCTCTCCCTAGGATCTGATACCTAGCTGGAAGGAACCGAGTTTGAATTCGAAATAAAGCGATCCCTGCCACTTGGCTTTGTCTCTGGACTCTGGTGGTTGCTTTTGGGTCATCGCGGTTCTGGGCATTACATTATGTGACCAGGTATACAGACAATCAGCAGTAATATGTTGAAATACATCTGTTTTTCTGAGCAGTAGTTCTCTACAGTGGGCTTAAAATATTTAGTAAACTATTCTATAAGTAGATGTATGGTTACCCAGGCTTTGTTGTTACATTTACAGAGCATAGTCAGAGTAGATTTAGAATAATTTTTAAGAGCCCTAGCATTTTTGAAATGGCAAATAAGCATTGGCTTTCTCTTGAATTAACTGGCTACATTAGTCCCTAGCATGATAACCAGCCTATATTTTAAGTTTTGAAGCCAAGCCTTGACTTATTTCTAGCTATGAAAGCTCTAGAATGGATCTTCTTCCAAAAAGCAGTGTTTTGCCTATATTGAAATTCTGTTGTTTAGTGTAGCCACCTTTAGTAATTATTTTGACTAGACCTTCTGGATAACCAGCTGCAGCTTCCACATCAGCACTTGCTGATTTATCTTGCCGTCTTCTGCTATAATATACCCTCTTTCTTAAAACCTCAAGAACCAACTTCTGCTAGCTTTAAACTGTTCTCCTGAAGCTTTCTTACCTCTCTCATATTTCATAGCATTGAAGATTATTAGAGCCTTGCTTCAGGTTAGATTGTGCCTTAAAATATTGAGTCTGGTTTGGTCATCTCTCTAGACCACTAAAACGTACTCTGCTATCAGCAATAAAGCTGTTTTGCTTTCCTATTGTTCATGTGCTCACTGGAGTAGCACATTTAATTTTTTTCAAGAACTTTTCCTTTGCATTTATAACTTTGCTAACTGTTTAGCACAAGAAAGAGGTCTAGATTTTGGCCTATCTCAGCTGTCAACATTTCTTCCTCATTAATCTTAATCATTTATTAATCATTTATAGCTTTTGATTTAAAGTGAGAAATTAGGCCAGGTTTGTTGGCTCAAATCTGTAATCCTAGCAGTTTGAGAAGCCAAGATGGGAGGATTGCTGGAACCCAGGAGTTCAAGACCCATCTAGGAAACATGGCAAGACTGTCTCTAAAAATTTTTTTAAAAAATTAACTGGGCCTGGTTCACACCTCTGGTCCCAGCTACTCAGGAGGTTGATGTGGGATGATTGGTTGAGCCTGGGAGGTCAAGGCTGCACTGAGTCCTGATTGTGCCACTGTACTCCAGTTTGGGTGACAGAGTGGGACCCTGCCTCAAACAAAAAAGGAAGTGGGGAAAGAGAAAGGATTCTCTGTTTCATTTGAACACTCAGAGGCATTTATAGTATTATCAGTTGGTCTGATTTCAATAGATTTGTGTTTCAGTACATAGAGCATCTCAGAGAGGGAGAGAGTTGGGAGACTGGTCACTTGTTGGAGCAGTCAGAAAACACATAGCATTTACTGATTACATCTCAGGTATTATATGAATAGTAAGTATGAAAGAAAAATAAAGATTCTTACAATCTATGGCAGGGCCAAGAGTTCATCTTGAAGTTAATACAATATCACCATTACTCTCAAAGATTTCTCTTCAGTTTATTTGATACAATGTGTCCTGCAACAGCTCAAAACTTTGGAATTAAATGTATTTCCGTTCTTAGTCACTTGGGAAAGTTATTTTCTTCTGAAGAACTCACTTTCCTCATCTTTAAAATGCAAGTAATATCACTCACATTCAGTCACATGTTTTAAGCATATTTAGTTATATTTTCCATTTTACTACCACAGAAAAAATAAAAAGCATTCTAATTTACAAATACATGTACAAGTTAAGGTGAACAGTATGCTTTCATGCATTCCAATCTATAAAAATATGCCATCCTTATACATATATTTTATATATAGGAAGATATATATATATATAATTTTCATTGTTGGTTGTTTTTCCCCAAAAAAAGTAAATTAATATATGACTAAAATTTATTTAAAGTACTTACTAAATAAGAAGAGCCTTGAATGTTACTTAACTTAAACCTGTGATACTTAATTTTTTTTCTTTTGGGAGGCAATGAATTTTCTTATGTTAAATAGATGCAGTCATCAGTGAGGACAGTCATTTTTTGTGTCTGCCGTTCAACCACTAGAATGATACACACCCACAGACTCTGTCACATATACCCTATGTTCAATAATAACTGCCTCAAATTTTTACTTTTTTCAACTATGTCATAATGCAAGAAATACCTCTTTTTGAATTTATTAAATTTTAAATTTGTGTATCTAAAATTCATAATTTCTAAAATTAAGTGCCTAGACTTTTAAAATAGGCTCAGTTAATTTGGTAGAAATGTACTAATTCTCAAGTAAATGCTTAGATTTCACTTAGCTAATCTTATTCTCAAAGTTTTTCTAGTGTATTAGTTAACTGTATGTTCCATTAGGTATGCATTCTGCAGAGTTAAATGAATTTATATTCATATATTAATAGCTTTACTTCATTAGAAAATCTATTTCATACTTACTACAAGATTTCACAAAATTGCAGTTTTAATACAAAGAACAAGAGCAATTGTTAACAAGAACATTAAGCTGTCTAGTGAGCTGGAATTCTGAAGTGAAATTAATAGGGTAGCCTGTCTACATATCAATAAGAGTATGAAAATCAGGTCTAATAATGGTGGAAGAATTGCAAATGGATCAACAAACTCTCAGTAAGTGAACGTTTGTATGTTGTATAATGCAAAATTGGTACTTACTGATGCATTTAAATACTGTGCAACATATTCATGAATATGCTTTATGCATATCTTTTGACATTAGAGCTATAAGCAATTCATGTTAAGTTTGTGCAGAATATAAACATTATTCATGCATTTTTAAAAGTTAAATAACTAATCAAAAATTAAAATATTTCACTTATTTTATTTTTGTCAGCAAGGAGATTATTTGGTTAGCATATTTGCCTAAAATAATACAAATTTTCTGCTAAACTGTGTTTGCTTTTGCTAAGGCAATTATAACTGTAAGACATTTCAGTCAATCTAAGTAGAAAGTGTGGCTGCTATTTACAGTTTCCTGTTAAGATCTAAAAGTTGATAAGTTATGTAATTGGGACTAGTGGCTTGGAATCATACATTCTTAATCCTCTCCTTTAGAGGACAGGAAGTCTAGCATTTATTATTTCTTTCTCAGAAATTAGGAAATTAGCTGTCTTCAAAGTAATCTGAATCCCAGAATTAACTGTTAACTCATGCTTATATAAAACATAAATTTACAAGGCCATTAGTTTTTTAATAACAAAGAAAAATATGCAATGGACAGAGATCTGAGATACACTTTAAATGCAATCATATTTGACAAAAGTTTTATTATTGTCACCTTAGATTACTGGCATAATTAACTTACAAGGAAACCACAATCTAGCCAGATGTTTTTCTTTTTCATTTTCTTTTTCATCGTTGTTCTTTTTCTTTTCTTTTCTTCTTTTCTTTCGTTGACCAGTCAATTTTGACTACACATTAAAATCATCTGGGGCTTCAAAAAGAAAAAAATCAATTAACGCTGACAGAGGCAGGAGATAGCCAAATGCTACCCAGGTCGTTGTGCACAGGGGGCTTACCTAAACATGCCCATGGTGAAAAATTTTGTCCCTTAATACATGCGCCGTAAGGGACATAAGTCACCATGGAGTGGCTCAGATTAAGGGCCTGCATGAGCACTGGGAGAACGGTGTAGGGCCTCCAGGAATTTATGTCTTATGCAGGGGAGGAGCCAGGACTCTTCAGCTCTGTGTGGTAGCCTCGTATTCAATCTGTGAGATGGGAGCCTGTTGGTAGGACCCTCTTTTTCTTTCTGAGAGCTGTCTTTTTGCCTAATAAATCCATCCTCCTCACCCTTCAGTGTCTTTGTGTGCGTAAGTTTTCCTGGTCATGAGACAAGAACGTGTATTTTAGCTGAACTAAGGAGAAAAAAAATCCTGCATCAATTTTAATTTAGAATATCTGAGTGTGGGGCTCAGATACCAGTACTTTTCTAAGGAAAAAATTCCGTTTAGTATATATTTTTTCGTTCTTATTTCTGTCACTTGAAAGCTGATACTTAAATATTTCTCCTGGAAATTATAGAAAGAATAGTATACCAATTTTCTCTTCTGATATTAGAAATTTTAACAAAAAGCAATATACTAAAAATCTAACAGAGGTGTGCTAGTCGTATAAATTTGGGTAAATTGCTTGAACTCTCTTGTCCTGGACATATCTGGAAATGAGGAATTAAAGAGTGTTTAGAACACTTTATGTTCTAGATCAATAAGTAATATTAATTGTGTATCTGAATTACTAGGCTTCCTTTATTTTGAGAAAATATCTGGACATCCACAAACATATGAAACCATAATTTATATTCAGGCTTTCTTTCAAGTAAAATGATATTCCAAAAACCAAAAGCTGCAAGTTGAGCTCATAACTCAAACAATTGTTCAAGTGATCTCACTCAAGATAGCCTCATACTTATGCGTGCAACTGAAGGGCTTTATGTGTATTTCTCATTTTGTGATACAGAATATTAAAAAAGACATAAATTTAAGAGTAGAGATTTAATAATTTTTTTAAATGTACTGCTTTATCTAGAACATTCATAAATGAAACTGAACTTTTGTTCCCATGAGGTTGCATTGTGCAAATGACAATATAATGAAGAAGAAATGTAAAGTCTTCCTATTATTATGGAACTCATTTTTATCTTATGGATTCTTGAATTTATCTCAGAAACCCTCCAGTGATCTGACGGTCCACTTTGAGAATCACTGGTATAAAGACAGACAAGTAATCTTTTTAAGAAAAGTAAATTATGGCACCATCTTCTAATGTGTCTTGTTGTCTCTGGTTTTAGCTTACCCCACCCCCACCTTCACCAACCTACTGGATGGATCTCTGGTTCTCACTTACAAATCTTCAATAACTTTCCATTGTTCTCAAGATAAATTCCAAAGCCCTTCACAAGGCCCACATATCCTTCATTTCCTAAATTATATGTCTGTCTCCCCAATTGCCTCTCCAAGTCTAATGATATTATTATACTCATTTCCTCAAAGCACAGTGTTTCTTTGTTCTTACAGGACTTTCTACAGTTTCTTTTTTTTTTTTTTTTTTTAACTTTTTTCCATTTGGAAAAGTTTAGTTCTCCATTTCTGTTACTTGAATAATTTATGTTGATACAGAAAATTTCAGCAATTCCAAAGTCTGGGTTGATTTTCTATAAGTATGTCATAGCCTTTCATACGTTTTCCATGAAATTGTCAATATCATTGTGCTGTAATTTTGTTCAATGCAATATCCCTTCTGTGTTCATTGCACAAGACTATAAACTCCTTGGGTAAAGTATAAAGTTTGTCTTACTCAAGTTTCACCTTTATTTTCAAAGAGAAACATTTGAAAGATAAATTTTATCTGGCTAATATTAATAATTTATTATAGGCTAACATAGCTGCATTTTAATGCTTACAAATAGTATTCCCCAACAAAATAAAATGAAAATGAAAAAGAGAGTCAAAAATTATGTGACTACACTTGTACACGTATTGATATATTCACTACATTTTTTGTACTATATTGTGACTAGTGAGCTAGCTGAAGGACATATTTTACAGAGATTTTACAAAGTTTTAGAACTTTATCAGGATAAAATAAATAGAACACTCAGAGCTCAATGCCATGAGCCACCGTGATGTGTCACAAAAATAATGCTACATGACATCAGGAGTGAGGCCAAGGGATTGTATTTATTTCACATCCAATTCCCAGTTTCTTGTCTAATATAAATTTCAAATTTAAATCTAAGAGCTCAGAGAATAATAGTTCATTTAAAAATCTTACTTATCTATTAATATATATTTTACAACTATTTTGCATTTTTTGAATATCTATAATGAAATATATTAATGTAGTAATCAATAAGGTTAGCCCTAACTTGCAGTGATATTATTTATGATTTTACTATCTCCCTGATAACTGTTAAATGTGATCTTTGTAAGAATATTGTTTAGATTTTGTGCTCTTTTACTTCTGTTTGTTTTTCATCTCAAATTAGAAAAAAAAGGAGACCAAATTCTTATTTGTGAGAATTAGTTAACTCTATTTTTGGCTGTCTCATTTTGAGCATTTAACTGTCACAGGGCAGAGCACAGAACATTTCATCCATTTTAAAATAATACACTGTCTCTTTGGAGACAGTCCTGTCATTTGTTTTCATTTTACTGAGGCGTCTCTCTTTAGATTGAAATATTTATTAAAGGGAAAAGTCCAACTCCCTGAGACATGTAACCAAAGAATGAGATTTCTTAATTCACACTGTATCTGAGACACATTCTCCTAGCTATTTTGGCATAGTAGGTTATACGCTACATTTTAAAACACAGTGTGGTGATCAAACTATTGAGCCTCAAGAGAAACAGGTCCTTGTTTAAATTAAAAATTTATTATTCACTGTTCATCTTTCCATACATTATAAATTCTAGTCATTGTTCATGCTCACTCTTCTTTAAAAAATAATCCATAAAAAACATACCAGCCTAGTATATAAAATTGGTTTCTGCGTCTTTGGTTTAAAGATTTGGGAAGGTGATTTGCAATGAATTTCTTTATGAAACATTTAATTTTTATAAAGGAACTCTCTTGCCTTTTACTCTACTATTGTAAACATAAGATTTAGGTTAAATTTCCTCAAAATGTCTTCAAATGCAATATAGAATAGGTTGCCATACACATGTCAGAATCAGACTGGGTAAATATTTCCTTCTGTAAACATGAATATCTTTTGTCATCATTATTTTGCAGAATGGGAAGTTGTGAAAGGATCTTTGTAAACCTTGGAGAAGTATAAATATATTATGCTTTGCATAGATAAAGACAAAAACATTAATTTTCAATAATAATTTTAGAAATCACACAGAAGTTATATAAGGGCAATCAGACTGTCTTCCTGATGTACATAAAATAATTCTAAGAGAGAAAAAAAGACTTTTTGCTATGGTTAAAAAAAAAAGCCTTGAAAAATAGATACAAGTTTAAAAGAAATCACGAATTAAAGGAAGAAGGACACATTTTTAGTTTTCAAATGTCTTCAGTGAAGCAGAAAAATACCATCATACAAAAGATAGCTGTGTTAAGTGTTTTTTTCTTTAATTTCAAGAATGAATATGTATAATTTAGAAGAATGAGCTGGGTGCGGTGGCTCACGCCTTTAATCTCAGCACTTTGGGAGGCCAAGGCACGTGGATCACCTGAGGTCAAGAGTTTGAGACCAGCCTGTCCACCATGGTGAAACTCTATCTCTACTAAAAATACAAAAAAAATAAAAAACTAGTTGAGCAGTTATGGGCACCTGTAATCCCAACTACTCCGGAGGCTGATGCAGGAGAATTACTTGAACCTGGGAAGTGGAGGTTGCAGTGAGCTGAGATCGCGCCACTGCACTACAGCCTGGGTGTAGTGGAATGGCGAGTGAAACTCCATCTCAAAAAAAATAAAATAAAATAAATGAATATAAATATATATGAATATATTCACACATATGTATATCAGTTGTTATTCAGAAATGATACCAAATTTGTCCGAGAAACAGTAACAAAAGCTACATATTTACCAGCTGGAGCTGCAGTAGATAATATCTTTTTTTAGTAAATAATTTTTTCCTAGTTTTTAAATCATTTAAGTAATTTGGCTAGATTGTCTCTTAATAATATGTTATCCAATGTTGTTTTTTTTTCTTCCTACAAAATGTAAAGTATGAGTTACTGTCATGATCATTCATGGAAGAAATATATTTGAAATATCAGCTTCATTACAATTTAGAGTTAAATTATTAATCAAGTATTCCATAACAAAACTTTTGTTAGTAGATAATTGATATGGTTTGTCTTTGTGTCCCCACTCAAATCTCATCCTGAATTGTAAGCCCATCGTCGGGGGAGGAACCTGGTCGGAGGTAATTGAATCACAGGGGCAATTTACACCCATGGTGTTCTCATGATAGTGAGTTCTCATGAGATCTGACAGTTTTATAAGGGGATTTCCCCTTCACTTATTTCTCATTTCTTCTCCTGCCTGTTACTATGTGAAGAAGGGCATATTTGCTTCCCCTTCCTCCATGATTGTAAGTTTCCTGAGACTTCCCCAGTGGTACAGAACTGTGTCAATTAAACCTCTTTTTAAATAAATTACCCAGTCTCAGGCAGTTCTTTATAGCAGCTTGAGAATGGACTAATGCAATAACATAACATACTTACCTGTACCAGAAACCACAAATTAAGATACCAATTAATTATTTCTCTAAGTTTATCTATCTAAAAGGGGTTTGTCTGAATATTTAGGAAGTCTTATGATCAAAGGATACTATGAGTGACTGATCAAACTCATATTCCATATTTGATCAATGGGACCACAGTCATGCAGAAGCAATTTAAATCTCTTGGTTCTCTAGTGAGAATAGTAAATTCACATTTTTAATTTTAGAAGAAAAATCTAATAGAAAAACCCAGAGAAGAAAGGTTATTTCAACAAGGATATAATTTGTGGCTTTCATTAAAACCATATCAATCATTTTATCTGAAGATTAGATAATTTTATCTAAACAAATGTTTTATTGTATAAAATAGTAGAAACAGATTTCCAACTTTGATCCAGTAATGCCAGCAGCAACCAACTTTAAGATTTGATTTAAAAATATTATCTAGTTGTAGCTATAATTTTCATCTTTATGTTTACTTTTATGTACATGATTAGACTTCGTGTCTACTGAAGCACTTTCTGTTGGAAAAAAATCCTCTTTTAGTTGTATTTTCTGAAAGTTAGCACAGTGTAGTTTGCTATATCTATTTAAAAATATCTTTTAGATTGTTTAAGGTAAAGAGAGATTCTTTATACACAGATTTTTTCTTCCTTAGTCTGTCATTTTCAGTTTCTCTGTGATGATGTATTTTTATACGTATATTTTAAAAGTTCACATAGTTCAATATTTCACGTTTTTAAAAAGTATTTATTCTAAGAATATTGGGGAAATAATAAAGACAATTTCCCTTTTTAGAATTGTCTGTAAGAGTGATGAAAATCACACTGAGTATTCAAAGAGCGAAAACGTTATTGGAGCCATGACATATGTAATATTTTTCCTTTTTTTTTTATTATACTTTAAGTTCTAGGGTACATGTGCATAACGTGCAGGTTTGTTACATATGTATACTTATGCCATGTTGGTGTGCTGCACCCATCAACTCGTCAGCATCCATCAATTCATCATTTATATCATGTATAACTCCCCAATGCAATCCCTCCCTCCTCCCCCCTCCCCCGTCCCCATGATAGGCCCCAGTGCGTGATGTTCCCCTTCCCGAGTGCAAGTGATCTCATTGTTCAGTTCCCACCTATGAGTGAGAACATGCGGTGTTTGGTTTTCTGTTCTTGTGATAGTTTGCTAAGAATGATGGTTTCCAGCTGCATCCATGTCCCTACAAAGGACGCAAACTCATCCTTTTTTATGGCTGCATAGTATTCCATGGTGTATATGTGCCACATGTTCTTAATCCAGTCTGTCACAGATGGACATTTGGGTTGATTCCAAGTCTTTGCTATTGTGAATAGTGCCGCAATAAACATACGTGTACATGTGTCTTTGTAGTAGAATAATTTATAATCCTTTGGGTATATACCCAGTAGTGGGATGGCTGGGTCATATGGTACATCTAGTTCTAGATCCTTGAGGAATTGCCATACTGTTTTCCATAATGGTTGAACTAGTTTACAATCCCACCAACAGTGTAAAAGTGTTCCTATTTCTCCACATCCTCTCCAACACCTGTTGTTTCCTGACTTCTTAAAGATTGCCATTCTAACTGGTGTGAGATGGTATCTCATTGTGGTTTTGATTTGCATTTCTCTGATGGCGAGTGACGATGAGCATTTTTTCATGTGTCTGTTGGCTGTATGAATATTTTTCTTAAATACTTTAAAGCCGACTATTTAAAACAACTTTAAAAATTAAGTAAATACTTATATTTCTCTTAAAAATCTTCTAGTGTTCACAAATTTTCTGTATAACATGTTTATGGTGAATTTCTATAACAAATACATTAGCCATATCAAGCATTTACAGTAACAGTGCTGATATCTTTCTAGTATTCACTAAGTTTGCTCAACAGTGAATTTCCAAGGCATGGGTAATTTAAGAGTTTCTGTGATTCCAGTTTGCTTCTAGATTTTTTTTTTTTCTTCAGTGGGTGGTGTGGGCAGGGAAGGAGTGTGAAGCATAGGGGAAGTTCTTACTACAAATATCTCGCCTATCACTATATGTGCTAGAGAGATCAATTTGGCATATAATGTGAAGTATAAATTCATGTTTTACTTTATTCTCATTTTACCTATTAAATAAGACAATCTATACTCAGACACTTGATTAGATTTATAAATATATTTGGCTTTATTTCTGGATGGTAAATCTTTTTCACTTACACATGTTTGTGTTTATTTGGCAACCTTCAACTGTTTGATTGCAAATACAGAATAATAAGATTTGAATAAAACTAAGGTGAAATTCTTCATTCTCAAATAATCCTTTCATTGATAAACTTTATTATTACTTTTGTGGATTGGGGTTCTTTAAAAAAAAGTTACATTGCTGAATGCACACTTCTTTGTTGACATATAACATGTGTAACTTTTAAACCAACCTACATTGTTATGTAATTGCTATTATAAACATTGTTAAATAATAAAAAAAAAAAATAGATTTACCGGAAATGTAGGTCACTCATAAAATTAATTTTGAACAACTAAATCAATCTGATACCTTCACTGGTAATAGTTTCAATCAATTAATATTGATTTCCACCCAGTAAGTATGAAACAAGACTGAGATCAATATGATTTAAGAGATAACTATAATCATCAGACACACTGATAATAGCAAAATATATTCACAAGCTTTCTCATGAAGTGGTTTATTTGAAGAACAAGTGTAGATAAGTGTGAAGTTTAAGGAGTGAAGACAAGACTATTATTAATGATAATCTGTGACAAGTCTACAAGAACATTTCTCTTAAAAAAACTGAGTGCATTCTTTACAAAGAGACATCAGAAAGAAAATCTCTTAAGTAACTTGTTTAATAAAACATTTGTATTTGCATATATGTATGACGTGTTTTTGAGGTATGAAGACTAAAGTAGGAAAAGAGACTCAATGAATCTTAGTAACATTGTAAAATATTAACAAATACAATATCCAATAACACAGTTTTTCTAAATGAAACTAATACATGGGGATAATTTCAGGAATTTGGAAGTAGTTCGCACCCATGACTTAAATAAAAATACCTGTATGAATATTATTTGTTGTCCACAATGTAATATAAGACATGATCACAAATGTATGGCTGATGGAATTAATACAATGTATATTGTGAATTCAAGAACAAAAGCATCAAATGTAATAGTAAATAATTTATCTTTCAATTTTGTGTATTTTTACCAATGTGTAATTATGCATTTATTATTAAAACCCTTTGACTGATATATGACTACACCCTTAGTGTGTAAATACCAGGACACCAAGAACATAATATCAAATTTTTACCCGAACTTGCTCAGACAGACTTTGCTCAAACACTTACTGTAAGACATTCCTTGAAAAAATAGTAATTTCTTTCACTTTCAAGATATTATCTGCAGACTTTAAATGCTAATAATATTCATTTTGTAACATTCTGTAGAAGAGCAACGAACTAATACACATAAAACAGATTTCCTGGAACTTCCTAAGTAGTCAATACATGCTATCTCTTTATTGATTGCCTACCTACCATCTTCTCTACCATAAAACTGAACAATTTAAAGTCTAAATAAAACTCTATTTCTGCTCTGGATTACATCATAGTCTGTATTGTTGTTCATTAATAAAGACCTACAGATAATAATTGTAATACATACCAGTAATACATAATAGTTTGCTCACCACTATTAAATAAGATAAAGAATGAGCAACACCTTCTTCAGAGCAGGAAACTTGTAATTGAATATGTTAATCTTTATCAGATGCAATCAATGAATTAAGTCTAAAATGATGAGTCTGAATTTTGTAGAAGAAATGCAATTAAGAAATATTACTTTTTTTTATTTCTAGGAATCAGCTGGATGATAACAATATTAAAGAAAATTGCATATTTAGAAGTGCTGTATTGAAAAGAAAGAGACTTGTGACCACATGGTGGAATTAGGTACTGATGGGGAATTAGAAAATTATAAGCTCTGTTAGTTAACTTACCTGAATCAGCAACCTGTTGTAGATATACTTAATTCTTTATGTGAAAAATAATCACTAATGCTTATACTTATTGAACATGTTCTGCTAATAGGTTGTTCTGTGACATGTTTCAAAGTTCTCCATCTACATGTTGAGATGTGCTCTTACTAAACACTAATTATACTCATTACTGAAAGTGTAAAAGTGCTTTGTGTTAGTTTTAATCATTTTATCATACACTACTTTAACGTAGGATCAGAGAAAATATGACTATTGAGAGGAATGAGGGTATGCTTTTTTGAAAAGTAGACTCACTTGGAAAGACTACATGAAACCAAGTAGAGAGAAAAAAATGCTGAATGGTATAAATATTAAAAAACACAAGATGGTAGAAAAATAGAAAATTGTTTAAAAAATCTTGAAGTCATCTACATGCAGACTGACTTGCAAATATTTATAAGTTGTTATTCATATCTAAGGAATGTAAAATTATAAAAGTAGATGGGTGTGTTTATGTGTTTTTTACCTAAATTAGACATTTAAATTGGTACATTATACTTAAGAAAAAGGTATTAGACTTGCATATATATAGTTTTATATATATACACACACATATATGTATATATACATACATATGTGTATATATGTACATATGTACATATATGTGTGTGTGTGTGTGTGTATATTTGCACAGTTCAGGTATCCTGAGTATTATAATCAAAACAGGATATACATCCAAGGAAGACAGAATGATCAAAATCATTTTGGACTTTATAGGTAATTTAAGGGCACTGGTGAATTAATATTTTGAGAGTATAATCTTCTGATTTTGTTTTATAAAGAGCTTACTAGTGACTGAATGGAGAGGGAGAAAGGAAAAATAGAAAGCAATTACAATATTTCAACCAATGAATGACAATGATTTGGATGAAAATTGCGAAAAAAGATTAAATAAACTAAATTTAACAGCCAACAAATTACATCTTTTTCCTAAAGTAGTGTGAATTGAATTGGGTTTTCATCTGTTGAAATCAAAGAGAACTACTTAAACAAATCATATCTGATTCTGCAGTTAAGTAAGATAATGCATGAAAAATTCCCTTGAATTTGGCATGAAATATAACAGAATTGAAGCCAATTGTGGTTATACTTATTTTAACAAATTACTAAAAATCTCCTCTGATATGCTTATAAATGTGTGCAATATGTGAGCTATATTAGATTCAAATTATTTTTATAGAAGTGCTCTAAAACTATGAAGGTTAAAGCTAATTGAGGTGTCTGCTGTTTTATTTTTTGCCTCATATCACGTATAAATTAATTAAATTTAATTATAAAATCTTGTTTTTAAAACTGTTGGTACAGAAAATTTAAAGAATATTTAATGGGTTCAGTAAAATAATAGAAGTTTAAAATCACTTTAAAATATTGGAATTACAGAGTAAATCTATCTAGTTTAATTTATAGCATATATGTTTTTAATGATGAAAAATAATCTTCACTATATCAATTTATATGATACAAGGTGGCATAAACTTGTATTCATAGAAACTTACCTTAATAATATCTAATGTTTTAGAAGTTCCTAAACTGGTCAGATGGCCTAAGATGAAATGGTGGATAAGAAACAGGACTGATGTGCAGTTTCCACTTGGATAGATAGAACAGTCTGTGGAGACTCACATTATCAACTTTTGCTCCAATAGCCAAAGCAGAAACATACCAGGAAAATCAAAATAATTCACAGACCCTTTGAAAGAAGTGGCTTACCACTGCAAACTCCATGAGATAGCCAGAAAAGTGTGAGTTTCCAAAGCGTGAGTGGGGGAAAAGTCTATCTCTGAACACACATCCCCACTGGGGAACCTGAAAATCCAGATCATGGGAGAATAATTTAACCTTACCTAGAGCTGAAATGGAATTAGGGAGCCGAGTGAAATATAAACGTAGAAGACGTAGTGGGAAGAGACTTGTAGGCAGTCCTAGTTTCCAGCTTGAGCCCAGGAAAGCCACCCCTGGCTTTATCTCCAAGGGCTCCTTGGGGAATGCAACCTGTAAAATTGAGGAGGGGCAATGGGGTGAAGGAAGCTACTAGCTAACTTGGTAATAATTTTGACGGAGCACAAATTTTCCTGAGCAGAATCTGCGGTGGGGCAAACAGGAAGTACAGATACAAGTGCAGAAGCTACAGCTGAAGGTGCAGTCAGGTGGGAAGGGGCAAGGCCTGAGAGCCCTGCTTGCTTTCTCAGTGTGGAGGCTTATATCCCGGGGCAATATCTCAGCTCTGCTCATCAGCTGCCTGGATAAAAATTCGGTGTTGTTTGCTATTGGCAGGGCATGGCAGAAATGAAACTGGCCTTGATGGCAGAATGGGAGCTGGGTAAGGCTGTTACTGCCAGCATTTCCCCACTTCCCTGGTGACCTATATGATGCAGAAGAGGCAGCCATAATCCTCCTGGAAACATAATCCCATTGGCCGGAGAACCACCCCCCATACCCCACAGTGGCTGCAGTAAGCCCTGCCCAAGAAGAGTCTGAGCTCAGACACATCTAATCCTACCCCCACTTAATGATACTTCTTGACATACCCTGGTAGCTGAAGACAGAAGACAAACTCTTAGAAACTCTGTCCATCACCTGCGAAACTCGAATACTTATCCTGGACAATATAGGACAAGCTAATATCACCCTTCTACCACTGGAGCTGGTGCTCTCTTGCAAGCAGTACCAACTGGCTGGAGATCAACCAACTCAAGCCATTATGGCAACTCATAACAGAACAACCCTGCTCCAAAAAAGGAGAAAACAATAGCTAATTCCACCACCTGCAACATCCTGGATAACCAGAGATCCTAAGTCTATCCACATGACAACTTCACTGCTAGCATAACCAGCATTTGAGAAATCCAGTACACTAAACAAACGACAATCAAGGACTCTCACGGAGTCCACTTCATTTCCTTGCCACCTTCACTGGGGCAGGTGCTGGTATTAAAAAAAAAAAAAAAAAAAAAAAAAAAAAAAAAAAAAAAAGCTATTCAGGTAACTACTAGCATGATGAATTGAACATAAATAGCCTAAATGCTCCACTCAAAAGATACAGCATGGTAGAATGGAAAAAAAAAAAAAAATCCACCAACTAAGTATCTGATGTCTTCAACAGACTCACCTAACACATAAGGACTCACATAAACTTAAGGTAAAGGAGTGGAAAAATATATCCTATATAAATGGAAACCAGAGGCAAGATGGCCGAATAGGAACAGCTCCAGTCTCCAACTCCCAGCGCGAGCGACACAGAAGACCGGTGATTTCTGCATTTTCAACTGAGGTACTGGGGTCATCTCACTAGGGAGTGCCGGACAATCGGTGCTGGTCAGCTGCTGCAGCCTGACCAGCGAGAGCTGAAGCAGGGCGAGGTATTGCCTCACCTGGAAGCACAAGGGGGAAGGGGATCCGTTTTCCTAGCCAGGGGAACTGAGACACACAACACCTGGAAAATCGGGTAACTCCCACCCCAATACTGTGCTGTAAGCATACAGGCACACCAGGAGAATATATCCCACACCTGGCCGGGAGGGTCCCACACCCACAAAGCCTCCCTCACTGCTAACACAGCAGTCTGCTGCGATCTATCCGCAAGGCAGCAGCGAGGTTGGGGGAGGGGCGCCCGCCATTGCTGAGGCTTAAGTAGGTAAAAAAAGCCACTGGGAAGCTCGAACTGGGTGGAGCTCACAGCAGCTCAAGGAAGCCTGCCTGTCTCTGTAGTCTCCACCTCTGGGGACAGCGCACAGCTGAAGACCAACAGGGGAAGTAGCGGGAGCCGGTGCAGACGCGAACGACTCTGTCTGACAGCTTTGGGGAGAGCCGTGGATCTCCCAACGTGGAGGTTGAGATCTGAGAACGGACAGACTGCCTGCTCAGGTGTGTCCCTGACCCCTGAGTAGCCTAGCTGGGAGAAATCCCCCACTAGGGGCAGTCTGACACCCCACACCTCACAGGGTGGAGTACAACCCTGAGAGGAAACTTCCAAAGGAAGAATCAGACAGGTACACTTGCTGTTCAGCAATATTCTATCTTCAGCAACCTCTGCTGCTGATACCCAGGCAAACAGGGTCTGGAGTGGACCTCAAGCAATCTCCAACAGACCAACAGACAGTCCTTCTGACTGTCAGAAGGAAAACTATCAAACAGGAAGGACACCTATACCAAAACCCCATCAGTACGTCACCACCATCAAAGACCAGAGACAGATAAAACCACAAAGATGGGGAAGAAGCAGGGCAGAAAAGCTGGAAATTCAAAAAATAAGAGCACATCTCCCCCTGCAAAGGAGCGCAGCCGATCGCCAGCAACGGATCAAAGCTGGTCAGAGAATGACTTGGACGAGAGGAGAGAAGAAGGCTTCAGTCCATCAAACTTATCAGAGCTAAAGGAGGAATTACGTACCCAGCGCAAAGAAACTAAAAATCTTGAAAAAAGAGTGGAAGAATTGACAGCTAGACTAATTAATGCAGAGAAGATCATAAACGAAATGACAGAGATGAAAACCATGACAAGAGAAATACGTGACAAATGCACAAGCTTCAGTAACCGACTTGATCAACTGGAAGAAAGAGTATCAGCGATTGAAGATCAAATGAATGAAATGAAGCGAGAAGAGAAACCAAAAGAAAAAAGAAGAAAAAGAAATGAGCAAAGCCTGCAAGAAGTATGGGATTACGTAAAAAGACCAAATCTACGTCTGATTGGGGTGCCTGAAAGTGAGGGGGAAAATGGAACCAAGTTGGAAAACACTCTTCAGGATATCATCCAGGAGAACTTCCCCAACCTAGTAGGGCAGGCCAACATTCAAATTCAGGAAATACAGAGAACGCCACAAAGATACTCCTCCAGAAGAGCAACTCCAAGACACATAATTGCCAGATTCACCAAAGTTGAAATGAAGGAAAAAATCTTAAGGGCAGCCAGAGAGAAAGGTCGGGTTACCCACAAAGGGAAGCCCATCAGACTAACAGCAGATCTCTCGGCAGAAACTCTACAAGCCAGAAGAGAGTGGGGGCCAATATTCAACGTTCTTAAAGAAAAGAATTTTCAACCCAGAATTTCATATCCAGCCAAACTAAGTTTCATAAGTGAAGGAGAAATAAAATCCTTTACAGATAAGCAAATGCTTAGAGATTTTGTCACCACCAGGCCTGCCTTACAAGAGACCCTGAAGGAAGCCCTAAACATGGAAAGGAACAACCAGTACCAGCCATGGCAAAAACATGCCAAAATGTAAAGACCATCGAGGCTAGGAAGAAACTGCATCAACTAACGAGCAAAATAACCAGTTAATATCATAATGGCAGGATCAAGTTCACACATAACAATATTAACCTTAAATGTTAATGGATTAAATGCTCCAATTAGAAGACACAGACTGGCAAACTGGATAAAGAGTCAAGACCCATCAGTCTGCTGTATTCAGGAGACCCATCTCACATGCAGAGACATACATAGGCTCAAAATAAAGGGATGGAGGAAGATCTACCAAGCAAATAGAGAACAAAAAAAAGCAGGGGTTGCAATCCTTGTCTCTGATAAAACAGACTTTAAACCATAAAAGATCAAAAGAGACAAAGAAGGTCATTACATAATGGTAAAGGGATCAATTCAACAGGAAGAGCTAACTCTCCTAAATATATATGCACCCAATACAGGAGCACCCAGATTCATAAAGCAAGTCCTTAGAGACTTACAAAGAGACTTAGACTCCCATACAATAATAATGGGAGACTTCAACACTCCGCTGTTAACATTAGACAGATCAATGAGACAGAAAGTTAACAAGGTTATCCAGGAATTGAACTCATCTCTGCACCAAGCGGACCTAATAGACATCTATAGAACTCTCCACCCCAAATCAACAGAATATACATTCTTCTCAGCACCACATCACACTTATTCCAAAATTGACCACATAATTGGAAGTAAAGCACTCCTCAGCAAATGTAAAAGAACAGAAATTATAACAAACTGTCTCTCAGACCACAGTGCAATCAAACTAGAACTCAGGACTAAGAAACTCAATCAAAACCGCTCAACTACATGGAAACTGAACAACCTGCTCCTGAATGACTACTGGGTACATAACGAAATGAAAGCGGAAATAAAGATGTTCTTTGAAACCAATGAGAACAAAGATACAACATACCAGAATCTCTGGGACACATTTAAAGCAGTGTGTAGAGGGAAATTTATAGCACTAAATGCCCACAAGAGAAAGCAGGAAAGATCTAAAATGGACACTCTAACATCACAATTAAAAGAACTAGAGAGGCAAGAGCAAACACATTCAAAAGCTAGCAGAAGGCAAGAAATAACTAAGATCAGAGCCGAACTGAAGGAGATAGAGACACAAAAACCCTCCAAAAAATCAATGAATCCAGGAGTTGGTTTTTTGAAAAGATCAACAAAATTGACAGACCACTAGCAAGGCTAATAAAGAAGAAAAGAGAGAGGAATCAAATAGATGCAATAAAAAATGATAAAGGGGATATCACCACTGACCCCACAGAAATACAAACTACCATCAGAGAATACTATAAACGCCTCTACGCAAATTAACTAGAAAATCTAGAAGAAATGGATAATTTCCTGGACACTTACACTCTCCCAAGGCTAAACCAGGAAGAAGTTGAATCCCTGAATAGACCAATAGCAGGCTCTGAAATTGAGGCAACAATTAATAGCCTACCCACCAAAAAAAGTCCAGGACCAGATGGATTCACAGCTGAATTCTACCAGAGGTACAAGGAGGAGCTGGTACCATTCCTTCTGAAACTATTCCAATCAATAGAAAAAGAGGGAATCCTCCCTAACTCATTTGATGAGGCCAACATCATCCTGATATCAAAGCCTGGCAGAGACACAACAAAAAAAGAGAATTGTAGACCAATATCCCTGATGAACATTGATGCAAAAATTCTCAATAAAATACTGGCAAACCGGATTCAGCAGCACATCAAAAAGCTTATCCACCATGATCAAGTGGGCTTCATCCCTGGGATGCAAGGCTGGTTCAACATTCGCAAATCAATAAACGTAATCCAGCATATAAACAGAACCAAAGACAAGAACCACATGATTGTCTCAACAGATGCAGAAAAGGCTTTTGACAAAATTCAACAGCCCTTCATGCTAAAAACGCTCAATAAATTCGGTATTGATGGAACGTACCTCAAAAGAATAAGAGCTATTTATGACAAACCCACAGCTAATATCATACTGAATGGGCAAAAACTGCAAAAATTCCCTTTGAAATCTGGCACAAGACAGGGATGCCCTCTCTCACCACTCCTATTCAACATAGTGTTGGAAGTTCTGGCTAGGGCAATCAGGCAAGAGAAAGAAATCAAGGGTATCCAGTTAGGAAAAGAAGAAGTCAAATTGTCTCTGTTTGCAGATGACATGATTGTATATTTAGAAAACCCCATTGTCTCAGCCCAAAATCTCCTTAAGCTGATAAGCAACTTCAGCAAAGTCTCAGGATACAAAATTAATGTGCAAAAATCACAAGCATTCTTATACACTAGTAACAGACAAGCAGAGAGCCAAATCAGGAATGAACTTCCATTCACAATTGCTTCAAAGAGAATAAAATACCTAGGAATCCAGCTTACAAGGGATGTAAAGGACCTCTTCAAGGAGAACTACAAACCACTGCTCAGTGAAATCAAAGAGGACACAAACAAATGGAAGAACATACCATGCTCATGGATAGGAAGAATCAATATCGTGAAAATGGCCATACTCCCCAAGGTTATTTATAGATTCAATGCCATCCCCTTCAAGCTACCAATGAGTTTCTTCACAGAATTGGAAAAAACTGCTTTAAAGTTCATATGGAACCAAAAAAGAGCCCGCATTGCCAAGACAATCCTACGTCAAAAGGACAAAGCTGGAGGCGTCACGCTACCTGACTTCAAACTATACTACAAGGCTACAGTAACCAAAACAGCATGGTACTGGTACCAAAACAGAGATATAGACCAATGGAACAGAACAGAGTCCTCAGAAATAATACCGTACATCTACAGCCATCTGATCTTTGACAAACCTGAGAGAAACAAGAAATGGGGAAAGGATTCCCTATTTAATAAATGGTGCTGGGAAAATTGGCTAGCCATAAGTAGAAAGCTGAAACTGGATCCTTTCCTTACCCCTTATACGAAGATTAATTCAAGATGGATTAGAGACTTAAATGTTAGACCTAATACCATAAAAACCCTAGAAGAAAATCTAGGTAGTACCATTCAGGACATAGGCATGGGCAAGGACTTCATGTCTAAAACACCAAAAGCAACGGCAGCAAAAGCAAAAATTGACAAATGGGATCTCATTAAACTAAAGAGCTTTTGCACAGCAAAAGAAACTACCATCAGAGTGAACAGGCAACCTACAGAATGGGAGAAAATTTTTGCAACCTACTCATCTGACAAAGGGCTAATATCCAGAATCTACAAAAAACTCAAACAAATATACGAGAAAAAAACAAACAACCCCATCAAAAAGTGGGGAAAGGATATGAACAGACATTTCTCAAAAGAAGATATTCATACAGCCAACAGACACATGAAAAAATGCTCATCATCACTTGCCATCAGAGAAATGCAAATCCAAACCACAATGAGATACCATCTCACACCATTTAGAATGGCAATCTTTAAGAAGTCAGGAAACAACAGGTGTTGGAGAGGATGTGGAGAAATAGGAACACTTTTACACTGTTGGTAGGATTGTAAACTAGTTCAACCATTATGGAAAACAGTATGGCAATTCCTCAAGGATCTAGAACTAGATGTACCATATGACCCAGCCATCCCACTACTGGGTATATACCCAAAGGATTATAAATTATTCTACTACAAAGACACATGTACACGTATGTTTATTGCGGCACTATTCACAATAGCAAAGACTTGGAATCAACCCAAATGTCCATCTGTGACAGACTGGATTAAGAACATGTGGCACATATACACCATGGAATACTATGCAGCCATAAAAAAGGATGAGTTTGCGTCCTTTGTAGGGACAAGGATGCAGCTGGAAACCATCATTCTTAGCAAACTATCACAAGAACAGAAAACCAAACACCGCATGTTCTCACTCATAGGGGGGAACTGAACAATGAGATCACTTGGACTCAGGAAGGGGAACATCACGCACTGGGACCTATCATGAGGAGAGGGGAGGGGGGAGGAGGGAGGGATTGCATTGGGGAGTTATACATGATATAAATGATGAATTGATGGGTGCTGACGAGTTGATGGGTGCAGCACACCAATATGGCATAAGTATACATATGTAACAAACCTGCACGTTATGCACATGTACCCTAGAACTTAAAGTATAATAAAACATAAAAATAAAAAAAAAATAAAAATAAATGGAAACCAGAAATGAGCAGTAGTATCTATTTTTAATAAGACAAAATGGACCTTAAAACAACAACAGTTTAAAAAGACAAAGAAGGATATTATATAATGATAAAAGAATTAGTCCAAATGGAAAATATCACAATCCTAAATATAATATGCGCCTAACACTGTAGCTCTCAAATTTAAAAAACAATTACTACTTGACCTAAGGAACAAATATAGAGTGACTTCAATACTCCACTGACAGCACTAGACAGATCATCAAGACAGAAAGTAAAGAAAGAAACAATGGACTTAAACTATACTCTAAGCAAATGGATTTACGGAACATTCTATCCAACAACTGCAGAATATACATTGCTTTCATCAGCCCATGAAACATTCTCCAAGATGGAGCATATAATAGGCCACAAAACAAGTCTCAATAAATTTAAGAAAATCAAAATTGTATCAAGTATTCTCTCAGACCACAGTGGAATAAAATTGGAAATTAACACTGAAAGGAATCCTCAAAACTATACAAATACACATAAGTTAAATAATCTGCTCCTGAGTGAACACTGGGTCAACAATTAAATTAAGATGGAAATGTAACAATTCTTTGAACTGAATAGTAATTGTGACAAAACCTATCAAAACCTCTGGGAAAGAGCAAAAAAGTGAGGCTAGGAAGAAGGTCCATAACATTAAATACCTACATCAAAAAGTCTGAAAGAACACAAGTAGACCATCTAAGTTTATACCTGAAGGAACAAGAGAAATAAGAACAAATCAAATCCCCAAGTCAACAGAATAAAAGAAATAATAAAGATTAGAGCAGAACTACATGAAATCGAAACAATAACAATAAAAAAATACAAAAGATAAACGAAACAAAAAGCCGATTCTTTGAAAAGATAAACAAAATCAATGATCCATTAGCAAGGTCAACCCAGAAATGAAGAGAGAAGATTCAAGTAAGCTCAATTAGAAACAAAACAGGGGATATTACAACTGATACCACAGAAATACAAAAGATCATTCAAAGTTACTATGAACACTTTTACACACATAAACTAGAAAACCTAGAGGAGATGAGTAAATTCCTGGAACTATACAACCCTCCTAGATTAAATCAGGAAAAATAGAAACTCTGAACAGACCAATAGCAAGTAGTGAGATTGAAACTGTAATAATAGTTTGATTGCACTGTGGTCTGAGAGACAGTTTGTTATAATTTCTGTTCTTTTACATTTGCTGAGGAGTGCTTTACTTCCATCTATGTGGTCAATTTTGGAATAAGTGCGATGTGGTGCTGAGAAGAATGTATACTCTGTTGATTTGGGGTGGAGAGTTCTGTAGATGTCTATTAGGTCGGCTTGGTGCACAGCTGAGTTCAATTCCTGGATATTCTTGTTAACTTTCTGTCTCGTTGATCTGTCTATTGTTGACAGTGGGGTGTTAAATTCTCCCATTATTATTGTGTGGGAGTCTAAGTCTCTTTGTAAGTCTCTAAGGACTTGCTTTATGAATCTAGGTGCTCCTGTATTGGGTGCATATATATTCCGGATAGGTAGCTCTTCTTGTTGAATTGATCCCTTTACCATTATGTAGTGGTCTTCTTTGTCTCTTTTGATCTTTGTTGATTTAAAGTCTGCTTTATCAGAGACTAGGATTGCAACCCCTGCCTTTTTCTGTTTTCTATTTGCTTGGTAGAGCTTCCTCCATCCCTTTATTTTGAGCCTATGTCTGTCTCTGCATGTGAGATGGGTCTCCTGGATACAGCAAATTGATGGGTCTTGACTCTTTATCCAATTTGCCAGCTTGTGATTTTTAATTGGAGCATTTAAACCATTTACATTTGAGATTAATATTGTTATGTGTGAACTTGATCTTGTCATTATGATGTTAGCTGGTTATTTTGCTCGTTAGTTGATGCAGTTTCTTCCTAGCATCAATGGTCTTTACAATTTGGCATATTTTTGCAGTGGCTGGTACTGGTTGTTCCTTTCCATGTTTAGTGCTTCCTTCAGGACCTCTTGTAGGGCAGGCCTGGTGGTGACAAAATCTCTCAGCATTTGCTTATCTGTAAAGGATTTTATTTCTCCTTCATTTATGAAACGTAGTTTCATAAGTTTGGCTGGATATGAAATTCTAGGTTGAAACTTCTTTTCTTTAAGAATGTTGAATATTGGCCCCCACTCTCTTCTGGCTTGTAGAGTTTCTGCCAAGAGATCTGCTGTTAGTCTGATGGGTTTCCCTTTGTGGGTAACTTGATCTTTCTCTCTGACTGCCCTTACCATTTTCCCTTCATTTCAACTTTGGTGAGTCTGACAATTATTTGTCTTGGAGTTGCTCTTCTCGAGGAGTATCTTTGTGGCATTCTCTGTATTTCCTGAATTTGAATGTTGGCCTGCCTTGCGAGGTTGGGGAAGTTCCTCCAGAGTGTTTTCCAACTTGGTTCCATTCTCCCCGTCACTTTCAGGTACACCAATCAGCCATAGATTTGGTCTTTTCATATAGTCCCATATTTCAAAAATGTCAACAAAAAAAGTCCAGGACCTGATGGATTCACAACTGGATTCTATCAGACATTCAAGGAAGAATTGATACTGATCCTACTGGGAATATTCCAAAAGATAGAGAAAGAGGGAATCCTCCCTAAACCATTCTGTGATATCAGTATTAAGCTAATACCAAAACCAGCAAAGGATATGACAAAACAATAAAACTACAGACCAATATCTCTGATGAACATAGATGCAAAAATCCCAGAAAAGTAATAGCTGACAGAATCCAACAGCATATCAATAATATAAAACACTGTGATCAAGTGGGTCTCATACCAAGGATGCAGGGCTGGTTTAACATATGCAAGTCAATAAATGTGATACACCACATACACAGAATTTTTAAAATCACATGATTATCTCAATAGATGCATTTGACAAAATTCAGCATACTTTTATGATTATAACTCTCAGCAAAATTGCCATTGAAGGGACATAACTTAAGATAACAGAAGCCATCTATGACCAAGCCACAGCCAACATTATACTGAACATGGAAAAGTTGAAAGCATTCTCCCTGAGTAATGGAACAAGATAAGGAGGCCCACTTTCACCACTACTATTCAACATAACACTGGAAGTCCTAGCCAGAGTCAGACAAAAGAAAGAAAGCACATCCAAATTAGTAAAAAGGAAGTCAAACTGTCACTTTTCACTGATGATATGATTATATACCTAGAAAACCCTAAAGGTTCATCTGAAAAGATTCTAGATCTAATAAATGAATTCAATATAGTTTCAGGATATAAAATCAGTGTACAAGCTCAGTAGCACTGCTATATGCCAACAGAGACCAAGTTGAGAATCAAATTAAGAACTCAGCTCTTTTTAAAGCAGCTGTAAAAGAATTAAAACACCTAAGAATATATCTAACCAAGGAGATAAAAAATCTCAAGAAAACCTACAAAACACTGCTGAAAGAAATCATAGAAGAGAAAAACAAATGGAAACACATCTTATGTTCATGTATGGGTAGAATCAATATTGTGAATATGACCATAATGCCAAATAATGCAATCTATAAAGTCAATGCAATTCCCATCAAATTATCATCATCCTTTTCACAGAACTAGAAAAAACAATTGTAAAGTTTACATGGAACAAAAAAAGAGTCTGTATAACCAAAGCAAGACTAAGCAAAAAGAACAAATCTGCAGGCATCACATTACCCAGCTTCAAATTGTACTACAGTTTTATGGCACTTGTATAAAAATAGGCTCATTGTTCAATGGAACAGAATAGAGAGCCTAGAGAAAAAGCCAAATATTTACAGACAACTGATCTTCAAGAAAGCAAACAAAAAGATAAAGTAGGGAAAGTACATCCTATTCAATAAGTAGTGCCAGGATAATTGGCAAGCCACATATATATGGAATGAAACTGGATTCTCATCTCTCATCTTATACAAAAAGCACTCAAGATGGATCAAAGACTTGAATCTAAGACCTGAAACCATAAAAAATATCGAAGACAACATCAGAAAACTCTTCTAGACATTGGCTTAGGCAAATAGTTCATGATCAAGAACCCAAAAACAAATGCAACAAAAGAAAAGGTAAACAGATGGGGTTTAATTAAACTAAAAAGCTTCTGCACAGCAAAATAAATAATCAGCAGAGTAAACAGAAAGCACACAGAGTGAGAGAAAATACTCACAAACTATGCATTCAACAAAGGACTAATACCTAGAATCTATAAGGAACTCAAACAAAATAGCAAGAAAAAATAAATAATTCCATCAATAAGTGGGCTAAGGACGTGAATAGAAAATTCTCGAAAGAAGATACGCAAATGGCCAAGAAACATGAAAAAATGCTCAACATCACTAATGATCAGAGAAACACAAATTGAAACCACAATGTAATACTACCTTACTCCTGCAATCATGGCCATCATTAGAAAAACGAAAATATAATACATGTTTTCATGGATGTAGTGAAAAGGGAACACTTTTACACTGCTGGTGGGGGTATAAACTAGTACAACTACTATGGAAAACAGTATGGAGACTGCTTAAATAACTAAAGGTAGATCTGCCATTTGATCCAGCAATCCCATTACTGGGTATCTATCTAGAGGAAAATAAATCATCATATGAACAATACACTTTCACATGCATGCTTATAGCCACACAATTTGCAATCATAAAAATATGAAAGATGCCTAAATGCCCATCAACCAACAAATGGATAATGCAAATGTGATGCATATGTATATGTGTGTGTGTGTGTGTATAGATATACACATACATGTGCATACATACACACATGCACACACCATGGAATACTACTCAGCCATAAATAGGAATGAAATCATGCCATTATTGCCAATGGATGGAATTTGAGACCATTATTCTAATTGAAGTTACTCAGGAATAGAAAACCAAACATTGTATGCTCTCACTTAGAAGTGGGGGCTAAGTTATGAGGACACAAGGGCACAAGAATGACATAATGGACTCTCGGACTTGGGGCAATGGTGGGAGGAGGGGGAGAACAAAAGACTACGCATTGGCTACAGTGTACACTGCTAGGGTGATGAATGCATCAAAATCTCAGAAATCACCATTGAAGAATTTATCCATGTTACCAAACCTCACCTGTTCCCCATAAACTACTGAAATAATTTTTAAAAATAATAATTCCAAACTGGAAAAAACATGCAGTCAAAAGCCTCCAACGAAAAAATTATAATAATTGTGACTGAGTGCAAAGGTTGAATAGTGTTGTTTAGATAATAATAAATTGAGAGGCTGAAGTGGTGATACTACTTTCAGACAAAGTAGAATCAAGAGCAAGGAAATTACCAGGAATAAAAAAGGGATAATTATATAATGATAAAAGGGTCAATTCACCAAGAGGACATAATAATTGTAAATGTGTATGCACTTAACAACACAACCTCAAAATAAATAAATCAAATACTGATAGAACTAAAATTAGAAACAGACTAATCTGCAGTTGTAGGTGGAGATTTCAACATTCCTCTCTCAACAATTGATGAAACACTAGAGGAAAAGTCGGCAAGGATACAGAAAAGTTCAACAACACCAAACCCAACTTGATATTTATGTAACACTCCATCCAACAACAGCAAAACACACATTATTTTCAAGTAACCAGTAGATAGATAGATAGATAGGTAGATAGATAGATAGATAGATAGATATAAATATAAGTATATAGATACATAAACTGTGTCCTGGGTTATAAATTTTTAAGTAAGCAGAAGACATGAATATATACTTTACCAAAGGTGATATACAGTGGGCAAATATGCACAGATATTCAACATCACTAACCATTAAGGAAATGGAAATTAAGACTATGCTGAGATACCACCATACACATATTAAAATAGCTTTCAAATTAAAAAAAAATGGAAATACTGCTGAGTATGCAGAGAACTGTATGTCTCATATATTGCTGGTGGAGATAGCTTGGTAGTTTAATATATATTTCCCAGATGACTCATCAATCACACTCTTTGGCATTTATCCAAAGAAATGGGAACTCATGTAAAACAAATTTGTACACAATTGTTCCCACTTGCTTTATTAAAACTGACAAAAACTGTAAACAAGTTAAATGTCCCTCCATAGGTGAATGGATAAACAAACTGTGATAAATCTATTTAAACATTCTCATTCAACAATAAAAAGGAAGAGAACATTGAAAAAAAAAGAAGTTCATAAGTTCAATATAAGCTCTAGTTGTGTTCACCTAATTGATGAAATAAAAATAAAATTAGTTAATATCAATGACATACATTTTTATGTAAATTATTCAAAGTTCTTTCTGAAATATTAGACCATTAATAATTGCCACAATTTAATATAGACATAGATAACAGTCAGAAATATGTCCGATAGTGCCAGAAATCATGACTTATTAGAAATTCATGATTATAAGATTTGCAAAGAGATGACATGAGGCACAATAGCTGAATTCAGGTGATTTAAAAGTTGTTCATGTAAAATTTTCATATATACTATTCCAGAGAAGAGATCTACATTATGTGATAGAAAAAGTAGTATGTTTGAAGCTGCAAAGAGAGACCAATCTGTTGAATATAGGAAAGAACATAGTAAGATTCTTACCTCCATCTTAACAGTCTTACAAAGACTCATTATGTGTTCAAAGCCAAGGCAGTTATCAGTCTGGAAGAGTGGAGGTGACATGTGAAAAATGAAAATGAGTGGTTGAGTCTCAGGTCTTTTCAGATCCTAATTTTTCATGCTTCAATAATATCTGTGAAAAGTTTATATAGATAGATGACAGATGATAGGTAGAGAGATACATAGATAGGTAAACTGATCAGTCAATTAGAAAAAAATATACAATTCAGAATAAATTATAATAAAGGTGAAAGATATATTCAAAAATTCAACCTCGCAATACATTTAAATTACATAATACTGACTTACTTCTCATCATCCTTTTAGTTTACTAACTGAAATAATGTACTCTTGACCCTAGATCTAAAAAAAAAACAAAATTAAAAAAAAACAAGTCTTATCTAGACAAGAATTCTGGCAGTTCCTACAGATTGTCTGCTTAATCTTATGTGGCAGACGGTTGATAACAGTTTTTTTTTTTTTTTTTTTTTTGAGACGGAGTCTCGCTCTGTTACTCGAACTGGATCTCAGCTCACTGCAAGCTCCGCCTCCCGGGTTTACGCCATTCTCCTGCCTCAGCCTCCCGAGTAGCTGGGACTACAGGCGCCAGCCACCTCGCTCGGCTAGCTTTTTGTATTTTTTAGTAGAGACGGGGTTTCACCGTGTTAGCCAGGATGGTCTTGAACTCCTGACCTCGTGATCCGCCGGTCTCGGCCTCCCAAAGTGCTGGGATTACAGGCTTGAGCCACCGCGCCCGGCCGATAACAGTTTTAAACAAAGACTCAGTTCAATCATTAGAGCAGAAGAACATGACATTAATCAAAATTCTAAATTGATCCAGTGATAAGTTTACTCGCCTACCACAGCTCAGGAAGCTTCAGGCTGAGAGCCTGTGGTGGGAAAGAACATGATTGACTCCTGTAATTCCTTCCTGGCTTCCTCTTTTCTTATTCTTAGGACTTCCCAACTGCTCCACTGATCTCTGGGGAAGGAAAGGCACAGGAATACCGCAGTTCGTACTTTCATCAGTACTTTCCTAAACTGGCTTCGTTCTCTACGGACCATGCTGCAGTTTAAAGATGACTCTTTTTTCTTCTAGGACACAATTTTGAGGCGATTTGGACATTCCATATAAGGTTGGTCCAAGTGCCTTTTCCTTCAGTGTTTCAGATTCATCTTTTTTTTTTTTTTTTTTTCAGACAGAGTCTCGCTCTGTCGCCAGGCTGGAGTGCAGTGGCGTGATATTGGCTCACTGCAACTTCTGACTCCCGGGTTCAAGCGAGTCTCCTGCCTCAGCCTCCGGAGTAGCTGGGATTACAGACACGCGGCACCACGCCCAGCTAATTTTTGTATTTTTACTAGAGACGGGGTTTCACATGTTGGCCAGTATGGTCTCAAACTGCTGACCTCGAGATCGGCCTGCCTTGGCCTCCCAAAGGGCTGGGATCACAGGCGTGAGCCACCGTGCTCGGCCAATTCATCTTCGTTCTAATGAATCACTTGTACTCCATCCTTAGTCCTCATTCATTCACTCCCAGCTTCTTGCTACTGGGTTCTTGATACCCATCTACTTTGTCCTGTTGCCCTTGTGCTTTTGTCTTTCATGTGGGCCGCATATCTTCTGGAAACCCACATGAAATCCCTGCCCAGTAAACTAGGAAAATGGAAGCAATCCTGTATCAGTGACGCTTCCCAGCTCTAGCATCCATGCTATCAGAGAAACTCTGGTCCTCGATGTTTCTCAGGCCACTTCTACACCACCCCGCACACCAGGAGTGTTTGACACTTATTAAAGGGTTTTTGGTCCCAGCCAAAATCTGCTTCGGTTTGACGGGAGAGCACAGACACTAGGTTTCCCATGATAGAGAACTGGATGAGATCACACTAAAGAGTTCTCCTCACAAGATGATCTCACTCATTCTCCTAAAATTTTTGTATTTTTAAAATATTTGAAGGTGTTCAAAATCAAAGAAACTGGTTGAAGTCAGTATCATTTGAAAATAAGTGCGTGTTATTTGGCAAATCACTTTCAAATATCGTGTCAATTTTACCTTGTGTCTAGCATTAACTTCTGATCTAAAACTTCTTTTTTAAGGAGAATTATTGATAGAAAATCAAGATGTATGCTGGAGTTTGTAGTGTCTATTGTTTCCATCTTTATGTTCCTGTGTATCTAGGGTTTAGCTCCCACTTACAAGTGAGAACATGTGATTTTTTTTTTTTTTCCTGTTTCTGCATTAATTCGCTGAGGATAATGGCCTCCAGCTGCATCCATGTTTCTGCAAGGGACACAATTTTATTCTTTTTATGTCTATGTAGTATTCCACTGTGTATATGTACCACATTTTCTTTATTCCATCCACCACTGATGGGCACTAGGTTGGTTCCATGTCTTTGCTATTGTGAATAGAGCTTTGATAAACACATGAGGTGTGTTTTCGGTAGAATAGCTTACTCTCCTTTGGGTATATATCTAGTAATGGGATTGCAGGAGTGGTAGCAGAGAGAGAGATATGAGCTGAAAAACTTTCTATTGGGTGCCATGTTCACTATCTGGGTGAAGGGATAAAAAGAAGCCCTAACTGCAGCATCACACAATACACTATTGTAACAAACCTGCATATAACCCCCTTGAATCTAAAGTTAAAATTAAAAATCTGTTGGAGACAAGAACCCAAACTGCTGGTAGCAGAGTGAAGGGCTGTGTTGGAGTGTTCATAATAGGAGCAGTGAGTAAAACAGGAATAAGTAAGTCCCTTCTTCCCTCCTTTTTCAATACTCCTTTTCTGCTCTTTTTAGCATAAACATAGGAGAGTGCTCCCTCATAAAGGAGAATTCTGGTTTTCAGAATTCTAAACCTGACATTCAAAGCAGGATATAGAAGAATTTGATTTGAGCTGAAAGATAATAGCTTGAGAACAAGCACAGATCCTAATACATTTCTCCAGCTTTGTTTTTTTAGGAGAAAAGCCAAATTGCAAATGTAATGGTACAATGGTGGACTCCTGAAGGTGTTATTACCAGTTTCACCTTGTAAACTTGGTAGATTTTAATCTGGAGTATCACAGATGATCTTCAGGATATCCATGTACTGATGAAATTTTATTTATTTATTTTTCTGTGTCATTTATATATCTTTTGGATAAGTGGGTTTGTAATTTTCACTAGTTTCAAAGAAGACTATAACTTTCCTAGAATTTTTTGGGAAAAAAGATCTATGATGGGCAGATCTAGAAATCTTAAAATGAGAATAACAGACATTGTAAAAGAAAAAGCAGAGTAGAATGGGAAAGAAAAAAATTCTATTGAAAAATATTTACCTGATACATTGGGAAAATTGACTCTTTAAATTGGAAGTGTGTATTACATCCAGATTAACAGAAAAATCATTTTCATATATTCCTTGAAAAAATTTCTGTTATATAAATATATATAGAAAATGACTCAAAATTTCTAGATGTACAGAAAACATTGCTTACAGAGTTCAAATAGCTGATTGAACCAACAACTCTCAAAATTAACATATTAGACACTCTATCATACTTTTTTTTTCTTATAGATACACCTTAAGGACATTTTGTCTATTTTTAAAAATTAGGATTTCTTTGAGTTTGAGTCAATTGTATTGACACCATTGAGTCTATATGTAATTTAGAACTTTTCTTCACTATGATTTCAAGCATCTATTTCGTCTTACTTCTGTTTTGAACCACCAGTTCACTAGATCTCTTTTGTGCTTCATCTTGCCCTTTTGTTGGAACAGGTTTAATTTCCTTCTTGACAAGAATGGTGCATACTAAAAAATCACAAAAAAACTTCAAATACGTTATATCCAAATACTATGAAATACTTTCATGTTGCTACAAGTTGTGTTCAAGAGAGAATATTAAAAATAAAACAACCAGAATCTCCTTAATGACTTGCTTTGGCATAGTATTTTTTATGATAATATTAGGATGGTAGAAATGGATAACATCCACCCCCGATGCCATTCTCACTCTCTCACCATCTTCCTTACAATTCTAGCTAAATAGAATTACTTGCAGTTGCACCTTAAATTGATGGCAATTTATTAGTACATATGTATGTTTTGTATTTTCCTTTTCTCTCTTGAAAAACTGTTGTCAATGACTTCATTTTATTCAATTTATTTTTTAAAGGACTGTGTTAGATTACATTAATATTAAAAAGTAGTTTGATTCCTAGGTATTTTATTCTCTGTGACTTTCACAAGAAAATTCTGCCCACTGTTGCATCATAGAAATAGAAACAGATGTAAATATGAATATCTTAGTTGGAAAGATAAAACAAAACAAAAAAAAAAATAGTAACTCCTTCTCCCTGAACTCTGTAATATGAGGGTGTTTTCTATGAGTTAAATTTCACTAGTCCATTCATCATATATGACTTATTTGACATTGGGATTGGAGTAGATGTGACATTTTTTTAAATTTTTTTTATTTTTTTTTATTTTTTATTTATTTATTTATTTTTTTTTTTTGAGACGGAGTCTCTCTCTGTCGCCCGGGCTGGAGTGCAGTGGCCGGTTCTCAGCTCACTGCAACCTCCGCCTCCCGGGTTTATGCCATTCTCCTGCCTCAGCCTCCGAGTAGCTGGGACTACAGGCGCCCGCCACCTCGCCCGGCTAGTTTTTTTTTTTTTTTTTTTTTTTTTTTTTTTTTTTTTTTTTGTATTTTTTAGTAGAGACGGGGTTTCACCGTGTTAGCCAGGATGGTCTCGATCTCCTGACCTCGTGATCCGCCCGTCTCGGCCTCCCAAAGTGCTGGGATTACAGGCTTGAGCCACCGCGCCCGGCCAGATGTGACATTAACAGTGCTTTTAGTGTGCTTGTGTGGTTAGGTATGTCATCTTGCATATCTGCCTTTTCTAAGAGAAAAGTTATGACTCAGTAGCTGTTGCCCCTTAGCCTAGAATCCAGGAGGAACATTTCTTGAGCAGAGACTCTTAAGCTAAGTTTATGTAAAAAAAAAATGACACCAGAATGGGAGGAGTGTAATTTGGAGAAAAAAAAAATTAGAATAAATGTCAGTGAATTTTAGATAAGTGCTAATAGTGAGAAAACTGATACAGGAGGTCAGAAAAATAGCAACTTGTTTTCTTTACTACCAAAATATGACGAAATTTTGCTTGTAGTATTTTGAAAGGCATAAATCATCCCCAAAGTATTTAGAAAGTACAGTGGACAATCTGAGGCAAAACATGGAAATCATGAACTGGTTGCTACTAGCTGTATTTCATAGTTACTACTAGAAAGAGGTAAGCTGAGAAAAAAATTACCAGTTTGCAACAGAATTTTGGGCAAGTATAGAGAACCTAGAAATTACAGTTTTAGAAAATAGTACTGCTTTTCACCAAATAGAGTATGACTATTATTATATATAATAAGGAAGAACACATATTAGGTATGTTGCTTGAATATACTTAGTTACTTCTTCTGAAAGAAATTAGTGTCAAATAAACCCATTTAAGTTAGATAAAAGTATTTGAAGAAAATTGTGGTCTCACTGCAACTTGATCTGCTCAATTTCAAAAGGATTGCAATTAAGTCTAGAGAGAGAAATATCCTAAAAATAATTGAGGATGTGGCTGTTGGCACACGGAACTGACTGGAATCTAAGACTTATACAACCGAAATATTTATAAAAATGATGTTGTAAAAGTACTGCTAGTTAGATAACAAAAGACAAAAACTATGCAGGTTATAAAATGTCTTTTGGTCTTAAATTTTCAAAGACAGTCGTCGGGTTGAGAGGCCATCTCAAAAACCCCAAAAGAAAAATGATTTATTTTTTTTTAATTCTTAAATTCGTAACCAATTATTCAGAATTGGCCGAAGAGCATGATGCCAAAAGAAGACACTTTCTGAGGCCAGAGCCAAGAGCTCTGATAATAGAAAGCTTGCCTAATAAAGAAATATTCTACCCCTCCCAGAGTAGGGTCATCTAGTAACATTTATCCAGAATTATTGTGGTCTTGTGACTTCCATATGTCTTGGGAGATTAATACTTCCGCGTCCCATATTTGAATGTTGACCATGAGTAATGATTATCTTAGATAACACAGACCATCTAAGTTATCTAAGGTCTTAGATAACCTAGATTTTTGGTTCAGAGGACTCTGGATCAAAAAATGCTGCATTGAGATTTCATAGGCGCTTCAATAATCTGGACTTTCAACCCTGATGCCATAATTTAAAAAAATAGTTTTTTGGAATTTGCACATTTCACATGTCAGAAGAAATATACAAAACCATGGTAGTCGGAATATAATTAAAAAATATTTGCTCCTTCTACTTGATTTCCGTGGCAGGAACATACTTCCTAAACTGTCTTTGAGCTCAGTCAAGTAACTGCTTTAATGAATGAAAACTTTAATCAATGTTAAACAATCTAAGGCTAAAAACCTTTTTTGTATTTCATGTGCTTTTGTGTTTTTGTAATCACCATGAAAAGAAATTATCCTGTATATGTGCTTAACTATCAGTTCAAGCCCTTCAATGAGCACATGTGTGGCAGAAGCATTTTAGCTGACCTATGGATCTGAACCATAAAATATAGTTACTAAAATCTGAGCCAGAATGACTGAGTCAATTCTAAACTAAATGACATGAATAGTGATTTTTGTAATTTTAATAAATATGTTCATTTATAGAAAAATTAACTTTGAAATATCTTCCATGTAGTGAAGTATCTTTGAAAATAATTATGTGTGGCCGGGCGCGGTGGCTCAAGCCTGTAATCCCAGCACTTTGGGAGGCCGAGACAGGCGGATCACGAGGTCAGGAGATCGAGACCATCCTGGCTAACACGGTGAAACCCCGTCTCTACTAAAAATGCAAAAACTAGCCGGGCGAGGTGGCGGGCGCCTGTAGTCCCAGCTACTCAGGAGGCTGAGGCAGGAGAATGGCGTAAACCCGGGAGGCGGAGCTTGCAGTGAGCTGAGATCTGGCCACTGCACTCCAGTCCGGGCGACAGAGCGAGACTCCGCCTCAAAAAAAAAAAAAAAAAAAAAAAAGAAAAGAAAATAATTATGTGGTAAAATTGACATAATTGAGCTTATTTTTCTATTGTTTTTCATGAAACTGTTCTTTAGAATTCAACAACCTAACATTGTTGTTTCCATTAACATGTTTAATAATTTAGATTTATTTCAAAATTTTTTAAAAACAACTTATACTTTTAAAAGATCAAAATAATCATTATTGTAATCAAGGATAGACACATTGATCAGTGGAGGAAAATAGAATCTATAACTGGACACATACAAATATAGCCAATAGATTCTTGACAAAAGCGTAAATGCAGTTCCATGGTGAATGGATATTCTTTTCGGCAAATGGTGCTGGAAACATTTGATATCCATATGCAGAAAGCTGAAGCTCCACCCATACCTCACACTGTATACAAACATTAACTGAAGATGAATCATATAACTTAATTTAAAATGTAAAATTAATAAAACTTAAAAGAAATATGAGAAAACCCCTGCAGCCTTGAGTTAGGCAAAATTATTATATACAATAGTAAAAATGAGCTTCTAAAAGAAAAAAAAAAACATAAAAATGAATTCACTAAAATTTAGGAAATTTTACTCTTCAAAAATCACTTTTAAGAGAATCACAAGACATTGAATTAGAGACCATATTTGTAGTTGACATAACAGAGAAATGACTTGTTTCCAAAATACATTTTTAAAAAATATCAAAATTCAACAATAACAAACATTTCAATAAAAATCAGGCAAATGTTGCGAGGCCGAGGCAGGTGAATCATGAGGTCAAGAGATTGAGACCATCCTGGCCAACATGGTGAAACCCTGTCTCTATTAAAAATACAAAAATTAGTTGAGCATGGTGGCACATGCCTGCAGTCCCAGCTACTCAGGAGGCTGAGACTTGAACCCAGGGAGACGGAGGTTGTTGTGACCTGAGATCGTGCTACTGCACTCCAGCCTGGCAAAAGAGCAAGCAAGACACTGTCTCGGAAAAAAAAAAAAAAAAAATCAGGCAAATGATTTTAGCTGACACTTCCAAGAAGGTATAAGAGGTGACTCAAGTCAGTGAGAAGAAAATAATCACAAATCAATGAAATACAAATTAAAATCACAATTTGATTTCATTTTACATCATTAGCTGAGGGAAAAAAGATAAATACCATGAGCTGGTTAGAATGCAAAGAAACTAGAATAGTTGTCCATGGCTGGTGGGAAGGCAAATTAGTATAGCCATTTTGGAAAATAGTTTGGCAGTATTACCTAAATTTAACCATACATTTATCATGTCACTATCAATATTATTGCTCATTGCTCACTTATTAATCAAACATATTTATGTAAACACTTATAGCAAATGTTTATGGTAGCTTGATTTGTAATTGTAAAAAAACATGGAAACTGCATATTTTCAGTTCACACAACTACTTTTGTGGGTTTTTTAAATAAAAATAATTATTATTCTTAGTTATAATGTATACAGCTTTAAATTATATTTATTTCTAGAAATATGCCTCTCTTATTAAATATATTGGGATTTAACACAGTGCATTTACATCATGCTTCCATTTAAAATCTTCAGTGAATGGAACTACACACAAGAGGAAGAGAAGTAAAATCTATACTGGAACTGGAAACTTGAACAGGAGTCTGTGAATTATTCAAAATCCAAAAATGCATCTACGGCTCTCTAAAAAAAAAGAATGTATGATTTTATTTCCCTCCTTTATGTGTTCTCATCTTTTTTGAATGTTCTTGGAACATTTTAAATGCTTTTAATCTATTCAGTCATGGTTTTTTTCTGGCATGTGAATTACATGCATTTGTCAGTATATTTTAAAATATTAGGATAGACAAGACTGTTCTGATTATTACATTATCTTCACATTTAATACAGTTTTGGCACAGAGTGAGCATAATAACAATCTGCATTTTGATAATTTATTTTTAGGTACCACTTGTAATGATCTATTTTTTTAATCTCCGTTCTTTTCTCCTGTGAACATTCATCTTTGCAGACACTCAAAGTACATATCATTGTGCATAAAACGTTTTGTAAGGCTTTTTAAATGTCTTGGTTAGGACGTAACTTGCCTTGATGAATGAAAACTTAAGTAGATGCTAAATAATCAAAAGTTTGTTTGTTTATTTATTTATTTATTTTTGCATGGCATGTTGTCTTGTGTTTCAGTGGTCATGATAAAATAGTCTTGAATATATGCTCACCTATTAGTTCAAACCCTAAATGAATGCAAGTGGCAGAGCCATTTCAGCTAAACTGTAGCTAATACCACAGCTATAATTCTCCTTATACACCAACTAATATAGCTAGTTACGCTCTTCATAGTCACCTAAAAAGTTTTAAAAATTAGTTCATTCAAGATATTTTATGAGCAAAATCTTTTCTTGATATAAACATTTCTTTCTACAAAAAAATCATGAACATTCCATGTACAGAGTTATATATTTTTTAAATGTTTAAACATTGATATATACTTGATCACTATAGAAAAAATTTTAGTTATATCCTAACATGGACTACCTTTTTTTTTTTTCTTTTCTATTTTTATTTTTATTTTTTATTATACTTTAACTTCTAGGGTACATGTGCATAACGTGCAGGTTTGTTACATATGTATATTTGTGCCATGTTGGTGTGCTGCACCCATCAACTCGTCAGCACCCATCAATTCATCATTTATATCATGTATAACTCCCCAATGCAATCCCTCCCCCCTTCCCCCTCCCCATGATAGGCCCCGATGTGTGATGTTCCCCTTCCTGAGTCCAAGTGATCTCATTGTTCAGTTCCCACCTATGAGTGAGAACATGCGGTGTTTGGTTTTCTCTTCTTGTGATAGTTTGCTAAGAATGATGGTTTCCAGCTGCATCCATGTCCCTACAAAGGACGCAAACTCATCCTTTTGTATGGCTGCATAGTATTCCATGGTGTATATGTGCCACATGTTCTTAATCCAGTCTGTCACAGATGGACATTTGGGTTGATTCCAAGTCTTTGCTATTGTGAATAGTGCCGCAATAAACATACGTGTGCATGTGTCTTTGTAGTAGAAAAATTTATAATCCTTTGGGTATATACCCAGTAGTGGGATGGCTGGGTCATATGGTACATCTAGTTCTAGATCCTTGAGGAATTGCCATACTGTTTTCCATAATGGTTGAACTAGTTTACAATCCCACCAACAGTGTAAAAGTGTTCCTATTTCTCCACATCCTCTCCAACAACTGTTGTTTCCTGATTTTTTAATGATTGCCATTCTAGCTGGTGTGAGATGGTATCTCATTGTGGTTTTGATTTGCATTTCTCTGATGGCCAGTGATGATGAGCATTTTTTCATGTGTCTGTTGGCTGTATGAATGTCTTCTTTTGAGAAATGTCTGTTCATATCCTTTGCCCACTTTTTGATGGGGTTGTTTGTTTTTTTCTTGTATATTTGTTTGAGTTCTTTGTAGATTCTGGATATTAGCCCTTTGTCAGATGAGTAGATTGCAAAAATTTTCTCCCATTCTGTAGGTGGCCTGTTCACCTGATGGTAGTTTCTTTTGCTGTGCAGAAGCTCTTTAGTTTAATTAGATCCCATTTGTCAATTTTTGCTTTTGCTGCCGTTGCTTTTGGTGTTTTAGACATGAAGTCCTTGCCCATGCCTATGTCCTGAATGGTACTACCTAGGTTTTCTTCTAGGGTTTTTATGGTATTAGGTCTAACATTTAAGTCTCTAATCCATCTTGAATTAATCTTCGTATAAGGAGTAAGGAAAGGATCCAGTTTCAGCTTTCTACTTATGGCTAGCCAATCTTCCCAGCACCATTTATTAAATAGGGAATCCTTTCCCCATTTCTTGTTTCTCTCAGGTTTGTCAAAGATCAGATGGCTGTAGATGTGTGGTATTATTTCTGAGGACTCTATTCTGTTCCATTGGTCTATATCTCTGTTTTGATACCAGTACCATGCTGTTTTGGTTACTGTAGCCTTGTAGTATAGTTTGAAGTCAGGTAGCGTGATGCCTCCAGCTTTGTCCTTTTGACTTAGGATTGTTTTGGCCCTGCGGGCTCTTTTTTGGTTCCATATGAACTTTAAAGCAGTTTTTTCCAATTCTGTGAAGAAACTCATTGGTAGCTTGATGGGGATGGCATTGAATCTATAAATAACCTTGGGCAGTATGGCCATTTTCACGATATTGATTCTTCCTATCCATGAGCATGGTATGTTCTTCCATTTGTTTGTGTCCTCTTTGATTTCACTGAGCAGTGGTTTGTAGTTCTCCTTGAAGAGGTCCTTTACATCCCTTGTAAGTTGGATTCCTAGGTATTTTATTCTCTTTGAAGCAATTGTGAATGGAAGTTCATTCCTGACTTGGCTCTCTGCTTGTCTGTTACTGGTGTATAAGAATGCTTGTGATTTTTTCACATTAATTTTGTATCCTGAGACTTTGCTGAAGTTGCTTATCAGCTTAAGGAGATTTTGGGCTGCGACGAGGGGGTTTTCTAAATATACAATCATGTCATCTGCAAACAGGGACAATTTGACTTCTTCTTTTCCTAACTGAATACCCTTTATTTCTTTCTCTTGCCTGATTGCCCTAGCCAGAACTTCCAACACTATGTTGAATAGGAGTGGTGAAAAATTCTATAATAAAATTCTAATATTGATAATTCTCTCTGGTTCTGAATTATTAAGTGATGTTGATGAAGGTAATTTCTTCTTGCATACATGTCATAAGTTGAAAATATATACATTTAATTTCAATCACATGTCCAATATGATTTTAGTCACATGTCCAATATGATTGTGATGAGAAATCACAATTCCTCATCAAAAATTCTTAAACACATGAAAATATATAAAGTGAAACTTTTCCACTACAAATTTGGTAGGAAAAAGACAACCTGACCCAAACAGATTTGTCATCAAAATCTGAGCTGAATTAATGTGAAGATTCTTTTAGTATTTAATTTTCTCTCTCTTATTGTGAATATTTTTTGTCCTATGCCTTTATGTATATATTATATATATTTAATTCCAGCATACCTTACTAGACTTTGCTATCAATTGTATTTTATAGTGCAAAATGCTACATGTTGTCCTTTTTTAAATCTATAAATGTCAGGAAGATAGCTAGCCTCAATAGTTTTGGATAAGAAAATGTAGATAGACTTGCCAGGTGTGGTGGCTCCCACCTGTAATCCCAGCACTTTGTGAGGCCGAGGCGGGTGGGTTACCTGAGGTCGGGAGTTCGAGACCTGCTTGGCCAGCATGGTGAAACCCCATCTCTACTAAAAATATAAAAATTAGCTGGGTGTTGTAGTGGGTGATTGTAATCCCAACTACTCAGGAGGCTTAGGCAGGAGAATTGCTTGATTGCTTGAACCCAGGAAGCAGAGGTTGCAGTGAACCAAAATCGTGCCATTGCACGCCAGCCTGGGTGACAAGAGTGAAACTCCATCTCAAAAAAAAAGAAAGAAAGAAAAGAAAACATAGATAAATTTGTATTGTATTGTTTGTTCTTTATATGTCTGCTACTACTTCAAAATTATATTTTTGTGGACTCATTGTATACTAAAACAGTTATGGCTCTTTGTTGCAAATAACACCAAACTCAAAGTGTTTGTAACGAAAGTGTAGTTTCTTTTTTTCAACTTTTAAGTTCAGGAATACATGTCCAGGTTTGTTATATAGGTAAATTTGTGTCATGGGGGCTTTGCTGTACAGATTATTTCATCATCCAGGTATCAAACCTAGCATATATTAATTATTTTTTCTGACCCTCTCCCTCCTCCTGCCCTCTACCCTCTGTTAGGCCCTAATGTCTATTGTTCCCTCTATGTGTCCATGTGTTCTCATTCTTTAGCTCCCACTTATAAGTGAGAACATATTGTATTTTGTTTCTGTTCTCAAATGATAATGGCCTCTGCCTCCATCCATGGTCTCGTCAAGGACATGATCTTGTTCTATTTTATGGCTGCATAATATTCCACGGTGTTTATGCACTACATTTTCTTTAACTTTTCTATCATTAATGGGCATTTGAGTTGATTCCATGTGTTTGCTATTGTGAACAGTGCTGCAATGAACATATATGTGCATGTGTCTTCATGATAGAATGATTTAAATTCTTTGGGGTATATAGCCAGTAACGGTATTGCTGGGTCAATTGGTAGTTCTGTTTTTAGATTTTTGAGGAATGTCCACACTTTTCCCAACATGGTTGAATTAATTTTCACTCCCATCAACAATGTATGAGCATTTCTTTTTCTTTGCTACCTTGCCAGCACATTATTTTTTCACTTTTTAATAATAACCATTCTTAGTAGTGTCATATAAGTAATTTCTTAAAGGATTTTAGGTAGTTCACTGAATCTCTGAGACAGACTGTGACTAAGCCTTAGATACCTGATAGCAAAGAATAATATCTAAATACAATTTTCTATAGGACTCTCAACGTGCTAATATAAACACCACAACTTGCATAATTACTATTTGTTACCGGACGGCTTCACTAGCATTTCAGAGAGAGAATTGAACAGCCAATACTCTCTCTGAAGACAAAAGGTCTCTCGTACCGCCCTTCTTAGGAAGGATTCTGTGCAAATTTTTCTTTCTTATATTACTGGCTATTAAAAAGAAGTTTCATGATTGTGCTTTCATGATTGTGTTTTATTGTTAGAACAGATGCTATTTGCCTTTTTTCGATATTCAAAAGTGGATGGGTGTCTTAGTTATTTGGGTTTCTATAGCAAACTACTATAGACTGAGTGACTTATAAACAACAGAAAATTACTTCTCACAGTTATGGATTCTGAGAAGTGCAAAATCAAGGTATGGGCAGATTGGATGTCTGATTAGGCCCGTGACACAATTCATAGATGGCCACATATTCTCACTATATCCTCACATTGTAAGAGGGATGAAAAAGCTTTGATTTTTTTTTTTTTTTTTTTTAATATATACAATTACTAATCCTACCGATGATGGATTTGTCCTGGTAACCTAATTGCCTCCCAAAGCCTTAATGGTAGTATTTTAGCTTATACATTTTAGGGGATGGGAGGCACAAACATTCTGACAATAGCAATGGGGAACGGATGTCCCTGATTCTACCGTGGAAAGTCTTGGGCTTAGAGCATAAGGAATTTCCCCAACATGGGAACATGTTAGCAATTGCTAGGCAGCTACAAAGACAGACTATTATTTTCAAATAAAGTGTACTCACTATGTAACACCAATACACATAATTATAAATAATATTGAATCATAAATATACTGATAGCAAATGCCTCCCTATACTACAATGAAATAATAATCTGTATATATAAAAACACTCTCATTTTCCATTTAAAATTTGAGAGGAAGTATTTTAAAACATTAGCAGTTGCTATGTGCAGATCTAAATCCACCCTCTCTGGATCATATCCATTCTTCTTTTGATTTTTTTTTTCTTGGTACTGTCACAATCTTTATTTAACTCACAGCTTAAATTTTAAAGTTAACTACTACGAAAAAAGATATAAATTGGTATAGAAAAAAACTTTAAATACTTACGCCATTCATATATACTTATAATTACAGAGTAAAGTATTTCCTTAACTATATCAAGAAAAGCTATTCAAGTAGGTGAGTAGATACTTGAATACTAGTGTCTCCAAATGGTCTCAAGATATAGTTGGCATTTACGATAACTCAGTATTCACTTGCTCTAAGCCCGTACTGATAGGTTTTCTACTTCCTGGTGCAGCCCAAAACTTTATTCCTGAAAGACAAAAACCCTGTAGTTGAGGTAATCATTTGTTTATGATAGCATTCTTTTCTTTTTTTTGACAGTGTCTTGCTCTGTTGTCCAGGTTGGAGGTCAGTGGTGCAATCTTGGTTCACTGCAACCTCTGCCTCCTGGGTTCAAGCAATTCTCCTGCCTCAGCTTCCCAAGTAGCTGAGGTTACAGGTGACCGCCATCACGGCTGACTATTTTTGTATTTTTAATAGAGATGGGGTTTCACCATGTTGGCCAGACTGGTCTCAAACTCCTGCCCTCAAGTCATCCGCCTGCCTCGGCCTCCCAAAGTGCTGGGATAACAGGAGTGAGCCACTGCACCCGGCCAATGTTAGCATTCTTAAACACAATATGTTTCTTTGTTGGATTTCTTGAGTTTCAGTGTAAAATCTCTACTTACATAACTTATTTCTGCCTTTAAAAAATTATCCTGAATGAATCACTTTCATTTTTTAACAACTGTTAGATCAAACAATATGGAAAAGTGAATCACATAATTATGGACATCTCAGTGATACAATATCATCTGGTGTCCTATGGTTAGACATTTTGTCTGTATCTGGACCTATATACTAAAGGATGTTTGTCAAAAGTAGAAGGTTTTCTGCTATGTCTTTGCTATTAAAACATGGTAGCCTTCCTTCTTATTATCCTAGCTAGGCTTCTCAAAGGGCACTTGAAACTTCCTGATCTGCCACAAATGCTTTCCCCACCATGAGATCTATCGCTTTTTAAAGTGAAGTGGGAGAGCTGCCTATTTCCCATTTGAGACCGTACAACAAGCCTTTTGTTCTAAAGTAAAAATGGATGTGTGTTAGTAACTTGGCATGCAATACATCTAAATGGAACTCATTTTTTCCTAAAATCAACTAGGTAGCAGTAGTGTACAGGTATTACTGGAAATAGAACATGGCAGCACAGAGGCAATAATATTTAAACATTACAAATCTTTTTTATTTTTATCTTGAACATAGTATTTTGTGCTAACATTAAAATACAGATTAAATCATACTAATCCTTAAAAAACGTACTTCTTTATATTGTTCAAAATACAGATGCACTAACTGGGGAAAAAAAGTGGTTTTATTTGCATTGTCCTTTCTTTCTGAACTGAAGGAGATTCTATATAGAACAACTTATTTTTACTTTTTGCAGGGATATCTCAGTATATCCAGATCACTGGACCTCCAAAAATATTCACTGAGTAAAATACCTATTTATTTTTATGGTATCTCACAAAATTTCATAGAAGGAAATGCTTTTTGCATTCCTTACCAGCATAAGATCACTGTTTGGAAAAGTGTAATGTCCTCTGGGACAGTACAATAATCAATATCCCTGCAAATTAAAATTTATTCTAAAGTTAGAAGGACAATGAAAAATTGTTAGCAGACAATGGATTGTTCTGCTACATGGAAGAAACTACTTATAAGTATCTTGGGAAGGAGAAAGAAGAACGGAAAGAGAGAGAGACAGAAAGAGGAGCTTCTAAATTATCGTTTGTTAAACAAATGCCAGTAATTTGATTTGTGTTTGATTTTCTTTAGCAATGGTGCAATATCTGAATTAATGGCTGAAATTGAAGTCATTTCCTGCTTAAACCTAACATGATTTACTTTCATATTATAATATTACTATTGTTATATACATAGTGTTAAAATACATTATACATTATATTAATAATAATAACATATGATTATAACAACTCTATTATTTCCCATAAGTCTAAGTTTCATTCATTGTGTTTGCTGTCCTGTGCCAGATTTGACTGCTCTTTGCTAACATGATTCACACATTAGTGATGACAGGGCAGGTTGGTACAGAATATTCTCAAATGGGATAACTCAGCTCTCCACCAACTCTGCTCCAAACCAGCTCTGCTCCACACATTTTATTCTCTAGCTTGCTACCAGGGGCATATTTTGATGGTTAGATAGAAGGACAAAATGAGCTGAAGAGCAAGCCCCACTGTGCAACTGCTTTTCCAGACTCACCTTGTGTCATATTTGCTAACATCTTGTTTGCCAACGCAAGTCATATACGTGTAACAGAGCGCCCATCCTCGATGGGATCATTGGTTTTAATAATGCATGGCGTGTTATTGAAAGCTTTTGCAAAGCTGAAAATAGAGGTATTCACTTTTATTCTTTTCTTTTCTCAATATCTTCTATTTTTCTCTCTCTCTTTTTCTTTCTTTCTTTTTTTTTTTCTTTAATCTTCAAACTTAAATTTCTAACTCTACTTCTAAGCCCAATCACAAATGTTTGTTTTTCTACACTGGTTATTTTAAAATATAGCAACTCTAACTTTCAGCAAAAACCAAAGGAACTGTTTACTTAAAGCCTTGTGTTTGTTTGTTTGGGCTTCTTAATCACATTTTAATTCTTTATTTTACTTTTTATTGTGTTGTTGTTATTGAAATGTTTACTTGAGGGTTTGGCTTTTAATTAAACCTCCTGATTAGCTCATCAAGCTGATTAGTGATAATCTCTTTCCAATACTCTCACATGTAAACACAGAGTAACAGTTCTCTTTTCCAATTTGTTTCTTATTTACTGAAGTCTTATTTCTTAAGGCAAGATCCATTTTCTTATTTGTTATTATGTGATTACATTAGTTGACTCTTTAAACAGAAATTACATTTCAATTTATTTCACTTTTGGTAAAGCTGCCCAGAAAGGTGGCTCTCAGACAACAACTTTTTCTAGATTAGTAAATTTCTTTTTATTTTTGTTTCGCACATCTCTTTTGGACAGTTTTCTCAGGGAAAACATAATAATACAAATTTTAAAAAGGTAAATCACAAATGTATTAGTCTTTTCTGACAATATTTTCAAGTTCTATATTTATGTCTGTGGAATAAGTTATACTAACTCAGTTTTAAGAAGGAAAAATAAATCAATGCTCTTAGAGACAGAATAGGCTCATCATAATAAGCATGTCACATAACCTCTGACTGATTACCTGGAACTGGAACTGTCTTGTCATACTTACCATGGCTATGCCTGCTATGTAGCCATGGAAAGCAAATACACCTTTCTTAATGGCACACGGCTGGAATAGGTTGACCAGCCTCCCCTGCTTTTAGGGGCAGAACCAGCCACATGAGTTGCAGGGCCCAATGCAAAATGAAAGCATGTGACCCCTTGATCAAAAACAATATAAAATTTAAAATATCAAGAGCATAGAATTGAAATAAGCATGGGGCCCTTCTATGCATGGAGCCCAATGCAACTGCATAGGACATATGATCATGAAACCCGTCCTTGTTAAGTATGGCCATTTGTGACTCAATTTTTGATAAAGGAATATAATCCAACATGGTATATGTATTGTTTGGTTCTATAATTCAAAACCTGGGCACTTTTCTTTCATATTTCTCTATAACCTGGCATTACAGTTTGATAGTCAGTTTTTGAAGAATTATTTTTCCATCTTTGCACTATCTTGTCCGTGAAATTCCTTTTGTACACCTTGTCATCCCTCCTTTCTCATGTGAACTTCTATTCAGACTTCAAGGCCTTTAAAAAATTTCATATCCTTTGCAGAGCTTTCCTCAGTTCATCAAGCAGTCTCTCACTGTTCTTTCCCCCCACCGTAACATATGCACCTCTAGTTGTAATACTGGTCACTTGACCTTAGAGTTATGTTTGTCTTCTGAACTGTGATCTATCAGTAGGCTGAGTGGTGTTCTTATTAACCTTTGTGTCTCCAGAATCTATTATGTAAGTATTAAATGTTTAACAACTGTATGCCTTATTATTAAATATCTATATTAATAGGTAGCACATATATACTTATTTGATACTATCTTCCAATATCACAAATACTCTGAAGGTAAGAAGTTACAAATGAGTACCCTTTCCTCTTTGCCAAAATGGCCTTTTCCTGACCTCTAGGATAATTTGCAGAATTTTGATCCTCCAAATAACTATAATTTATAGTGCTTTATTAAATAGAATGCCAAGAAGACAAATTGTATTTTGTAAGCTCAGGTTAAAGAGAAAAAAATAACACATTAAGTGCCATTCAAGTTCAATAAATCCTGGTACAAACTAAATTTAGAAAAGAATTGTAATAGAGGAGGTTCACTTAATTCACTGACATTTTATTTACACTAATAATGAGCATGAATGATTATAAAATGTTCACTGTGTGAATTCAGTATGTGAGAATATTCAATTATCCTGTGTGTAATACACCATACTTCATGTATTCAGTTTGTGTCAGGAATATTTTTAAATGCATGAATAAAAATAACTGATAACAACATATTTATGTTGGAAAATAACTTGAATTTAACACTCATTGGTCTTTTTTAAATTTTACTTTAATTTCTTGGATACATGTACAGAGCACCCATGTTTGTTACAAAGGTATACATGTGCCATGGTGTTTTGCCGCACCTATCAACCCGTCATCTAGGTTTTGAGACTCCCATGCATTAGGTATTTCTCCTAATGCTTTCCTTCCCCTTGCTCCCCAATCCCTGACAAGCCCAGTGTGTGATGCTCCCCTCCCTGTGTCCTTGTGTTCTCATTGTTAAACTCCCACTTACGAATGAGAATATGTGGTGTTTGCTTTTCTGTTCCTGTGTTTGTTTGCTGAGAAAGGTTTCCAGATTCATCCATGTCCCTACAAAGGACATGAACTCAATCATTTTATGGCTGCATAGTATTCCATTGTGTATATGTATTCAGTTTATCATTGATGGGCATTTGGGTTGGTCCAAGTCTTTGCTATTGTAAATAGTGCTGCCATAAACATGCGTGTGTCTTTATATTAGAATGATTTATAATCCTTTGGATATATACCCAGAAATGGCTGGGGCCAATAGTATTTTTGGCTCTAGATCCTTGAGGGATCGCCACACTGTATTCCACAATGGTTGAACTAATTTACACTCCCATCAATATGTAAAAGCATTCCTATTTCTCCACATCTTTGCCAGCATCTGTTGTTTCCAGACTCATTGGACTTTTATATTTTATCTGGTACAGTGAAAATGTACAATCTGTTGTATCTGTTTTGTATTCTCCACAGTTTACAACCCAATAACATTCACGTTATGAGATAACACGAAGCAACGGGGAAAACGACTGAAGGGCTATGTACATTGTGTTTACTTCCTTTCTGCCAGTTTGCAGTTGGCCTATCACTTAAACTTCAGCTCTTAGACCTATAACATAAGGAGGTTGCATCACACAATTTCTAAGACTGGAGTTTTAAACCCATGTACCATCAAAACAAGAATACATTTCTGGTTATACGAATAGACTAACCCATTTTTTCCCCTGGGCAAGTCATATCATGAATTTCAGAATATCTTAAATGACAAAATTTAGCTATACCAAAATAAAAATTTGTGTTATTTTCACATTCTTCAGAGATCTTAAACATTATATGGATTTCCTTAGTAGTTCATTATCAAAGTGATTTTATTTTTTTCTTATATGTAATTGAGAAAAAAATTTCTTGCTTTGGATATAAATCTACATACTAATCAAAATTTTAGAACCAAACTATTAACATCCATGAAACACATATATATCCAAATATGGCAGAGACCAGTTAGCTGTTTATAAAACTCACATGACTTTCCTTCTGAGGTCAGAGCTAGGCTCCATTTCTGTCTCCCATGCAGATGAAGGTGGTAATATGACAGAACCATAGCTAATGAGTGCTGATAGAATGTATTTATCAGTTCTGGGATGATCAGTAAAAATCTTTTTCTTCCCAATTGCCAGCTAATGTGACAAGAGAAATGTGAGCGGTGCTAGTTAAGTTTCACTGTCAGCCTGAATTCACCACCCCCACACCAACACCAAACATGTTCTATGGAAAACATAAATAAATGTTTCTTCTGTTAAATTATTGAGATATTGGTTTTATTAGTTACAACAGCTCCTTAACCAATAAAGACTAACTTGAAACAACATCTTGTAGATGTATACATTTATGATCCTCAAAATTGTAGTTTCTTTCATATTTTACAGGAGCAGAAAAAATTAAATACTTTTCTCCATTTTTGTTTTCTGATGTTTCATTACTGTATGTCACCTTTTAAGTAGATTATTTAATATATCTATTTTGACCAGAAAAAAATTATAATGAACATATAATATATGATATACATTATGATACATTGCTTATTCTTATAAGTATTACATATTTTACATTAGTTGAAATAGAATTATTTACAAAATAATAAAGTATATAGATTGTGCTGTGTAAAAAAAAAGTTTTCTTTTTAATTTTTAGGTTTTCAGTTACTGCAAACATTTTACAATGTCAAGTTTTTTTCTTTCTGATTTTGTTGTTATTGTACATTATTGTCTATGCAGTTTGAAAAAACCCATTTGAGATGTAATGTGTGCTTACTCTAATAGACCTGGATATAAAGTTAAGACTTAGACAGCATTTAGACATGGAATAATTCATCCATTTTGTAGCACCTCCCACTTGCTGCACACAGGATTTAAATTATCAGGCTAGTTTGTCGCCAGCTTGTATTCCATTTCTACGAGAGAATTCATGTGGTAAATGTATTGATTAAGGTATTAAGTACATTTAAGTGAATTAAGTAGTTACTAATTTTAAGTAGTCACTCATTTTAAGTGAAGTAAGTAGTTAGCCTTAGGAATGTATAGTGAATGGCCTTGAACATTAGCTCTTAGATTAGTTTCATGATATTACTCATCTACATAACATAAGACTTATTCTTCAAAAATTTCAGAGATTTGAGATTTCCAATTAAAAATCAAACCTGACAACTTATTTTTCACTTAAATTCCAAATTGTTTCTTATGAACTTATTGGTGAGAAGTTGTTCCCAGACTTTTAAAAGTAATACACCTGGCCAGGCACTTTGGCTCATGACTGTAATCCCAGCACTTTGGGAGGCCGAGATGGGCGGATCACGATCAAGTCACGGTCAGAATATCAAGACCATCTTGGCTAACACGGTGAAACCACATCTCTAGTAAAAATACAAAAAATTAGCCTGATGTGGTGGCGGGCGCCTGTAGTCCCAGCTACTCGGGAGGCTGAGGCAGGAGAATGTCCTGAACCCAGGAGGAGGAGTTTGTAGTAAGCCAAGACCATGCCCCTGCACTCCACTCCAGCCTGGGCGACAGAGCGAGACTTGGCATCTCAAAAAAAAAAAAAAAAAAAAAAAAAAAAAAAAAAAAAAAAAAAAAAAATGATGAGAGGTACTGAAATCTAGTCCATATTTCTGAAAATGGATTTTTACTATATTTATAAATCACTTATAATTAAAAAGTCACTTAAAAATTAAATATTAATTCAATGAAGAAAGGATAGCCTTTTCAATGAATGGTGCTTTAACAATTAGATATTAACAGGAAGTAAAATAAAATGAAACAATATAAATCTGACACATTACAAAAATATTAACTCAATATATAATGGGCTTATGTTAAAAATATAAAAATATTAAAATTTTTAGAAAAAAGAAAGTAATAATGATCTAGAGCTAGACAAAGAGTTCTTAGACTTCACATCAAGAGTATGATCCCATAAAGAAAAAAATAATAAACTAGACTTTATCAAAAGGAAACGTTTTTGCTTTGTGAAAGGCCTCTTTAGAGGATGAAAAGACAGGTGATCTCATTTATATGCAAAATCTTAAAAAAATATAATAAATATAAATAGATTCGAACTGTGGTTTACCATGAGTGGGAAAAAGGGCGGCGGGGGGGGGTGGGGTACGGACATAGGCAAAAGTAGGCTAAAGAATACAAATTTTCGGTTAGGTGAGATAAATAAGTCTAGAAATCTAATGTACAGCATTAGGGCTATAATTACTAACGGACTTCGGGGACTTGGCGGAAAGGGTGGGAGTGTTTGAGGGAAAAAAGACTACAAATTGGGTACAGTGTATACTGCTAGGGTGATAGGTACACCAAAATCTCACAAATCACCACTAAAGAACTTGCTCATGTAACCAGACACCACCCTCTCCCCCAAAAATCTATGAAAATAAATGAATAATTTAAAAATAACGTTATTGTAATGAATACTGAAAATATGCCGACAGTAGGTTTTAGGTGCTTTTAACACACATACATACACACACAATAACTATAAAGGTTGAGAGATATATAAATTTGACTGTAGCAATCATTTTCCTATATCTATCCACATCAATATATGATGTGTACCTCAAATATATACAATAAAATAAATACAAAAGAAGACATTGGGAATAAATATTTGAAAAACAAATATTTGACAAAGAACTAGTAATCTAGAAGATATAAAGAATTCTCAAAACTGAACAGTGAAAACATAAGCAAAACATTAAGAAAAAGGGAAAAATTATAATGTGTATTTTAGCAAAGTGGATATATAAGTGGCAAAGCAAATGATTCCATGAGAAAATATTCAACATTGTTAGCCATAAAGGAAAAAAAAAAGTAAAATTCCAATGAGATAACAATGCACACTTATAACAATGTCTAAAACAAAAATAGTGACAACATCAAATGGGGGGAGGATAGAGAGAAACTGAATTGATTCTACATTGCCAATGGGAATACAAAATGGTACAGCTACTCTGCAAAACAGTCTACAACAGAGTCTGACAACAAAAAAAAAAATTGTTGTCAACTTAAACATGCAGCAACTATACAACCTAACAATTACACTCTTTGGCATTTTTCCAAAGAAATGAAAACTTAATGTTCACACACACACAAAAATGTACAGAAATGTTCATAGTAGAAAAAAACAAAGATGTCCTACAACAGATAAAGAGTTACAAAAACTATAATATCTATATTATGTAAGTCCTCAACAATAAAAATAAACTGTTAATATACATAGTGAATGAATTTCCAGATTACATTGAATGAAAAAAGTCAATCCCAGATATTATTCACTAACACTAATATTAATATATCTGCATGTGTATGATATTATTAAAATTGTAATAATATACCAATGGAATGTAGATTTCCAAGTGTTGGGAATGGAGGGAGAGTGAAGTTGCTGTGGCTATAAAAAGGCAATACAATAGATCTTTCCACAATAGATTATCAAACTGTTGAGCATTGACTGTATCAATGTCAATACCCTCATTGTGATATTGTACTACAGTTTTAAAAAATGTTTCTCTTGGGAGAAATTGTGTGAAGGATAGCCAAGATATCTCTGTATTAGATGTGGTATATGTTTTAAATACAATATGTATGAATTATATGTTATATATATAACATATATAATATATTTCAAATTATGCATAACAATTTAAATTTCTCATTACCCTTTGAGACACTTGTTTGCAAGATTTATAGCTTTAGTTATTTAAAATAATGTCAACATGAATTGGGAACTGGCTTGTAAGTAATAAAACAAATTTATTTCACTTGCATTCATTGTTTTTATAATTAATGTAGTGATGGTAAATTTGCATAGAGAACAGCTGTTTTAATCACAGGTAGACATTTAACTGTGGTAGAAGAACAGGAATAGGAAGCAAACTATGACCTACAGTGAAAGCAGTGGATTTAATAACTAATGACCCAAGGGAAGCAAACATAAGTTATTAAATGTCACTACACTTTATCACTATAGTATTTGAATTCATGACTGGAATGTGTGGAATACCTAAAAACATTATTATTTTCCACTTATTAGCAAATTGTTGACAAAAGAAGAAAGGCAACAGTTACTTGAGCTCCAGGAATAATATCAGAACTCCATCCCTTTTATCTCATTTAGTAACCAATACAGTCTATATTTTGGGTATTATTATTTCCAAGTGAATATTGAAGATTTTTCATGAGAAATAAATTTCCTGAAACCCCCAGTCAATAAGTGAGAGAGCTAGAATTGAAGCACAGTTAACAATAATTCTAAAGCATGCATTCATTCCATTTTATAACAGGATAGTCTCTGAAATGTTTAAGGGTGATTGGCTCATACTTACTGGGAATAATGAAAAGAACATTTATGCATAGGAAATGAAATTGGACTACATGCTTTTTAGCTCTTATTTTTCTGTAAGATTGAAGGGTATGACAGTATAGATAAGTTATTTGCTACAGACATGTTAAGTTTTTCACAATGACTAGCAATAGAAATACTATATATACATTTATTCCTCCTATAATAGGAGAGATAATATTTCACATAGGACAAATACATGGTGTTTTGAAAATTGACATTAATTTTAGACATTAAAAGTGTTATAATTTTTATAGGAAAAAACATGAAAATTGTTGAAGGTGATTATTAATGCCTGCAAGGACAGTTAAATACTTTCTATTCCTAAGTATGATATACATAAGTATTGCATATATACATATATTATATAAACATATTTCAATATAACATATAAACATATATAGCATATAAATATGTATCTTATAACTAATATAAATATAACATAGCATGTGAATATGTTATATAACTTAAATAGTTATATACTTACATAAGCATAACTTACACATACATATATAATAGGTCTGTTATATGATACATATATGAAGTATCTTTGCTTGAGCTGCTATTGCAAAATACCATAAATTGGTTGGCTTATAACCAAAAATCATTGATTTCTTACAGTTCTGGAGGCTGAGAAATCCAACGTCGAAGTGCCAGCAGATTCAGTGTCTAATGAGGGCCTATTCCTCATAGCACCTTCTTGCTGTGTTCTTGCATGGTGGAAGGGACTAGCTAGCTCTCCCGAGTCTCTTTTATAAGGTCATTAATCCAATTCATGAAGACTGTACCTCCTCAAAGGTCTTACTTTCTGATATCATTACCTTGGAGATTAGGATGTCAATATATAAATTTGGGACGGACAATCAGACCACAGCACGATAGCAAGGGACAACTGCATACCAAAGAACATTGGAAGCATTGTAGGAAACATAGTTTAACTCTCAGATATAAGGCTCATATCTAATAGCTCTACTATTAAATAGACTGGTCTTGAAAGAAATTAATAATTTTTGTCAGAGGAAAGGCTGCAAGAGTTATAGAGATTTTTCAGGGATGAATAATTAATGAGTACATGTATCTATATTTGCATCTGTATCTTTATCTGATTTAGTGTGCTTAGGACGGGACCTATTAATTTAGGAGTTAAATAAGTTATTTGTAAATTAATAGGTTTGTGGATTTTTCATTGAGAATGTACAAGCACAATCCATAACTACAACATAACTTTTGCTCTCTTCTCTTTACTACTTCCTTATGTAAAATTTACTGGTTGAATGGAATGAAACTATGCCATTTAATTTGAAAAGTTTCAAATAAGGAATTTTTTTTTGAAGAGGTGCTCATTTTTAACCGCTGAGAATGCTGAGAGCAGGTGAAGTTAAAGAATGGCAGTCCGATACCAAGCCTGGGTAAGTGAATACTGAGTCTGCTGTGGTCCTGAGATAAAACATTCAGGAAGATTAGCAGCAGAATGGATGGGGTGTAAAGGTGAAGAAAGATAATGAAATCATATTTTTACACAGAAAATCTGTATTTTCATTACGGACTTCTTGCTTTGCATATATATGACTTTTAGTTGGAGCTGGTGTCTAAAATATGAACCTTATTTTCAACCTTTAATTCTTAAGAAATATTTGAATAGTGATAGAAATTGGGGTAAATGTTTAAAAAATAAAATCTTTTTTCTAGGAGAAAATAGAAAGCATAAAAATTCAGTTAAAATTCTAAAGATGGGGCCGGGCATGGTGGCTCACGCCTTTAATTCCAGCACTTTGGGAGGCAGAGGCCGGTGGATCACCTGAGGTCAGAAATTCAAGACCAGCCTGATCAACATGGTAAAACCCCGTCTCTACCAAATATACAAAAATTAGCTGGGCTTGGTGGCAGTCGCCTGTAATCCCAACTACTCAGGAGGTTGAGGCAGGAGAATTGCTTGAACCAGGGAAGCGGAGGTTGCGGTGAGCAGAGATCGTGCCATTGCGATCCAGTCTGGACAAAAAGAGTGAAACTTCGCCTCAAAAACAAACAAACAAACAAACAAAAATTCTAAAGATAACGTAAACGAGTACACCCTTTCCATGTAATTTGCCAGTTTTAGAGACCAAATCCTTGTAGAACTGTATGCAGTAGGTTACAATGTTTCTTATCCACTGACAAGTCTTAGCTTTTAGCAATGCCCTCATTTTATTGACACTAACCAGGAAAGATACACACCATCAGTCTAGTTATTCACTTATCAGTAAATATTTCATAGTTCTGGTGCTGATCTTTTCTATTTTCCGTTTCTGTTTTAGCATTAATTTCCATCTTGCTGCTTTTCGACACAAAAGGGTATCCTAGAATGCAAAGCAGGCATAGTGAAATTATTGTCATAGCTTATGCGTTAGTTTTCTAAATAAAAATGAGCTTCTTTTAAAACTCCAAACCTAAAATATTTATATATCTTTTAATTTAGTCAAAAAATTCTAAATAATATTTCACTATATTTTAACCTCCGTTTGTAGGTGTTGTACACAGTTACTGGTTATATTGAAGTATTGCTTTGTAATTTCAAAAAGCAACTGGATTACAAATAGTAATATAAATTATGAAAATTACGAATCATGAATCACAAGAGATGGATTTTCTTTGCCTTATGTAGACAGTTTAGCTAAGCAAAAATAACTGTTAAATTTTCTAGCTTGTGTCCGTAATTTATTTCACCTTCAGTTTTTTAGCAGTTAAGTTCAACTTTAATCCAGGGCATCTTATTTTAACTTTATGCAATTTTCTTAACACTAGCACGTCAAAATATCTCTTGGTACTCACTGTTCTGTACTACCAATCTAATTATTCACTACCACTAGCATAATCACCAACACTATCACCAGCATTATCATCATTGAAGTACAAACCTATGTATATATTGCACAACAAAGATACAATATTCCTTATTGGTGGATTAATCTAACAGCATTGAGTTTGATAAGTTATTGGTGAGGATTTACAGTCTCAGAATTAAAGTTATATTTTCTGATACATTTTATCTTTGGTAAAGCTAATTATTTGCTTTTTATTTATTTTTCTCCTATTGCAATTTGTTTTGAATTCAGATGGAGAAGACAAAGGTAATTTGATTCAGCCTCTAACACCACAATATTATGAAAATAAATATTTATTTAAATGCCAGATTATTAGTGTCTATTCACGTATTAGTTATAAATTTAAATTGAAAATTGTATAATTATAATATTGAAACAATTACTCAGTAAATATTTGCCTTAATTTAAATATTATCTTAATTGTTCTTAAAATGAATTGAAGGACTCAGTACAAAAATATTTAATATGAATTTAAATAAAATATTTTTCCTAAAACTAATTTTTATTCTAATTTGTGATATATGAACCTCTTACTTATTTTAGCATAAAAATACTTCTAAAGATTTTATAGTTTCATACTATTACTCTTGGTGTTATTCTCTAGTAAGTAAATTCATTTGTTCTTTTTTATCAGCAAATTATATTTCTAACTATTAAACATTTTATACTGTACATAATATACTATAACGTTTTTTCAATACTCTCATAGCAAAGTTTTGTGAATACATCATAATTATTAATCAATAAAAGTGAAGAGATTAAAAATATATCTCAACTTATATTGTGATCCAGTTTAAGTAAATAAGATTTGCTAGACAGCTATATGCCTAGTGTTGAAAGAGAATTCTTGAGAGAGAAACTGACTTCTTTGCTGTTCTGAACTTGTAAGTGTGGGACATGACCCTGAACTTTCTTATGTATTTTACTAACTCCAAAAATTTTATATCTGGCCAAACTTCATCTTGTCCAAGCCACCTGCCAGTTTCAGAATTTTATTTCAATAGAGTGAAAAACATTTTCTTTAACACAAGTACGATTATGTTAAATTTCAATTACTATAGTGTATTTTGCTTTGTATCCAATCCTTTCCTCCAACTTTCTGTGCTTTTCTTATTCTGTTTTTTAAGATTTCTGTTCTCACATAAATGAGAATACTCTTAGTATTTTCAAAGCGATAGACATATGGCTGAAGTAGACATATTTTACACATAAATTTGATCTTATATAAATTTATTAAAAATATTTACTTATATATCAACTTTATTGGATCTTCTGAGAATATTCTATTAATTATGAAATTTTAAATCATGACTACATTCTAAATTGTGAAATATTAAACCATGACTAAATTTTAGCAAGTTATCATACATATTCAAAATGTGAGATATATTTTTATTAAGTTGAAAATTTGGGAAACATTGTTTTACATATTCTATTTTCAAAGCTCCTCTCCAAATATTTATAATTGGATAACATCCTCAACAGAAATCTCACAGACAGACAGTGAAACTAGGACTTTAGGATACACGAATGAGGGATGAGAGGATTAATCGCTCCCAAAAAAATAGTAATCATGCTATAATTCAGAATTTGTAAATGCTGACAGTATGTTTTGACAATATTAACTTACACTTAGGAATTCCTAGAAGAAAATACAGTAATCCAACTACACCAGAATACTAATTGTTTCCTTCTTTCATATAGTACTGATCAGGGAAGCATCCTGTATTAAGAATATTTAATATACCTTTGTCCAAGAAAACATGTATATCTACATGAATTAGGAAGTGTACAGGAAATGGAAATCCAGAAGATAGAAGATAGCAGTCAATAGCAAAAAGAAAATATATTAATCATAGAAATTGGATTGAAATTGGCCATGAATCAGCATTAAATAGAATATATAACTAAGTGTATGAATGCTTGGATTCATGGATACATCAATGGGTACATGAATGGCTAAATGATTGGAGGGGTGGACACATGAATGGATAGATGGATTCATGAATAGATAAAAGCTTTCACTAGTGCTAATCAAACATTTTGTGTGAGCAATTGTGAGTGACAATCCCAGGAAAGTAATGTACCTGCAATTTCCTTGGCTTCAGCATTGTCTATATATAGCCCCTTTAAGAAGGAATTGAGCTAGCCAGAGAGAAAGATTACCAGTCATGGCATTAGAGACCTCCATACTTGGTAACCTCACTGGTTTCTCAAACTATCTTCCTGGTTTGCTCTGATTAAGGTTTGGAAACCAGAAGATAGAAATCTGGAAAAACAAATCCAGTGTGAATATTATGAGTAAGATTCAATATTCTAACCAGGCCCTGACTTTACTACAACTTTTTGGTCTAAACCAGTTTTTAAAATTACTAAGCACTGACTTTAATTTTAGAATGTTCTGTTAAATTCAAAGAGGTGTGTGTGGTAGAGAGGGAGATTTTAGGCTTTTAGTCTTAAAAACTTAGTCAAGTCTTTTCAAATTTCAAGTGTGTGAAAATTTTGGAGGCGTTTATTAAAATCAATATTTTTCAAATTTATCCCTGAAAATACTGATTGACTGAATATTTTAGATGATAATCCTAAAAATATTTATCAATCTAAAATCTTCATTGCTGTGACACATGTTATATATTTGGCTTTAAAATCTAAAGCTGGAAGCAAATTAGAACTGGTATGTCACCTTTTATGTTATATAGATATCATAATATTATAACACATATAAGTTAAAATTATATATATATATATATATATATATATGTATAATTTAAAGGGTTATCTTAGGGGTAAGACAGCTTCCTGTTGTGGATAGAATAGAGAGGGAAGGCCTCTCTCTTAGCATAGTTTAGAGAAACCTGAAGTAAGCAAGACAGAAAATTATGTTAATAATGGAAGGAAAGTTTGTAAGATGGAAAGAATAGGAAGTGCAAAGTCTTTGACACAGGAGTGGGTTTTTAGAATTTCCAAGAAGACTCTAAGTCAACAGACAGGCAAACCAGAATCTGCACCAGTCTCTAGAAATTTTAAGCATTGATTCTATTTTTATTATATTCTATTAAAGTCACAGAAGTAAAAGTGGGAGAGTGTGTGTGTGTAAACATATGTGTACGTACACACATATACATACATGTACACACACAATGTGTGTGCATTTGATATTACATGTCTTCAGAGGAGAAGATAGTACCTCACACAGATTGAATTCAATAAGTAGGTAAGAGAGGGAAGTGAATGAATGCATGAATAAATGAATTTACCGTTAAACATATTTTTTTCCAAGTAATCTTATAAGAACAAAGTACAAGTCGATTTTACCTATCGATAGGACATGGTATTATCTATTAATGTAAGATGAGTGATAGTTTATTTAGAAATATACCACACTGTTAGATCATAGTAAAAGTGTGTTTAAATAAGACATTTTGACACACCCTTTTTAGATGAATAAATTTAATTTTAAAACCAAAGCAGCTGTTTTTAACATGTAAAAAACTATTTTTTTTCATTTTTTCTTTAAATTTAAATCTCATTGAGATGACTTTACTAATTTATCCTGACTCTTTAGTAGTTTTTCCTGCAGGTTTCAGGTTGATTCTCAATTTAATGTTTCAGAATTGTTCAGGGTCAAAAAGATAGTATGCGGTATATTTATATTTCATCCTTCCAATAGTTAACATAATTAATTCAGTTACAAGAAGGCTACGCAGGCTAAGTAAAATCTTTGAGGATATTTACTTTAGATTACAATTTTATAAATTCAGTGAGTTAGATTGCTTAAATTAAAGAAAGCTCTCCTTGAACATGACAATTATTTGTAATTTATACAATTAAGAAAATATTAATTGATGTGGATTCTAATAAATAAGAAATGTTTTAAATATTTATTACACACAATAAAAATTAATACAATACATCTTTAAATAAATAACATTTTAAAATCTGAAACCATTTCAACTAATATTAATCAATATCTATAATCCACTCAGAATACATATAATTCTATGCAATACTTCTGCAAAATATTCAGGGCTGCCTCAAAATACATGCTGAGTCCAAGCTTTTATTACTACCTCCATAACTAAGTCTTAGTGCAAAGCACATCAGATGAAAGAAAAGTGTACACAAATGGTGTATTTGCCTCCTTTCTCAGCTTACTACAGTCTATTCTCAATTCAGCATCAGAATACTTTTTTGAAAATAAAGAAAGTCATATTTTGATCTTCTCTGCTGAAATATGCCTCTGGATTTCCAACTCACTGAAAATAATATCCATATTCTGTAGCATGGCCTTTAAAGTCTGATATGATCTTACATCCCGCTATTGTTTTTACCTTAATCTGAAATCATTTCACATCTAGTTTACTTAACTACTAACTTAGTCTCCTGGAGGTTTGAGAAGCCATTTCCTGCCTCAGAAACTTTGCAGCTGATATCCTCTCTGTCTTAAAAACGTGCTCAGTTAGGAACATAATTTTCTTTCTTACTTTCTTTAGGTTTCTCCCAACATATGCATAAGAGTAAGCCCTCCCCTCTCTGCCTAACCACAAGAGTAAGCTTCTTTATCCCAAGACACGGTAACTCACTTCCTCTACATTTTCTCCATGGGATTTATCACCATCTTACATAGTATGTGTTAACTTATTCTTTATTTTTGTTTTCTTCCGTAGTCAGATAATAAGTTTCTTGAGAGAAAGGGATTTGTCTTATTCACTGCTTTATCTCCAGGACACAGAACAGAACATGACATACGGAAGAAACGATTTAGTTGAAAAAAAAAAAGAAAGAAAAACACTGATTTAATGAATAATTTTTTACCACTGTTAGTTTATTAAACCTTGACACTATCTTTTTCTCTTAACTTCCATGATGGTACATCTTTTGATTTTTTAAAATAACTTCTTCATCAGCTCAAATTCTTTTTTCAAAACTGTATCGATTATTTTATCATCTTACATTCTATGTTTTAATCTTATCTGTAAGAAGGCTCTATTATACAAGGACCTTTAATTTTCTTATAAACCAATAACTGAAATCTTTATCACAAATGAGACTTATTTTACGAAGTTCAGAAGCATATATATGCCATCTATATGGCATAGTTTTCTATGGAGGAATAGTTTGAGCATACACAGGAGGAAAATCACAAAGATATTGGCAATAATTTCTTAATTTCTTCTCTGATATAGTATTTTACAAAGGCAAATCTTGAAAATAAGCTCATCGTTGGTTAGTTCATATATCATTAAAGACTCAAAAGTCTTTCATTTTTTATAATGTTCAGACTTAATGAACATAGAACTTGATTTTCTAAAATTTATAACCTAGTACTAAATAAATTGCACACATGCTCTGTAAAGGAAGCATCAAATTTGAATACACTAATGAAGAAGCAAGAACTGCTGGAATGATGTCACATATTAAAAAGTGATCAAGCACATAAGTGTAAGAAGCGGCATAATTTGAAGTGATTTATTTCTAATTACTACATTTCTCAGTACTTAACTGCAGTAAATATAATTTTCATTATAATATGAATTTTATTCCACAGTATGTACCATTAAAATGCTAATGCACTTGCAAAATCTCAAGATATGTTAAAGAACAGGGATATCTGAATTCCAAAAATGCTCTATTCTAAAAAACATTTTTTAAAAACAGTATTAACCTTGCCCATGATTGTTGGAATTCTCTAAAAAATTATTATCCCAACATAAGCATCATTGAAACATTTAAAAAAAACAGTACGTCCTTTTAATGTAACAATTTGATATGTAAAGTTAGATAATATTTAGTTAATAAAATACTGTTTAGTTTCTGATTTAGGACTATTTTAACTCTCTCTCTCTTTTTTTTTTTTTTTTTTTTTTGAGATGGAGTCTTGCTCTGTTGCCCAGGCTGGAGTGCAGTGGCGTGATCTCAGCTCACTGCAAGCTCCGCCTCCCGGGTTCACGCCATTCTCCTGTCTCAGCCTCCCGGGTAGCTGGGACTACAGGCGCCGCCACGTCGCCCGGCTAGTTTTTTGTATTTTTTGTAGAGACGGAGTTTCACCGTGTTAGCCAGGATGGTCTCGATCTCCTGACCTCGTGATCCGCCCGTCTCGGCCTCCCAAAGTGCTGGGATTACAGGCTTGAGCCACCCCGCCCGGCCTTTAACTCTTTATTTTCAGTCCTGGTGTCTAACATTTAGAAAAATTATACGAAACATAAAAAATAAAAAACAGGCCAGGCGCGGTGGCTCACACGGGTAATCCCAGCACTTTGGAAGGCTGAGACGGGCAGATAACGAGGTCAGGAGATCGAGACTACCCTGGCTAACATGGTGAAACCTCGTCTCTACTAAAAATACAAAAAATTAGCTGGACGTCTGTAGTCCCAGCTACTTGGGAGGCTGAGGCGGGAGAATGGCGTGAACCCAGGAGGCAGAGCTTGCAGTGAGCCGAGATCACGCCACTGCACTCCAGCCTGGGCAACAGAGCAAGACTCCATCTCAAAAAATTAAGTAAATAAAAATAAAAATAAAAAACAACGTTTCTTGAGATTTAATCAGTGACATCAATTCCCTACTTAATATTATACATTCAAAATGTATTATTTTTTATGGAAACATTGGTAGTATTTTATGTTTACGATTGCAACTAAATATATTTTAAAACATATAACACTATGATGCAGTGACATCTCATATGCCTTTTTTGGCACTCTATGACTTTCCTCAAACAAAAATAACCTATTCATTTGACAAAAAACACATTTTATCATGGACCGCACAAGGTCTACTGTATTTTACTTTCTTAATTAATCCTACAATTAATAAACACTACATATATATATATATATATATATATATATATATATATGCATTTTCCAAAGAAAATAATATCACTGTCTCATGGAAGCAGCTACTGTCCAATATCCATAGCATTATTCACAATAGTCAATACTTAGAAAAAAACCTGTGTCCATCAAATGATTCATGAATAAAGAAAATAGGATTAGATGTCCAGGTATATCTCATTTTACTGTGTTTCGTAGTTTTTGTGATTTTTCAAATTGAAAGCTTGGGGCAAACCTGTGTCAAGCAAGTCCATTGGTAACATTTTTCCAACAGCACATGCTCACTTTATGTTTTTGTCACTTACTAGTAATTGTCACAATATTTTATTTTTTCAATATTATTTTCTGTTATGATTGTATTAGCCAGGGTTCTCTAGAAGGACAGGACTAAGAGGATAGATGTATATATGAAAGGGAGTTTATTAAAGAGTATTGACTCACATGATCTCAAGGTAAATCCCACAATAAGTCATCTGCAAGTTGAGGAGCAAGGCAGCCAGTCCGAGTCCCAAAATCGCCAAAATAGGGAGATCGACAGTGCAGCCTTCGGTCTGTGGCTGAAGGTCCTAGAGCCTCTGGCAAACCACTGGAGTAGGTCCACGAGTCCAAAAGATGAAGAATTGGGAATCTGATGTTCGAGGGCAGGAAACATTCAGCATGGTAGAAAGACGAAGGCCGGAAGATTTAGCCAGTCCGTCCTCCCACGTTCTTCTGCCCCTTTTGATCCTAGCCACCTTGGCAACTGATTAGATGCTGCCCACCCAGATTGAGGGTGTGTCTGCGCTCTCTCAGCCCACTGATTCAAATGTTGATCTCTTTTTCAACACCCTCACAGACACACCCAGGTACAATACTCTGCATCCTTCAATCCAATCAAATTCACACTCAATATTAACCATCACAATGGTCATATGTAATCAGTAATCTTTGATGTTCCTAATAAAATTGTTTTGGGATGCCATGACCCACATCCATATAAAAGAGTGAACTGAATTGATGATGTGTATCTTTTGACTGCTCCACTGACGACTATACCTTCATATCTCTCTTTCTTCTCTGGACCTCTATTTGGTGAAAGAAACAAATATTATAATATATTGAAATTAGGTCAGTTAGAAACTCTACAATGGTCTCTAAGTGTTTAAATGAAAGGAACAGTTATACCTTTCCCATTAAAAAAAAAAAAAAAAAAAAAAAAAACTAAAAATGATTAAGTTCAGTGATGAAGGCATGCTGAGAGCCAAGGTAGGCTAGATCTTTTGTGTCAGATAAGTAGCCAAGTTCCAACTGCAAAAGAAAAACTCTTGAAGGAAATAAAAATGCTGTTTTAGTGGACACATAGATGATAAGAAAGAGAAACAGCCTTATTGCTGATATGGAGAACGTTTCAGTAGCCTGGATAGAAAATAAAACCAGGATGGGGGCGGAGCAAGATGGCCGAATAGGAACAGCTCCAGTCTCCAACTCCCAGCGCGAGCGACACAGAAGGACCGGTGATTTCTGCATTTTCAACTGAGGTACTGGGGTCATCTCACTAGGGAGTGCCAGGACAATCGGTGCTGGTCAGCTGCTGCAGCCTGACCAGTGAGAGCTGAAGCAGGGCGAGGCATCGCCTCACCTGGAAGCGCAAGGGGAAGGGGATCCGTTTTCCTAGCCAGGGGAACTGAGACACACAACACCTGGAAAATCGGGTAACTCCCACCGCAATACTGCGCTGTAAGCATACAGGCACACCAGAATATATCCCACACCTGGCCGGGAGGGTCCCACACCCACAAAGCCTCCCTCACTGCTAACACAGCAGTCTGCCGCGATCTATCCGCAAGGCAGCAGCGAGGCTGGGGGAGGGGCGCCCGCCATTGCTGAGGCTTAAGTAGGTAAACAAAGCCGCTGGGAAGCTCGAACTGGGTGGAGCTCACAGCAGCTCAAGGAAGCCTGCCTGTCTCTGTAGTCTCCACCTCTGGGGACAGCGCACAGCTGAAGACCAACAGGGGAAGTAGCGGGAGCCGGTGCAGACGCGAACGACTCTGTCTGACAGCATTGGGGAGAGACTTGGGGAGAGCCGTGGATCTCCCAACGCGGAGGTTGAGATCTGAGAACGGACAGACTGCCTGCTCAGGTGTGTCCCTGACCCCTGAGTAACCTAGCTGGGAGAAATCCCCCACTAGGGGCAGTCTGACACCCCACACCTCACAGGGTGGAGTACACCCCTGAGAGGAAACTTCCAAAGGAAGAATCAGACAGGTACACTCGCTGTTCAGCAATATTCTATCTTCAGGCAACCTCTGCTGCTGATACCCAGGCAAACAGGGTCTGGAGTGGACCTCAAGCAATCTCCAACAGACCAACAGACAGTCCTTCTGACTGTCAGAAGGAAAACTATCAAACAGGAAGGACACCTATACCAAAACCCCATCAGTACGTCACCACCATCAAAGACCAGAGACAGATAAAACCACAAAGATGGGGAAGAAGCAGGGCAGAAAAGCTGGAAATTCAAAAAATAAGAGCGCATCTCCCCCTGCAAAGGAGCGTAGCCCATCGCCAGCAACGGATCAAAGCTGGTCAGAGAATGACTTGGACGAGAGGAGAGAAGAAGGCTTCAGTCCATCAAACTTATCAGAGCTAAAGGAGGAATTACGTACCCAGCACAAAGAAAATAAAAATCTTGAAAAAAGAGTGGAAGAATTGACAGCTAGACTAATTAATGCAGAGAAGATCATAAACGAAATGACAGAGATGAAAACCATGACACGAGAAATACATGACAAATGCACAAGCTTCAGTAACCGACTCGATCAACTGGAAGAAAGAGTATCAGCGATTGAAGATCAAATGAATGAAATGAAGCGAGAAGAGAAACCAAAAGAAAAAAGAAGAAAAAGAAATGAGCAAAGCCTGCAAGAAGTATGGGATTACGTAAAAAGACCAAATCTACGCCTGATTGGGGTGCCTGAAAGTGAGGGGGAAAATGGAACCAAGTTGGAAAACACTCTTCAGGAAATCATCCAGGAGAACTTCCCCAACCTAGTAGGGCAGGCCAACATTCAAATTCAGGAAATACAGAGAACGCCACAAAGATACTCCTCCAGAAGAGCAACTCCAAGACACATAATTGCCAGATTCACCAAAGTTGAAATGAAGGAAAAAATCTTAAGGGCAGCCAGGAGAGAAAGGTCGGGTTACCCACAAAGGGAAGCCCATCAGACTAACAGCAGATCTCTCGGCAGAAACTCTACAAGCCAGAAGAGAGTGGGGGCCAATATTCAACGTTCTTAAAGAAAAGAATTTTCAACCCAGAATTTCATATCCAGCCAAACTAAGTTTCATCAGTGAAGGAGAAATAAAATCCTTTACAGATAAGCAAATGCTTAGAGATTTTGTCACCACCAGGCCTGCCTTACAAGAGACCCTGAAGGAAGCACTAAACATGGAAAGGAACAACCGGTACCAGCCATCGCAAAAACATGCCAAAATGTAAAGACCATCGAGGCTAGGAAGAAACTGCATCAACTAACAAGCAAAATAACCAGTTAATATCATAATAACAGGATCAAGTTCACACATAACAATATTAACCTTAAATGTTAATGGACTAAATGCTCCAATTAAAAGACACAGACTGGCAAACTGGATAAAGAGTCAAGACCCATCAGTCTGCTGTATTCAGGAGACCCATCTCACATGCACTGACATACATAGGCTCAAAATAAAGGGATGGAGGAAGATCTACCAAGCAAATGGAGAACAAAAAAAAGCAGGGGTTGCAATCCTAGTCTCTGATAAAACAGACTTTAAACCATCAAAAATCAAAAGAGACAAAGAAGGCCATTACATAATGGTAAAGGGATCAATTCAACAGGAAGAGCTAACTCTCCTAAATATATATGCACCCAATACAGGAGCACCCAGATTCATAAAGCAAGTCCTTAGGGACTTACAAAGAGACTTAGACTCCCATACAATAATAATGGGAGACTTCAACACTCCACTGTCAACATTAGACAGATCAACGAGACAGAAAGTTAACAAGGATATCCAGGAATTGAACTCATCTCTGCACCAAGCGGACCTAATAGACATCTATAGAACTATCCACCCCAAATCAACAGAATATACATTCTTCTCAGCACCACATCGCACTTATTCCAAAATTGACCACATAATTGGAAGTAAAGCACTCCTCATCAAATGTAAAAGAACAGAAATTATAACAAACTGTCTCTCAGACCACAGTGCAATCAAACTAGAACTCAGGACTAAGAAACTCAATCAAAACCGCTCAACTACATGGAAACTGAACAACCTGCTCCTGAATGACTACTGGGTACATAACGAAATGAAAGCGGAAATAAAGATGTTCTTTGAAACCAATGAGAACAAAGATACAACATACCAGAATCTCTGGGACACATTTAAAGCAGTGTGTAGAGGGAAATTTATAGCACTAAATGCCCACAAGAGAAAGCAGGAAAGATCTAAAATTGACACTCTAACATCACAATTAAAAGAACTAGAGAGGCAAGAGCAAACACATTCAAAAGCTAGCAGAAGGCAAGAAATAACTAAGATCAGAGCCGAACTGAAGGAGATAGAGACACAAAAAACCCTCCAAAAAATCAATGAATCCAGGAGTTGGTTTTTTGAAAAGATCAACAAAATTGACAGACCGCTAGCAAGGCTAATAAAGAAGAAAAGAGAGAGGAATCAAATCGATGCAATAAAAAATGATAAAGGGGATATCACCACTGACCCCACAGAAATACAAACTACCATCAGAGAATACTATAAACGCCTCTACGCAAATCAACTAGAAAATCTAGAAGAAATGGATAATTTCCTGGACACTTACACTCTCCCAAGGCTAAACCAGGAAGAAGTTGAATCCCTGAATAGACCAATAGCAGGCTCTGAAATTGAGGCAACAATTAATAGCCTACCCACCAAAAAAAGTCCAGGACCAGATGGATTCACAGCTGAATTCTACCAGAGGTACAAGGAGGAGCTGGTACCATTCCTTCTGAAACTATTCCAATCAATAGAAAAAGAGGGAATCCTCCCTAACTCATTTTATGAGGCCAACATCATCCTGATACCAAAGCCTGGCAGAGACACAACAAAAAAAGAGAATTTTAGACCAATATCCCTGATGAACATTGATGCAAAAATTCTCAATAAAATACTGGCAAACCGGATTCAGCAGCACATCAAAAAGCTTATCCACCATGATCAAGTGGGCTTCATCCCTGGGATGCAAGGCTGGTTCAACGTTCGCAAATCAATAAACGTAATCCAGCATATAAACAGAACCAAAGACAAGAACCACATGATTGTCTCAATAGATGCAGAAAAGGCTTTTGACAAAATTCAACAGCCCTTCATGCTAAAAACGCTCAATAAATTCGGTATTGATGGAACGTACCTCAAAAGAATAAGAGCCATTTATGACAAACCCACAGCTAATATCATACTGAATGGGCAAAAACTGGAAAAATTCCCTTTGAAAACTGGCCCAAGACAGGGATGCCCTCTCTCACCACTCCTATTCCACATAGTGTTGGAACTTCTGGCTAGGGCAATCAGGCAAGAGAAAGAAATCAAGGGTATCCAGTTAGGAAAAGAAGAAGTCAAATTGTCCCTGTTTGCAGATGACATGATTGTATATTTAGAAAACCCCATCGTCTCAGCCCAAAATCTCCTTAAGCTGATAAGAAACTTCAGCAAAGTCTCAGGATACAAAATTAATGTGCAAAAATCACAAGAATTCTTATACACCAGTAACAGACAAGCAGAGAGCCAAATCAGGAATGAACTTCCATTCACAATTGCTTCAAAGAGAATAAAATACTTAGGAATCCAGCTTACAAGGGATGTAAAGGACCTCTTCAAGGAGAACTACAAACCACTGCTCAGTGAAATCAAAGAGGACACAAACAAATGGAAGAACATACCAGGCTCATGGATAGGAAGAATCAATATCGTGAAAATGGCCATACTCCCCAAGGTTATTTATAGATTCAATGCCATCCCCATCAAGCTACCAATGAGTTTCTTCACAGAATTGGAAAAAACTGCTTTAAAGTTCATATGGAACCAAAAAAGAGCCCGCATTGCCAAGACAATCCTAAGTCAAAAGGACAAAGCTGGAGACATCACGCTACCTGACTTCAAACTATACTACAAGGCTACAGTAACCAAAACAGCATGGTACTGGTACCAAAACAGAGATATAGACCAATGGAACAGAACAGAGTCCTCAGAAATAATACCGCACATCTACAGCCATCTGATCTTTGACAAACCTGAGAGAAACAAGAAATGGGGAAAGGATTCCCTATTTAATAAATGGTGCTGGGAAAATTGGCTAGCCATAAGTAGAAAGCTGAAACTGGATCCTTTCCTTACCCCTTATACGAAGATTAATTCAAGATGGATTAGAGACTTAAATGTTAGACCTAATACCATAAAAACCCTAGAAGAAAATCTAGGTAGTACCATTCAGGACATAGGCATGGGCAAGGACTTCATGTCTAAAACACCAAAAGCAACGGCAGCAAAAGCAAAAATTGACAAATGGGATCTCATTAAACTAAAGAGCTTTTGCACAGCAAAAGAAACTACCATCAGAGTGAACAGGCAACCTACAGAATGGGAGAAAATTTTTGCAACCTACTCATCTGACAAAGGGCTAATATCCAGAATCTACAAAGAACTCAAAGAAATATACGAGAAAAAAACAAACAACCCCATCAAAAAGTGGGGAAAGGATATGAACAGACATTTCTCAAAAGAAGATATTCATACAGCCAACAGACACATGAAAAAATGCTCATCGTCACTTGCCATCAGAGAAATGCAAATCAAAACCACAATGAGATACCATCTCACACCAGTTAGAATGGCAATCATTCAAAAGTCAGGAAACAACAGGTGTTGGAGAGGATGTGGAGAAATAGGAACACTTTTACACTGTTGGTGGGATTGTAAACTAGTTCAACCATTATGGAAATCAGTATGGCAATTCCTCAAGGATCTAGAACTAGATGTACCATATGACCCAGCCATCCCACTACTGGGTATATACCCAAAGGTTTATAAATTATTCTACTACAAAGACACATGCACACGTATGTTTATTGCGGCACTATTCACAATAGCAAAGACTTGGAATCAACCCAAATGTCCATCTGTGACAGACTGGATTAAGAACATGTGGCACATATACACCATGGAATACTATGCAGCCATAAAAAAGGATGAGTTTGCGTCCTTTGTAGGGACATGGATGCAGCTGGAAACCATCATTGTTAGCAAACTATCACAAGAACAGAAAACCAAACACCGCATGTTCTCACTCATAGGTGGGAACTGAACAATGAGATCACTTGGACTCGGGAAGGGGAACATCACACACTGGGGCCTATCATGGGGAGGGGGGAGGGGGGAGGAGGGAGGGATTGCATTGGGGAGTTATACATGATATAAATGATGAATTGATGGGTGCTGACGAGTTGATGGGTGCAGCACACCAACATGGCATAAGTATACATATGTAACAAACCTGCACGTTATGCACATGTACCCTAGAACTTAAAGTATAATAATAAAAAAAAAAAAAGATAAAAAAAAAAAAAAAAAAAGAAGATGATGGCATTTGCTTTGGCATGAAGTCATGGTGGGGTTTTGAGAAAATATTTTTGTATTTCTGCAGAGTTGAGGCTTTCTGAATAAATTTGACTCAGATATTTGGATCCCCCCCCCCCAAAAAAAAAAAGAAAATAAAACCAGCCACAACACTTCCTTAAGCCAAAACCTTAATCTAGAGCAAGGCTTTAACTCTTTTTACTCTATGAAGGGTGAGAAAGCTAAAGAAACTGCAGAAGAAAAATTTAAAGCTAGCAAAGTTTGGTTCATGAGGTTTAATGAAAGAAACCATGTGAATAACACAAAAGTGCAAGTTAAACCTTGAAGTGTTGATGTAGATAATAGCATGTAATCCAGAAGGAGCAGCAAAGACAATCAATTGATAAAAGTGATTACACTAAACAGTAGATTTTTTTCAATGTTGATAAAACAGATTTATGTTGTCAGAAGATGCAGTCTGGGGCATTCAGAACTAAAGAGGAGAAGTCAATGCCTGGTTTCAAAGGTTCAAAGACAGGCTGACTCTCCTGTAAGGGAGAACTTACAGTGGTGACTTTAAGTTGAAGCCAATGCTCATGACCATTCTGAAAATCCTAGAGACCTTAGAATTATGTTAAATCTACTCTGCCTATGCTTTCTAAAAACAGAGCAAAAAAACATGGATGACAGTACATCTGTCTACAGCTTGGCTTACTTTAAGCCCACTGTTGAGATCTACTCCTAAGAAATAAATATTTATTTCACAATAATATAGCTCATTGACAATGCATCTAGTCATCCAAGAGCTTTGATGAAGATGGAACAAGGAAATTAATGTTGTTTTCATGCCTTCTAACCAACATCCATTCGCTGTCTGTGGATCAAGAATTTTAGCTTTCAAGGTTTATCATTTAACAAACAATTTTTTAATACCAGAACTCTCATATATAGTAATTCCTCTGGGAAAAGAAAATTGACATCTTCTGGGAAGGTTTATAGATGCCATTAAGAAGTTATGTTATTCTCAGGAGTTGTTCAAAATATCAACGTTAACAGGAGTTTAGAAAAAGTAGACTCCAAGCCTCATGGATGACTTTAAAGAGTTTAATAAGATCTATTATTTGATGGAACAAGGTGACTACAATCAACAATAATTTGTTGTACATTTTATAATAACTAAAAGAGTATAATTGGATTATTTGTAACACAAAGAAAGGATTAATGCTTGAAGTGATGGATACCATATTTACCCTGAATGTGTTTATTACAAATTACATGTCTGTATCAAAATATCTGTGTACCCCATACATATATAAATCTACTATGTACCCACAATAAATCAATATTTTTAAATTAAAAACAAAACGATTTAGTTGGAGAGGTAAATGACAATGTGGAAGTAGGAAGAGAAATAGAATTGGAAGTAGAGCCAGAAGTTATGACTGAATTGCTACAATCAAATGATAAAACTTCAATGGATGTAAAGTTGCTCCTTATGAATGAGAAAAGAAAGTTTTCTGAGATGGAATCTACCCTGGCAAAGATGCTTTGAAAGTCGTTAAAAACGATAAAAGTATTTTAGGGTCTTCTATAAACTTAGTAGATAAAGCAGCAGCAGGATTTGAGAGGACTGACTCAAATTTTGAAAGAAGTTATACTGCAGGTAAAATGCTTTCAAACTGCATCACATGCTCCAAAGATACCTTTCACGAAAGAAAGAGTCAATCAATATGGTAAACTTCATTGTTGTTTTATTTTTAAAAACTGTCAGTCTCTGCCACCCACCCCCCCAAAAAAACGCAATATACTTTTTTTCTCACCACAACACGGTACTTATTCTAAAATTGATCACATAATTGAAAGTAAAACACTCCTCAGGAAATGCAAAAGAACTGAAATCATAACAGTCTCTAAGGCCACAGCACAATCAAATTAGAACTCAAGATTAAGAAACTTACTCAAAACCATACAACTACATGGAAATTGAACAACCTGCTGCTGAATGACTTCTGGATAAATAATGAGATTAAGGCAGAAATCAAGAAGTTACTTGAAACTAATGAGAACAAAGAGACATTATACCAGAATCTATGGGACTTAACTAATACTAGGGTTAAGAGGGAAATTTATAGCACTAAATGCCCACATCCAAAAGCTATAAAAATCTATAGACAACAACTTAACATCTCAATTAAAAGAACTAGAGAACGAAGAGTAAATAAAGCCAAAACTAGCAGAAGGCAAGAAATAACCGAGATCAGAGCAGAACTGAAAGAGATGGAAACATGAAAAACCCTTCAAAAATCAGTGAATCCAGGATCTGTTTTTCTGAAAAAAAAAAAAAAAAATCATTTGAATAGCTAGACCACTATCTAGACTAATGAAGGAAAGAGAGAAGCAAATAGACATAGTCAGAAATGATAAGGAGGATATTACTACTGACCCTATAGAAATAGAAACAACAATCAGAAAATACTATAAACACCTCTATGCACATAAACTAGAAAATCTAGAAGAAATAGATACATTCCTGGATTCACACATTCTCTCAAGACTGAACCATGAAGAAATGGAATTGCTGAATAGACCAATAAAGAGTTTGTAATAGAGGCAGTAATAAATAGCTTACTAACCAAAGAAAGGCCAGGACCAGATGGATTTACAACTGAATTCTACCAGAGGTGCAAGGAGGAGTTGGCACCATTTCTTTTGAACCTATTCCAAACAATTGAAAAGGAGGGACACCTCCCTAACTCATTTTATGAGGCCAGCATTATCCTGATACCAAAACCTGGCAGAGATACAACAACAAAAAAAGAAAACTTGAAGCCAATATCTCTGAAGAACATCAATGCAAAAATCCTCAATAAAATATTGACAAACTGAATCCAACAGCACATCAAAAAGCTTATGCACCACCATCAAATTGGCTTCATCCCCAGAATGCAAGGTTGGTTCAGCATATGCAAATCAATAAATGTAATTCATAACATAAACAGAACTAAAGACACAAACCACATGTTTATCTAAAATGGACACAGAAAAGGCCTTCAATAAAATTCAACATCCCTTCCTGTAAAAACTCTCAGTAAACTAGGTGGTGAAGGAACATACTTCAATATAATATATGTAACAAATGCACAGTCACTGTCATATGGAATGGACAAAAGATGGAAGCATTCCCCTTGAAAACCAGCACAAGACAAGGATGCCCTCTCTCACGGCTCCTATTCAACACAGTACTGGAAGTTCTGGCCAGCACAGCCAAGCAACAGAAAGAAGTAAAAGGTATTCAAATAGGAAGAGAAGAAGTTAAATTGTCTTTGTTTGCAGATAACATGATCCTGTATCTAGAAAACCCTATAATCTCAGCCCAAAAACTTCTTAAGCTAAAAAGAACTTCCACAAATTCTCAGAATTCAAAAATCAATGTGCAAAAATCACTAGCATTACTATACACCAATAACAGGCAAGCAGAGAACCAAATCATGAATGAATTCTCATTCACAATTGCTACAAAAATAATAAAATACTTAAGAATACAGATAAGAAGGAAAGTAAAGGACCTCTTCAAGGAGAACTACAACCCACTGCTCAAGGAAATCAGAGAGGACACAAACAAATGGAAAAACATTCCATGCTCATGGATAGAATGTATCAATACTGTGAAAACGGCCATACTAACCAAATTAATTCATACATTCAATATTATTCCCATTAAACTATCATTGACATTTTTCACAGAATTAGAAGAAACTATTTTAAAATTCATGTGGAACCAAAAAAGAGCCTATAGAACCAAGACAATCCTAATCAGAAAGAATTCTGGTTGACAGAAGCTTGGAAGTGAGGGATAAGGGGAGATAGTCAAAATTAAAATTGTAGAATAAATATGTTGTAAATATTTAATGTAGAGCGTGAGGACTATAGTTAATAATACTGTGTTATACATTTAAAATTTAATAATATGGCAGATTATAACTATTCTTATGACACACGTAGACACAGCTACCTGACTTCAAACTGTACTACAAGCCTACAGCAACCAAAAAAGCATGTTTCTGGCACAAATACAGACACATAGACCACTGGAACAGGAGAACTCAGAAATAATACTGCACACCTACAAACATCTGATCTTTGACAAACCTGACAAAATCAAGCAATAGGGAAAGACTTTCCTATTTAATAAATGGTTCTGGGAGAACTGGTTAGCCATATGCAGAAAATTTGTACTGGACCACTCCCTTAAACCATATACAAAAATTAACTGAAGATGGATTAAAGACTTAGCAAAACCCAAAATTATAAAACTCCTTCAAGAAATCTAGGTGATACCATTCAGGACATAGGCACGAGGAGAGATTTTCTGACAAAAATGCCAAAAGCAATTGTAACAAAAGCAAATATTGGCAAATAGAATCTAACTAAACTTAAGAGTTTCTGCACAGTAAAGGAAACTATCATCAGAATGAACAGACAACCTACAGAATGGCAGAAAATCTTTGCAATCTGTCCATCTGACAAAGGTCTAATATGCAGAGTCTACAAGAAACTTAAATTTAAGAAAACAAAAACACAACTATAAAACATGGGCAAAGACACTTCTCTAAAGAAGACATTCAGGCAGCCAAAGAACATATGAAAAAAAGCTCAACATCACTGATCACTAGAGAAATGCAAATCAAAATCCTAAAGATATACTATCTCATATCAGTCATAATTATGATTATTAAAAAGTCAAGAAACAACAGATGCTGGTGAGGTTGCAGAGAAAAAGGAACACTTTTACACTATTGGTTGCAAGGTAAATTAGTTCAACCACTGTGGAAGACAGTGTGGTGATTACTCAAAGATCTAGAAGCCATTTAACTCAGCAATCCTATTTCTGGGTATATACCCAAAGAAATACAAATTATTCTCTTATAAAGATACATGCACACATATGTTCATTGTAACACTATTTACAATAGCAAAGACAGAAAATCAACCCAAATGCTCACTGATGATAGACTGAATAAAGAAAATCTGGTACATATACACCACGGAATACTATGCAGCTATAAAAGGGAGCAAGATCATGTCCCTTACAGGGACATGGATGGAGCTGGAAGCCTTATCCCCAGCAAACTTATAAGTGGGAGCTAAACAAAGAGAACACATGAACACATGGGGAGGAACAGCACACACTGAGACCTGTCAGGGGTGGGGTGCAGCAAGTGAAGGGAGAGCATCATGAAGAATAGTTAAGGCATGCTTGACTTAATACCTAGGTGATGAGTTGATCTGTGCAGCAAGCCATCATGGCATACGTTTACCTATATAACAAACCTGAACAACCTGCTCATGTACCCTGGAACTTAAAAGTTTAAGAGAAAAAAAAAGAAAAAAGAAAAAAAAAAGGAGGATAAGTGAAAGAGAAAAAAAAAAAAAAAAAAGGAAAGAAAGAAAATGTCACAGCCATCTGAGCCTTCAGCAACTGTGACCATGATCAGCTTGCTGCCTTCAACATTAAGGCAAGGCCCTCTACCAGCAAAAAAGATTCTGACTTGCTGAAGTCTCTCTGATGATCATTAGCATTTTTTAACAATAAAGTGTTTTTTCAAGTAATCTTTAATATTTTGTTTCAATTTTAACTGAAAAATAGCTATACATAGTATGTATTTATTTGATACAGTGTGATCTTAAAATATTTTAATTTTTGTGGGTACATATTAGATACATATTTTATGGGGTATATGAGATATTTTGCTACAGGTATGCAATGCATAGTAAACACATTATTTAAAATGGGGTATCCATTTGCTGAAGCATTTATCTTTTGTGTTACAAACAATCCAGTAATACTCTTTAAATTATTTTAAAATTTACAATTAAAGTATTATTGGCCTCAGTCACTCTATTGTGCTCTCAAATACTAGGTCTTATTCATACTTTCTAACTAATTTTTTGTTTTGTATTTATTAACCATCCCACCTCCTCCCCACCCACCCACTTTCCTTTCAAGCCTCTGGTAACCATTCTTCTACCCTCTGTATCCATGTGTTCTATTATTTTGATTTTTAGATCCCACAAATTAGTGAGAACATGTGATATTTGTCTTTCCATGTCTAGCTTATTTCACTTAGTATAATGACATCCAGTCCCTTCCACGTTCTTGCAAGTGATAGGATCTCAACTTTTTTTTATGTCTGAATAGTACTCCATTATGTATATGTTCCAGATTTTCTTTATTCATTCATCTGTTGATGGACATTTAGGTTACTTCCAAATTTGTGTTATTGTGAATGGTGCTACAACAAATATGGGAATGCAAATATCTCTTTTATATACTGATTTCCTTTCTTTTGGATATATACCAGAAGTGAGATTAGCAATAAAGTGTTTTTAATTAAGATATATACATTGGCGTATATACACATACACACACACACATATATACACTCTGTTTTAGAATAATAGTACACTTAATAGATTACAGTATAATATAAACAGAACTTTTTTTTTTTTTTTTTTTTTTTTTTTTTTTTTTTTTTTTTTTTTTTTTTTTTGAGACGGAGTCTCACTCTGTCATCCAGGCTGGAGTGCAGTGGCCGGATCTCAGCTCACTGCAAGCTCCGCCTCCCGGGTTTATGCCATTCTCCTGCCTCAGCCTCCCGAGTAGCTGGGACTACAGGTGCCCACCACCTCGCCCGACTAGTTTTTTGTATTTTTTAGTAGAGACGGGGTTTCACCATGTTAGCCAGGATGGTCTCGATCTCCTGACCTCGTGATCCGCCCGTCTCAGCCTCCCAAAGTGCTGGGATTACAGGCTTGAGCCACCGCGCCTGGCCTATAAACATAAATTTTATATGTCCTAGAACACCAAAATATTTGCATGACTCATTTTTTGGTAATACTTGCTCATTGCAGTGGTCTGAACCAAACTTACAATATTTCTGAGGTATGTCTGTATACAGGTTGCGTAGTCCTTATCCAAAATAGTTGGTACTAGAGTGTTTTGGATTTCTGATTTTTAGAAATATTTTCAAATGTTTACATATACATGAGGAAATATTTTATGGATGGCTCCTCAGTATAAACATAAAATTCATTTATATTTAATGTATGAATTATACCCATAGACTGACTGAACACAATATTTTTACGAATTTTATGCATAAAACAAAATTTGTTAATTAGTTTTTGTGTTTGTGTGAGATTTTCCAGTCCTGATTTCATGTCAGTGTGCAAATACTTCAGATTTTGAAAGTTTGAAACTTAACTATAATACTTACTGTAGTATTATTATAATTTTTAGACATCTCCTTTTGCTGTTAGGATGACCTGAAGTGTTGTATCATTTAAAACACTATTTAAGCCTCACAATCTCTGCATGAGCAATTTATATCTGAAGTAAATTATTTCTCACGGCAAAAAGTGATCTCTCTGTTTTATGTATTTTTCATGATGCTTAGTCCAAGACTGTAAGCCTTGAATAATATCCTGAGATCCTTATGAAGTGCCACTAGTGATGCTGAAAGTGCTCCCAAATAGCAGAGAAAAGTCATGACATTATAAGTAAAAGTTGAGTTGCTTGATATGTACTGTATAGACTGGGGTCTGCAACTGTGGTTGTGCACAGTTTCAGACAGACAATTCATCTTGTAAACAGACATGGTAAATTTACGGTATCAACAAATACAGTACAGTACTCTAAATATATTTTCTCTTCCTTGTGATTTTGTTAATATCAATGTCTATTGTCTACACTTAATTTATTGTAAAAATACTATATATAATACAAATAACATACAAATTACAAGTTAATCTATTTTTTATGTCATTTATAAGGCTTCCACTCAACAGTAAGCTATTAGTAGTTAAGTTTTCAAAGAGCCAAAAGTTATATGTGGATTTGTTTTTATTGTGCAGGGCATCAGCATTGTCTACCTTTGCATTGTTCAAAGGTCAGCTACACACACACACACACACACACACACAATTTAAAATGGAGTATTATTCCAGTTCAAAAGGGAAGAAAATTATGTCATCTATGACAACATGTATACACCTGAAAAATTACACTAAGTGAAATAAACTAAGCATAGAAAGAAAAACTGCATGATCTCACTTATATGTTGGTTCTAAAATAGCCAAATTCATGGAAGCAGAAAGTAGAATACTGGTTGATCAAAGTTTGGAAGTGAGGGATATGGGGAGAGAGTAAAAATTAAAATTGTAGGATAAATAAGTTGTAAATATTTAATGTACAGCATGAAGGCTATAGTTAATAATATACAGTATTATACACTTATCATTTAATAATATAGTAGATTGTAACTATTCTTATGACGCACATAGACACAAAACACACACCCAAAACGGTAACTATGTAAATAAATGGATATGTTAACAAGCTTGACTGTAGTAACCAGTTCACCATGTGTATGTATATCAAAACACTGTGCTGTATAGCAAATATATATATATAAATTATATTTAAATATTAACATATAAACATATTTTCTATATTTGTAAGTTTTAATGAATTTCTCATGAGTGTTATCTATAGTGCTTCTTACTGATTAAGGGATAGATTTTATAGCTAGTACAAAAATCAAAACAAGAACTAAACACAAACAGGCACATACAAACATACATGATTTGGAAAAAGTAAGTTCACAGTAAGATTGTGTTGCATAATGAATAAATCAACTTATGTCAACCTCAAAAACTTAATATTAATTTGCCAGGGTACAAAACAAAATTGAATGTATAATTCATAAATTATTATAATTATAAATGTATCACTTATAAGATGAAAAATAAAAGAAAAACTTAGCAACAGTTTTGTTTTTGTTTCCCCCTATACATAGATGTCAGTGATCATTCTGATTAGTATATAATATTAAGTTTATTTGGTGCTGAAATAATACATTTCATAACAATTTTTAGAAGTAAATAACCTGGGAAATTGTATCTCCTATACCCTATGTGTGTAGTGTTGTAACTGTGGCATCATTTAATTATTTTACTGTTAGGTTTATATAATTTTACACATAAAAATATTGTAAAATATAAATTTTAAGTGAAGAAAATTTTTTAAAAATCAAATACACAAAATCATATAATATTAGTCTAAATTAATAGAATATAATACATAAATAAAATTATTGAAAGATTAATTTTAAATAAGAGAAAAACTTTTAAAAAACTAGTAAGTGTTACAGAAAGGTAGTGATGGCAACTGTTATAGTTTTTAATCTTTTTGTTTCTTCTAATAAAGTGAAAATGTCAGAGTATTTGAATACCAGAAACAAAACTGTTGGACTGTATCTACAACAAAAGGACATACCAAGCTATGTCTATGAACATTCAAATACACACACCAAGGAAAAGGAGTATGTTTTCATGATATCAGCATCTGTGTGGAGAGAAGATTCAAAAAAGTGGTGGACATACTTGACAAGAGAGAAACTGCAGATTAGCCAACAGATTCTCTTTGGAAAGTACAGCAAACCCGTTTACACAACTAAAACTGGACTGCCTTCACTTCAGGATGAGTGCAAGAATCCACAGTGACATTCAAATTGGCTAAAAAAAAAAAAAAAAAAAAAAAATGTAGTTCCATGAAATCTCAAAACCAGTCATCACCCGCTCATTTGGAAAGGTGTTCCATATTATACTGCAGGGAAATTGTTGGAGATAGAATCCTGTTGGTGCCATAAAGACACAAAAAAGAGTAAAGAAAGATTCACTCAATAGCAGAGAGTGGGATCCCAAAAGAGAACTGAGAGGTCTTAGGAAAGCAGAGGCCACAAATTTTAACACTTTATAAATAGAACCAAAGAGGTAACTGTAAAGCTATGAATCTATAAAAGACATACTTCTTTCCAGTAAATCAGAAAGGCAAATTACACATCAAAAGGAATAATACAAAGGATTGCTATTGAATCAAATACAAGGTTATTATAATAAAATAAGGAATAAGGACTAGAATAATATTATTTCAAATAATAAAATTATGTCAGGAAACATTCACACAAACAGAAACAAAGTATAGATTTGATATTTCAAAATGAGCTGAAATAAAGTAAGAAAAATATTAGAACACATAGAAAAATTAGCAAATCTGAAAATAAGATATCAGAATGGGATGGAAATTAGAGACACACAAAGTCACTTCACAAATGAAAACTTACTAGAAGACAAGAATTTTAAAAACACAGCAGGTAATGCATTAACAGAATTAGAAAATAATAAAAGAATACATAATTTTTGTAAATGAAAAAATTAGAGAAAAACACAATATATAGAAGCTAAAATTATGACAAAATAAAGCCAACAAAATACAACAAACATTTGACTCTATGCAGTACAGATAGTTACTTTGCCTACTTTTCATTTGCCTTATTTGTGTCATATTTTTTTAATAACACCTTTAGATTCTACATTTAAATGAAGGAAATAATGAGACCCAGATATTACAAGGAAATCACATATTTTGTTTTTATTAACAGCAGTTTATTATTAAAAGTTTTGATTATAAAATAGTTAACACAATTTTGCAGTGAATACTCATATCCCACCATCTAAATTCTACAAATAAAGTTTTACTTCATTATTTCAATAGACGTAGCCCATCTATCTGTCCTTCAATTTATCTTATGAATTATTAGTTTCAAAATTCGGACATCAGTTTACTTTTCCCAAATGCTTCAGCATGTGTATAAATAGTAAGAAATCAATATATGGTAATAGTCCTTCTTTTATTTTGTGTATTTGAGGTGATATTTACAAAGAAATGCACAAGTCTTAAGCTACCCTTTTAATGAATGTTGACAAATTCAAAACCTCTGTAGCTCCAACTTTTATCAAAATATAAAACATTTTAATCACATCTGAAAGATTTATCATGGCCACTTCTCAGAAGCAGCAATTGTTATAAATATATATGTATATGCACATACATACCGTGGGCAGAAGTGATAGATACAGGAGGCAGAGGAATTCTAGGCCGAAAAAGGGTGCAGTCCCAAACGAAGACCCTCTCTCAAATCTAAAACTGTAGCCCAAAGTGTGAACATGCATTCATGTTTTCTCGTTTGAATGTTGCCTTTTCCAAAACCACCCGTGGCCCACTCTGCCCCATACCCTGTTCCCATAAAAACCACTGACCTGGAGTTCTAGACCAGCCTAATCAATACGGTGAAAACCCGTCTCTACTAAAAATACAAAAATTAGCCGCAAGTGGTGGAGGGGGCCTGTAGTCCCAGCTATTCGGAAGACTGAGACAGGATAATTGCTTGAACCCCTTGAACCCGGGAGGCAGGGGTTGCAATGAGCCAAACAAACAAAAAACAAACAAACAAAACAAAAACAAACAAACAAACAAAAAGGGGGGACTTGAATGGCAGAGAGCAGAGAAGAGAAGAAGCAATTGGACATCTGGACATGGGAGACTGTGGTTTCATATCAGAGAGAAGCAGCATGATTTCAGAGGGACAGCTTCTTGATGGTGTTGTTTCAGAGAGGATTCTAGGGAAAGATCACCTTCACTCTCCATTCCCCTTCCAGCTCCCTTTCCCACTGCGAGCCACTTTCATCTGCATTAAAATCCTCCATATTCACCACCCTTCAATTTGCTCCTTTGGCCTGATTTTTCGTGGATGCCGAACAAGAGCTCAGGTGACATGGGTGTGAACTAAAGGCTGTCACATCGACTCTCTGCTCTCACTGGTGGAAAGCAAGTGCCTCACGTGAAAAGGCAGAGAGCCCACTGAGCTGTTTAACACGTAAGCTGTCCACGGATGGCAAAGCTAAAAGAGCACACTGTCGCACATGCCCTCAGAGGCTTCGGGAGTCACGGGTACTCCCCCTTAGATGCTACCATGCGGCCCATACAATATCTTTGCTTCTGCCGGTGCCCAAAAGCGCTCACCCCAGCTCCTGCACGCACTCACCTTCATGCTCCGCTTTCCACTAGGGGTTGAGAGCTGCAGGCTAAGTGAGGAACCCTTGTCCTGAGGCGCAGAGGTGTCAGGGAAAATGTCCTGTTTCCGGAGGCTTGGAAGTTCGTTGTGATTTTTTTGTTTAATTAGATAAATATTATGATGAGCATTAATGCATGCATACAGACACGACTCTCATAAACATAGAAACTGCTGATCTCTAACAGTTTGGGAAAAATCTTAGGAGTATAAATTATATTAAGAGGTTTTGATTATTTAATTATTTTCAGTTTATAGTCATTACATAACATTTTTAAATTTCTCTTTAAATGATTATGAATATGAAGGCAAAAATAATACAAAAAAAAAACACATGTGGGTGATGAGGGTACATTTTTTAGCTTGCTAGCAAACATTTTATAGCATCAATGTCCATTCTTGCTTTTATTACTATTTATACCTTATTATCCTTTGAACCTTATAGGCAAGCACATATTTTTTCCCAGTAAATGACTGAAAAGAAATAGCTAATTTAGTGGACAAATGTAAAATAAAAATTCTATTTATATCCAAATCTTTGCTCACAGTAACAACTGGCATACATATATAACCCTGCACACTGCTATTTCAAGCTAATCTATCAAATTTTATCATTAAAACTTCAGGAACAACATTGGCCTTACCATACACATTATGACAGGGAATTTCATCTTTACTTGTGTGACCATATAATTTAATGAAACTTTTATGTCCAATTTACAAATAGGAGAAATCTGCTGAATGCCTTTTTGAAATAATGAAGTTACTCTCAATTTTGACTTTAATTGTGTCTGTCAGCCTCCCTGAGGTAAAAATGTTCACTTCCATGGAAACATTAAATGGACTATTAGTAAAATTCCTGAGAATTTGAGTCATAGTGATTGTGCCATAGATTATTTTGTCCCAAATTGTAGCAGATTAAACTATTCTAAAGTTTATTTTTAACTGAGTAAAGCTTATATTCAGTAAAATAAGATAGTTTGTTTCATCAATAAACAATGCAATAAAAATGCAACAAAACCTATCAAGGAAGCACATTAACTTTTGAAATTATAGTCAGATCTAAGTGGTCAGCACCACTGGCTATATTATGGATCCCATGGAATTACTTCTACAGCATTGTCCTGTAAGCAAGTTAACATGATCTATGAAAGACCCCTCACCAAGAATCACACATGTTATTTAACTTTGAAACCCAAATGAACTGACATATTTTATTAAAATGGAACAAGATAGCATATTAATATAACAATTCAGTACAACTGATAAATGACAGAAAAAAATGATTTTAAACTGCCAATTCAGACAATTACTACTAAATGAAATTCATTGTCAATCACATAAATACTCGGGATATTTTGAGCAAATTAAACATTCTGAAATATTTTTGATTGTTTGTTTTAGAAATACTTTATTACTTTAAACATATAAGTCTGACTAGAAACAAGGGAAATATACAGCTTTCTATTTCTCCTTATATTCCTTTTGCCTAGAGAACTATCTGCTTATTCAGAACTATGTATTTGTAAGAAGTCAAATTATTAGCCATAAAAATCAGATATATTGTCTTCCATTTTAAAGATTTATTGCATATTGCATAACATATGCATGTTTATTTGTTAATTAGAAATACTAATCTAATAAAAACTTTATGTGAGTGTAAATATTTTAAAAGATTATTACATCATACTACTATTAATTTATAGCTGAAATTTTATAGGTTTGGAAGAAATAGAGAAGGTACTTCTTTTCAAACAACTTTAACATTAAACATTTTGAAAGATTATTAGAAACTTTTGCTTGTAGTAAAAGTTCAAGTGATTCAAAACATATTTCAAGTAATAGGTTTTAAACTGAGGTGTCAAAATTGTGGATAATGAATTCATAATTTTATTAACATTAACTGTGGAAATCATTATACAATAGATTTATTCAGAAATCTTCAAATGATTAAACACCAACATAATAAATTTTGCTAGATTTTGTATAATATATTTGCATTTATGTATTATATATTAACAAATGACTATATATGTGTGAATGTACAGTTAGAATTGAAAGGGAAATAAAATGACTGACTACTCATTTGAAAAGAGTCTTAAATTTGTAATTTCAAAATGCAAATTAAAATTATGATGACCTAGTTTTTACTTATGTGAATAGCAAAGACAAAAATGATAAAGAGTTAAGGATACTTCAAGTAAATGAAGAAATGAAAAAAAAATAGGTGTTTCACGAATTCCAGGTGGCAGTAAAAGTACTAAAAAGTATTAAATACTAAAAGTATCAAATATCTTTGGAGAAAAAGTTGGCAATATCTGTTTTAAAATGTTAATTTGTAGTATGGGTAAATTTATACTCTAGATATAAACTTGCAAATATTAGGAAATACATATTTTTAAAAGCTATCATAGTATTGTTTGATATTTTGTTTGTTTGTTTGAAACAGAGTCTTGGTCTGTTGCCCAGGCTAGAGTGCAGTGACCCTATTTCATTTCTGCAAGCTCTGCCTTCCAGGTTTGAGCTATTCTCCCACCTCGACTTTCCGAGTAGCTGGGGCTACAGGCTCGGGTCACCACGCCCGGCTAATTTTTGTATTTTTAGTAGAGACAGGGTTTCACCATGTTGGCCAGGCCAGTTTCAAACTCCTGAACTTGCCTGCCTCGGCCTTCCAAAGTGTTTGATAATTTATTAATGTACAACCGTTTGTCTAGTTATGTATAATAAATTATTTCAAGATAAAGTTATAGTAGTCAATACTTCAATAGAATTGAAACTCCATGTAGTCTATTCTGTGAATCATAACCTATTAAGAAAAAAAGTAGTTAGCAAGGGAAAAACAGGCAATATAGTATTAAGCACATAACTATTTACACACCCTTCAGTCCCGACCCATCCCTACACAGTACTTTATTTTTAAATGAATAGATGACCTCTGGAAATTCAGAAGAAAATATTAGATCCTGGTTGGCATGGTTGCTTCTGCTGTAGAAAGTTGTGTACCTAATGGACAGTGATATTTTTTATTTATTTTCTAATTTTTACATTCCTCTCTAAACATTTGTGTGTGTTTATTATGTGTGTGCATGTGTTTAACAAGTGATAAGCATTGTTTATTGGAAAAATTAGAAAAATTACAATTGGGCCAGGGTCAATGGCTCACACCTCTAATCCCAGCACTTTGGGAGGTCGAGGCTGGCAAATCACTTAGCGCCAGGAGTTAGAGACAAGCTTGGCCCATATAGTGACACCCTGTCTCTACTAAAAATACAGAATTTAGCTAGGCATGGTGGCACACACCGTAATCTCAGCTACTCGGGAGGCTGAAGAGAAAGAATTGCTTGAGCCCAGGAGGCAGAGGTTGCAGCGGAGATGGTGCCAGTGCACTCCTGCACTCTAGCCTGGGCAACAGAGCTAGACTCTGTCTCAAGAAAGAGAAAGAAAGAAAGAAAGAAAGAAAGAAAGAAAGAAAGAAAGAAAGAAAGAAAGAAAGAAAGAAAGAAAGAAAGAAAGAAAGAAAGAAAGAAAGAAAGAAAGAAAGAAAGAAAGAAAGAAAGAAAGGAAGAAAGGAAGATTACTACTATACATTTTTTATATGTTGTCTATGCTTTTCTGGGGAATGGCAGAAAATACGACTTATTTGATATTCGTATATAAGAGGGATTATTAAAAATAAGCACACAAATTAACTATGTCAGTAGAAATGTCATTTTGTTACATCAAATATGTTACATATTTTTAAATGTGTCAAGCAATTACAGAAATGAATATATGCTAAAATTTGAAATAAACAAAAAAAATTACATCAAAATGTCACAGAGCTCAAAATGTTCTTTTTAACTTGGTAGTATATAAAGTGCAATGTTTAAATGTAATAAAAATTAATTTGGCATATATTATTCTAATCTCCAAATGATTTATCTTGCTGTCTTAACAACAGAGTTAAACAGTTATATAATTACTGATTATCATGAAAACACAGCCTTAATTAACAATAAAATTGACTTGTGTAGGTGTAAGAATCAGTAAATCTGTAGTATTTAATAAAGACAAAATACAAAAGCAACTCATTCTGGCTGAAATATGTCCCTGGTGAAATAATTTAATGGCATTTAAAATTTACTAGTCACTGTGCTTTCCCCTATAAAAAATATTAATTAGTTGATTAAAGAGAAATTTACACAAAATTAGAGTCAAACATTCTGTACTATAGAATAAATAGAATTGATAAGAATAGAATAGCTGTTTTTGAAACATGCAATGACAGTGATAAATTTTTGGAAAGTTTATTGACTAAATGAATAAATATATTGATAACAGCATATGTTGCAAATGCAGATATGTAAAACAGCATAACATTACGAACTATAGAATATGTATATTGTGTGTTCTAACAAACTTGAAATTTTTGAGGAAATATGCAGACATACATATACACCCACTCATTTGTACACCATGTGAATCATATGCAGGAATTAGTATTTATACAAACATCATTTATATTATAAATCATTGATATAATCTAATTATTCAATCATAGAAATAAGCTAAACATAGTATGATATATGTATAAATGAGAAAAATAAAAAGACTTTAGAGTAATGCCATAGAATAATTGAAATCATTTTCCTAAATGTTCATATAGTTCAAAAAATATATTCATAATAGCTTCATTTAAAGATAGATATTTAGTATATTTTAAAATCTGAATAAATGTATATCATAATAGCAATTACATGATTTGATGTTGGATATACATATTGTATAAATCTTTTAAAAATGTTTTATTACATAGATTATAACAAATAAATTAAAAAAATAGATGCAGAGTTTTTTTGCTCTTGTAGACTATACCTTTAATTCTGTCACAAAGTATTTACCTGCCTGTTAATTGGCTTGACAGCCAGTTGTTACTTTAAATGGCATGCCTCTTGTGAAAATGCTTATCCTCTCTGAATTATCTGATCATTAGTTCCCTAACAATTTACTAATAATGCTGAAATGAATACTTTAAGCATATGCTCACTCATTTTATTCATGTAATTGCAACTTACTGAAATAAATGAAATTATTCACGGGATGTCTTCTCATCACTTCCAACTGTTTTGTTTTGTCTTAATGACTAGGAGCTTGGATATTTGCATTTGTACAATGCAAAAGCAAATGAATAACAGCAAAACATTTCAATAAAGCTAATTTATTTACCCTCTAAATAGTAAAAACAAACCATAGGTGAAAAATACTGTTGTTTTTTCACCCAATATGCCACCTTTACTCAGTTTCCTGAATCATATGCTATATGACTAATTGATTTAATATTCAGCAAATATACATTTCCAATGTATAAAATAAATCAAAAACTGTGATAACTACTGTAAATAAAAAAATAAATTGCATAAACTTCCCTATACTCAAAGAGAAATAAGAATATTTATGCTGTTTGGAAAAAAAGCCATTATATTTAACTCATCAGAAACTTTGTAAGTGTATGCTTGGAAATGATGAGGAAAGGTGAAAAAAGCAAGAATGCTTGCAATCCAAAGGGAATGGAAAATACGTAACCTAGACCCATAAAATAGAATTGCAAAGAACATATGAAAAGGAGTAATTTCTAAGAAATGAGGTTGAAAAAGATATCAGGAATTAGGTCATGGATAAATTTTCCTGCAGGCAAGTATATCTAAATATATCTAAACAATTAGGAGACACTGAAGTGAAATTTTGGTGGGAAAATAAAAATTCTATTTGCAATTTAAAAAAGAATTCTGGAACATGGAAAGCATAACTTATATATATGCCTGAGAGTTGTACACCTAACATCTGGATATAAGTATAATAATTGTAATATTTAATCTTAGCTCAAAGAATAAAAATACACAGGGTGTTGAAAACCACTGATGTTACAAATGCAGGATATGCAGTAAGATGCCTTGAAACCACCAAAAGGAAAAGATCAGTTTTGAAGTTACTAAAAGTTATCGTTTTCAGAGCATTGCCACTACTGGATCTGCTTTGCAGCTCCGTGAGAAAGACCTATTTAGAGGGCATTTTTGTTATGGGTTTGAACTCAGAGCTCCTTTTGGGGAAAAGTCTTATTTCAACAGCATTTGTTGGAAATAGTGGCATTTGTTTAACATTGCAGATGCTTTATATCTGGTGGTGTGATAGCTGGTGGCACAGTCTAAAGACTGGTCAAAACTTAAAAGTAATTTCAAAGAAACCAGATGTTGACAGAGAGAGTTTTAAAAAGCTCTGAGATTTTTCTGGTTATTCTAGAGAGCCATATTCCAGTGCAGGGCTGTGTGCATGCCCAAGAAAGACCTGAGTGGGTTCCAATTATTCAGCTTTGGCCAATATTGAGATCCCTCACAAGCAAGAATTTAACACTAAGGCAGAGTTGTTAGCTGAAAGGAGTTAAATGTATGTCCAAACTCATACACAGAGTTACTTGGTGAAGAGTGAAAGGCTTATTGGTTTAAGGCATTTAAGAAAAACTCTGGACACCATTAGCTGATCAGTTAGCTAACCAAGCAGTGGCTTCAGTTATTACAAATTACAGAGGAAACAAACTATAGCATCAGCCCAAGGAAGTCACGCACACACACACATACGAAAGAGTTACTACAACATCAGCTGCAGCACTACCACCACCAACAATAACACAGCAATAACAAGCCCTGGAATGAGGAGTCATCTCATATCCAGAGCTGTCATTTTATATTAACCTAAGTATTCATTTTTTACATGAAATACAAATTGCGAAAATAAATAGAGAAGTACGCTTCCAAGATACAAAAAAAAAAAAAAAAAATCCATAGAAATTGTTTCAGAAGGAACATAGATGCAAGAACTAGATGGATATATTAAATCAACCATTATCAATGAACTCAAAAAATAAAAAAAAAAATCTGAGTAATTCAATAAAAATATGGTAACAATATTTTACAGAATAGATAATATCAAAAAAGAAAAACAAACACCTAAAATTTTGAATTTTTTTTTTTTTTTTTTTTTTTTTTCCTGAGACGGAGTCTCGCTGTGTCACCCAGGCTGGAGTGCAGTGGCCGGATCTCAGCTCACTGCAAGCTCCACCTCCCAGGTTTACGGCATTCTCCTGCCTCAGCCTCCCGAGTAGCTGGGACTACAGGCGCCCGCCACCTCACCCGGCTAGTTTTTTGTATTTTTTAGTAGAGACGGGGTTTCACCATGTTGGCCAGGATGGTCTCGATCTCCTGACCTCGTGATCCGCCCGTCTCGGCCTCCCAAAGTGCTGGGATTACAGGTTTGAGCCACCGCGCCCGGCCTAAAATTTTGAAGTTTAAGATAATAAGTGAAATACAAAAGTCATTAAAAGGGTACAAGAGCAAATTTGAACTGACAAAAGAAACATTAATGAAATTCAAAGTAAGTTAATTGAGACTATTCAGTCTGAGAAAGAGAAAAATAACTGGTGAAAAATAAACAGAATCTCAGAGATCTATAGAACCTCGTGAATTGTAACAATATACAAATAAAGATGGATTAAAGATATAAATGTATCTTTAATATAAATATGAATATAAATTTATATATAAATTAAATTTATATTTATAAATTATTATATAAAATTTTATATAAATGGCTGCATAGTGTTCCATGGTGTATGTGTACCACCTTTTCTTTCTCCAATGTGCCATTAATGGGCATTTAGGTTGATTCCATATCTTTGCTATTGTAGATAATGCTGCAATATACATATGAGTGCATGTGTCTTTATATCAGAATGGTTTATACTATATTGTGTGTATATCCAGAAATGGGATTGCTGGGGAGAATGCTGTTTTTGTTTTTAGCTCTTTGAAGAATCACAGCACTGCTTTCCACAGTGGTTGAACTAATTTACACCACCACCAATAGCTTATAAGCATTGCCTTCTTTCTGCAACCACACAGCATCTGTTATTTTTTGACTTTTAAATACAAAATGGCTATTATTAAAAAGTCAAAAACCAACAAATTCAGGAAAGGCTTCAGAGAAAAGGTAACAACTTATACATTGTTAGTGGGAATGCAAATTATTTCAGCACGTGTTAAAAGCAGTTCAGAGACTTCTCTAAAAACTTAAAACAGAGGTACTATTCAACCTAGCAATCGTATTACTGGGTGTTTACCCAAAGAAAAATAGATAATACCAGAAAGACACATTTACTCATGTTTATCATCAAAATATTCACAATAGTCAATGCATGGAACCAACCTCAGTGCCCTTCAATGGTGGACTGAATTTTAAAAATGTGGGACATATATAGCCTGGAACTGTACGCAAGAGTAAAAAAATTAAAACCATATCCTTTGCAACAGCATGAATGGAGCTGGATCCATAATCTTAAGTGAATTAATTAAGGAACAGAAGACCAAATACCCCATATTTTCACTCATAAGTGGGAGGTGAACATTGAGAACACATTGGCATAAACATGGAAACAATAAACACTGCAGACTATTAGATGGGGGAGGGTGGGAGGAGGCTATGGTTTGAAAAACTGCCTATGGTGTACTATGCTCACTTCCTAAGTACAATATACTCATGTAACACGCCTGCACATGTTCTCCCTCTATCTAAAATAAAAGTTGAAATTAATGGAAAATAAATAAATAAATAATAAAATGATTTGATAATATATACTATGCAAAGTGTAATAAAAATAATGCTGAAAATATTATATTCATATCCAACAAAATATACTTTCAGACAATAAAATTACTGGAGACAAAGAAGGACATTTTATAATATTAGAATAGTAAATTCATCCTGAAGATATGATACTTACAATCACATATACTGATAGTAACATCTATATTGGTCCGTTCTCACATGGCTATGAGGAATACCAAGACTGGGTAATATACAAAGCAAAGAGGCTTAATTGACTCACAGTTCCACATGGTTGGGGAGGCTTTAGGAAACTTACAATCATGGCAAAAGACACCTCTTCACAGGGAGGAAGAAGAGAGAATGAATGCCAGCAGGGGAAATGTCAGACACACATAAAATCATCAGATCTCGTGAAATTCACTCACTATTATGAAAACAGCATGGAGGAAACGGCCCCCATGATTCAATTACCTCCACCTGGTCCCTCTGACGACAGGTGGGGATTAGGGGGGACCACAATTCAAGATAGGATTTGAGTGGGGACACAGCCAAACCATATAAACAACATTTCAGATGTTATTAAACTTAACTAAAAATGTGATGGACAAAATAGACAACTCAACAATAATTTGAGGGAATTTCATGCCCCACATTTAATAGTGGTAGAACAAATAGGCAGTTCACCAAGGAAATGCAAAATTTAAACAACTTGATAAAACATAGAACTAATAGACATGTGTAGAACACTAGACCCAATGACAGCAGAATAAACATTATTCACAAGCATACATTATTGGGGCAAACCCCACCCCCGATATTTAACGTGGGTTCTTTTCTATTTCCCTAAGCATCTCGGCTGGTTTGAGAAATAAAGGGAAAGAGTACAAGAGAGAGAAATTTTAAAGCTAGGTGTCCGGGGAAGACTTCACATGTCCGCAGGTTCCGTGGTGCTCCCTGAGCCGTAAAACCAGCAAGTTTTTATTAGCGATTTTCAAAAGGGGAGGGAGTGTACAAATAGGGTGTGGGTCACAGAGATCGCATACTTCACAAGGTAGTAAAATATCATAAAGCAAATGGAGGCAGGGTGAGACCACAGGACCACAGGACGGGGCGAAATTAAAATTGCTAATGAAGTTTCCGCACACATTGTCATTGATAGCATCTTATCAAGAGACAGCGTTTGAGAGCAGACAACCTGTCTGATCAAAATTTATTAGGTGGGAACTCCCTCATCCTAATAAGCCTGGGAGCTCTACAAGAGACCAACTCTTATGGAAAGCATACATAGGTACAAATGCATACATTAAAAAAGAAGAAAGATGTCAAACCAGTAAGGTGACTTTTTCACTATGAACTAGAAAAAAAGAACAGCCTAAAACCAAAGCAATCTCAAAATGAAAAAATGAAATTATAAACATTAGAGCAAAAATTGATGAAATAGAAAAGAAAAGTAACATTAGGGGAATCAAACAAAGTAAAAGTTGAATTTTTATAAATATCAACAAAAGCAATTAATCTTTAGCTAGACTGGCTGATGAAAAATATCAAAATAATAATTTAAAAAAAAGAGATGACGCCATTCCCTAAAATATGGAACGAAAGAGAAAGCATTGCTTACAACCATGAAAAAAAAAAAAAAAAAAAAAAAAAAAAAGATTACAGGAGAATTCTGTGAACAATGGTATACCAACAAACCAGGTAATTAAGATGGTAATACAGAATGAAAAAAAAAAAAAAAAAAAAAAAAAAAAAAAAAAAAAAAAAAAAAAAAGAAAATCACATGTTACCAGAACTGACTCAGAAGAACTAAACAATCTGAATAGACCTATGAAAATTAAAACTATCGAGTTAGTAATTTAAAAAGTCACCTACAAGTCAAACAAACAAACAAAAACATAAAAACATCTCAGATGGTCATACTGGAAAATTCTACTAAAGTTTCAGTAGGAATTAATACCAATCATTCACAAACGCTTTCAGAAAATAGAAGAGGAAGAGATGCTTCCAAAGCGATTTTTTTTTTTTTTGACGCCAGTATGCTATCCCAGACACAGACATTACAAAAACAAAGACATAAAGAAAAAACAAAACAAAAAACCCAAATATCAATATCCCTTATAAATATAGACAAACAACCTTCAAATTAGCCGGGAGAGGTGGCGGGCGCCTGTAGTCCCAGCTACTCAGGAGGCTGATGCAGGAGAATGACGTGAACCCGGGAGGTGGAGCTTGCAGTGAGCCGAGATCGCGCCACTGCACTCCAGCCTGGGCGACAGAGCGAGACTCCGTCTCAAAACAACAACAACAAAAAGGTGACAAAATTTTAAAATGGAAAAAAAAAAGAATTTGAACAGATGTTTTCAGATGATATACTAATGACTAAGAAACCCAATAAAATATGCTGACACTCATTAGCCATTAGATAAATACTTGCCAAAACTATAATGAGATATCACTTCACATACATTAGATTGATTAAAATAAGAAGGACAGATGATAACATGTCTTACTGAGGATAAGGAGAAACTGAAAACCTCACGTGCTGCAGGTGAAAGTATGAAACAGTGAAGTCACTCTGACAATTTGGCAGTTGTTCAAAATATTAAAGATGGAGTTACCAATAGACTCATTATCTTGGTTCATTTGCATTGCTGTAAAGGAATATCTGATGTTGGGTAATTTATCAGAAAAGAGTTCTATTGGGCTCACAGTTCTTCAGGCTGTACAATAATATGTACATGGTGCCAGCATCTACTTCTTCTGAAAGCTTAGGAAGCTTCCACTCATGGCAGAAAGTGAAGGATATGATGTGAGAGGAGGAAGAGAGAGATTTAGGGAAATCCCAGAATCTTTTTAAAAAGCAGATTTCATGGAAACGAAGAGGGATAATTCACTCAATTCTGTGAGAATGATACCAAGTCATTCATGAGAGATTTGTCACCATGAAGCAAATACCTCCCACCAGACCCCAATTGCCACACTGGAGATTAAATTTCCACGTGAGATTTGGAGGGGAAAAATATCCATACTACGTCACCCAGTAATTATACTTCTAAATATATGTCCAAGAGAATTGCAAACTTTATCTGCAGAAAAACTTGTACAGAAATGTTCATTGCAGAATTATTTATGATACTCAAAAAGTAGAAGCAACCCGAATATGCATCACTGGATGGAGAGGTCATTACAAAAATATTATACCGGCCGGGCACGGTGGCTCACACCTGTAATCCCAGCACTTTGGGAGGCCGAGGCGGGCGGATCATGAGGTCAGGAGATCGAGACCATCCTGGCTAACACGGCGAAACCCTGTCTCTACTAAAAATGCAAAAAATTAGCTGGGCGTGGCGGCGGGCGCCTGTAGTCCCAGCTACTTGGGAGGCTGAGGCAGGAGAATGGCGGGAACCCGGGAGGCAGAGCTTGCAGTGAGCCGAGATCGCGCCACTGCACTCCAGACTGGGAGACTGAGCAAGACTCTGTCTCAAACAAAAAAAAAACAAAACAAACAAACAAACAAACAAAAAAAAATATATATATATATATATAATACCACTAAATAGAATGTTATTTAGTGATACAAAGGAATGAGGTAGTCCTATACTTTCCAACATGGATGAACCTTGAAAACATCATGCTAACCATTATGAAAATATATTAGTGATTCTATTTTAATGAAATGTCCCAGAAAAGTCAAACCTATAGAGATAGGGAGTAGATTAGTGGTTTCTATGTGGCTTGGGAAAAAAGTGACTGCTAATGGGAATGGAGTTTCTTTTTAGGGAGATGAAAATACTCTAGTCTCATATCACGGTGGTGTTTGCACACTTGTGTGAATATACCCCAAAAATTGATTATACATTTAAATGGGAGAATTGTATATTTTGTGAATTAAAGCTCAAGATTGATTAAAAACAAAACAAGCAAAACAGAATTATTACCATCCACCTTACCTCACAGATAGGGATCAAAGGAAATATTATATGGAAATGATGTGGTTTGCAGCTGCTTTTTAGTGAATGGGGTAAAATTAAAACAATATGATTAAAAATAAACTCAATTGGGAATTAATTTTTCTAAAAAGCTTATCTCATTCATACTTATAATTTATAAGACATTTTATACAGAGCAACTTTGTTTACAAGATAAAGGGGATATAGACATAAAACAAGTAAAATAGACTCAGAAATAAAGATTTTCTTTCTGTATAAGAAATTTGTATTTTACAAAGGAAAATAAAATAAAGAAGTACAAATAAATCAGCCAAAAATATTTGTGAAAAGATGGAATATTATGACAATTACAATACAATATTAAAATGAATACATGGAAAGCTGAACAGACATTAAAATAAAATGATGGTAACTTAAATATATTAGTCTGGGGTCCCAGAGAGAGCTAATATGATACACACACACACACCCATACACATACACACACACATACACATATATGAGGAGATTTATTATGGAAATTCTCACCATATGCAATCTGCAAGCTGGAGAAGCAGGATATCTGGTGGTGTAATTCAGGCCAAGTCTGAAGGCCTGAGAACATCCTAGATTCTGAAGACCAAAGAACTAGAAGCTCCAATTTCTGATGGCAGGAGAAGATGGATGTCATAGTTCAAGAAGAGAAAGAATTTTCCTTTTCTCTCCATTTTTATTCTATTCTAGCCCCAGAGAAATTGCATTATGCTCACCCATGTTGGTGAGGGCATATTCTATACTCAGTCTTCTGATGCAAAGTCTAATCTCTCCCTAAAATGCCCACACAGAGACACTCAGAAATTACATTTTTCCAGCTATCCGAGCATCTCTTAGCCCAGTTAAGTTAATACATAAAATTAACTATCACAAATCTATCATTTATCAACTTGGTTCTCATATACACATTGGCTTCCACATGCATATTAAACCATGTTTAATTTCCAAATACAGAAGATAATAAAGTCATAATTGCACCTAAGATAACACAACTATCCTCCATACAACAAAAAAATCCACTAATCTCTTTCTAGAATGGGAGGTAAGATACTTGAGCTTGATGGTTACCCTTCTTCTGACATCCTGTAACTTAAATACTATGATGTAAAACTAACAGTACTTAAATATGGATATAAAGCCAGTATTTTTATATCATATGATAAAAGAATAAGAGGAAAACATAAATATATCTGCTTAACATATGTATATATTATAAGTTAAAAACACAATCCTAAGCCCCTCCAACTGACCAAATGAAGCAACTCTTGGGCAAAGGAACCCCACAGAAAACTTAAAAACTAGGTTTGTCACCACATTGAGACAAGAGGTCAAACACATCTTCTTCCTTTTGCAGTTTAGACACAACAACTGACTGGAATTAATGTTAAAATAGAGATCCTAAGACTGATGGAATGGACTCTGTGGCAATAAGATACTAAATTATAAACAGAACTTATGGCCATGCCAGGGAAGTGTTAAGTTACATACCCTACACTTAAAGAATAAACTATTTTAACTTCCTAGGAAAAGTCATATGATTCATGGCTTAAATCCTATTCTTGAGTGAATAATCTTACTGAGAATCTCTCAAATCTTAGAGTGATAGTGAATTCTTCAAAGTGTTAATGATTAATACTTAACCTACTTACATTGTAAAGGACTCTAGTTTGTTTATGGATTTTGAAATTTTACTGATTGTCTTTCATGCAAAACATTTTAGCCTGTATGCTGCAGGTTGTAATCGGCAGCCAATCACTGTAGCCTCTGTATTGTACCCTCGAGTGAAAGAGTACAATGTGATGAGAAAATTCCTCTCTCTTCTAAATATTCTCCTAAAATACATTTCAAATTCTAAGACTTTAGAACATGCTCAACTTTGTTGATGTATCTTCCCAAGTTGACTCTCAAATTTGGCATCCAATAAAACATTTATCAAATTATTTCTGCCTCCATAGCCTTAATTTTGGTCAAAAATATGCACACAAATGTATTCATAGCAAAATAAGGAGGAAATACTAATAATTGTTATAATCCTCATCTCTCTAACTGATCACATGATTTTAGCTGGTATTTACATACATATGAGCTTATTCTACTTCCTATTCTGTGTTCCTTGTTTACCTGACAGAGTGATCCAGTGATCCAAACTTTCATTCCTGAAGAGTCTGAGACATTTGTAATCTTGCCTGGATTTAGTTGTAATTTCCCATTGTCCTTATTCACAGGACATGGTGATATTAAGAGACATTCTAAAAGATCTCCCGCATTCCAGTTATAATCTTTCTCACTTCCATTGTGGAATAGCAATCAAATTTCTCCTTGGTAGTCCAGATCAATCAACTCAGCATATACCATTACTCCTTCCGTAGTGTGAGTCAGAGGCACGGGGAGCCCAAAGTGGCCAGGTTGCAGTTTTAATTTACAGTTCAACAGAATCATTCTTGTGTCTCCTAGTGTAAGCATTCCTCCTTCTGGAACTAAGACCTCTAGGCCAGCAGAGCATAAAGCTGTGGGAGTGGGAAGCAAAAATTTTGCTAGCAAGTCACTAGGGGTAATGATAGGTACTATCACTCTCATTCCTAAACTTTGATTTTTGGAGGCTAGTTATTGAATCCTGGCTATTGAAAAAAAACAGTATCATATGTTGAATGCAAATTTAAGGCATATGCAGCCTTCTGAAGAACCTTGCCCCAACCCTGCAGTGTATTGCCACCTAGCTTCTCCTGTAACTGAGTCTTCAAAAGGCCATGGTGATGTGGGGAAAGTAGTAAGATCAGTGAATTCCATGAGTATGTGCCCATTGATGTATTAATAATACTTATTTGGCTGTGAGGTGAGGTGAGTTTCTTGGTCAGAAACAATGTTACGTGAAATACCATGATGATAGATACTATGCCTCATTTTGTGGATTTCAGTTTGTCTCTTTCCTCAGCCACTTTTTTTTTTTTTTTTTTTTTTTTTTTTTTTTTTTTTTTTGTCCAATGGGCACATTAACAAAGCGGACATGTTTACAGAGATGATGATTATGTAGAGGCACCATAATTTGGACTTCAAATTAACAAGGCTGTCCTGGCTAAAGCCACTGCTGAATCTCCAATCGGTCAGCAGCAGAGAGTAATACTGAGCCCTCTCATAGGGCACCACTTATGGGGTGATCAGCCAGTTACCTGGTCACAGGGTGATTATATTGAACCACTCCAATCAGGGAAGGCACAGCAATTTATTTTTATTGGAATAGACATTTACTCAGGACATGAATTTGCCTTTCATGCTTGCAATATCTCTACCAAAACTACCATCCATGTACTGAAAAAAAGAAAAAAAAAGAATACATAGTAAGCTAAATAAGCATTAAAATAAAAATGATTTTAAGTTAAAGAATACAAATAAATGTACTGGCATTCAATTTTAGAACAGTGCTTACATAGTGAATCATAATCAGTTGTGACTAGTGTCTACACAACCCTTTAAAATTAAATATTGATTATATAAAATTTATAATACAATTTTAATGGGAAGATATAGCAGGGCTCCATGCATATGTTTCGGAATTGCTGTAAAATGAGAAATAAATCTTTATACCCAAACAACAAATAATTGAAAATTGGCTAATACTGAGAGATAAAGAAGTATTAGGTTGGTGTAAAAGTAATTGTGGTTTTTGAAATTATATTTAACGGTAAAAACTGCAATTACGTTTGCACCAACCTAGAAATTATAAACATATTATTTAGGGACAAACAGTTAATGCCAAATTGAACAACGAATATAATCAAAAGTGTTTGCCTTTGGGTACTCAGAACACAGGACTGAAAGGAAGCAGAGGACTACTTTTCTCCAAGTCAGCTATGAAGAACTATTTGTCTTTACTCATTTCACAGGCATAACTTTGATAAAAATAAAGATAAATTAATAATAAACTAAAAATGCCAGATTCAATACATATTAAATCTAATATTGAGGAAACAGCCACAATTTTGTATGCTTCTTAATCTTTGAAATACCTTATAGTTTTATAAATGCATGTGGGATTATAAAGTGAGCAAATCTCCTTACTATGCCTAAACCTTTTCTTACGTGTAATTGGAAACACTTGAAGAGACGAGTTTCTTTGTGAAATAAAGGAGAACTTTACAGTTCCTTTTTTTGAAATTTATGATAGCAAAGACCATTTGGCCTTTAAATAGTCTTTACTATTAAAAATTTATTTCTAAGCTACTAACATTTTCTGAGTGTATATATAACTTCTTTTAACATGGGATGTCATATTTGAACAATAATTACATCTTATGTCTTTTTTTTGTTTATTGCTACATGAATATTTTCAACATATATAATTACTACATGTATACATTTAACATAAAAAATATGGCTAGACTGAGAAAATATGTACTATTTTGAAGCCGGGATCAAATGCTTTTCATTTCTGTTATGAATATATTTTTATATATGATGAACTCAATTTACTTTTTTCCCAATCTTATCAGTAGACACGTAATCATATTGTTTGTTAGTTCTTACTTATTTTCCACAATCTTAAATAACTATGAACACTGAATATAAATTATTAAAATATATGATCCTGTTTAGTGGCTCCAAAATAATTATAAGCAAACATCTAAATCTACTTTTGCAGCATTTTGATGTCTGTATCAGTCGGTGGCCTAGTCTCAGCTTGACACCACAAAGATTATTTTTGTTTAGGACGTTTTAATTTTTGCCAGTAACCTGTCAAGACAGATTTTATAAGTGCCCTATGTTTTTTTCTTAAATTTGATTGCTACAATTAAGATACAATAACGCTCTCATGGGATGTGTATTGCACTCCTGTGTGGGTACACTGAAAACAATTCATTTATACATTACCTATTTTGCAGTCAGTTGGAAATATTTTATTATACTTATTTGCATAATTCTCTCATCAATAAAAAAGAAAAAGGTGCATCGTTTGTCTTCTGTCTGTAAAAGGGAAAAAAATCAATTGCAAAACAAAGCAAAACGTAGAGCAGGCTACACTAACATTAAGCCAAGATCTTTAATCTCAATATCAATATTCATTGAAGTTTTATATGACCTACCTACACTCTAATTACTCAAGTGTATCATATGTAACCTCTCTTTCTTCCCAACTATCAGCAAATATGGTGCCATCTTCTTGTAATAAAGACAATGGAAATTCTATTAGTCAATGTATCTCTGCCAAAAAATAAAGTAAAATAAAATAAAAAGGTCAATTGACTTTAAAAAGCTTTATTTAAACGTCTACTGAATGAACACATAGCCCTCACGATTTCTGCTTTTCCTGTGCCACATTGTTGCATTGATTATAATGTCCTTGGTGGTAGAGGTCACGTTAATTTTATCACATCCAAGGATTCTAGGTGAAATATGTGGCACACGTGCAGGCTGCATGCTCGTTTGTCACATTATTACTTGCTGTCACTTTTGAAGGTAGGTGTCTTTTTGAAGAATGTGCCACAGCTAGAGGGTCATGTTATTTGCATAAAGCTCTGAAAGCTGTCTTTCCAGAGAGAATGAGTGGGATGTTGCTTCATTTTCTGTTTACGGAAAGCATAGAGGGGACAGCTGTCAGGAGCTGATGCTGTCTCTCTTGTACATAGATAGTTGTTTAAAAAAAATGCTTAAGAACATATTAATGAATTGTAACTAAAATTTCCATTTACTGGACTGAATGCTAATTTTACCACTCAGAATAAAGTAATTCTGGTCTGCTGTGAGCAGATATTTTTGCTTTATAAATGTCAAAAGATGCCTATAAATTGAAATGATTTACGGAAGCTTCCATTGCTTTTGGTTGATAACTAAATAATTTCCTTCCTTTACAAAATTAGAGGAAGAAGCATATAGCTGTATTTTTGAGGCTACTACAAATGATTTCACTGAAGACCTTATGAAGGTTTTAGAAATAATGCAAAGTTAAATATCATTATTAGAGCCAAAAATTGTATTATTATAAAAATACCAATGTGCTTTGAAAATCTGAATTTACAAAAACATATGAATAGAAACTTAATTTAAATAAAATTATGCTTCTGAAAACAAAATAATTTGATAGATACATAAATCTAATTTTCTCAAAATAATGTATAAAATTAATAATTTTATATAAAAGTCAAGATTTTCAAAATTATGTCACAGCCAAATGACTCAAACCTACAATGACAAATAAAAAAGCTCTTTCTTGTATGCAAAGAGGATATTTAATATAATTTAAGAAAAGTGTATGCTTTGATATATAATTATATATATGTATTTATGCTCAGATTCTATTGATTAAAAACAAGATGGAAATATATTTAATAAAAATATAATATAAACTATATCTTACTACTAATTTGTTACTCAGCTTCTTGTTTATTTTGGTGAATTAAAAATAGCTCTAACTTCTTTTAAATACACATCAAGAGGTGGAAAGTCTATCTCATAAAAATAGAGTATAAAATGGTGATCAGAGACTGGGGCTTTTAGGAAGAGGGATATGGGTGATATTGGCCAAAGCACATATATTTTAGTGAGATAGTAAGAATAAGTTGAAGAGGTATATAATACAGTGTGGTGACTGTGGTTAAAAACAATATGTTGTATTTTTGAAAAATACAAAAAGAGTGGATGTTAAGTGTTCTCATCACAAAAGTAATAACTATGTGAGATTATACATTTGCTCATTAGCTAGATTTAATCATCCCACAAAGCATACATACTTCAAAACTTCATGTTGCAAACAGTAATTACATAAAATTATGTCAATTAAGACAGAGAGATGGGTCTTTCACCTTGCTATGAATCTAGACAAAGACTGGGACTACTTTTACTGATACCAAGTGGAAGAAGTCATCCTGCTACAGCTTCCAGGCCCAGATAAGGGGATCTTCAGGTTCCTCTTTCATGGAACACTTCCTCTTAAAAGTCCGAAAAGCTATGTAAGAAGTTCTACTTTGTTGTTTGTGAGACCGCAGAGAAAAACTCTGCAAATAATTGACAGAGAAAGCAGTCCAACTGATCCCAGCCTCCAGATATCCATACCAATGTGGGAGACATATGAGTAAAATCTCTTTGGAACTTCTGGCCTAGCCAAGCTGCGAGCTAAAAACGACCAGGTCACTTCAGTAAAGCATGTGGAGCAGGTAAAGTAGAAGAACTGCCTGCCAAACTTTGCCTGGATCCCTCCTGGTCTACAAATCAGGAGCATCATAAAAGTTGTTAGTCACAAATTTTGGGATAACACGTTAGCAGCAACATGTAACTATAATAATCATGTGTGTGTGTCTGTATGTGTACTTGTGTATGTATGTTCTAAATCAGAAGTATTGATAATTCTAAAGCAGTCAGTCTTTAAGAGCAACTTATCTTTATAAGACCTGAAATGACTGTAACAAACATAATATTCCTCATAATTTCCACATCCCCAGTAAGGCAAATTGAATGTTCTACAGGGAGTTAGTTAGAAAATGTATAGATTTTTGTGTTTCATAGCTGAACATTTATTAATTAATAGCTCCATAAATTTTTTGTCAATCAACAACACATGTGCACAAATGAGTTTACCTAATTGTATTGCGTTACCCTTTTTCATTGGTTGGTTGTATGTGTCAATAATAACTTGATTATTTGAATAACTGTTTAATGATATGAAGAGATAGGACATAGAGAAACTGTATCAATTAGAACTTTCAATTATATTGAATAATAGAAATCATAATTTTTGGCTCATATTCTGAATCACATCTAAATATATTTTATTAAAATATATAAATGTAGTAGAATATTTACTGAAACTGATCTTTATGCATGCTACCCAATGAGAAAAACTTCTATCTAAATTGCTAATTACTCTTTTTTCTGGTAGAGGTCATATGCAGTTGTTTTACAGCATGACCTTCAGAGACAGTTGACTTGGTTAAAAATTATCTTCTAAATTCTTAACTAAGTTAAACAGTAAGGCATAGCTCATTTTGCTCTTGTTAGCCACAGTAATATTATATATATGTATATAAACAGTTTATACCTGAAGTCTTGTGCAGATTAAATGCTATAATTCACATATATGAATTCACATAAATGCTATAATTCAGCATTAAATCTGGCAGCTAAATTAGATATTAATTTACATATTATTAGTAGTATTAATTTAAAAGCATCTATTTCCCATTTTATAGGAAATAAATGCTTTGTTTTTTCCTTGTCAAAGACCAATTGTCTTCTTACCTTTCATAAGCAGATATTGAAACTTTTACATGGAGGCAAAGGAGTCTTCTTGTAAAATAAAAATGATATCCTAATCTATTTTCTTTGAATATTTAAAAAACAATTAGCCAGCTGGCATGAAAGAAAGCCAGAGGTGCTAAGAGGGTCCTTATCATCGAGGATAGTGTACAACAACGGTCCCCAACCTTTTAGGCATAATGAACAGGCTTCCTGGACAACAATTTTTTTCACGAGTCTGGGGCATTGTTTTCGGATGAAACTTCCTCCTCAGACTGAGGCAGGAAAACAGGGTCTGGAGGTAGGAAACATAAGGCTCACTCACACTTCAGCTATCACAGGAAATGTCCTCTCCAGAGGATGTACACCAATTAACCAATAGAAACCTCTAGAGGATATTTAAACCCCCACAAGTTCCGTAGAGGGGCCCTTGAGCTCATATGCTGGGGCCCACTCCTACACTGTAGAATATACTTTCATTTTCAATAAATACCTACTTTTGTTGCTTCATTCTTTCCTTGCTTTGCTTGTGCGTTTTGTCCAGTTCTTTGTTCAAGATGCCAAGAACATGGACACCTACCCCCGTCGGTAACAAGATCACGAGGCATTAGTTAGATTATCATAAAAGGTGAGCAACCTAGATCCCTCACATGTCCAGTTCACACAGGATTGACGCTCCTATGAGAATCTAATGCGCTGATGGTCTGACAAGAGCTGGAGCTCAGGCAGTCATACTGACTTGCCCGCCCTCACCTCCTGCTGTGCGGCCGGGTTCCTGACAGACCAAGGACGGCTATGTGTCTGCTGCCCCGAGGTTGAGGACCCCTGGTGTAGCATATGCATGGGTCACTCAGGCTTAATACCTAGAATTGGATGATGCCAGAGAAGAACTAGTTCTCTGTAGAGGTAGCCGCTTTTTTCCTGGTATAGCTTTCTTCTACTGGCAAAATTAAACATTTCGGCTGCATTTTAAATCTGCAACAGAAAAAAATTTGGTTAAAAGTTTCTCCCACACAGCCCCTCTCCACACACACACACATGCAGACACACACATTTTAATCTACCAAGGCACAATAACTAACTTTGCTTCTTAAACAAACTCTTTCTCTTTCATTTTCAGAACTTTGGATTTTAAGTTTAGAATGCCCTTTTCCTTCACCTGATTGATAAACTGCTAGTCATTTTTCACGAGTCATATAACTCTTCCCGTTAGTGTTTCTGCTTTGCGCTGTCTTTAGCATACTATAAAACTTTCCTGGGGTCAATGTCGGAGAACAATGTTTTACATATCATTTAAGGTAAAAATAAGTCACTAATGGGTCTGGGGTGAACTTCCGTTATAAATGATGACAAAGCGAAGATTTAAGCAGTTGGCATTTGGATGTGGTAGAACAGAAAATTCCTGTCAGATTGATTCTATTTACCAATCTGCTTAAAGGACTCTGGGTTGTGTTTTGGTTTTCAGAGTTTTATTAACAGGGGATGGAAAGAGAAGAATTTTGAATATAGAGGAAATGTGTAATGCAGTAATTTAAATAATGCCATTTTTAGACAGCCATGTTGGTATGGAGTGTTTGTTTGAGATCTGTGTCCATAACTTTAAAAGTAGATTCATCAGATTTGTCATTTTTCTTCCAATGAATTTCAGCTACAGAGAGTTGGGCTGACTCATATTGGGGCTTTGCCAAGTGAGTGAGACAGAGAAGTAGAAAAATGCGATTACTCTAAGTCTATTTCCAAGAGAGTATTTTATTTATTTATTTATTTATTTATTTATTTATTTATTTATTTATTTATTTTTTGAGATGGAGTTTCGCTCTATCACCCAGGCTGGAGTGTAGTGGCGTGATCTCGGCTCACTGCAACTTCTGTCTCTGGGTTGAAGAGATTCTCACAACTAAGCCTCCCAGGTAGCTGGGATTACAGGTGCACCCCACCACGCCTGGCTGATTTTTTGTATTTTAGTAAAGGCGGGGTTTCATCATGTTAGCCAGGATGGTCTCGAACTCCTGACCTCAGGTGATCTGCCCACCATGGCCTCCCAAAGTGCTGGGATTACAGATGCGAGCCACTGCGCCCAGCCCAAGAGAGTGATCTTAATGAAAGATAATTGATTCAATCTTAAGTAAAGAGAAAGTCAGAATATGAAGCATTTTATTGATGGTTTAGTAAGTGGTGAGGGTCGAAAAAGCAAAAAGCTAAATGACATGGGGTGTTTGTAGGAGTGAAGATAATACAATAGGTAACCTGGAAGGATAGGCGTCTATGGTCATAAAATAGGTTGCTCAGAAGAATATGACTGTGAAATAGGGTTGAAATGGAGTAGGCTGACATCCAAAGTCAAAAGGTTACATGTGTGAGGCCAAAATGTGAAATGGAGAGTATGTGTTCCTTCAGAAATAGAGAAATAGTAGTGGTAGAAGAGGGCCAGTTGATAAAGACATCAAAAACTGAGGAGGAAATGTTGGGAGATCATCAAAGAGCTAACTCAAGGTTAGAGGTAGGAAATCTCATGATATAAACCACAAAGGAGCTGTGCTCCCAAAAGAATGTTTAGGATAAGTAAGATGGAAATGGCAATGAAAGCAAGGAAGATACATACCTCACCTGCAAGCTCTGGAGTATATGATTTAAAGAGAGAAAAAAATATATTCTGCAATTGGGAGTGTTACAAGATAAATAAATCATCAGATCTTAAGTCTCCACTAGAAACATTCAGAGGAATCATGAAGGATAAAAGAATTTAAAAATAAAAACATTTTATTGTTAAAAAATAAACCATTAATTCTAGAATGTAGTGTAGGGCAAAGAAAGTTGGGAAATTGGGTCAGATTAAGCAATATGAAACAGTAGAGTAATGAGACTCTGGATAAAAATGATTGAGAGCTTGATCTTCTGGGAGTAATTAAGATATCAAAAAATTAGGTATGGATAAATTCACTCTTAAGATATTTGACAGGTAAAGTAGGAGAGGAGGACAGAAACTGATCTCTCCTCTACTTTATGGTAGTATGATAGGCAAGAAGTACACAAAACTTCTTCCGTGAAGTCTTATCTTGCTTCTGTGTAGTTTCTCTAGGCTGAAAGTGTTACAGTATCGGGGAGATATCTTTCTCCTGGAACAAGAGAATGTTTTTACTGTGAAATGGTGCCATAATGGTTGAAATCATGGTGCATAATTGCAGTGACCTCCATCTTGATGATGTTATTTCCTCTGTGTCCTTTGGATGGTGGTGGGATGAATATGAGAAACATAAGTAAGTTTAATCAGATACATACTAACCTACATAAAATAAGCAAACATATATAATAATTAAGTATCTTTATATTTAACCATTGATCTTCTTTGAAAAATAAAGCCCTCTGTTTGGTAGATAAAGACCTAAAATATTTTCATAAAAATATAATCCATGATATTTAACTGTTTTCTAATTATATGTTTTTGCTTTTGTAATACTCAAAACACTGTTTTGATTAGTTGCATGTTAGTTTTAGAAAATGATTTTGTTTTTACTGATCAATGTTTTCTGATTGACTTTAAAAAGCCCACAAGAATACATTGCAAAGTAATACAAAGCTATATATATTTGTGTGTGTGTATATGTGTGTGTATATATATGCATGTGTGTGTATGCATGTGTATGTATACACACTGCTGACATATGTAATACATAGGGGACTCCATGATACAGAGTAAGCACTGTGGCAATTCTTTTCTGCTATTATTTAGAATTGTTGCTGCCTTTATTATTATTATATGCTATATTGACTTTGAGATGTTTAATAGGTGTTATATAAATACTACTCATTGCTTATAAGTGTCAATTCAAAGCACATTAGGAAAAAATAACTTTGAAATGCAAGATATATCTATAGCACACTGGGTTTCTAATTTATTAGAAACCATATACTAGTACTTGTCTATCTAAATTGATGCATAATACTGGTATAAAACTCACCATATACAATTACACATACTCATTTCCTGATTGGAAAATTGTTTTTTGTGTCTGGGCATGGTGGCTAATGCCTGTAGTACCAGCACGTTGGGAGGCCGAGGTGGGTGGCTCTCTTTGAGCCCAGGAATTTGAGATCAGCTTGGGCACATGGCAAAACCTCTTCTCTACAAAAAAATACAAAAATTAGCCAGATTTGGTGGTACATGCTTGTAGTCCCAGCTACTTGGGAGACTGAGGTGGGAGGATCACTTGCCCTCTAGAAATCAAGTGATCCTCCCACCTCACCCACCCCCACCCACAAGATGGCACCACTGCACTCTAGCTTGAGTGACACAGTGAGAGACCTTAGCAAAAAAAGAAAAGAAAGAAAAAAAGTTTTTCTAATTACAAAATTAGATTTTAAAATATTGAATTTAAATTGTTTAAGTTACTAAATGGAGCTTAAGTAAAAAAACTAAGTGAAGAAAGTCAGATAAATGATTAAAAGTTACAGTTTTTGTTTTTCTCAAAGGCAAATAGCACTACTGCAAAGCAGTCTATTGTTTGAGAGTAAAAGACTGTGAGGTGGATTCAGTACTTTGTAAATAAATATGTTAGTCCTTACTCTTGAGTCGTCTGCACCAGGCTCCAGTAAAGTTTATGGTCTTCTAGGAAATAGCAGATTAGTTCAGTGACATGTACGGCAGCATAGACAATTGAAAGCAGTTGAGCAGAAGGCATGCTAAAACATGATAATAATAAAATTTACTTAATTAGAATATATGAACATTGATGTGCTTGATCAAAAGGTCAAATAGCCAACTGTGTGGCTTCAAACTGACCACCTGGCAAATTATAGTCTGACTTTCAGATGCAGATTTATGCAGAAGAGAAGTTTAAGATCGGCAAGCATTTTGAAAGTGGGCAAAGAAGGTGTCATAATTAGGGGAATTTTCTAGACACTGCTTTTTCATTACATTTGACTTGAGTTATGAAAAATTCAATTGCTCATATCAGAGAACAGAGAGACTAATGATGAAGATATTACAATGAGTCTGTGCTATATCCTTCCCTTTCCCTGTAGGTAAAACAGAAAAAACAAACCAACAAACAAAAACAAAAGCCCTTGCAATATTACTAATATGGAAAAAATGAGGTAATGTGTTTTTGTTCTTTTTTTCTCTGTTTAATTTTCAAGATATCACAATTTATAGTTATTAGTCCTTCATATCTCTGACCCTACAATCAGCAGGTCCTTAATATACCTTCCAGCTTCCTTCATTCCAGTATTTCAAAGCTTGGGGCGACTTAAAACAGTAAAATAAAATAATTCTCCCCCTCGACAACCAAAAAAAAAATACATTAAATTCGGCCTCATACCAGGTTGATAATTTTAACAAACTTCTGATAATTTGAAATGAACAAAAGAAAAATATGCCAACTCTGCTGGAAAAAAGGTAACCTAGCAGAAATAAAGGAAACATTTCATTGCTCATAATGATTAAAGGGGAGATTTCCATGAAATGTTAGCACTTTCTATGTTTTCCTTTAGATATTTTGATACAGATGCATATGCATGTCATCATATTCACCAAAATATATGTGCAAAGAGAAAGAGGTTTCGGTGATTCACTGATATTTTTAAGCCATGTATACAGAAAAACCTGTTACCATTTATGTGTATCCACTATTGACGTTGAAGTGGCACTTTGTGACAAAACTTTCTAACATTTGAGTGCTATTTTATTTAAAAATGTAGATAGTAATATTCCTCTAGGCGGAAGATTGTCTATACTGTTTAATGGAATGCATAATTTCAGTGTTTGCATTTTAGAAGTTTGGGAATAATGTGGGGAAGAAGTCCAATGGGTTTATTTTTTAAATGTGGTCATATAACATGTTAAACAATAAACATACTGAATGTAGACACGTAGAGCTACTTTGTGCATTAATATTAAATATCAAAATATTAAATATTTTATATTAAATTTTAAAATCAGCACAAATTGATCATTCAGCATTTAAAAATACTAAATTATAAATTAAAGAACTTAAGTTCCAAATAGCTCTTAAAATTATAGCTTATAATATGGAAGGGAATCCCTAATGAGGTTTGTGAAGAATTTTTGTCTTTTTTATTTCAATTTTGACTAACATTGAACTTAAAATTTATTAAAATCAATTTAAATAACCTATAAATATTTAAGGTAAAAAGATAATTACATTTTTAAACAATTATTTGTGGTACCATAGTGGAATTTATAATGCTCAAAAACATATTTCAAGAAAGCTTGAGTATTTTCTACTATAAGCAACAATAGAGTATAAATATGTGCTTCACAATTTCTGAGTCTAAATATTGGGTTAAATAATTATTAGAATAAAATCTATTTTTTAAAATATTTACTAATTTGTAACTTAAAAAAGTGACCTTTCTTGGTTGCTAATTTGGAGGAATGTTAGTATTTGTTCTATTATTAATATTCACAATATTATATTTTAACTAACATATTCACACTTGTCCACAATTATTTTACTAGTAAATATTTGTCATATTGATACTGTATATATTTTAAATGTGAAAAGATGCTAATTAAAATAAAATGCTTTTCAATTACAGTAATAGTTTGTAGCAGTATCAAGCAGTAAATAAAATGTAACTACATAACTACTGAATATTTCTATAAATAAAATGTCTATGGTAAGCAAAGTGTTTAAACTGGCATTTTTTTTTTCAAAAATGTATAAGGTCTTGAATTTGTTCAGAAAAGATTCATTTTTTCTGCTGGCAATTTGTCTTAGCATTATGCACTATTACCTGAAATAACACTTTAGATATTGTGAGTCTGGACCACAGACTCCTTGTTAAATTTTACTTTCCAATAAAATCAGGTAAAAAGAAAAGATAAATGGAATTACAAACTTTTGGGAAATAAATTTTTTCATGTCAGATACAAATACGAATGCCAAGTGTATTTGGAAACTGAGCATAATTTATATAACAAGTGAATTATATTAAGACTTATTAATTGACTTCTGTGTTAGAGTCCTAACATTTGTAAAAGTAGTTACTTGTATAGCACAGTATTGCTATAAAGAGGCTCTGAACACAAGCCTGGGAACCATAAAAGTGTTTATAAAAATTGTCCTTTCACTAACTAGTCTTGAAATATTGGGAAATTTAGTAAGCTTTCCTAGTCCTTATTTTTGCTCTTCTGGATAATATGGAGATTACTACAAAGATTATGAGGTAGTAAAGTTTTAAAATTCTTGTTTAATTTTATGTGAGCAATAGCTACTTCTATTGTTTCCAAGGGAAATAATCACTAATAATATTCTAAAATGTTGCCAAGTATCAGTGTTTCCAAGAGTCTAATACTTGGCACCTTTCATCTTGTTTTGGCATTATACTAGGGAGCTTAGGTCATCATACATTTTGGCGGAATGAATATTGACTACAGTTATCAATTTCACCTCTGTGGTTCCGGTTCACAATATCAAAAGACTCCTTTCACTTAACATTGTATAATGCTAAAACAATTTGTTGGAAGAAAATTGAATGAAGCCTCTCTGTGGAATAGCCATGTAAAATTTTCTGAGCTGTGATTTACACAGATACGAATGCAAATATAAATAGGAACAACCACATCGTTTTATAAACAAAACATAGATTAGAGTGTTGTTAAAGTATTAGTGGATCCTATAAAATATGATGTAAAATTAAAACTATGAACATTAGAATACTGTTTTAAATACTTACGTCTAGGTAGCTTTGATTTTTTCTTCATATCTCCGAGTTTTTGGTCCCTCATTTGCAAAGAATACAGGTAATGCTTAATAGATTCTGATAGTGCATATAATGCCCTGTTGTATTTTTGTCTGTTTGCTAATCTTATATTCTTTTATATCCATATGCAGACTCGCTCATGTGTGTGTATGTGTGTGTATATGTGTATGTGTGTATGTGTGTGTGCACGCACATGCGTGTGTGTGTAAAAAGAAAGAGGCAGAAGAGAGAGATACGGAAGTTAGTTTTCTCTTTAAATGGTAGGGTATCAACAGAAACTCATACACATAAAATTTCTGTTCTTATTTTGGACACTTCTGTGATATATATCACTAGAGATACTTATATATCTATAAAATATTTATTATGGAGTTTTGTAAATATCCATTTATATTTACACAAAATTATTGATCTAAATGTTTGTATTTTATACTTGACCCAGTCAACATTTTACATGATATATTCATGATGTAGTATGTAACATTAATGAAACACAAAATAAAATATAAAAAAAAACAAACAGAAAAACCCACAAGATTTACCTCAAAAGTAGAATACTTTAAAAAGTCAAATGTGACACCACAGCACTCCAGCCTGGGTGACAGAATGAGACTCAGTCTTTTTTTTTTTTTTTTTTTTAAAGTTTTCTTTTTTTTTTAAAGTTTTTTTTTTTTTATTTTTATTTTATTATTATTTTTTTTTATTATACTTTAAGTTCTAGGGTACATGTGCATAACGTGCAGGTTTGTTACATATGTATACTTATGCCATGTTGGTGTGCTGCACCCACCAACTCGTCAGCACCCATCAATTCATCATTTATATCATGTATAACTCCCCAATGCAATCCCTCCCTCCTCCCCCCTCCCCGTGATAGGCCCCAGTGTGTGATGATCCCCTTCCCGAGTCCAGGTGATCTCATTGTTCAGTTCCCACCTATGAGTGAGAACATGCGGTGTTTGGTTTTCTCTTCTTGTGATAGTTTGCTAAGAATGCTGGTTTCCAGCTGCATCCATGTCCCTACAAAGGACGCAAACTCATCCTTTTTTATGGCTGCATAGTATTCCATGGTGTATATGTGCCACATGTTCTTAATCCAGTCTGTCACAGATGGACATTTGGGTTGATTCCAAGTCTTTGCTATTGTGAATAGTGCCGCAATAAACATACGTGTGCATGTGTCTTTGTAGTAGAATAATTTATAATCCTTTGGGTATATACCCAGTAGTGGGATGGCTGGGTCATATGGTACATGTAGTTCTAGATCCTTGAGGAATTGCCATACTGTTTTCCATAATGGTTGAACTAGTTTACAATCCCACCAACAGTGTAAAAGTGTTCCTATTTCTCCACATCCTCTCCAACAACTGTTGTTTCCTGACTTCTTAATGATTGCCATTCTAACTGGTGTGAGATGGTATCTCATTGTGGTTTTGATTTGCATTTCTCTGATGGCGAGTGATGATGAGCATTTTTTCATGTGTCTGTTGGCTGTATGAATGTCTTCTTTTGAGAAATGTCTGTTCATATCCTTTGCCCACTTTTTGATGGGGTTGTTTGCTTTTTTCTTGTGTATTTGTTTGAGTTCTTTGTAGATTCTGGATATTAGCCCTTTGTCAGATGAGTAGGTTGCAAAAATTTTCTCCCATTCTGTAGGTTGCCTGTTCACTCTGATGGTAGTTTCTTTTGCTGTGCAAAAGCTCTTTAGTTTAATTAGATCCCATTTGTCAATTTTGGCTTTTGCTGCTGTTGCTTTTGGTGTTTTAGACATGAAGTCCTTGCCCATGCCTATGTCCTGAATGGTACTACCTAGATTTTCTTCTAGGGTTTTTATGGTATTAGGTCTAACATTTAAGTCTCTAATCCATCTTGAATTAATCTTCATATAAGGGGTAAGGAAAGGATCCAGTTTCAGCTTTCTACTTATGGCTAGCCAATTTTCCCAGCACCATTTATTAAATAGGGAATCCTTTCCCCATTTCTTGTTTCTCTCAGGTTTGTCAAAGATCAGATGGCTGTAGATGTGTGGTATTATTTCTGAGGACTCTGTTCTGTTCCATTGGTCTATATCTCTGTTTTGGTACCATTACCATGCTGTTTTGGTTACTGTAGCCTTGTAGTATAGTTTGAAGTCAGGTAGCGTGAAGCCTCCAGCTTTGTCCTTTTGACTTAGGATTGTCTTGGCAATGCGGGCTCTTTTTTGGTTCCATATGAGACACAAAAAACCCTCCAAAAAATCAATGAATCCAGGAGTTGGTTTTTTGAAAAGATCAACAAAATTGACAGACCGCTAGCAAGACTAATAAAGAAGAAAAGAGAGAGGAATCAAATAGATGCAATAAAAAATGATAAAGGGGATATCACCACCAACCCCACAGAAATACAAACAACCATCAGAGAATACTATAAACGCCTCTACGCAAATCAACTAGAAAATCTAGAAGAAATGGATAATTTCCTGGACACTTACACTCTCCCAAGACTAAACCAGGAAGAAGTTGAATCCCTGAATAGACCAATAGCAGGGTATGAAATTGAGGCAACAATTAATAGCCTACCCACCAAAAAAAGTCCAGGACCAGATGGATTCACAGCTGAATTCTACCAGAGGTACAAGGAGGAGCTGGTACCATTCCTTCTGAAACTATTCCAATCAATAGAAAAAGAGGGAATCCTCCCTAACTCATTTTATGAGACTCAGTCTTAAAAAAAAGAAAAAAAAAAAGTCAAATGTGTATTAGTTCTCGAAGGAAGCCTCCAAAAAATCCATAACAGATTATGGTCTCTAGCAGTAAATGCAATTAAATTAGAAATAAATAAACAAATGATTATTTTAAAAACATATATGTTAAAAGTAAAAATATAGTGTGAAAATCATTTGTGCTAAATAAAATACAAAGAAATTGCAAAATAATTAAAATGTAAAAGCAATTAAAATACTACGAAAACAACCTGAGTGACGCAATATCACCTAGTTAAACCTGTATTAAAAACTAAGAACAAGTATTAAAGATGAGTTAACGGTTGAGCTCAAGAAGCTTGAGTAACACAATAAAATCAAATAAGTAAGATAAAATGATAAAAATAGGAACAAAAATATGTAAAGCAAGAAATAACATGCAAGATAGATGAATAAAACAAAAATCTGATGATTGGAAAATTATTAATAAATGTCTACATGTACCTTAGAACCTTAGAATAGTTGTGAAAATAGTTAACAATTAACAATCTATGTAAAAATATGATTTAGAAAGAAGAGCAAATTAGAGATTAAACTGTAATATAATAAATGGCAATTGCATTGACTCAGGCTGTGTTACTTGGCTACTGTTTAAAATTAAAGGTGAAAATAACATATGCAAATTAGACATAGGTAGTATTAAATTTAACAAAGATAGGTTAAACCATCTAATTTGATTTCAGTGTTTGGAAGGTAAACATTCTTTCAACAGACATTGTAACATTAAAGCTTAGTTAAAATGACCTTCCTTTATTTTCCAAAGTAACTTAGAATTGTGGCAAATTAAATTTTCAGTAATTAACAATATTTCACAGCCTGCTACTAATTAACATCATCAACAAATTTATAAATTAAAGTATATTTAAGATAAAATGTTCATGGCCTTTATGTTGACTTTATAAAATCTTCCACACAATTTTGTATCAAACTTTAAAATTGATTTTGCTCTTATAGATCATTATATTACATCAAAAGAGAAAGAAATTCCTGACCTGTTCTTTTTTAATATTTTGGCATTTTAAAATTGCTTCCAAATGCATGAACTTCTATTTTATTAGAACAAACATGCGTTAATGCAATTTGTTTGTTAGTGTAGTATAACGGAAGATACATTAAATACTTAAATGGTAACTATTACATAGAGCCCAGTGACTAGTACTTAGTAACCGTCAATACATTTTTGCTTTTGTAAAGATCATACTAAAGTTGGGCTAAAAAGTTGTGCCTATATGGACAACTTACTTAGTGCTGTTCAGCTTTCAATTTCCCTCAAAGCTAAAATTAAAAGAAATGACAGATATAGTTACCCTTGCTAACTTTAGTTTGTAAAATTGTAGAAGTGCCCATTTTTTGCTTTGTGCCTAATAGTGCACAACCACATTGCTCTGAATGTAGGACAGAAGAGAGATTGCTTTGATTTTCCTCATTTCTTGTGTTCATTAAAACCATGATAATTTTGCAGAACTAACAGTAACAACAAGTTTGGGAGGGATTCACAATATAAGCACACTAGCTGGAATACTAGCCCACAAGAAAACAAAATCATTACAGAAAAAAATGCAGTGTGACCATTTTCTGCAAATCTATTTCTCAAAGACAAAGCTCTATAAGAAGTTTCTTTACAGATGTGTTTTGACTGCAGCAAAATTGGATAAGTTACTTTTCTCCCTTTCATCTGCTTCAGTTTACCTTTGCAGCCCCTAATCACCCAACATAAACCAATTTAGATGTGACCTATTTTCCACTGCCCAGCCAGATAAAGTTTTATTTGGTTCTGTTCAACCGAATTAATACTGGATTCATGTTCTTTCTTCCATGTGTAGTATACCTCTTCAGATTACTAGTACTGTAAGCTATCTAGAATATCTGGTTCACGTAAATTTATTTTTGCCAGGAGAATAATAGCTTTAGAAAAAGTAAAAGCTTGCTGCAATTTATGTCCTAATTGGTCTTGCGATGGACCTAGCACACAATAGGAACTCAAAGGCTGATGAAACAAAAAGAATGGGTGAAAACAGAGGAAAAAGGAGAAATATGTAGGCTGCTACTTTGGAGTAGTATTGCAAGAATAACATAATAAAGCAAAATAAGTAATATCAATATATTAAAATTTGGCATATAGCTACTGTTATTTCCTAATTATATCATTAGTTATCTGAAATTGTTTTCACATTTTTTTGAAATTTAATGATTTTTTACCTCCTGATTTTGAACAAAACCTCAACCTTACTATATCATACTCCTCAGCACTGAAAAATGGGCCCTTAGAACTCAACATTCTTCCCCTTTCTCCATAACTCACTGTGTCCTTACTAAACACTGCCAAAGATATTAGTGCCAAGAAAGAAAGCAATGTTAACCGATTAAGCATGTCTTTCCTAGATACTATGGTGATTAGCCCTATCAAGCCTCAATTGCCCTAAAAACTTCTCATCTCTATACAGCTAGCTATACCTCTTGATTTGGCTCATTGTCTCATCCTACAGAGTTAACACCAGACTTTCCACTGATCCGTCTGGATCTATCTCTGTCAGATCTATCTCTAGATAGAGATCTAGAACTCTAGCAACAGATCTGGTTGTATCACTAGATAGAGATCTAGCACTCTGTCAGCAACAAAATTTCTTATATCCTCAATACATTTTCATATACTCTTTAGGGTTGCTTGATTTCTCTACTCAAAACCAAGTTGTCAGACTGGGCATGGTTGCTCACACCTACAAGCTCAGCACTTTGGGAGGCTGGGGTAGATATACATACATATATGTATGTATGTATGTATGTGCCTCTCTCTGTTTTTCTGTCTTGCTATCTATCTATCTATCTATCTATCTATCTATCTATCTATCTATCATCTGTCTGTCTGTCTATCTATCTATCTATAGACCATTTCTTACTCTACATTTACTACAATCACTTTTAGTTGCAGGAAGCATCTCTCCTCTGGATTGTATTGTTTTATCTGCCCTCTTCGCATGCATTCCTGCCTTTCTACAGTCTCACATTTGCATACAAAATCCAGTGTATCTCCACTCAAATCTTAAGAACATTTCTATCTCAGAATAAAATCTGGTATCCTTACCAAGATCTAGAAAATAATAGCTAATCTGACTCTGTGAGTTTTATGACTCACCCACTCATTGACTTTGTTCTAGACACTCTGGCATTTCTTTTTTCTTCCAGTTTCTCAGAAAGGCCAAGCATCTACCTCAAATATCACTTTCAGATCTGAAATTACTATTACCTCTTTGTGGATTCTTCCCCCAGATATAAGCTTGGCACTTACCCTTCCTCAGTTATCTGCTCAGAGATACTTTACCTCACAGAAATGATAGAAGTTGAGGTCTAAAAATATTTCCAGGGAAGAATGATCGACTGAGGTTTACAATTGCTAAACAAAAATATATAGTTTGAAATTGCATGTAAATATTAAAAACAGTTTTACTAAATACATGTGGTAATTAAATTGTGCTCTTCTATTTTACTCAGAACTTTTTCTCCATACTTCTCACATCATTGGGAAAGACATTAAGAGCATTCATTAAAATAAAAACACACTTAACTTCATTTATTTTGGAGGGATAATTAATTGTATCTACAAAGTGGATAAAATGCCAATAATCTCTTTAAAGAAAAAGGAAATCAAGGAGATTCAGAGCATCTCATCAGAACATTATTCAGAGCAATACTGTTGTCAATAGCATTTACAAAGGGATGTATATTAAAGAACTGTTCGGAGGAGCTTCTGTTGTCTGTCTTCAAAGGTTTCAATAGTGACAATGCATGTCTTTTAGAAAAATCTCTTGATGGTCCAGTAAAGCATCTTGGCATGATGAAATAATTTTCCTATAAAGTCTCTTAAATTTTCTTTCACTCTATTTTCACTTGTTTATGTCTAGTTCTTGCTCATTGATTCAGACAACATATGTTAACTTCATCAAGAAACATTCAATTTTTTTTCATTTTAATGATGATATTTTGCATGTCTCCTGAAAGTCCCACATCCACTTCTTTCTCCTGTAATTGGCACGCATAGTTTGCTGAATTGTTTCACTTTAGGGTTTTACCTTTTCTAGAAGTCAGTCTCCTTTACATAAAAAACAAAGGCAAATGCAAACAAACACTCCACTGTAAGTTTCTTAAGATATATCTTTTTTGGTGTGTGAATAGCAAATGAAAACAAGCACTCCTGGTTAAAACATTATCATTTCACGTATTTGAGGATTGGCAGATAATTAACTATCTCAGGGAAAATTCTAATTATTTCACTTGTTCAGAAAATTTTAGAGTGCTAGTTTAATGGTTACTGTATAATTGGAAATTATTATTTTTCTTATGAAAGGAAAAGGGAATTTGCATTTATTCTTACTATGTTTCTAGTAGCTCAATTTTAATGTAATAAACTGAAAGAAGCATCAAATTAAAGCACATGTGAAAGAAATATCAGAAGAAAGGAATCAACTGATGAGGAAGAATTAGATATAGCCCATATTAAAATAAGCTATTTAATACTGTGGCTGAAGTAGAATTATTTAGATTGAGTTTGGAGTATTCATCTCAAGTGATCTGAATAAACTTGTCTAGACTCATACAAGTGATAGCCTTGGATTTTTCAGTCCTTTTCATTTACTCAGAGAAAATATGAATTAAATAGGGTGTTTTACTATTTGGGAGGCCTACTATGTTATTAATGATGATGATGATGATGTGAATTTTGAGATCTTTTGAAACTGAAGGAATATCTGACCTAACTAATTTGCCAGTATCTATAATAGCTCTATAGGTGTTGTCAATATATTTGTATTTTGCTCAATAAAGGGTGGTATAAAAAGGGTTGGTGTTTAGTTAGTTTAGTTGTTACTCTCTTTTAAAACAAGTCCAAATGTCAGTGGCTTAAGAATATAAAATTTTATGTCTTACTTGCATCATAATTCAAAACTGAGGAGAAACTCAGTTTGGTATATCTCCTCCCAGTGTTGATCTAGAAATTTGTTCTCCATCCATCTTTGACACTGCCATGTTAAACACCTGGAGAAATATTTGAGCATAGAAAAAGTTTTTTTTTTTTTTTTTTTTTTTTTTTTTTTTTTTTTTTTTTTTTTTTTTTTTTATGGATCAAGTCTGTAGGTGAGTCATATCAATTACAACTATATTGAGTTGAACAGAGCCCAGGTATAAAGTCCCGACATAAGTGAAAGTGAGGCTAAAAAATGGTTTTGTTCTGTGTGCTTGGAAAGAAATATAAGAGGGTAAACTAGACAGGATTTTATAAAAGGCAGATAAATGGAAAATTTATCTATAAAATGCTATATTTATAACTATTAATTTATACTTTTATATTTAATAGTTACATACAAATAAATTCCAAAATATTTTTGTTGGGAAAAGAAAATGTCTGTGTTCCTATTATAGTCTAGGTGAAAGTTTAGGATATTGAACTAAAGAATGTCTCCGAAAACAGAAATAGTGTATTTGAGAACAGTAAGGTGTCTTTATTCCTTGTTCACTGCAATTTTTTTGAAGTCATAGAAGGATGATATGCTTAACAAATATCATCTTAATTGAAGAACTATACTATTGTTCTAATTTATTTATATATTATCTTATCACACTAATATTTTCTGGGTTATTTTATTGTGCAGACATTGAAAACATTCAATTATACACTTTTGAAAGTATAATAGAAGATTTTTAAGGAAATAATTTCTTTGTTGCAGGCAATGCAATAACGTTTATGGATTCAGAACATACACATAGCAGAGTGATTGATAACACTACCTTAGGAGTAAGGTTATGTGTATTCAAATCTCAATTTGATTACTTACAAGCTGTATTAAACAAGATCCAAGCAGGAAAAAGCTTGAGATAATGCTAAAAAATTGAATAAAGAATGTTGGGTTAGAAATCTCCGTGTATACGCTGATAAGAGCACTAGTCAACTTTGATGAAGGATAATTTAATGGCAATCATGGCTTGAAAATTAGAGATTGTGTATTCTTTTTGGATATTTACATACTTATCTCTCAGAGAAAGTTGCTTATGTTTTAGGGAGACGTTCACCTTTTCTCCAAAAAGTTATTTATTTTTCATCCCAGAGTAAAGGCTTCTTTCCTAAAGGAGGACAGGCCAATGCATTAGCTCCAATATATAAGCTCTGAGTCTCATAATTTCTGGGATCTCCTTTAGTGGTGCAACCTCGCTGTGTGAATATGTGAGCAATTGACTCTTATCATCTCACCCCATGGAAAATTGTGACATGGGGAATTGGTTCTTAGATACTCTATGAATAATAAACAGTTATATCCAAAGATCTCGTATTTCCCGTTAGGACTATTTATAAATATGTAGGAACTAACATGGACTTAGAGCATGGTCAATAACTTCAGGAAATTATCCCTTGGCCTGTAGAAGCAGAAATAAGGAGTGGTCACTACAAAACATGAAGAGTAATGCAAAAACTGGCAATTAGGAGTTCGGGGATTAAAAGAAAAAAAAATACTAATTCTGCTTCATTTTCTTCTTTCACTTTGATCTTTTTCAGTTGTCTCGTTTTGGCCAAATACAGGTGGAAATCAGAAAATCAATGACTCCATTGATGCTGTCCATAAAATTTAGCTTCCTGAGGCACAGAACGTGCTACCAAAGGGTGGAGAGTAAATTTGGAAAAGTGAATGGAATGCAGAGCAGCTCCTATGCTGAAAGATGATATGTTTTATGCTTAAAAGATTATTTTATTAAACACATAAACTTCCAACTATGGCTGAACTATGAGATATGGCTCTAACTATGAGATTTGACTGAACTTTTCCCTCGAAAATTCCCTGAACTAGAAATTCTTCTGCTCTAAAAACTCATTCATAACCAGATACAGATGAATTGTCGTATCTGTCCATGTGTTTATCTTTCTTATTATTTTAAAATCATAATCACTTTTGACAAAACAAAACTTCTTTATAATTACTGTTTAGCACAACCCTATGGTGATTACCAATGTGTCACACTGTTGAATGAGGATGGAACTTGTGAATTTCATCTAATGAATAAAATATGGCAAAAGCGAGGGGCTGTTACTCTCTTTCTTGGGTTACATTATGTAAAATTCACTATTTAGCAGAGAGTGAGATAGACTTTCTTGCTTGCTGACTTGGAAGTTTTATGCTGCCATTTGTAAGAAGGCCTCTGAAAGGAACACATGTCAAAAAACCTATGGCCTTGAGGAGGTGAGTGTCCCTCACCCATAACCAGCGAGAAACCCCCCCATAGCTTCCAAAATATAAATTATCCCAAGTACATGAATGAGATAGAAACAGATTCTTGCCAGTCCAGCCTCCAGATAGGAATGCAATCCAGCAAATATTCTTAATTGAAGCATCATGAGGGTTTAATCTCAATAGCCTAATAATGATAAGACTTACATTGGCATAGAAACCAATTAAGCTGCATCTGGATTCCTGTTATCCTGTAGTATCTATAAGACAACAAAAGTATATTAGCTTAAGCCTCTTAGTGTGTGGTAATTCATTACAAAGAAGAAAAACTAGTATTAGTATTGACAATATTATTTTAAACATTGTTTTTACAATGGTCTCAGCTTATTGTGTGTGATCCTGAATTCCTCATTACCTCCATGCCAGTTTGCCACAGTTCATTATATTTTATCAGAAAATATCAATATTAAGCAGTACCATTACTTCAAGTTAAAATAGGCTCACTAGGAAAAATATTATTTCATATAAAGTATACAATTTGCATATGAAGTATAAAAACAACCTCATATATTATGTAGATTTTGATATTAAAAATAAAAATATATTTACTTAAAAGAAGAAGGACTTTGATATTGTTCATTTTCTGAATATGATTCATTCTCTGATGTAAACACTGGTCAAATAAATGGGGGAATGAGGAAGGATACTATAAACTAATACGGCTTTATACTCAGAAATTATGTATTGTCAAGAACAAAGGGAAGCTTTAAGCTAATTTAAATTATTCTTTACTTATTATAGATTATGTAAATTTATTTAGAGATTTTCAACACCTGAATGAAGAAGCATTAACTGTAACCAATTAACAATCTAATAACTATCACATTATATTGTTTACTTCTTTCATGCTGTCAACTTAAAGTGTAAAAATTCAGTAATTTTTTCCCCTCAGTAAAGCTGGAGAATGATTTTCTGTAAGTATGGATTTAATGGTCTCCCTTTAAATGTAATTGCATCCGAGCGAGCTTCCTACTATCTTTCTAGGCTCCTGCTGCTGTTATGACAGTCAGTGCTGGCCCTAATCTTATTGTTAATGTCAAAGACCAAGCCTGACAGCTCCAGACAAGATAGGCTCCAGTGAATGACAGAGTAATCAGGCTGGAAAAGAACTGGCTCATCCATAAAGGATGAGATGCTGGAAAGTCTCTATCAGCATGTTCACATGTTTGCTTCTTTTCTAGTACTGATGGCAGCTAGATCATTCAACATTGTATCCTTTTGTCAAACATTATTTGAAATTTGTGATATTCTAATACTCTAAACCAAACTGAATAAAAATGTTGTAAATGATAGTATTATCAATACATAAAATTCAAAATATCTGAGGGCATTCTGTGAAAATATGATATTTTACAAACTGTGCAAAGAATGTTGCTTCACCATCTCACAGTTGATTTTCTAAAATGCAGTATGGAACAGTTGCTATTCAAATTATAAAAGTGTATAATTTTCTTTTTGTCTTTATGATTTCTCTTCTATTTAATAATGATATAATTCAAGCAATTAAATAAAATTTATATTTTGTGATCCAAAAGACAAGTACACATTAGTCAACTTAGTATATTGTACATGTCCAATAAATATTAAGAACATAAAGAAAATCTAAGTAGTAATATTTTATTTCTGTGAAATATTTTATGATATATCTTTTTAAAGGGATAACATTTAAATTTCTTAAGGAAAATATACATGACATTAAAGTGATTATATTGTGTGTTTCTAAGTTTCTTATACAATGCTTTTTGAAAAATATATTGTATCTTAAGAAATTTCACTATATGTATATATAGTTACATATATAGATGTTAAAACACATTTTGCAACAGATACTTTATAATATTTAACCTCACATCAATTTAACAGGAAAAGAAAAACATGAATGGTCCTCCAGTTACTTAAGAGCTCAAATTAAGTCCTTAAGTGATAGTGTATATATGGTATGTATAACAGTATAAATATACCATTAAAGAGAACGTTAATTGCTCGCTTTAGATGGTATACAGAAAAAGATGTTCTATTTTGGGTAAACGTTTAATAGATTTTTAAAATACCTGAGGGATGTTTTCAGTATTTGGGGGATATATGGCTAGTAAAAAAATACATAGCAAAATGACTGTCTTTTAAATTTTAAGACAATAACTTATTGTAGTTTTGCTGATATACATTCCAGTGTTTATAATAACCAAATCACAATTTTTAATAATATTAATTTCCCATAAATGCCTGATGATCTAGTAAAGAAATATTGGTTTATATTAAAATACATTTGTATTTGTTTATTTTTATATTTATAGTTCATAAATTTTAAATTTTTATATTTATGTAATGTTTATTCCTCAAAATAACCACCTATTCTAGATATGTTACCTAGATTCAAAACCTGGATTCAAAATGCAGATTTTTTAAAGCTGTATTTCATAATTATTGACTGTAATCAATAATAACAAATCTTTCAACCTATGGACCTACAAGAGTTGGTTTTTAATTGATTTTTAAAGGTGCTGTATCATTGGCAGAAAATAAGAGAGGGCTAGCTCTCTTCTTCCAAAAAAAAAAAACACTAACTCTGTCATGAAGTTTGCTGGGGTCCCAGCCTCATGACCTAATTACACCTTAAAAGCCTCACCTCCTAATACCATCTTTCTGGGGGTTAAGCTGTCAATATAGAAATTTGGGGGAGGACACAAATATGCAGTCCATAAGATGCAGTATATGTACAGTTGCAAATGCAGAGCAGTGATTAATGGAAGAGTATTGAGTGAACTAGTCATTTTTCTGCCATCTTCCCTCAGCTCAATTCTGACACCAACAGAAGCAATGATGGATTAATGTTTTGTACAGGAAAAGAATGAAACTTCAAACTTCCTGCATAACTCTCATCTTTCTGCTTTTCTTCATCAGAGTTTTCCATGAAGTGGAAAGCTATTAATGCTTCCAGCAAGTACCTTCATCCAATGTGAGAATGGGAGCTGGTGTGCAAATCTGCACAAAGGGCCATCAGAACCTCTTGTACGTCAGAGCTCTTGTACCTCTGAGGAGAGTTGGGTCACAGTAGTCTACAGCAGTAGCCTCCCAAGCAAAACATCTTCCTGCGATTCTTCCATTTTCTCTGTCTCACACATTTGCACCCTTCCTGCTCTCCAGATAATCTGGAGGTGATCTCCAGATAATCAACTATACCCAACTTATTTTCACAGACTTTGCTTTCAGTCGCTGAAATATACAAATATAAAGGTTCTTTCTTTCTTTATGCAAATTATACAAGAACAATAATGATGAAAGGTGCTCAATAAGGTACAATATAATTCTTCTGATTAGAGTAGCATGTTTCCTTAGCCCTCATCTTCCCAAAACAGACACCCTACTTGTCAACACCTGACAAAGGAGAGAAACCCCTTCAGTCCTTTAAGAAGTTTGTATTGCACTTTCAATGTGTATTGATGTAAATTCTTGGCCTTCTTTTTTGTTTTTCTGGGAAGTCTGACTACGTTGTGTTTGCCTACAACACTGCAAGTACCCAGAAAACAAAATAAAAACATTTAAAAAAGCCATAGTTTCCTGATTATTGATTCTGAGGGTGAATTGAAGGCTAATTTGCCAGGTGTACCATCTCCGCTAATAGCCATCCCAGTCTTTACATCTGCCTGAAGTGCATTCTTGTAGTGTGAGAAAAACTAGGCTTCCTCTCAGAGGGGTGCGTGGAAGGTGGAAAGAGACATGAATTTCTAAAACGTGAAACAGATTTTTTTTTTAACTCTAGTAAAATAGAGTCAGCAGAGACCATGTATATAATTTAAAGTTTCTTGCTCAAGTAGCATACTTAAGTAAATAAAAAGATTATGGGAAATTTTTCCAGACTGGGGCTTGAGATTGGCCACTTCTCACAGTTATTTAGGTTGAGCATATTACAATTTCAGAATTTGTCATTCATGTAGTAGTATTTAAAATGGAGCCCATGTTATAATCATTTTTTTCTGCACACAATAATCACCAACAGTTCATTACATTTTTGCTTGAATGTGAAGCATGGATGTCAGATGTGCATCGTTTGTAAACCCACTGCCTAGACCCTGTGGTTTATAAATCCTATTTATCTGCCAGTTTTTATAACTATGTGTCATCTCCATTGTTTAGAGAGAAACTTGGTCACATTCAATCTTTAATAGAGTAAGAGAAAGTTGGAATTGTGTTTTCACAAAAACCTTGCATTCAGCCTTGGAAAAAGTAGTAAATAGATCAGAAAAACTCCTCTCTCTTTTGTAAGGCAAACTAAGCTGTTCTCCAAGACTCTTTGATGTAAACTGGAGGATAATCTCTCTGAAGTCATCCCTGAGCCAGCTTCTGAGCACTATCAGCTCTAAGATTTAACAGCATTTCAAAGATCCACATCTGTGGCGGAGGATTGAAGGTAATAAGGACAATATGTAAATATTGCATGGCATTGCATTCGCTAGATACGTAAAATATTTAGACTATTGTCTGAATTTTAGTTTCATTAAATTTCTATCGCTTTACAATTAAAAAAATATACCGCTATGGCCTGGCCCAGGGAAAGAGGCCTTCTTAAGTTTGGATAGTCATTAAACAGTAGATTGAAGTATCTTTGTGTGCAAAGTTATGAAGAATTATACATTATATTTTAGTTATTTTTTCAGTTAATTTGTTTGTTATTCTTAAACCTGAGGGGCTCACATGGCTACATGATTAACTATTTTTAATTAATAGTACATCATCAGAATATATCTTTTAAAAACTGAAGTAATTCTGGTGAAGCATAGGTAATGACAGATATTCCATAAATATACAAATTATATATATACACTAGTATACATGTGTGTGTGTGTATATATATGTGTGTGTGTATATATATATATATACTAGTATATATGTATGTGTGTGTTTATATATATATACACACACTAATTCTTACAGTTTTTTTGTTTTTGTAAGAGTTAGGATTTTCTCTATATAAAGATCAGATGGACTTTTTAAGGATAATTGTACTGGTTCCTTTCTAATTCAGATGTCTAGTATTTATTTTGTCTAAATTGTGGCTAGGTCACTCATTACTATGTTGAGTTGGTGGCCTTGTGTTTCTGATCTTAGAGGAAAAGCTTTCAGATTTTCATCAAGTATGATATTAGTTATGAACTTTCCATATATGAGCTATACTATGTTAAAGTATATTCCTTCTGTTTCTTTTTTATTGATAATTTTTATCACAAAAGAGTGCTGGGTTTTGTCAAATGCTTTTTCTATATGTTGAAACAATCATGTCATTTTTACCTTTTATTAAATATGCATATGCATATTTTAGTTATTTTTTTCAGTAAATTTGTTTGTTATTCTTAAACCTGAGGCAGCCAGGTGGCTACATTATTAACTATTTTTTATTAATAGTACATCATCAGAATGTATCTTTAAAAAACTGAAGTAATTCTGGTGAAGCATTAAACATTCATATGCATATTTAATATGAACCATTCTTGCAACCAAGAATGAGAAAGAGAGAGAGAGAAGGAGAGAGTATCTTAGTATATTTATACATGTAGAGAGAGTAGTTGGATGAAAACCGGTATCTCCTACTCCACTACCTTAGTCTCAAAGAGTAAAATTTAAAACTATTTTCATCTGCCACCAAATATTATATCTTGTGTATAATGCATTATGTATTAACTCACAGAGAGATAATAGTGGTATTCAATGAAAAATCACTGCATAATTGTTAAAAATACAAAGTATTATTTGAACAAGCTACCCAATATGTATCGCCAAATTTAACAACCTAAATTGATATTTCTGAATTTAATGGAAATAAAGTGCCAGAAAAATAAATAAATGCTAGAGTACAATGGGAGCTTCAATTTTAGCTACTCATCATATGGATGAATATTATTGCAAAAATGTGTTCTTCTTACACTTATATGCACCGATTTTTATTACTTTTTAAAATTATAAATATTTCATTTTAAGCATAAAGATTACTATTATGTCACTTAAAATTGATGGTCCACATGTATGCTAAAACCAATTAAGTAATATATTAATTCCAGTAGCTTAAGACAAAAATGCTTTCCAAGAGTAAAATTAGATGATATGTAACAGCTTGACACTGTCACTGTTACTTTTTTTGGAGGAGTGTAATGGTATGGTTCTGGGAATCAGCTGATATATATGCCCATGGGGAAAATCTTTCCTTGATCTTGATTCCATGTATCTCCCTCTCCGGAAATGGCTATTCTTTAAGATTTTTTTAAGCTCCATTTAACTAGGCTTTATAATAACATGTGGACAATTTTGAAACTGGACCAATTTCTAGTAGACAATCTGAAAATCTTTTCTATTCTCATTCTGCTCAGCAAAAGTTGAAAAGTCTCAGGAAATTCATTTTGGATCTTATAAAAAGTATTTTTTTTTAGTTTTTATTTTCCTGTTCTGTCCCATATAAAAGGATTAGAATTATCCAAATCCTTATTTCTGCTGGAGAACAAAGAGAGGGGAGAAGAGAGAGGAAGGGAGGGGAGAGGAGAGGAGAGGAGGGAAAGGCAGGGAGGGATGTTCTACCTCGTCAATAGAGTGATTAAAAGGATCTGACAAAAACAAGCAATGGGGAAAGGATTCCCTACTTAATAAATGGTGTTGGGAAAACTGGCTAGTCATATGCAGAAACTGAAACTGAACCTCTTTCTTATGACTTATATAAAAATTAGCTGAAGATGGATTAAAGACTTAAGTGTAAGACCTGAAAGCATAAAAACCCTGGAAGAAAACCTAAGCATTACCATTCAGGACATAGGCATGGGCAAAGATTTCATAACTAAACCATCAAAAGCAATGGCAACAAAAGCCAAAATTGACAAATGAGATCTGATTAAACTAAAGAGTTTCTGCACAGCAAAAGAAACTATTATCAGAGTGAACAGGCAACCTACAGAGAAAATTTTTGCAATCTGTCCATCTGACAAAGGGCTAATATCCAGAATCTACAAGGAACTTAAACAAATTTACAAAAAAAAAAAAAAAAAAAAAAAAAAAAAAAAAAAAAAAAAAACCATCAAAAAGTAGGCAAAGTACATGAACAGATACTTCTCAAAAGAAGACATTTATGTGGCCAACAAACATATGAAAAAAAGCTCATCATCACTGGTCATTAGAGAAATGCATATCAAAACCACAATGACATACCATCTCACACCAGTTAGAGTGGCAATCGCTAAAAAGTCAGGAAAAAACAGATGCTGGAGAGGATGGGGGAATAGGAACGCTTTTACACTGTTGGGAGTGTAAACTTAGTGCAACCATTGTAGAAGACAGTGTGGCGATTATTCAAGGATCTAGAACTCGAAATACCATTTGACCCAGTAATCTCATTACCCGGGTATACACGCAAAGGATTACAAATCATTTGACTATAAAGACACATGCACAAGTATGTTTATTGCAGTACTATTTACAATACCAAAGACTTGGAATCAACCCAAATGCCCATCAATTATAGACTGCATAAAGAAAATGTAGCACATATACACCATGGAATACTATGCAGCCATAAAATTCAATTGAGTTCATGTCCTTTGCAGGGACATGAATGAAGCTGGAAACCATCATCCTCAGCAAACTAACACGGGAAGAGAAAACCAAACACTGCATGTTCTCATTAAGTGGGAGTTGAGCAATGAGAACACACGGACACAGGGAGGGGGACATCACACACCGGGGTCTGTCGGGTGGTAGGGTGCAAGGAGAGGGATAGCACTAGAACAAATACCTAATGCACGCGGGGCTTAAAATCTAGATGATGGGTTCATGGGTGCAGCAAATCACTATGGCACATGTATACCTATGTAGCAAACCTGCACATTCTGCTCATGTATCCCAGAATTTAAAGTATAATCAAAAATTTAAAAAGCTTCCTTACTCATTTGTTTTGTTAACCCAATTCTACCTTATCTCACACCCTTGAATCTCAGATTTCTCTTTATGTTTTATTTATCCTGGATTTTCCCATCTTAATTCAAAAATATCTTGCTTCTGATTTTTTCTCTTTATTATATGAATCACTTAAATTAGGCACTCGGAAATAATTGTGCCTAAAATAGTATCTAAATCTAGTTAAAACTTACATGATTAAAATTATTGGTTTAGGAACAAGTCTTCTCAAATCACATTCTATAAAATAACATAAAATAAGTACACCTAATAATGATTTTGAGAAATATAACATTTCTGGACAATTTTTCTACACTAAAATGTTGACAATATATTAAATATATATATTGCAATACTCTTAATAGCCATATTCAAAGGCATTATTATACTGATTGTTCTTATCTATGTTATGAGACTAACCTGACCAACGTGGAGAAATCCTGTCTCTACTAAAAATACAAAATTAACCAGGTGCGGTAGCCCACACCTGTAATCCCAGCTACTCGGGAGGCTGAGGCAGCAGAATAACTTGAACCTAGGAGGCAGAGTTTGCAGTGAGCCAAGATCATGCCATTGCACTCCAGGCTGTGCAACAACAGCAAAACTTCATCACACACACACACACACACACACACACACACACACACACACACACACAATCTACTTTCATATTTGCTGTATACTTATAAAACAAGTGTAATCAGAAATTTTAGAAAAGATTTTGTTTAACAAAATCCATGGTTTTCTTTCTCCTTGTTCCACATCTTGTCTTTTCCCCAAACTTGTGTTTTGCTGTTTCTCTGTGACTGCATCTGAGTCATGACACGCAGTATGCAGGAGAGGCACACTGGAGATTCAGTGTCATGTCCATCATGGCCCATGGGTACATCTCTCAAGCTCTATTTTAGACTTTTTCACCTTCTGATGGTTACATGCCTCCTTCCAGGGCAACTTTGGTATTTTAATGACTTCAGAGACCAAACTCTCACATTTCCTGGGCAGGAAAACCATCATTAGAACATTACTAGATTTATATTAAAAAAACACATTTATATTAGGCCACAAATATACAGGTATTAATTTATAATTCCAGAGAGTGTAACTAAATGTATTAAATCCATGGAATATTATATAATGATGAACTGACAAATGGATTTTCAAGTGTATCATTCTTACAAATCACTTATATAAAATTTTAAATTTCAGGCAATTAAATCATTAAAAATTTTAATAATATATTCCTTACTTTCTCTTAAATTGATTGTTGGTGAAAGGTAACTTAAAAATAAAATTATAAATAATTTCAGTTTTTATCATCATGTAATAAATAAGCCTTACAGAATATGGGCAATACTAAAGCCTTTTTTTGTTTTAAATGACTTAAGTCAGTAGTAAAATGTCCCTTCCTTCAAAAGAATATTTTGCATTTTTTCCATCTCCCAATTTAGCGTAACACAATCATCTACAATATGTGATAGTAAAGCCTGAAAAAGAACTATAATGAAGAGAAGCAGATAAATATGCTTGTGAATACAAATTTGCAGTCATTTTGAGTGGAGAGTCTGTTTTCCTTTGGTGACTTAGGATTATATAAACCATAAATCCAGAAAGAGATATTTTGCTACCATTTTAGGATACATTCCTTCACTTTGTCCAGATGAATACCAAAATTTGTTATATATAAAATATGGGACTCAAACTTATTCTGAGAAAATAAAAGATAGTAACTTACCACAGTGGGGTTTTGTTTAATTGACGGTCAGTCCGTAAAGGTAAACATTTACTTAATCCAAGAGCAGCTGGGCCTGTGAACTTCTGAAGCTTATTTAGGTGTGAAGGGATTCTGGAAGGCTCAGATCTTAACACTTGGGACCTAAAGGTTTCTAAAATTCTCAAATAAAATATAAACATAAAGGAAAAATATGAAATAAATAACTATATCCTGAGAAATATGTTAATATATTCATGCAAATGTAAATAATTATTTTGGAGGCTGATATGAGCTTACTAAAATTCCTAGGTTGGATTTCTATCTCCCTAACTTCTGACCTTGAGTTAGTCACTCATTTCTCTCCTTCTCCTTAATAAAAAGGAGATGATAAAAGTAAACTCATAGGTTTAATGTGATAATTCAATGAGTAGAACAATTTCCTGCTCATAGAAACTGTTTAGTAAGTAACTTGTTATCAACATTGTGTTTATTACCAATAGTCACAGTGGTAATTATAGGCAGAGTAGAATTAGTAATTGTCTTAGAGTATTTTTCCATTTCTGTTTGGTCATACGTGTATCTTAAAAATATGCTTCTTAGATTAATTGCAAAATCCTATTCATTTCATCAGATTTCCACATTAAGGTGTCTTAAAACCTTTTAAAGATACACAGGCTTAGCATTTATGAAAATAGATTTTAGTGAACTGAATCCTAATAGATTAGTTCCAAAAAGCAGATTAGCAGATAGTGCCATTTTATACCTGTCATTAATTATATCCAGGAAGCAATATTAATTTTTGATTTTAAAAATGTATCAGATTGTAATTTTAAAAACGTGGATAAGCTTAAATACTTAACACTGTAAAGTAAAAGCAGTTGTCTTATTTTCAATACAAGTTAATTTTGCTATACATTTATTTTAGATAGCAAAAAGCAATGCCAGTATATGTGCTATGTATAAAATTGTGTATAAAATATTTTGACTTAATAACATTTAAGATGCTGAATACTGAGAAAAATATATATGCCATATAGAGATGTTGATCTGATTTTTTCAAAAGATTTAATTAGTGCAAACCCTGTAAATTATACAAGTAGCATTTTAAAGAATTTAAAGTACATTGAAGTTTATTACAAAAATGTATCTGTGCATATTAAGCAAACACATTATAGTGCCTCATATTAAATATCAAATGGGAAGAAAGTCTGAGAACTAAAATTTACTAATAATTACACTTCAGAATTTTTAAAAGATAATTTCAACCTTCATAATAGGGTAAGTGTGCAAGCTTGTTACATGGATATATTACATGATGCTGAGGTTTAGGATACAAATTATGTTCTCACTCAGGTAGTAAGCATAGTACCTGATAGCTGGTTTTTCAGCCTACATCCCTCTCCTTCTGTCTCCCATCTAGTAGGCCTCAATGTCTATTACGCTCATCTTTATGTTTATGTGTATTCAATATTTAGCTCCCACTTAAAACAGAGAACAAAAATGGAGTTTGGTTTTCTGTTCTTGCACTAATTTGTTTAGGACAATGACCTCCATCTCTATCCACATTGCCTCAAAGCAAAGGGTTTCATTCCTTTCTATGGCTGTGTAGCAGTCCACGGTGTATATGTGCCATATGTTCTTTATCCAATCCACTGTTGATGGACAGTTAGGTTAGCAATATGTCTTTGTTATTGTGAACAGTGCTGCAATGAACCAATGAGTGTATGTGTCCTTTTGATACAATGAATTATTTTCCTCTGGGTACATGACCAGTAATGAGATTGCTGGGTCCAATGTTTGCTCTATTTTACATTCTATGAGAACTCTTCAAACTGCTTTCCACTGTGGCTGAACTAATTTATATCTCCACCACAGAGTATTATAAGCATTCCCTTTCCTCTGCAGCCTCTCCACCCTGTTATTTTTTGAATTTTTAATAATCACCGTTATGATTGGTGTAAGGTGGTATCTCATTGTGGTTTTGATTTGCATTTCTCTGATAATTAGAGATATTTAACATTTGTTCATATGTTTGTTGATGGCTTGATTATCTTCTTTTGAGAAGTGCCTGTTCATGTATTTTGACCATTTTGTTATTGGATTATTTGTTTTTGGCTAGTTGATAGTTTAAGATCTTTGCAGATTTTGGATATTAGACTTTGTCACATGCATAGTTTATGGATATATCTTCTCATTCTGTGGGCAGTCTGTTTATTCTGTTGGTAATTCCTTTTGCTGTGTAGAAGCTCTTTAGTTTAATTAGGTCCCACATATCAATTTTTGTTTTTATTGCAGTTGCCTTTGGGGACTTAGCCATAAATTCCTGGCCAAAACAGACGATGAGTATTATATTTCCTAGGTTTACTTCTAGGATTTTTGTACTTTGAGATTTTAGATTTCAACCTTTTATGCATCTCAAGTTCATTTTTGTATATAGTAAGAGATAGGGAACCAGATTCAGTTTTCCACAGGAGGTAGCCTGTTATCCCAGAACCATTTACTTAATAGGATGTCCTTTCTGCATTGCTGTTTTTTCTCAACTTTGCTGAAGATCAGATGATTGTAGGTGTGCAGCTTTATTTCTAGGCTCTCTCTTCTGTTCCATTGGTCTATATGCCTGTTTTATATCAGCATCGTGCGTTTTGGTTACTATAACCTTATAGTATAATTTGAAGTTAGATGATGTGATGCCTCAGGCTTTGTTCATTTTACTTAAAACTGCTTTGGTTATTTGGGCTCTTTTTTGGTTCCAAATGAATTATTAAGTAGATTTGTCTAGTTCTTTGAAAAATGTCTTTGGTATTTTGATAATCACTGGAATTTGTAATTTTTGGGTGGTATGGCCATTTAAAAAAATTGATTCTTCCTATCCATGAGCATGAAATTATTTATTCATTTATGTGTGTTTTGTCAGATTTATTTCAGCAGTGTTTGTAGAGCTTCTTATAAAGAACTTTTAATTCCTTGGTTAGATGATTCCCTAGGCATTTTATGTGTTTGTGGCCATTGTAAATGAAATTTTGTTCTTGATTTGGTTCCCAGTTAGAATGTTATTGGTGTATATTAATGTGATCAATTTTTGTACATTGATTTTTGTATCCTGAAACTTCATGAAATTTATTTACCAGTTCCAGGAGTCTTTTGGCAGAGTCTTCAGTGTTTTCTATTTATAGAATCAAATCATCAGCAAAGAGAGATACTTTGACTTCTTATTTTCCTATTCGGATGCCTTTTAATTTTCTTCCTTATCTGATTCCTCTGGCTAGAATTTCCAGTATTATGTTGAGTAGAAGTGATGAGAGTGGGTATCCTTATCTTGTTCCAGTTCTCAAGGGAATGCTACCAACTTTTACCACTTCAGTATGATGTTGGCTATTGATTTGTCACTCATGAATACAAGGCTTTTATTACTTTGGAGCATGTTCCTTCAATGTCTAGTGTTTTGTGAGTTTCTGTCATGGAGTTATCTTAGACTTTATCACAGATTTTTCTACATATATTGAGATGATCATGTGTTTTTTGTTCTTTATTCTCTTTATGTGGTGAATTGCTTTGATTGATTTGCATATGTTGAACTAGTCTTCCATTATAGGAATCAAATATACTTTTTGATTTGTTGCTGGATATGATTTGCTAGTATTTTACTGAGGATTTTTGTATCCATGTTCATCAACGGTATTGTCCTGTAGTTTTCACTGTTGGTCCTGTCTCTGCTAGAATTTAATAGGATGATACTGGCTTCATAGAATTATAGTTAAGGAGGAACCTCTCCTCCTCAACTTTTGAAGTAGTTTCAGTAGGATTGCTATCAGTTCTTCCTTGTACATGTGATGCAATCTTGCTGTGGATTCACCAGGTCCAGGACGTTTGGGGGTTGGTAGATTTTTTTTTTTTTATCTGTTTCTTTGTTTTTATGCTGATTCAATTTCTGAACTTGTTATTGGTCTGTTCAAGTTTTCATTTTCTTCCTAGTTCAATTTTGGGAGGTTGTGTCTTTCCAGAAATTTACCCATTTCCTCTAGATTTCCTAATTCATGTTCATAATAGTCTCTGAGAATCTTTTGTACTTCTGGGAAATTGGCTGTAATCTCATAATTGTAAATTCTGATTGCACTGATTTGTATCTTCTGCCTTTTATTTTTCCCTGTTAATCTAGCTAGCAGTCTATCGATCTTGTTTATTCTTTCAAAGAACTAATATTTGATTATATTGATCTTTTGTGTAAACATTTGGGCCTCCATTTTATTCTTATCTAATTTCAGTTATTTCTTTTCTTCCATCAGCTTTGGTATTGTATTTTTTTCCCCTAATTCCTATAGGTTCAATGTTAGATTATTAATGTGAGATTATTAATGTGAGATCTGTCTAACCTTTTGATGAAGGCAGTTAGCACCATAAACTTTCCTTTTAACATTACTTTAGCTATATCCCCAAGATTTTGGTAAGATGTGTTTCTATTTTTTTCTACCTAAATTTTGTTGTTCACCCAAGAAGTATTCAGAAGCAAGCTGTTTAATTTCCACATTTTTTCTATATTTTGGAGATATCTTCTTGATATTATTTCTATTTTTATTGTGATTGTGGTGCAAGAGTGTGCTTGGTATGATTTTTTAAAATTTATTTTTATTTATTTATTTTGTATTATACTTTAAGTTCCAGGGTACATGTGCACAACGTTCAGATTTGTTACATACATATACATGTGCCATGTTGTTGTGCTGCACCCCTTAACTCATCATTTACATTAGGTATATATTCTATTGCTATCCATCCCCCCTCCCCCACCCCATGACAGGCCCCAGGGTGTGGTGTTCTCCACCCTGTGTCCAAGTGTTCTCATTATTCAATTCCCATCTATGAGTGAGAACATGCAGCGTTTGGTTTTCTGTCCTTGCCATAGTTTGCTCAGAATGGTGGTTTCCAGCTTCATCCAGGTACCTACAAAGGACATGAACTCATCCCTTTTTTAAGGCTGCATAGTATTCCATGGTGTATATGTACCACATTTTCTTAATCCAGTCTATCATTAATGGACATTTGAGTTGGTTCCAAGTCTTTGCTATTGTGAATAGTGCCACAGTAAACATATGTGTGCATGTGTCTTTATAGCAGCATGATTTATAATCCTTTGGGTATATATCCAGTAATGGGATGGCTGGGTAAAATGGTATTTCTAGCTCTAGATCCTTGAGGAATTGCCACACTGTCTTACACAATGGTTGAACTAGTTTACAGTCCCACCAATAGTATAAAAGTGTTCCTATTTCTCCACATCTTCTCCAACACCTGTTGTTTCCTAACTTTTTAATAATCACCATTTTAACTGGTATGAGATGGTATCTCATTGTGGCTTTGATTTGCCCTTTTGCATGTGATTGTTGGCTGCATAAACGTCTTATTTTGAGAAGTGTCTGTTCATATCCTTTGCCCAGTTTTTGATGGGGTTGTTTGCTTTTTTCTTGTGAATTTGTTTAATGTTCTTTGTAGATTCTGGATATTAGTCTTTTGTCAGATGGGTAGATTGTAAAAATTTTCTCTGATTCTGGAGGTTGCCTGTTTACTCTGATGGTAGTTTATTTTGTTGTGTAGAAGCTCTTTAGTTTAACTAGATCCTGTTTCTCAATTTTGGTTTTTGTTGCCATTGCTTTTGGTGTTTTAGTCATGAAGTCCTTGCCCATGCCTATATCCTGAATGGTATTGCCTACATTTTCTTCTATGGATTTTATGGTTTTAGGTCTAACATTTAAGTCTTTAATCCATCTTGAATTAATTTTTGTATAAGGTTTAAGGGAGGGATCCAGTTTCAACTTTCAACATATGGTTAGCCAGTTTTCCCAGCACCATTTATTAAATAGGGAATCCTTTCCCCGTTTCTTGTTTTTGTCAGGTTTGTCAAAGATCAGATGGTTGTAGATATGTGGTATTATTTCTGAGGGCTCTATTCTGTTCCTTTGGTCTATATCTCTGTTTTGGTACCAGTACCATGCTGTTTTGGTTACTGTAGCCTTGTAGTGTAATTTGAAGTCAGGTAGTGTGATGCCTCCAGCTTTGTTCTTTTGACATAGGATTGTCTTGGCAATGTGGGCTCTTTTGTCATTCCATATGAACTTGAAAGTAGTTTTTTCCAATTTTGTGAAGAAAGTCATTGGTAGCTTGATGGGAATGCCATTGAATCTATAAATTACCTTGGGCAGTATGGCCATTTTCACGATATTGATTCTTCCTATCTGTGAGTATGAAATGTTCTCCCATTTGTTTCTGTCCTCTTTTATTTTGTCATGCAGTAATTTGTAGTTCTCTTTGAAGAGATCCTTCACATCCCTTATAAGTTGGATTCCTAGGTATTTTATTCTCTTTGAAGCAATTGTGAATGGGAGTTTACTCAAGATTTGGCTCTCTGTTTGTCTGTTATTGGTGTATAGGAATGCTTGTGATTTTTGCACATTGATTTTGTAGACTTTGCTGAAGTTGCTTATCAGCTTAAGGAGATTTTGGGCTGAGATGATGGGGTTTTCTAAATATACAATTATGTCGTCTGCAAACAGGGACAATTTGACTTCCTCTTTTCCTAATTGAATACCCTTTATTTCTTTCTCCTGCCTGATTGCCTTGGCCAGAACTTCCAACACTATGTTGAATAGGAGTGGTGAGAGAGGGCATCCCTGTCTTGTGCCAGTTTTCAAAGGGAGTGCTTCCAGTTTTTGCCCATTCAGTATGATATTAGCTATGGGTTTGTCATAAATAACTCTCATTGTATTGAGATACGTCCCATCAGTACCTAGTTCATTGAGGGTTTTTAGCATGAAGAGACATTTAATTTTATTAAAAGACTTTTCTGCTTCTATTGAGATAATCACGTCTTTTTTGTCTTTGGTTTTGTTTATGTGATGGATTACATTTATTGATTTGCATATGTTGAACCAGCCTTGCATCCCCGGGATGAGGCAAACTAGATCATGGTGGATAAGCTTTTTGCTGTGCTTCTGGATTCAGTTTGCCAGTATTTTATTGAGAATTTTTGCATCAATGTTCATCAGGGATATTGGTCTAAAGTTCTATTTTTTTTGTTGTGCCTCCATCAGGCTTTGGTATCAGGATGATGCTGGCCTCATAAAATGAGTTAGGGAGGATTCCTTCTTTTTCTATTGATTGGAATAGCTTTAGAAGGCATAGTGCCAGTTCCTCTTTGTACCTCTGGTAGAATTTGACAGTAATCTGTCTCGTCCTGGTCTTTTTTTTTTGGTTGGTAGGCTATTAATTATTGCCTCAATTTCATAGCCTCTTATTGGTCTATTCAGAGATTCAACTTCTTCCTGGTTTAGTTTTGGGAGGGTGTATGTGTCCAGGAATTTATCCATTTCTTCTAAATTTTCCAGTTTATTTGCATAGAGGTGTTTATAGTATTCTCTGATGGTAGTTTGTATGTCTGTGGGATCGGTAGTGATATCCCCCTTATCATTTTTTATTGTGTCTATTTGATTCTTCTCTTTTCTTTATTGATCTTGCTAGCAGTCTATCAATTTTGTTGATCTTTTCAAAAAAAAAAAAAAACAGCTCCTAGATTCATTGATTTTTTGAAGGGTTTTTTTGTGTCTCTGTTCTGATCTTATTTATTGCCTTCTGCTAGCTTTTGAATGTGTTTGCTCTTGTTTCTCTAGTTCTTTCATTTGTGATGTTAGGGTGTCAATTTTAGATCTTTCCTGCTTTCTCTTGTGGGCATTTAGTGCCCTCTACATATTGCTTTAAATGTGTCCCAGAGATTTTGGTATGTTGTGTCTTTGTTCCCATTGGTTTCAAAGAGTATCATTATTTCTGCCTTCATTTCATTACGTACCCAGTAGTCATTCAGGAACAGGTTGTTCAGTTTCCATGTAGTTGAGCAGTTTTGAATGAGTTTCTTAATCCTGAGTTCTAGTTTGATTACACTGTGGTCTGAGAGACAGTTTGTTATAAATTTTGTTATTTTACATTTGCTGAGGAGTGTTTTACTTCCGACTTTGTGATCAATTTTGGAATAAGGGTGATGTAGTGCTGAGAAGAATGTATATTCTGTTGATTTGTGGTGGAGAGTTCTGTAGATGTCTGTTAGGTCTGCTTGGTGCAGAGCTGAGTTCAAGTCCTGGATATCCTTGTTTACTTTCTGTCTCATGGATGTGTTCAATGTTGTCAGTTGGGTGTTAAAATCTCCCATTATTATTGTGTGGGAGTCTAAGTCTCTTTGTAGGTCTCTAAGGACTTGGTTTATGAATCTGGGTGCTCCTGTATTGGGTGCATATATATTTATGATAGTTAGCTCTTCTTATTGAATTGATCCCTTTACCATTATGTAACGGCCTTCTTTGTCTCCTTTGATCTTTGTTGGTGTAAAGTCTGTTTTATCAGAGACTAGGATTACAACTCCTGCTTTTTTTTGTTTTGTTTTGTTTTTTTCCATCTGTTTTGTAGATCTTCTTCCATCCCATTATTTTGAGCCTTTGTACATCTCTGCATGTGAGATGGGTCTCCTGAATACAGCATACTGATGGGTCGTGACTCTATGCAATTTTCCAATTGTGTCTTTTAATTGGAATATTTAGCACATTTACATTTAAGGCTAATATTGTTATGTGTGAATTTGATCCTGTCATTATGATGTTAGCTGGTTATTTTTCCCTTTAGTTGATGAAATTTCTTCCTAGCATTGATGGTCTTTAAAATTTGACATGTTTTTGCTGTGCTGGTGCCAGTTGTTCCTTTCCATGTTTAGTGCTCTTGTAGGGCAGGCCTGGTGGTGACAAAATCTTTCAGCCTTTGCTTGTCTGTAAAAGATTTTATTTTTCCTTCACTTATGAAGCATGTTCATTTTTTTCTTCATTTCAACTTTGGTTAATCTGACAATTATGTGTCTTGGAGTTGTTCTTTTTGAGGAGTATCTTTTGGCATTCTCTGTATTTCCTGAATTTGAATGTTGGCTTGCCTTGCTAAGTTGGGGAAGTTCTCCTGGAAAATATGCTATAGAGAGTTTTCCAATTTGGTTCCATTCTCCCCGTCACTTTCAGGTACAACAATCAAAGATAGATTTTGTCTTTTCACATAGTCCCATATTTATTGGAGGCTTTGTTCATTTACTTTTACTCTTTTTTTCTCTAAACTTCTCTTCTCACTTCATTTCATTCTTTTGATCTTCAATCAAAATATCCTTTCTTCCACTTGTTCGAATCAGCTACTGAAGCTTGTGCATGCATCATGTAGTTCTTGTGCCATGGTTTTCAGCTTCATCAGGTCATTTAAGGTCTTCTCTGAGCTGTTTATTCTAGTTAGGCATTCAGCTACTCTCTTTTCAAGGTTTTTAGCTTCTTTGCGATGGGTTCGAACACCCTCCTTTAGCTGAGAGAAGTTTGTTATCACCGATCATCTAAAGCCTTCTTCTCTCAACTTGTCAAAGTCTTTCATCATCCAACTTTTTTCTGTTGCTTGTGAGGAGCTGCATTCCTTTTTAAGAGAAGAGGTGCTCTGATTTTTAGAATTTTCAGCTTTTCTGGTGTAGTTTCTCCCCATCTTTGTGGTTTTATCTACCTTTTGTCTTTGATGATGGTGACATTCAGTTGGGTTTTTCGTGTGGATGTCCTTTCTGTTTGTTAGCTTTCCTTCTAACAGTCAGAACCCTCAGCTGCAGATCTGTTGGAATTTGCTGGGGGTCCACTCCAGTCCCTGTTTGCCTGGATATTACCAGCAGAGGTTGCAGCACAGCAAATATTGCAGAACGGCAAAAGTTGCTGCCTGATCGTTCCTCTGGAAGCTTTGTCTCAGAGGGGCATCTGGTTGTATGAGTTGTCAGTAGGCCCCTACTGGGATGTATCTCCCAGTTAGGTTACTCAGGGGTCAGGGATCCACCTGAGGAGGCAGTCTATCCGTTCTCAGATCTCAAACTCAATGCTAGGAGAACCACTACTCTCTTCAAAGCTGTCAGACAGGGACATTTAAGTCTGCAGACGTTTCTGCTGCCTTTTGTTTGGCTATGCCCTGCCCCCAGAGGTGGAGTCTACAGAGGCAGGCAGGCCTCCTTGAACTGTGGTGGGCTCCACCCACTTCAAGCTTCTCGGCTGCTTCATTTACCTATTCATGCCTCAGCAATGGTGGACGCCCCTTCCCCAGCCTTCCTGCAGCCTTGGAGTTCAATCTCAGACTGCTGTGCTAGCAGTGAGTGAGACTCCGTGGGCATGGGAACCTCCAAGCCAGGTGCGGGATATAATCTCTTGGTGTGCTGTTTGCTAAAACCAACTTGCTTTATTGCTGAGCATGTGATCAATCATAGATTATGTTCTCTCTGAGGATCAGAAGAATGAATATTCTTTGGTTGTTAGGCGGAATATCCTGCAAATGTTTATTGGGTTCAATTGGTCATGTGTCATATTTAAGCACCAAAATCCTTTGTTAGTTTTCTGTCTTGATGGTTTGTCTAGTGCTGTCAGTAGGATGTTGAAGTCCCCCACTCTTATTGTGTGGCTGCCTAAATCTTTTCCTAGGTCAAGATGAAGTTGTTTTATAAATTTAAATGTTCCCATCTTGGGTGCATACATATTTAGGATAGTTAAGTTTTGTTAAATCCCACACTCCTTTGTTATGTAATGCCGCTCTTTGAACTTTTTTATTGTTGTTGGTGTACAGTCTGCTTTATCTGATATAAGAATATCAGTTCCTCCTCTTTTCCATTTGAAGGGTAAATCTTTGTCCATCCCTTTATTTTGAGCCTGTAAGTGTCATTACATGTGAGATATAGCTTTTAAAGACAGCAAATGATTCTTGTCTTTTTATCCAGCTTGGCACTATATGCCTAAATGGAGCATTTAGGCCATTTACATTCAGGGTTAGTATCAATATAGGATATTTTGATCCTGTCATCACATTGTTGGCTGTTTCTTTTGTAGACTTGATTGTGTAATTGCTTTATATTGTCTGCAGGCTATATGCTTGACTGTTTTTGTGGTAGTAGGCTTTAATATTTGTTTCCATATTTAGTACTCCCTTAGGAATTTCTTGTAAGGCTGGTTTGGTGGCAAGAAATGCTCTTAGTGCTTGCTTGTTTGAGGAGGATTTTACTTTCCCTTCTCTTAAGAAGCTTATTTTGGCAGAATATAAAATTTTTGGTTGGAATATATTTTTGTTTAAGAATGCTGAAAATAAAAATTTTAAAAAATGCTGAAAATGGGACTCTAATTTCATCTGGTTTGTAAAGTTTCTGCTGAAAGGTCTACTGCTAGCCTGATGACCTGGCCTTTCCCTCTAGAAGCCTTTAAATTTTTTCTTTTGTGTTGATATGGGTGAATCTGGTCATTATGTGCTTGTATTTTATATAGAGTCTTCTGTATTTCTTGAATTTTGATGTCCTCCTCGCCAGCAAGATTGGGGAAATTTTTATGAACTATATAATAAAATGTTTTTAGAGTTGCTCACTCTCTCTTTCAGGAGGGTCAATGAGTCATATATTTGTCTCTTTACATAATCTCATATTTCTCAGAGGTTTTGATCATGTATAATAGTCTCTTAAATTTATTTTTATGTAACTGAGGTGATTCAATGTACTGGTCTTCAAGTCCTGAAATTCTTTCCTCAGCTTGATCTATTCTGCTTTTAATGCTTTCAATCATATTATTAAGTTATTGAAGTGAATCCTTCAGTTCCGATTTAGTTTGCTTCTTTCTTAAAATGTCCATTTCATCCATTGGCTCCTAGGTAGTGTCATTGTATCCTATGGATTCCTTGGATTGGGTTTAGCCTCTGTCCTGGATCATTATGAGCCTCCTTGCCATTCAGATTCTTCCTTACCTGTAAGCCAAAGCCAGTATGTCTCACCCATCTAGGAGCAGTATGGTTGGGTGGAGTCACACTATAAACCATATGGGTCTTCCCAGGGGAACACAGAACTTTACCAAACCACAGAGTTCAGGCATAGGTGGGCATGCTGTGTTGGCATACCCAACTGATATGTACTGCCTGGTAATGGGGAGCAGGGGTGGATGGAGTCACCCAATGTACCCTTTGCATGCCTCCAAAGGGAACACAGAAGTACACTAATCTGCAGAGATTCAAGGAAGCCTGAAGCTGAACCTACCTGCAGCCTTCAGGCAGAAGCCAGTTTGTTGTGGTGGAGGCAAGCAGGCATGACCACCTGGCTATGAGCAACAGAGATGTGTGGAGTTGCCTGCTCTGGAAGCATGGTGCTTCCCATGAGAACATGGAGCTATCTCCATCAGAGTTCAAACGGAAGTGAGGCTACTGTGCTGGAAGCTGGTGCCAAGCCTTGTCTGGCAAAGAGATGTGAAGCAATCTTACTGTTCCTGGGTGTCATGACTGTGGCCTCTATTGAGGTTATGGCATCTAGCACCAGGTTACTCTGGGGTCCAAGACCTGTTGATATCCCTGTGGACTTGAGTGTTGCCTCTGCAAAAACTCTGGGCACCCCTCTGTATCATTCTAAGGCCTGAGGGGATGAGGAAGATTCTCCTGTTCCTAGGATTGCACAGGTTCTGGTGGGAAGTGTGGATTTCCTGAGGGGTGTCACTAGTTCACTGTTTTCCTATGTTGGGGAGCTTCTCCTACCTCCATGATGATCCTAAATGAGCTGCTGCCCAGCTTCACTCTCCTCTAATCTCTGTTTCCTTTCACTCCCTTGATGGATCTTGACATGGTTTCTTTTTTTTTTTTTTTTTTTTTTTTTTTTTGACATGGTTTCTTAGACAATTGGTTTGAGGTGTGTTTACTTACCACTTTGTTTCCTGTTTGTGAGAATGGCATGCACTAGCTGCTTCTAGTCCACCATCTTGACTGGAAACTTTGGAAGATTTTGAAATATAAATAATGGAATCTAATTTCACATGCATAATTGCAAAATCATGAAAATATCTGTGTTGATATTCATTTCCAGCTTCATTAATTTATTTGTGGGCTTTAATATTCGCTATATTCCAAGCCTAAGAACTTTTGGTGTGCAGCAATAATAAAAAGAATATTTTCCTCCTAACATACAGTCCTTGAGACATTACAAAGCCCCATAAATTGTGTTAGACATGAAAGGTAATAGCAAAGACACACTCAGACCTCATTTTATCCAAAGAAGGTAAAAATAGTTATTTCAATTCCCTATACTCCACAGGAAGAAATAGGCAGAAATTTCTAGGAGCACAAAGTGATTGCTATTCAAATATTGAGGTCATGTATTTAATCTTTTTTCTTTATAACCCTCAAATATTTTATGTTAATTATGATATGTGTTTTCTGACATCGATGGACATTGATTTTTAGTGATTCAATATCCCATGACAGTGAACACAGTCTGTCTGGAATATTGAAATTACATTGTTAAGGTTATTTTTTTTTAAATCAGCTTAGTAAAGAAGGCTAAACTCACATACATTATATATATACTAATAAAATAGAGAGGACAGATGTATTTAATAAAGACATTTCTTTTTAAAAGAAAAGGTATTAATCATGAAATAATTTTATGCGTGATTAAATTATTTGTTATTAGTAACTTTCATTACTGTTTTCAAAGAAATAATATTTTTACGTTTTTATTTTTGTCACCTGGAATTTATTGAACACTTCCCCAAGCTTGGTATTGTTAGAAGTGCCATTAATGTTGCAATTAGCAAAACTGACATCTTTCATTCTTTCTTGTAATTTACAACACACAAAGGGTAAGTAGAAGCAAATAAGTAACCTAATGAATGATAAAAATAATCTCAAATGATAATATGTAACCAAACGTAAAGTAAAAAGGATAATGGAATAGAGTGCTGGTTGACAACTTGCCTACTCTGCCTAGGAGATATACAGTAGGTGATAACACGTCATCTGAGGCTTAAATGTGGAAATGGACAAAACCATGTGATGATATAGACTCAGTGGTGGGATGTGATTTGATGGAAGGAAGAATGACTAAAAGAATAGTATTTACAATGATAACATTTAACTTACACTTCAGTTCTAAAATAAATGTCTAAGTATACAATCTAAGAAGTCAATGAAGCTTCTCAAAATGGTTAGCAACTCATTTGTACGTGTGTGTGTGTATGGAAAAGCAGAGGGAAGGGAGAGAAAAAGAAAAAGGAGAGAAAAGGGAGAGGGAGAAAAAAGTAAAGAGCATAAAAGAGACTCTGACATGTATAAATTCACATTTTGGTGTTTCTGTACCTTACTGCATTTAATAATTGATGAAATTCAAGACCTAGTTCAGTTTAATAACTGTAATCATAATAGAATGCTTCCTAAGCAATATTTTCCTAAATGAGATGTGACTAAAAAATGGTTAAATATTTGGACGCAGTTCAGTTATCCATTACTTTTATATTTCTAGTTAATGTAGCTTTATAGCTAAATCTGTTAAATGTGTTAATTTGTTAAAATAGTTAATCTTTGAATAGTTTAATTTATTAATTAATAAATTTCTGACACAAACATAATAAGTTTAAATTTAACATTCACTTTGTACTATTCATTATGATTATTTGTTTTCTGTCAAGAGTTACTGTTGTTTGCTTTGACAGAAAACTGGGAAAGGCAGAGAAGTGATAATACTCAGAGAATTTAAGCATGCCATCTGTTTGGATGAAGATGCAAATAATCGCAAACATTGCGGACTTCAACACTCTAGGCAAAACTGGATTCATATTTATTTTCTTTTTGGAAAAATAACACTTTTTTGTATTATTTTATAATGAGTTAACTTAGTAACAATTTTTTTTTGAAAGAAATTGTTATTCTATTCTGGCAAAAAGTATGTATCTCTAGCACATGTGCAAATATATTTGATAAACCATTTTTCCTAAGAAATGTGACAATTTGTTCAGCTACACTTGAATAAAAAATGCCAAAATATAGCCTGCTAAGTTGAGAGACTTAATTAAGGAAAATTTATACCATTTTAATTGCTTCTCATCTCATACTATTTTTATCTTAATTAATTACCTGTGCTTTGGGCAAAATAGTAAGAACTAAAGTGAGTGGAATAAGAATTAATCAAATTACTTGCTTGTTACTCTTGTAAATTACATTTGGGAGAGGAAAATAAATCCTTTGTCTAGCCTCAGGTTTGAAATTATGTTTCAATAACTGGCACAATTCTTAGCTCAGTTTTTATCAATGATCAAGTATAAATCATTTTTAATAGGTGTATGTTAACTCACCAAATTCTGCCATCTTTATTGGTTATGGGAAGAGCACTTTATGGAAAACATTTAAAACCATTTTAGTTAGGGCTTTAATATAGTTTCCACCCAAGTTGACCAGTGTGAGTTTAATTATTTTTCCACTTCTCTTCCTGATTAAGTAACAATCAGAAAGGAAACAAATATAAGTGATGTAAAAAATTTGCAGTTAAGTCCAGGTATTTTTATGATTATTTCATATGTTGTAATATTCTCAAATCGATTATAGCTAAATTATAATTTTCAATGTGAGATGACTGAAACTATGACATGTTTTGTCCATTATAGATTTCATAGTTTATATGAAAATAAGATAGCACAATCTGTACATTTAATTAGGTTAAAGGCTATCATAAGAGAGCAACTTAATATATGAGAAAACATAAACTTAAAATGAAGATACCTCTTTCGTGATGGTGAATAACCTATTAATTGAATTTATAATTTCAGAAGATTTTTTCTCCAAAAAAAAAGTTAAATAAACTTGTTTAATCAAGAGTTCCAAATAATTCCATATTGCTATCTGTAGAGCAGATGGCTGTCCTGCTGCTTCTGTTGCCACCTTGTCCTCTAGAAGCTGTTATTACTAGAAAAAATTTCCTTTATTACTTACATGATGTGTCCATAACTGCAATTAAACATTTAAAAAGTTACTCAGTGGATCCTTTAAAAAGGGAGAAATACACACAATTTTAAAATTAAGCACACCTGTATTTCCAAAGTTTCCATGGACAATCCTAAAATTTGATTAAGAGATCAGTGAATTTTTTCACTTTCTTTAATCTCATCTCTCTCACTCCTAGCCTGTTGTGCACATGGTTTCTACCACAGGTAGAATGTTATGTTATTTATTTCTTTAAAAGTCTTGCTTCCATTGAAAAGTAGGTGTGAAATTAACACAACAAAATAAGAAAGATCGTTGGTAACTGGGTATAAATGTCCATATAGGTATTTATTCTATAATATTTTAACAATTAATTTCAGTTATACTCAAACCTGTTTTTTAGATGTGTCTTATTTATTCAATGAAGCACGCTTGTTCAGTTAGAAGAATTGGATATTACATGTTTGTATCTTAATTTTGTCCTGCTGTCATTTAAAATAAAATCGAACCTAAAAATTTTGATGAGGGGCTCTAAAGTCCCAATTAATTCAGATTTAATATAAAACATATATATTTTAGTTTGAGCACTTTTCTTTTACATAGACCAATACTCAGGTTATATGACTGGGAAATGTCCCTGTTAATTATGCAGCTTTCTTACTTCTATTCTCCAAAATTTATGGCAAGAATCATAGTAAAACAATTAAGAAAATACTTCTACTGACCTGAAATTCTGATTTAGCCTATCATAAATATAGAAATTTTAAATATTTATTATAACTGAGATATAAACATTTAACTAGCCCTTCAAGTTTCCTCAAAGTGTTGTTAAAATAAAACCAGTTGCAAACAAGACAAAAGCTACAGATTATATATGTATTTACATATATGTGCAGCTATACATTTTATATTTTTTACGTATATTAAATATTTATATCTAAATATGAAACATTCTCTTTTCTTATTTCAGATAAAAGAAGTACATAAATTCCTGAAGACCTGAATTGCAAAGCAAATTTAAAGCCAAGGCAGTGTATAGGAGTTGAAGTAGATATTACCTTTGCTGCTGTCTATATCTCTATGAATGCTTTCTAATCAATGAAGGAAGAACAAAAATTGCACTCAGTAGATAACAAAGGTAGCTGCTCCAGAACTTACAAAGTACCAGAACTTACTAATAGTAAACAATACATTCTCTTAGAGACCACTCAGAAGCCAGTAATCAGAGAGAATCATCCTGGAAAAAAATATATGCAGAATGTAATCAAGAAAGATACAAAAATGTAAAATAAAATAGCATGAATATAAACATGGAGATATAAATATAAACATGGAAAGAAAAGTAATAGATGAGATGGCTTGGTGAAAAGAGCTCAAACACAACAAAACACATTAGTTAGGCATAGAGATAGGATATTTTAAGAAGTCAGTCGGGGCACTTGATAAATAAAAACCCTATGAGTGATTAGATAGATAAAGATAGATAGATAGATAGATAGATAGATAGATAGATAGATAGATACAGATTTAGATATATAAATTCTAAAAGACCACATATATGTGTGTATAACTGTCTTTAAAATAATACATATATAAATAAATAAAATAATAAATTTTCTATTTCTCAATTATTTGCTTCTAGAATGATATGTATATTCAATTCTAGAATATTCTTCAGCACTATATATGTGTGTGTATACTGAAAAGACATTCAGCTTGAAAACAGTAGCAAACAAGACCAAAAAATACAAAAATGTAGATTATTAAAAAGAAAAAAGAAGTATCCACAGAATAGAATTACAAAGTATATATTTTTAATGGAATAATAAAAAATAGACCTAAAAAAAACCTAATCAGTAGTAATAGAAGAACAAAGAGTGGAATACTTGTCTAGAATATTTTACCTAGCTGTTCTTATTAAAGACCTTATTAGATAACTATTTTAATAGGAAACTCAGGAAAAGAAAAATGTTAAATTCAGAAGGAAAAAACTGAACACAAGACTCAAAGATGGACAGAGTAATTGCCAACACTTTGTAGGCAAAAAAAAAAAAAAAAAAAAAAAAAAATGGGAATTAGTATTAAAATTGAATGGGTAGAAAATAAGATATAACTAAAACCTGAGATTTCAAGTATGTGAAGAAGAAGAGAGGAAGGACCAGAGCAAAGTTAAAATATTCTAAACTTCTTTTTTTTTTATTTATATATTTATTTATTTATTTTTATTATACTTTAAGTTCTAGGGTACATGTGCATAATGTGCAGGTTTGTTACATATGTATATTTGTGCCATGTTGGTGTGCTGCACCCATCAACTCATCAGCACCCATCAATTCATCATTTATATCATGTATAACTCCGCAATGCAATTCCTCCCCCCTCCCCCCTCCCCATGATAGGCCCCGGTGTGTGATGTTCCCCTTCCCGAGTCCAAGTGATCTCATTGTTCAGTTCCTACCTATGAGTGAGAACATGCGGTGTTTGGTTTTCTCTTCTTGTGATAGTTTGCTAAGAATGCTGGTTTCCAGCCGCATCCATGTCCCTACAAAGGACGCAAACTCATCCTTTTTTAGGGCTGCATAGTATTCCATGGTGTATATGTGCCACATTTTCTTAATCCAGTCTGTCACAGATGGACATTTGGGTTGATTCCAAGTCTTTGCTATTGTGAATAGTGCCGCAATAAACATACGTGTGCATGTGTCTTTGTAGTAGAATAATTTATAATCCTTTGGGTATATACCCAGTAGTGGGATGGCTGGGTCATATGGTACATCTAGTTCTAGATCCTTGAGGAATTGCCATACTGTTTTCCATAATGGTTGAACTAGTTTACACTCCCACCAACAGTGTAAAAGTGTTCCTATTTCTCCACATCCTCTCCAGCACCTGTTGTTTCCTGACTTTTTAATGATTGCCATTCTAACTGGTGTGAGATGGTATCTCATTGTGGTTTTGATTTGCATTTCTCTAATGGCGAGTGATGACGAGCATTTTTTCATGTGTCTGTTGGCTGTATGAATGTCTTCTTTTGAGAGATGTCTGTTCATATCCTTTGCCCACTTTTTGATGGAGTTGTTTGTTTTTTTCTTGTATATTTGTTTGAGTTCTTTGTAGATTCTGGATATTAGCCCTTTGTCAGATGAGTAGATTGCAAAAATGTTCTCCCATTCTGTAGGTTGCCTGTTCACTCGGATGGTAGTTTCTTTTGCTGTGCAGAAGCTCTTTAGTTTAATTAGATCCCATTTGTCAATTTTGGCTTTTGCTGCCATTGCTTTTGGTGTTTTAGACATGAAGTCCTTGCCCATGCCTATGTCCTGAATGGTACTACCTAGGTTTTCTTCTAGGGTTTTTATGGTGTTAGGTCTAACATTTGAGTCTTGAATCCATCTTGAATTAATCTTCGTATAAGGAGTAAGGAAAGGATCCAGTTTCAGCTTTCTACTTATGGCTAGCCAATTTTCCCAGCACCATTTATTAAATAGGGAATGCTTTCCCCATTTCTTGTTTCTCTCAGGTTTGTCAAAGATCAGATGGCTGTAGATGTGTGGTATTATTTCTGAGGACTCTGTTCTGTTCCATTGGTCTATATCTCTGTTTTGGTACCAGTACCATGCTGTTTTGGTTACTGTAGCATTGTAGTATAGTTTGAAGTCAGGTAGCATGATGTCTCCAGCTTTGTCCTTTTGACTTAGGATTGTCTTGGCAATGCGGGCTCTTTTTTGGTTGCATATGAACTTTAAAGCAGTTTTTTCCAATTCTGTGAAGAAACTTATTGGTAGCTTGATGGGGATGGCATTGAATCTATAAATAACCTTGAGCAGTATGGCCATTTTCATGATATTGATTCTTCCTACCCATGAGCATGGTATGTTCTTCCATTTGTTTGTGTCCTCTTTGATTTCACTGAGCAATGGTTTGTAGTTCTCCTTGAAGAGGTCCTTGACATCCCCTGTAAGTTGGATTCCTAGGTATTTTATTCTCTTTGAAGCAATTGTGAATGGAAGTTCATTCCTGACTTGGCTCTCTGCTTGTCTGTTACTGGTGTATAAGAATGCTTGTGATTTTTGCACGATGGATTCACAGCTGAAGTCTACCAGAGGTATAAGGAGGAGCTGGTACCATTCCTTCTGAAACTATTCCAATCAATAGAAAAAGAGGGAATCCTCCCTAACTCATTTTATGAGGCCAACATCATCCTGATACCAAAGCCTGGCAGAGACACAACAAAAAAAAGAGAATTTTAGACCAATATCCCTGATGAACATCGATGCAAAAATCCTCAATAAAATACTGGCAAACCCGATTCAGCAGCACATCAAAAAGCTTATCCACCATGATCAAGTGGGCTTCATTCCTGGGATGCAAGGCTGGTTCAACATTCGCAAATCAATAAACGTAATCCAGCATATAAACAGAACCAAAGTCAAGAACCACATGATTATCTCAATAGATGCAGAAAAGGCTTTTGACAAAATTCCACAGCCCTTCATGCTAAAAACGCTCAATAAATTTGGTATTGATGGAACGTACCTCAAAATAATAAGAGCTATTTATGACAAACCCACAGCTAATATCATACTGAATGGGCAAAAACTGGAAAAATTCCCTTTGAAAACTGGTACAAGACAGGGATGCCCTCTCTCACCACTCCTATTCAACATAGTGTTGGAAGTTCTGGCTAGGGCAATCAGGCATGAGAAAGAAATCAAGGGTATTCAGTTAGGAAAAGAAGAAATCAAACTGTCCCTGTCTGCAGATGACATGATTGTATATTTAGAAAACCCCATCGTCTCAGCCCAAAATCTCCTTAAGCTGATAAGCAACTTCTGCAAAGTCTCAGAATATTCTAAACTTCTAATTAGACTGGGGAAGTAACAATCAGATTCAGAATTTCATAAGATAACATTGAGTTAAATACATAGCAAGAAATATATGCAGTCCAGGGAAATTACTAAGATTCAATGAAATGAGGAGGCCAAAGTAAATGAATGGAAGTGTTAATTTAGAAATTAGTGGAATTATCATTTTATTTCCTGATGAAATCATGGCTCTCTTTGAAACTAAGAAGGCCATAACATCCTGGAGACAGGAAGCAAAATTTTTCAATAATCACCAATGGTAATGCTGTTTAGTCTCCACATGTTAATTTTTGTGTCTTTGAATCTGGGCTATAGGAGTAACACCACCATGTATGGGAAGTTGATTTAAAGATTCCTAGAAGTTGATATAAAGATTCCTGATATAAAGATTCCTGATATAAAGATTCCTGGTGGACATTATTAGAGCACTATAAGGTATTACCACCTATCAACTGGTGAGTCTTCAGAAGAATATTCTTTCATTCTGTCAAGCTGGCTGTTTCAGTATGTTGGATAACAAAATGAGATCAATAAATTGCAGGATCCTACACCTGTTGCCACACTTTGCTGTGATGTGACATCCTTGGTCAGAAGCAATGCTTTCTCGAACACTATGATGGGTGCTAAAGAATTATGTAATTGGGGAAAATCAGACACAAACTTTTATCATGTGAGCGGCTGGCCTGCAATGAAAGACACGTGCTCAGTCTCGCCAGGTGTCTACTGTTAAAGTAAGGGCATTGATTGGAAAAGAATGGGACCCCGAAACTTGGAATAGGGGATTGTGGGAGGACCCTGATGAATCTGGGGACACTGATTTTGTAAACTCTGATGAGCTTCTTTTACCAGAGGAAACAGCCTCCCTATACCCAGTGGTGGTAACATCCCTCCCCTACTTACGCTATCATCAGATTTTCCACCTATGTCTGAGGAGATTAACCATGCACTGCCTGATGCAACGGTGATGGTCTCACCTGAGGCAGTTGCCAGGTAAGACAATGCTTATTCTTCTTAATTACTGTAATGGACATCAGAGGCAAAGCAGCAATCAGAAGAGTCTGACTCCTGTAGAGTTCTGGCATTGGCTAATTAATCATGGTGTTGCTAGAAGTGAAATTGATAGGAAGCCTACTGAATTCTGACTTACTTTGTATAAGCAGAAAACTTCCAGGTCAAGTGGACAAAAGACTATTCTGAATTATTAAAATAGAGAATCACAGCCCCTCAATCAGTTTCCAGACTATTTATAGACCCAGAACCCCTTGAATGAAAGAGAGGTCAGGTCCCCTTGAAGAAGGACCGCATTACACTACTGACAATTTATACTATTAATCTTTCTCCATTCCCTCCCCAAAAAGATTTCTGGTCTTTTTCCAGTGTAACTGTGCATTGGGGAAAGGGGAATGATAAAACCTTTGGGGGACTACTAGATACTAGCTCTGAGCAGATATTGATTCCAGGAAGCCCAAGACATCACTAAGGTGCTCCAATTAAAATAAGGGCTTATGGAGGTGACATAATTAATGGAGCTTTAGCTCAGGTCCAACTTTCAGTGGGTCCCCAGAGTCATCTTATGGTCATTTCCCCACTGCCGTTATGCATAATTTACATACACATACTTAGTAGCTGGTAGAATCCCCACATTGGCTCCCTGACTGGTAGGGTGAGGGCTGTTATGGCGGGAAAGGCCAAATGGAAGTCATTAAAACTGTCTCTACTTAGAAAAATAGTAAATCAAAAACAATATTGCATCCCTGGAGGGATTATAGAGATTAGTGCCACCATCAAGGACTTAAAAGACACAAGGCTGGTAATTTCCACCACACCTCTGTTCAACTGTCCTATCTGACCTGTGCAGAAGACAGATAGAACTTGGAGAATGACAGTGAATTATGGTAAACTTAACCAAGTGGTGACTCTAATTGCAGTTACTTTACCAGATGTAGTTTCATTGCTTGAGCAAATTAACACAACACCTGGTACCTGGTAGGCAACCATTGATTGAACCAATATCTTTTTCTCCATTCCTGTTCATAAGGCCCACCAGAAGCAATGTGCCTTCAACTGGAAAGACCAGAAATATACCTTCACTGTCATACCTCAGGGGTGTATCAGCTCTCCAGCTTTGTGTCATAATCTTGTTCACAGAGAACGTGATAACTTTTTGCTTCCACAAGATATCACACTGGTCCAGTATATTGATGACATTAGGCTGCTTGGACCCAGTGGGCAAGAAGTAGCAAACACACCAGACTTATTGATGAGACATTTGCATGCCAAAGGATAGAAAATAAATTGGAATAAAGTTCAGGGACCTTCTACATCAGTGAAATTTCTAGGGGTCCAGTGGTATGGTGCCTGTAGAGATATTCTTTCTAAAGTGAAGGATACGTTGCTGCATTTGGCACCTCCTACAACCAAAAAAGAGTAGCAATGCCTAGTGGTCCTATTTGGAGTCTAGAGGCAACATATTCTGCATTTGGGTGTATTACTCTGGCTTATTTATTGAGTGACCCAAAAGACTGCCAGTTTCGAGTGGTGTCCAGAAATAGGAGAAGGCTCTACAACAGGTCCAGGATGCTGTGCAAGCTGCTCTGGCACTTGGGTCATATGACTTAACAGATCCAATGGTGTTTGAGGTGTCAGTGGCAGATAGAAATGTTGTTTGGTGCCTTTGGCAGGAGGCCTCTAGGATTTTGGAGCAAGGACCTGCCATCTTCTACAGATAACTATTCTCCTTTTAAGTGACAGCCCTTGGCCTGTTATTAAGTAGAAACTGAACTGAACTGCCTATCATAAACTGGGTGCTTTTTGACCAATCTAGCCATAAATTGGGTGTGCACAGCAACATTTCATCATGAAATGGAAGTGATATATATGTGATTGGGCTCAAGCAGGCCCTAAAGGCACAAGTAAGTTACATGAGGAAGTGGTTAAAATGCCCATGGTTCCCACTCCTGTCACCCTGCCTTCTCTTACCCAGCCTGCATTGATGGCCTCATGAAGAGTTCCCTATGATCAGTTGACAGAGAAAGGGAAGACTAGAGCCTGGTTTACAGATGGTTCTGCATGACATGCAGGCACCACCTGAAAGTGGACAGCTACAGCACTACAGCCCTTTACTAGGACATCCCTGAAGGATAGTGGTGATGGGAAATCTTCCCAGTGGGCAGAACTTCTGGCAATACACCTGGTTGTGCAATTTGCTTGGAGGGAGAAATGGCCTGATGTGCAATTATATGCTGATTCATAGGCTGTAACCAATGATTTGGCTGGATTGTCAGAGATATGGAAGAAGCCTGACTGGAAAATTGGTAACAAATACACTTGGGGAAGAGACATGTGATGGACCTCTCTGAGTGGTCAAAAACTGTAAAGATATTTGTATGCTATGTGAGTGCTCACCAAAAGGATTTTAATAATCAAGTTGATAGGATGACTTATTCTGTGAACACCACTCATCCTCTTTCCTCAGCTGCACGTATTACCACCCAATGGGCCCATGAACAAAGTGGCCACAGTGGCAAGAATGGAGGTTATGCATGAGCTCAGCAATGTGAATTTCCACTCACAAAGGCTGACCTGGCCACAGCCACTGCTGAGTGCCCCATTTGGCAGCAGCCGAGACCAACACTGAGCCCTTCGTATGGCACCATGCCTTGTGGTGATCAGCCAACTACTTGATGGAAGGTTGATTATATAAGACTTCTTTCATCACAGAAATGGCAGTGGTTTGTCCTTCCTGGAATAGACATTTATTCTGGATATGGGTTTGTCTATCCTGCAGGCAATGTTTCTGCCAGGACTACCATACGTGGACTCATGGAATGCCTTATGCACCATCATGGCATTCCACACGGCACGGCTTCTAAACAAGACACTTATTTTATAGTTAAAGAAGTGTGGCAGTGGGCTCATGCTCATGGAATTCACTGATCTTATCATGTTCCCCATTATCTTAAAGCAGCCTGATTGATAGAACAGTGGAAAGGCCTTTTGAAGTCACAATTACACCACCAACTAGGTGACAATACTTTGCAGGGCTTGGCAAAGTTCTCTTGAAAGCTGTGTATGTCCTGAATCAGCATCCAGTATATGGTACTGTTTCTCTCATAGCCAGCATTCACAGGTCTAGGAATCAAGGGGTAGAAGTAGAAGTGGCACCACTTACCATCACCCCTAGTGACTCATTAGCAAAAATTTTACTTCCTGTTCCCCCAATATTATGTTCTGCTGGCCTTAGTTCCTGAGGCAGGAATTCTGCCACCAGGAGACACAACAATGATACCTTTAAACTGAAGGTTAAAATTGGCACCTGGCCACTTTGGGTTCCTCCTACCTCCAAGCCAACAGGTTAAGAAAGGAGTTACTGTGTTGGCTTGGCTGATTGACCAGACTATCAAGATGAAATCAGGTTACTAATCCATGGTGGAGGTAAGGAAGAATATGTGTGGAATACAGGAGATCCCTTAGGGTGTCTCCTAGTACTACCATGCTCTGTGATTAAGGTCAATGGAAAACTACAACAACCCAATACAGGCAGGACTACAAATGGCCCAGACTCTTTAGGAATGAAGGTTTGGGTCACTTCACCAGGTAAAAAGTAGTGACCTGTTGAGGTGCTAGTTGAAGGCAAAAGGAATACGAATGGTTAGTAGAAAAAGGTAGTCATCAATACCAGCTACAACCAGAAGACCAGTTGCAAAAATGAAAACTGTAATTGTCATGTGGATTTCCTCCTTACATGTTTGTGCATGTATACACTTCTACTAAGAAAATATCTTTATTTTATTTCCTTTCATTTTCTCTTATCAAGTAACATTATTAACTTCATATCAGCAGTTAAGTGTTGTTAATTTTATGTAATAGCATTTAGGTTAACAATTAATTCACTTCCGGTTGTATGAAGGATGGCCATATTATGTTAGATATAACTATGACATCATTATTGTCTTTATTTGAAGATTATGTGTAATTTCAGGAGATGTGTATGGGTTCAAGTTGACAAGGAGTGGATTTGTGATGATTAATATTGAGTGTCAACTTGATTGAAGATGCAAAGTATTGTTCCTGGGTGTGTCTGTGAGGGTGTTGTCAAAGGTGATTAACATTTGTGTCGGTGGACGTGTAGAGGCAGACTCACCCTTAATCTGGGTCAGCACCATCTAATCAACTGCCAGAGCAGCTAGAATAAAGCAGGCATAAGAAGGTGGAAGGAGCTAACTTGCTGAGTCTTCTGGTTTTCATTGTTCTTCTGTGCTGGATGCTTCCTGACCTCAAACATTAGTCTGAATGTTCTTCAGTTTTTGAACTCTTGGACTTACACTAGTGGTTTGCCAGGGACTCTTGGGCCTTCTTTACTAGCTGTAAATCAACAGACAGTAGATTTGACAGAGCATTCCAAGAAAGGAAAGCAAATCTATATATTTATATTCAGGTGAATATCTAGTTCAGTAAAAAAACAAAGCACTGCCTTTTCATGATGGAAGTCATGCAGTGCAATCGACCTGCTACCAAGTAGCTGGCTGATTGCACCAGAGAATAGTCCAATATCAGGGAAGCAGCCGTGGTCTCTGCCAACAATAGAAGGAACACTTAGCAATGACTATAGTTAGGTCAGCTGTGATGAGTGGAACTCTATTTTGCTGAGCCCGTTCATAACCTCCATTTTTACTAACATGGCCACTTTGTTGATGAGTGCTCTTGGCAATGATAGGAGCTGCTGAGGAAAGAGTCTGACTTGTACACAAAGCATGGGTCTTTCTGTCCACTTGGTTATTAAAGTCCCTTTCTGCTGAGATCACTGTTTGGTAGACATTCACATGGTACAGAAACATTTTCATGATACCATTTTGGAAGCAGGATCTTTTCAGATGTAATCAAGTTAAGATGAGGCTGCCCTAGATTAAGGTCGACCCTGGTCTAATCACTGGAGTTTTTATAAGAAAAAAAAGAGACACAGAGACAAACAGAGGGAAGAAAAACATGCAACAATGGAAGCAAAGACTGGAGTTATGCAGCTGCAAGTCAAGGAATGTTATGAATTGCCAGCAACTGTCAGATGCTGGAAAAAGGCAAGGAAGTATCTTCCCCTAGAATCATCAGAGAGAACACGAGCCTGCCAACACCTTTATTAGACTTCTAATCTCCAGAATTGCAAATAAATACATTTCTGTTGTTTTAAGTCATCCATTTTGTGGTAACTTTTTTACAGCAGCCTTAGAAAGCTAATACACCTAAAATCTTACATTAAGAACTTTCCTAATTAAGTCTTTATTTATCCTAAAATACATATCATATTTTGTTCAATGCATTTGTGATGGTTTTGTCTTCAAGCTTCTTCTAGTCTCCACTTGTCTATTTCAGTAGCGCTACCACATATATATTTATGTTATTAAATATATTGGAATTTTTAAAACTAGATTTTCAAAATAGACTAGTTGGTCAGAGAAAATACATCTATAATTTCACTATATATTAATAAGTACTCCTAAATAAAAATGTAATCATTCATTTTGTGTATGTACAAGTGATATATCAGAGTCCCGATTTTCCCACAACTATCTATAGGGCATGTCAAGCTTCTGAATTTTTGATAGCTAGGAAATTGCATCCTTGTTAATTGTGGATATGCATTTTCTTATCATGAGTGTTATTGAACATTTTCTCCATAGACACAATAATTTGCATTGATTTACCTGACAACTAATGGTTTATAAATTCCAAAGATTTTTGAATAATGACAGTGTTTCTTTCCTAAATTTTTAGTAGTTCTTTATATGTTCAGATATTAGTGATGTGCATATGATACAATTCAATTATTTTTTGTTTTCTATTGTGTTGTTTGTATTTTGTGTTTTGATTTTTGTTCTTTTAATTTTAGGTTCAAGTGATACATGTGCAGGTTTATTACATGGTTATATTGTGTGATACTGAGGTTTGGACTTCTAATGATTCTGTAGCCCAATGAGTGAGTGAACATACTACCTGATTGGTAGTTTTTCAACCCTGTTTCCCTGCTCTCCCTCCCCTCTTCTTAAATCCTCAATGTCTAATGTTCCCATCTTTGTGTCTATGTGTACCAATGATTAGCTCCCACTTATAACTGGGACCATACATTATTTGGTTTTATGTTTCTGCATTAATTCACTTCAGATAAGGACCTCCGGTTGCATCTGTGTAACTGCAAAACATGACTTCATACTCTTATGACTGTGTAATATTCCAGTGTGTATATGTACCACATTTTCTTTATTCAATCCACCATCGATGGATATCTTGGTTGATTCCATGTCTGCTATTTTGAATAGTGCTATGGTAACCATGCGGGTGCAGGTGTTTGGTTTTTGTGGAGGTGCATTTGATAGAACAATTTACTTTCCTTTGGGCATATACAAAGTAATGGGATTGGTGGACAAAATCGTAATTCTATTTTTAGTTATTTAAGAAATTTTCAAACTGCTTTCCACAGGGACTGAGCTAATTTACATCCCACCAGCAGTATATAAGCATTCACTTTCTTCCACTCCTGGTCAAAAGCTGTTTTTTTTTTTTTTTTTAATGTTATTTATTATTATTTTTTCACTTTTTAATAGTAGCCATTCTGACTGGTATGATATAATCTCTCATTGTGGTTTCGATTTGCATTTCTCTGATTATTATTGAAGTTGAGAATTTTTCCATATTTGTTGGTCCCTTGCGTAGTTTCTTTAAAAAAGTGTCTCTTCATGTTCTTTGACCACTTTTTCATGAGTTTGCTTGTTTTTACTTGTTAATTTATCTTCATTATAGATTTTAGATATTAGATCTTTTTTTAGATATATAGTTTGAAAGTATTTTCTCCCATTCTGTAGGTCATCTGTTTACCCCATCGATAGTTTCTCTTGCTGTGCAGAAGCTCTTTAGTTTCATTGTCTCAACTATCAATTTTTGTTTTTGTTGCATTTGAGTTTGAAGACTTAGTTATAAATACTTTGCCTAGACCAATGTTTAGAAGAGTGTGTCTTAGGTTTCCTTCTAGGATTTTGATAGTTTGAGGTTTTACATTTAAGTCTTTATGTTGAATTAATAGTTACATATAATGAGAGGAAAGAGTCAAGTTTCATTCTTCTGAATATGGGTAGTAAGTTTTTCTGGCAGCATTTATTGAATGGGCTATCTTTTCTTCATTGTTTATTTTTGTTGATTTTGTCAAAGTTGGTTGTATGTGTGTGGCTTTATGATGTCTTCTCTATTATGTTCCATTGGTCTATGTGTCTGTTTTTGAATAAGTACTATTTTGTTTTGGTTACTGTAACTTTGTAGTTTAAAGTCAGGTAATGTGAGGTCTCTGGCTTTGGCTCCTTTTGCTTAGGATTTCTTTGGCTGTAGGGCCCTTTTTTGGTTTCATTTGAACTTTAGATTAGATTTTTCTAATTCTGTGAAAAATAATGTTGATAATTTGATAGGAATTTTGTTAAATCTGGTAGCTTTTTGGGGGATAGTATGAACATTTTAATGATATTAATTATTTCAATCCATAAGCGTGAAATGTTTTCCATTTGTTTGTGTCATCTCTGATTTCTGTCATCAGTGTTTTGTATTTCTTCTTGTAGAACTCATTCATCTCTTTGGTTAGTTTTATTTCTATGCATTTTTTATGGCTATTTGAAATAGGATTGCATCCTTGACTTGGCTCTCAGCTTGAACTTTATTGATGTATGGAAATGCTACTGATTTTTTCACATCAACTTTGTATTTTGAAACTTTACTGAAGACATGTATAAATTCTCAGAACCTTTTGGCAGGGCTTTTGTGGTTTTCTGAGTATGGAGTCATAGCATCAATGAAGAAATGTATTTTGACTAATTATTTTTCTATTAGAAGAACTTTTATTTCTTTCTTCTGCCTGATCACTCTGGCTAAGTCTTCCAGTACTGTGATGAATATGAGTGGTGAGAGTGGACATCATTGACTTGTTCAAGTTGTTAATAGAAATGTTTCCAACTTTTGCCTATGTAGTATGCTATTGGCTGTGAGTTTGTCATAGATTGTACTTATTATTTTGAGATATGTTCTTTCAATTCTTAGTTTGTTGGGGGTTTTTATCATGAAGGAACAGTGGATTTCATCAATTGCTTTATTTTTTATCAAGATGATCATATGGTTTTTGTTTTTAATTTTGTTTATATAGTGAATCACATTTATTGATTTGCCATATGTTGATCCAATTTTGCACCCCAGAAATAAAGTCCACTTGATTTTGGTGGATTATATTTTTGATGTTCACTTGGGTTCAGTTTGCTAATATTTTGCTGAGGATTTTTGCATCTATGTTTATCACGGATATTATCTGTAGTATTCTTTGTTCTGTCCTTGCCAGATTTTGTATCAAGATGATACTGGTTTTCTAGAATGAGTCAAGGGGGGATCCCCTCCTCCATGGTTTCTTTGGAATAGTTTCACTAACATTGGGACCAGCTCTTCTTTATACACTTGGTAGAATTCCCTGAGAATCTATCTGGTCCAGGACATTTTTTATTTGGTAGGATTGTTTAAGGCTGATGTAATTTTGTAAGTTGTTATTGATCTGCTAAGTGTTTTTATTTTTCCTTGTTCAATCTTGGAAGGTCATGTTATCAGAAATTTATTAATTTCCTCTGAAGTGTCTAACTTTTGTGCATAAAGATTGTTTATTTTAACCCCTGAACTTCTTTTGCATTTCTGAGGGATCAGTTGTAATATCACTTTTGTCATTTCTGATTGTGTTTATTTGGATTGTCTCTTTCTTTTGCATTGTTAATCTAGTTAGCATTCTATCATTCTTATTTAGCCTTTCAAGGAACAACTTTCTTTTCCGTTGATATGTTGTCTTTTTTGATGTGAATTTTATTGGTCTGCTCTGATTTTAATTATTTATTTTCTTCTCTAGGTTTGCATTTAGTTCACTCTTGTTTTTCCAGTTCCTTTAAGTTTGACATCACATTGTTAACTTGATATCTTCCTATCTTTTTGGGATAGGTGTTTAATGCTGCAAACATTCCTCTTACATCGCTTTTGCTACATTCCAGAGATTTATTATGTTCTGTTATTTTCACATTTTTAAAGACGTTTTGACTTGTTCCTTAATTTCATTGTTTTCCTGAAAATTGTTAAGGAGCAAGTCATTTAGTTTACACATATTTGTGTAGTTATGAGAGTTTCCCTTGGTATTCATTGCTATTTTTATTCCACTATGGTCTGAGAAGGGACGTGGTATAATTTCAATTAAAAAAAATGTGTTCAGACTTGCTTTATGCATGTGGTATATTTTAGAGTATGTTCAGTCTGTAGACAAGAAGAATGTATATTCTTCAGATGTTGGGTGGAGTATTCTGTAACTGTCTATTATGCCCAGTTGGTAAAATATTGAATTAAGTCCAGAATTTCTTTGTTAGTTTTCTCCCATAATGATCTGTCTAATGCTATCAATAGAGTGTTGAAGTCCATTATTATTTTGTGTCAAAATCCTTTTCTTAGATCTATAAGTAATTGTTTTATAAATCTAGATGCTCCAATGTTGAGGGAATATATACTTAGGATAGTTGAGTCTTCATGTTAAATGGAACTTTTAATAATTATGCAATGACTTTGTTGTTGTTGTTGTTGTTTACTGTTGTTGGCTTGAAGTCTGTTTTATCCAACACTATCTGACAGAAGAATAGTGACCCCTTCCTTTTGTGTGTGTTTTTTGTTTCTGTGATAGAATTTTTTTTTTGGGGGGGGGGGTGGAGTTTTCTCTTGTTGCCCAGGCTAGAGTGCAATGGTCCAGTTTCAGGTCACTGTAACCTCTGCTCCCCGGGTTCAAGTGATTCCAGTGCCTCAGGCTCCTGAGTAGCTGGAGTTACAGGTAGCTGCCACCATGTCTGGCTAACATGTTTTTAGTAGAGATGGGGTTTCATCATGTTAACCAGACTGGCCTCAAACTCCTGACCTCCAGGGATCCACCCACTTCAACCTCCCAAAGTGCCGGGATTACAGGCATGAGCCACCACACCCAGCTGATAGATCATTTTTCATCACTTTACTTTGACCCTATGGGCATCATCACATGTGAGATGGGTCTTTTGAAAACAGCATAAGATTAAGTTTGTTTTTTAATCCAATATTCCACTTTTTAATTTTAAGTGGTGCCTTTAGACTGTTTGCTTTCAAGGTGAAAAATGATGTGAAGTTTTATTCCTGTGTAGTTTTGTTAGCCTGTTGCTTGCTGTGTTGATTGTTCAGTTGCTTTATAGGGTCTATGGGCTATGTACTTATGTGTTTTCTGCTGTTGTTGATGTTGTAGCCAGTAACATATTTTTTAATTTCCAAATCTGGAAACCCCTTAAATGTGTCTTGTAAGGCCAGTCTTGTGGCACTGAATCCCACAAGCAATTGTCTAGAAAAGATTTTATTTCACCTTTGCTTATGCTTGTTTGTTGGGTTATAAAATTCTTGGATGGATTTTTTTTTTTTTTTTTTTTTTTTTAAGGATGCTAAAAACAAGCCCAGAGTATCTATTGTCTTGTAAGACTTCTTCAGATAAATTGCTGTTAGTCTGATGGGATTCCCTTAATAGGTAGTATGACACTTTTCTCTAGCTACCTTTAATTTTTTTTTTTTTTTTTTTTTTGTATTGACCTTGGGTAGTCTGATAACTATGTAACTCAGAGATGATCATCCTGTATAGTATCTTTCAAAGTTATCTGAATTTCTTGTATCTGTATGTAAACCTCTCTAGTGAGATTGGGAACATTTTCATGAATTGTATCTTCAAATATATTATCCAAGTTACCTACTTTCTCTTCTCTCTCAGAATAAACAATGGGTTTTAGGTCTGGTCACTTTAGATAATCCCACCTTTTTTGGAGGTCTTGTTCATTTTTTTAAAAATCTTTTTTTCTTCATTTTTGTCTGACTAGGTTGATTCAAAGTACCTATCTTCAGGCTTCAAATTCTTTACTCAGCTTAATCTAGTCATCTGTTGTTAAGACTTTTAACTGTGTTTTGAAATTCTTATAGTTTTTTTTTTTTTTTTTTTTTTTTTTTTAATTTCAGAAGTTCAGTTTTCTTCTTTTTAAATGTGGCTATCTTGGCTTTCAAGTCTTGGAAAATTTTGCTGGCTTCCCTTGGATTGACTTCCAATGTTTTCTTGGATCTTTATGAGTTTCTTTGCCTTCCAGATTCTGAGTTCTATATCTGCCATTTTATATTTCAATCTGGTAAGATTTATTGGTAGGGAGCTAGTGTGATCTTTGAGAGCAACAAAATACTCTGGCTTTTTGTATTGCTAGTATTCTTGAGTTATTTCCTTTTCATCTGAGGAAGCTGACACTGCCTTTTTCTTTTTGAAATTGCTGTTATTTGGATGAAGCTTTTTGAATTTTTATTCTTTTTTCCCTTTATATGTTGATTGCGATGTATGTTGTATGGAATTTATTAGCTTTGTTTCTGGGTGCTTTCAGGGAACCAAAGCTCTGTACAGTTTCCTTAATTGTAGATAGGTTCCTGTTATAGGTTTCACAGGCATTTTATGTTGTATCAAATTATTTTTGTTTGCTGGTGTAATTCAGACTGCAGTCTGGTAGATGGTGCTTAAAGTAAGGACCAACACACAGGTTCTTAGTCAGCCATGCTTGCACCTTTTATATTTCAGTGTATCTGCAACAGTGCTCTGGGGAGGAGACAAAAGAGGACAAGGGAAGACTCCCTCTCCAAGTTCATTTCTGGGCTTTGATGGTATTCTCTTCATTGCTGGCACTGTGCCAGTGTTCCCTTTCCCCCAAAGGGGGCTGTAGCAGGCTGCATTTCCCTCTGTTGTAGGGGTGGGACATACTGAGGGTTAGGTCACCAGGAGACCTCTGACTCCTCAGGAATCTACCAGTCCCTTGTGCTTGCCAAAGTCAGAGTGAGTTTTGGGGTATGTTTGCCTGTGGCCTCGTGATGCAGTGGCTCTAGGGCAGGGGATCCCAGGTCTGGGCATAGGTGCTGTGGATGTTCAACCAGTATGACACCCATAGCCCAGTGTTTTCAGCCCACAGACACATGTGGGGACTGCCCAGCTCACACAATCTGAACCTAGGGGCTCTACTTCCAGTGTCTGCCTGGGAAAATTCCCAGTAAGTTAGGCTTGTCCCAGGCCATCTGTGTCCCAGATTTCTGAGCCATTCCAGACATTCTGAACTGTGGCCTCCCAGGGAGAAAAGGCACAGCTATCAAACCCCATCCTTTCCAGTCTGGTCTTACAAAAGGAGTGCTGCCCATCTCCCATGCTGGCACACAGACCTGTGCCACACTTTTCTCTGTGTTCTGACAGTGGGGTTTCTTCCCCTACTTGAGCTCAAGTCATAAATCTTTGCTTGATAACCCAAGCTGGTGTGCTTGAGTACTGGGGAGTTGAGACTTGGCCCACAGTTTTGTCCTCTGTCCTCTTAAAGTCAAGTGCCATCCATAATGGGGGGGATGAACTACTCTTAGGCTGCCAGTAAAACATTCAGGTGGGGTAGTATAGGCTGTGCTCTAAGCACCCACCTACAAGAGCAACCAAGTAGGCGGTCTCGAGTGGAGCTGGCAGGCAAAGAGGTGCACAGATCAGAAGTACCTCAGTCCCATAGCAATGGTGACCCTGCTTTCTCTTAGCTTGGCAGAGAGCAGAAGCTGCGCCCACTCAGTGAAAGATGGAGTCTTTGGTTATGGGCGTCTATTGCATTTCACTGAAGCTAAACAGTGAAGCCTTCTAGGGTGTGCATAGTTTCAAGCTTGCTTCTACTTGCTCTCCAGGTGACTCCTACTGCCAGTCCAAAGGACTATGGGTGTCTTGATAATTCCTGTCACTAGGATCTCAGAGGTCCATAGTGGGAATGCAGTATCCTAGGGTTTTTTCACTCTAGGTCCAGTCTGGGTCCAGGGACCAGTCCTGGCACCCAACGACTGCATGCAGGCTTCCCAGCTTCGTCCTTGTTAAACCGCAGTGTCTGTCACCTCTCTATTGATTTTTTATTTTTCCTCTTTAAAGATCTGTTTAAAATGTAATGGTTTACTGGATATTTTGACTCCTCTCTGTGGAAGAGGCATTTCCCAGCTGTGTCTAGTTGGCTATCTTTCCACCTCTTCAATTTTGTCTGAGATTTACCAAGAGCAAACCAGTGTCTTTAATGCAGCAATACTAGCTGTTTTCATATAATAAAATGTATAATAATAGGTAATATTTTGCTATATAATATTAAAATGTATTTTAAATCTTCAAAATTGAAAATTGTATGTTCAATTTAATACACTTATTTGATATGAGCACCTTTCTAATATAAATCTTTAGAAAACCATTTATCTTTGAAATAAATTTTGAAAATTCTTAGCTAGAGGGTTTTTTGATTACTTTTTATTTTCTCTGTTTATATATATATATATATATATATATATATATATATATAGTCTTTTTAATGAGCAGAAAATGAGAAAATCAGTAGCTTTATATTAGATTTCTATGTCTGCTTTAACAAATCACCATTCATTTCATGGCTTAAATCAAAACAAATTTATTATCTTGCATTCCTTAAATAAAAAAAATATATTATCTTGCATTACTATGGCATAGAAGTACAACAGAAGTCTTGCTGGCCTAAAGGCAAATTTGGGGCATTCCTTTCTGGAGGCTTCTGGGGAAAATCTATGCTCCTGCTTTTTCCAGCTTCTAATTGTTTCCAATATTCCTTGGCGTGTGGCCCTTTTACTCCATCTTTAAAACCAGCTGTGTTGCATCTCTCTGACCATAGTTCATAATCACATCTACCACTGATCAGAGTTGGGAAAGTTTCTTTACTCACAAGAACTTATGTGATTATTTTGAGCCCATATAGAAAATCCAGAATTATCTCCTCATCTACAAAATCCTTTTTACCATATGAGGTAACATATTTACAGGTTCCAGGGACAAGTGTGTAAACATTGTGGATGGAGCTGGGGGCATCAGGAATTATTCTCCATATAGTAACATTTCATTGTATGTACATGTATTTTAGGTTTACTAAACAAGATAAAATTTTATCTTCATACTTAATGTATTTATGTAATTTAATTTTTAAGTTTTGTATATCCTCCAATATTATTTTTGGAATAAAAAGGGGGATTCTAAACATAAGTAAATTATCTATGTAACTAAATCATCAACATTTTCACTAATGTATAAATTTATTTTTTCACCAGATACCTACGTAGCAGGAATATTTCTTATCTCATTATTGTTTTTTATTTTAAAATATATTTACATTTGTGGTATGCAATATATTTAATTATATTACACATTCATATACATTAATTTTAATGTACATTTTGAGCATAATTGTTTTAAGTGCTATGGTATTGTCATCCCTTCTCAACACAACTGATTTAAATCTGATTTAATGGATGATTTCAAAGTTTTAATGGCAATTGCTTTTTCTTAAACTAGGTACTACAAAATACACTTAGAAATTCACGCTGAAGTTAATTTATTTTCCATTTAATTTACAACTGCATGAGTCATAAATTATGTACCACTGAGACTTAATTTCTTGTAATGCTCACAACACAGGAGTCTAATTACAAATGAAGAGTTAAAGTTATAAATATTTAAATTATTAAGGGTTTGCCACTGTTAGAAATCTGGAGTTGGAAATTTTATTTTATTTGTTTTATTGTTATTTGATCTGTTATTTCTAACCTTTGGTTATTTTTTATTTGACTTTCACATCCAGGATTGCATATTTTAAAAAATTGTGGAAGTTTTGGGGTGGTTGACAATGTGAATATAGAATATATATACACATATGGGTATATATACACACATGTTTATATACACATTGTTTCTACAACTTGACTGTTGTGAAAAATGCTGCAATGACTACAGTCAATAATTCTGTATTATATACTGAAAACTTCGAGAGGTTTCAGTGCTGTAACCACACATACACACACAAAACCTGACAACTATATAAGGTCATGAATATGATAATTAGCTTGAGAGTGTTGTACACCTTAAATACATACAATTTTTATTTTAAAAATAATAAAAAATAAGGGAGCTTGGCCTTGTACAATTAAAAACAGTAACAATGACAATAAAACCATAACAACAACAGTTTTGTGAGAAACTACAAGAGCAATTTGAATTCTGTTATTATCACTCTAATGTATGTAATTAACCTGGAGGTGGGGAAGTAGGTTTGAGCTTTCGGCAGATGCCTTCTGCAAGTGGCAATGAGTTTTTGGTTTAAAATATTTAATATCTTTCCTTCTCTCACCTATGTTCTTTCATTATCAAAAGGATTGGCTTTTAATATGTCAAAGTGCATAGGTAATATTACAGTCACAGAAGTCCCTTCCAGTGTTGAGAACTGATGAAAATATGTGATACTCAATGTGTTTGCCTTTAGATTTTATTTCTTCAATATCTAGTCCTCAAAATATCCAGGGCAGATGGATGACTATGAGACTGAATGTATTTTTCAAGTGTGGTTTCTTCCAAGAAAAATTAAACTGTCCGATAATTATCTTTGATGTAATACTAAGCAAGACAGTGTTGTTCAGTAGCATCTTCATGTTCTGCTCAGTGGCTCATCTCTTTCCTCTTGAAAATCACTTTAAGTGAAACAGAATAAGTCCTGCCCTTCTATGCTTCTCCATTAGCCTCTTTCTGAAGAAAGGGCTAATGCCACCACTAAAATAGGCACCAAGACCAAAGTAACAAAATGCTTTCATATAATAACATACAAATTGTCAATAGTATATGCTGTCTAAAGTGAATTTGTAAAAGCAGATATACCAAAAATAAAGCTGTTAGCTATATTTAAGAAAAATAACTTATTAGTAATATTATATAAGAATCTAATGTCATTAAAATACAAAGTAGATATTCATTGTGAAAAATACTACATAAAACTAAGAAATAATTAGATGTGATAATAAGACCATGAATAATACTGTTGAATAAAGTAGAATAAAGTTGAGTAAGGCAGAGTAAGAAAAAAATATATTTTCTGTGAATAAATTATTAAATTAAATTATTAAGGGATTCACAGAAAATATATCTTTATAAGTATTAAGCAAAGAGCAAGGAAAAGAAAAGATTCTAATATCAGAATATTGAAAGTCTTAAGCAGTTATTAATAGTTTTTCAATGGTGAAAAAATAATTTTAAATTGAATGAGTCAAAATAGAGGAATGTCATTTACGAATGAAGGCCCAAATGAGAGATAAGGAAAACGATGTCCTCAACATGTTATACATTTAAGACCTCAGTTTTAATAAAAATATTTTAAATTATTTCAGGGAGAAATAAATGATCATCTAAAAATATTGTCTGAGTAGATTAAGAAAGAGGGGTAAAGAAAAAGATGGTGAAATAAATTTAGCCTTAAAAGAAAATGATTTGCAATTAAAATTCTATATTTTACCATCTTAAATTTTTGTATTTTAAATATTTTCAGACATGTGCAATGACTTATGTACTATGAAAAACTCTACATTGAAACATTTTAAGTAACATAAAATAGGAAGAGAAATAATACAGGAAGATTCCATGAGAGATGTGGGAAATTATAGAAAATTCAGATTTTAACTTTAAAAAATGAAATAATTCAATAAGATAATCCATAGGCCAAAAGAACATGTGGCATTACAGATACAGAACAAAATTAATATATTTTCAAGTAGAGATCCACATTTTATGAGGTCTGAAGCATATGTAACTTTTATATCTCCTTTTAGGGAAGAAAACATTTAAATACATATTAGAAAAGCACTTATTTTAAGAGAAATTAAAACAAATTACAAATTTGAAAAAGTTGAAAAATATCATAATTCAGCTTGCATTTTGACTTCGTCTGAGACACTACCAACATGTTTGAATTTTAGTATTACCAGTAATTTATTTAAAATTATAAATATTCTAAAATGTTTATATACATAAATATTTATATGTATATCTCTGCATGTGTGTGTGTCAACAAATGCATTTTAAGATTTACTTATAGTATATCTGCCTATATATTCGTGTCACCAAATTATCCCCATATTATATGCATTTACTTATTAATGGATATATGTAGGAATTTTTATCACTGAACACTTTAATCTTCAGGAAATTTTTTTGTGTCTGCAGTTACTTACATGGCACTTAATTTGTAATTAGAAGTCCTCCTTAAAACAAGTTGTGTCAGATATGGTAAGTTGTGATATGATACATTGAGATGCAAAAACATGAGACTTCACACACAGACATACTACTGTGCATAGCACCTGAACACTCCAAAAAATTAAACATTCTGCTTTCCTTGATTTTTGTCATAAAGTATAAATAGGTGTATTTAGATTGTTGGCACTGCATTACCAAGTATAATTCTTTTTTTTTTTTCTTTTTTATTATACTTTAAGTTCTAGGGTACATGTGCATAACGTGCAGGTTTGTTACATATGTATATTTGTGCCATGTTGGTGTGCTGCACCCATCAACTCGTCAGCACCCATCAATTCATCATTTATATCATGTATAACTCCCCAATGCAATCCTCCCTCCTCCCCCTCCCACCTCCCCATGATAGGCCCCGGTGCGTGATGTTCCCCTTCCCGAGTCCAAGTGATCTCATTGTTCAGTTCCCACCTATGAGTGAGAACATGCGGTGTTTGGTTTTCTCTTCTTGTGACAGTTTGCTAAGAATGATGGTTTCCAGCTGCATCCATGTCCCTACAAAGGATGCAAACTCATCCTTTTTTATGGCTGCATAGTATTCCATGGTGTATATGTGCCACATGAAGATGTCTGTCACAGATGGACATTTGGGTTGATTCCAAGTCTTTGCTATTGTGAATAGTGCCGCAATAAACATACGTGTGCATGTGTCTTTGTAGTAGAATAATTTATAATCCTTTGGGTATATACCCAGTAGTGGGATGGCTGGGTCATATGGTACATCTAGTTCTAGATCCTTGAGGAATTGCCATACTGTTTTCCATAATGGTTGAACTAGTTTGCAATCCCAACAACAGTGTAAAAGTGTTCCTATTTCTCCACATCCTCTCCAACAACTGTTGTTTCCTGATTTTTTAATGATTGCCATTCTAACTGGTGTGAGATGGTATCTCATTGTGGTTTTGATTTGCATTTCTCTGATGGCCAGTGATGATGAGCATTTTTTCATGTGTCTGTTGGCTGTATGAATGTCTTCTTTTGAGAAATGTCTGTTCATATCCTTTCCCCACTTTTTGATGGGGTTGTTTGTTTTTTTCTTGTATATTTGTTTGAGTTCTTTGTAGATTCTGGATATTAGCCCTTTGTCAGATGAGTAGATTGCAAAAATTTTCTCCCATTCTGTAGATTGCCTGTTCACTCTGATGGTAGTTTCTTTTGCTGTGCAGAAGCTCTTTAGTTTAATGAGATCCCATTTGTCAATTTTGGCTTTTGCTGCCGTTGCTTTTGGTGTTTTAGACATGAAGTCCTTGCCCATGCCTATGTCCTGAATGGTACTACCTAGATTTTCTTCTAGGGTTTTTATGGTATTAGGTCTAACATTTAAGTCTCTAATCCATCTTGAATTAATCTTCGTATAAGGAGTAAGGAAAGGATCCAGTTTCAGCTTTCTACTTATGGCTAGCCAATTTTCCCAGCACCATTTATTAAATAGGGAATGCTTTCCCCATTTCTTGTTTCTCTCAGGTTTGTCAAAGTTCAGATGGCTGTAGATGTGTGGTATTATTTCTGAGGACTCTATTCTCTTCCATTGGTCTATAGCTCTGTTTTGTTACCAGTACCATGCTGTTTTGGTTACTGTAGCCTTGTAGTATAGTTTGAAGTCAGGTAGCGTGACGCCTCCAGCTTTGTCCTTTTGAGTTAGGATGGTCTTGGCAATGTGGGCTCTTTTTTGGTTCCATATGAACTTTAAAGCAGTTTTTTCCAATTCTGTGAAGAAACTCATTGGTAGCTTGATGGGGATGGCATTGAATCTATAAATAACCTTGGGCAGTATGGCCATTTTCACGATATTGATTCTTCCTATCCATGAGCATGGTATGTTCTTCCATTTGTTTGTGACAATTAATAGCTTACCCACCAAAAAAAGTCCAGGACCAGATGGATTCACAGCTGAATTCTACCAGAGGTAGAAGGAGGAGCTGGTACCATTCCTTCTGAAACTTTTCCAATCAATAGAAAAAGAGGGAATCCTCCCTAACTCATTTTATGAGGCCAACATCATCCTGATACCAAAGCCTGGCAGAGACACAACAAAAAAAGAGCATTTTAGACCAATATCCCTGATGAACATCGATGCAAAAATCCTCAATAAAATACTGGCAAACCCGATTCAGCAGCACATCAAAAAAGCTTATCCACCATGATCAAGTGGGCTTCATCCCTGGGATGCAAGGCTGGTTCAACATTCGCAAATCAATAAACATAATCCAGCATATAAACAGAACCAAAATCAAGAACCACATGATTATCTCAATAGATGCAGAAAAGGCTTTTGACAAAATTCCACAGCCCTTCATGCTAAAAACGCTCAATAAATTCGGTATTGATGGAACATACCTCAAAATAATAAGAGCTATTTATGGCAAAACCACAGCTAATATCATACTGATTGGGCAAAAACTGGAAAAATTCCCTTTGAAAACTGGTACAAGACAGGGATGCCCTCTCTCACCGCTCCTATTCAACATAGTGTTGGAATTCCTGGCTAGGGCAATCAGGCAAGAGAAAGAAATAAAGGGTATTCAGTTAGGAAAAGAAGAAGTCAAATTGTCCCTGTTTGCAGATGACATGATTGTATATTTAGAAAACCCCATCGTCTCAGCCCAAAATCTCCTTAAGCTGATAAGCAACTTCAGCAAAGTCTCAGGATACAAAATTAATGTGCAGAAATCACAAGCATTCTTATACACCAGTAACAGACAAGCAGAGAGCCAAGTCAGGAATGAACTTCCATTCACAATTGCTTCAAAGAGAATAAAATACCTAGGAATCCAACTTACAAGGGATGTAAAGGACCTCTTCAAGGAGAACTACAAACCACTGCTCAGTGAAATCAAAGAGGACACCAAGTATATTTCTGACAAAGGGAACTTCAATTTTGAAAAGATATAAAAGAGAACCATATGCTTTTCCAGCAATTTTATACATCCAATGATAAAGGAAAAATTCCATCCACTGTTTTCTTACTCTGTGCATTTCAAATTACTCAGAGCTGATGACATAGGTCACAGAAATAACAACACATGCCACTCATGCCTATCACGATGCCAAATGAGAATGCACAGTGGGAAGACGGTACCATAAGAGGATGACCAGTAATAACTGAATGATACTTATATATAATTGTGGTCAACATAAATCTTTCCATTAAACTCAAACTAAATATGATAGCCACAGAATTGGGTAATCCTCAATGGAAAGTGCATATATGGATATGCCATGAGGTATGCTATATTAGCAGCAATGGACAAGATGAAAATACAAACGCATTACACATAGATATAATACATATTTAAAAAGAGCACATGTTAATAAAAGCGTAGCTGTTAACATGTTACAATAATTATGCATGTGGGAAAAATAAATAGAAATGGAAAAAGCAAGTTAAAATGAATTGATATGAAATAAACTAGAAAAGGATAGTAACAAAAAGTTCAGTGACATGAAGCCTATTTTTAAAATCACATTTAAGAACCAAAAAAGTAAATGTCCATTAAAAAATAAATATATATATATGTAAGCAGCTAAAAATTCTATCAAAATATAAAAAGTGATGTCAGTATTCCCTTTTTCCTTTCTTTTGGGATTAGAGAAAAGATTTTTCAGCTTCTGCCTTCAAAAATCATTATCACATCTTGAACATATTCAGTCAAACCTGTAAAAATCCAATAATTATAAATCAAATTGATTTCAAATTATCTTCAATAGTTTATCATGCATCCATGAGCATTTAAGAAAATCTTCTCCTCCAACAGAAAAATTTTCCCTTGAATTTAATTATATTTCTGTGGTAACAAATAGTAATATTTAGTACATTACATGGAATATATTTTAAAAAGAAACTATAAAATATCACTTTGTAGTTTTTGCTTCCTAAAAATTTTCAGCAAATGAATGGTCCTCTGTAATAATATTTTATAGATGACATTTTGTGAGTGTACATTTTATACTAATTTTGAAAATAAGAATAAAATGTTATATATCTGATAGTTTTGAATTCTGATTTGATGTGATTTATGTACTAGGCAGGCATGAATGTTTTGAAATGCAACCTGCAATATATAGGAAACATTTATGTGACATTTTGATCTGAGGTAACCTTTTTAATTACTTTTCTCTTGATTTTAATATGTTCAAGAATTAGAAATATGTGTGAAATGTAAATCAAAGTATTTTCACCCACACTTTGTTAAACACATTAAAAATTTTACTATAAGTAGATAGGGTAAAACTAATCTACAATTTATAGTCTAAATGACAGATTTGTACATAAATTTGTTATAACTTGGAGTTGAAAAATTTAGAAATATTATTTGAGAGTCTCATAAAATTTTACCAAATTTTTAAAAAAAGTTTCTGAGGGCTGCAGCGAAATTATGCCAACACCCATTAAAAATGTACACAAATATATCTCATCATATCAAATTTGAAAGTGCAAGTACAAATGTATATCAATTTAAGCGACAAATTAGGCATGTTTCTTTACACCTCTTTGTATGTTCCACAAAATTAATGTACTACTGAAAAATAATAAATTTCATTTCACATTTTAACAATAATTTTAATGGTAAAATGCATATATGTTAAAATGCTATATGCTAAAACTCAATATGACTTTTTGGAATTACTGGCCAAATATCAAAAGTCACTTAAAATATTATTACAAGTTACATTAAATAAATTAAAATTGATACATATAAAGTATAACTTTTTATAATCTGTTTTAGTCAAGGTTCTTCAGAGAGACAGAACCAGTAGGATGCATAGGGAAACATGAAACAAATTCATTAGGGGAGTTGTCTCACTTGATTATGGTCACTGAGAAGTTTCATGATAGGCCATCTGCAAATTGGAAAATCAGTAGCTCAGTCCAAGTCCAAATGCCTGAAAGCATGGATGACCCATAGTGTCAATCCCAAAGTCCAAAGGCTGGACAACCTGGAGTGTAACATCCATGGGCAGCAGAAAAAGAGCGTTTGAGCTCCAGAAGAGTGAGCAAATTCACCCTTCAGCAGAAGAGGGACAGGCTCAGTGCCTGTTGAAGCATTGAGAATAAATCATGCTTTCTCAGATGGTTTGACACCCCCAAAGCAATCATAATAAATCTACCTGGACACTCATGTGTATGTCCTTAAATACTACCTAATCTCCAAATGAAGACAATAACAAGGTCACGGTTTCACCTAGCATAATACAACTATCCTGTGTCTACCGGAAACACACTAATCTGTTTCTCAGAAGAGGAGGTAAGATCCTTGAGTGAGATTTAGTCCTTTCCTGATAGTCCACAGCTTAAATACCATGAGGAAAAATTAACAATAAAAATCGTCCCTAACTTGTCATGGTTCAAGTTATAATTTTTTAAAATTTCGGTTGTGAGAAAGTTGTATGCATCCAATAGAAACCGAACCTTGATTTTTGCATGTTGATCTTTTCCCAGGCTATCAACATAGTACAGTACTCTCTCAGAATGCTGGGCAGCTGCTGTGAACCACAGCTCCCAGTAAGTCCTGTTACCATGAGAGTAAACAACCAATACTCTACAGTGTATTATAAATGCATTTTGACTTATAGTATTTTCGCTTACAATGGGGTTATCAGAACATAACTGCCTTGTTAGTTGAGTATCCATACTTAAGTAGTAATATAAACCCAGTGTATCTGAAAACATCAGTACAAGACAAAAGAGGGGAAGATATTTGCTTAATATATGCATATATTTACATAAATGCATTTGTGACAGAATAGGAAAGAACAGACGGTGCTCAAAGCCTTCTTTTCTGCAACTGGACACATTATCTTACCTGGTATTTAAAAATGCATACGTTGTTTTACTTCCCACTCTGTATTCTCTTGGATGGCAGCAATCATCACCTCAACTAATCACGGTTCTTTACTAGGTAGAGTAACTGAAAACTTCATTCCTGAGCACGAGCCATTTGTAGTCCTGGCTGGATGACGATGTTATAATTTTCATTATAGGGCATGGTAATATTAAGAGACACCCTAAGGGATCTCTTGTATTCCAGATATAATCTTTCTTGCCTTCATTATGAAGTAGCAATCCGAGATCCACTTGATATTCTAGATCAATCAATACAGCAAACACCATTACTTCCCCCTCAGCCTGCTGACTCAGAGGCATGTGATACCCCAAGTGGCCAGGTGGCAGTCACAATCTAGAGTTTAATGGAGTCATTGTTGTGTCTCCTAGTGCAAGCACTTCTCCCTCTGAAACTAAGACCTCTAGGCCAGCTCAGAAAATGAAGTTGTAGGAAAAGGAAACTAACATTTTGCTAGGAGGTCACTAGGGATAATGGTGAATTGTATCACTCTCATTTCCAACCCTTAATTCCTGGAACATTAAATTATGGCAATGAAAAAAAAAAAAAAAAAAAAAAAAAACAGTATGCTGTCTCAGAGCATCTATAGCATTCTGGTAAATCTTGCAGCAGCTTGCGAAGATTTGTCACCTATCTGACACTGTAACTGAGCCTACCAAAGGCCATTCCCACTTTCTATCAAGCTAACTGCTTCAGGATGGTAGGAGAACTTAGTAAGACCAGTGAATTTCATGAGCATGAGCCCATTGCTGATTTGTTTGGCTGTGAAGTAAGTTTCTTGATCAGAAGCAGTGTCCTGTTGGATACGATGATAGTGGATAAGTTGTCCTATAAGTCTATGGATGGTAGTTTTGGCAGAAGCATTGTGTGCAAGGAAAGCAAATCCATGTCCAGAGTAAATGTGTATCCTAGCAAGAACAAAACCTGGCCCATTCTGCAATAGAAATGATCAATGTTATCAGCCTGCCACCAGGTAGCTAGCTGATTACCCCCAATGAATGATGATATATCAAGGACTTAATTTTGATTTCTACAGTTGGCAGATCGGGCACTCAGTGCAAGTCAGTCTTGGTAAGTAAAAATTCATGTGACTGAACCCTTGAATAACCCCATCCCTGCCAACCATGTCCACTTTTTTTGTGAGCTCATTGGGTGATACATGTGGCTTGAAAAGGGGCTGATTGGTATTTACAGAATAAGTCATTCTATTTATCTCATTGTTAAAGTCCTCCTCTACTGAGATCAGTTTTTTTTTTTTTTTTTTTTTTTTTTTTTTTTTTTGGTGAACATTCACATGGGACACAAATATTTTTATGTCTTTGCCCACTGATGGAAATCTATCCACGTACGTCTTCCCTCAATATTTTTCTCATCAGTTTTCCAATCATGTTATTTCCAAATCCCTCTCCATCCATCCAAACCATAGCCCATAAATTGGTATATAATTGAATGCCTGGTTATTTCTTATTCCAAGCAAAGTAACATCCAGGTTCACTGGATTCACTGCCAGCCACTGAGAAGATGCTTCTTCACCAATGTCTTTCAAAGATGTCCCAGAAAAGGGTTGTAGTGCCACTGTTGTTCACTTTCAGGTGGTGCCTGCATATTGTGCAGCACAGGTGTAAACTAGCCCTGAGTCTTCTAGTCATCTCTCCATTTATCATAGGGTATTCCTTGAGAGGTTAAAGGTACAGGCTGGGAGAGAGAAGGGAATGCAGCAGGAATAGGAATCATGGCATTTGGCCCACTTCTTCAAGTAACTTATTTCAGGACATGCTCACATATATGCTGGTCTATTTGCTAATGGAATACTGCTGTGTATGCCAATTTGTGGCTTGGTGGTTCAGATAATTATAGTGGGTGCCAGTCCACGATAGGCAGGTCAGATGTCATGGTAATGTGGTGCCCCATGGTCAGGTGTTTGGTTTCTACTAAGGCCCGATAGCAGGTCAAGAACTATTTCTCAAGAGGAAAGTAGTTATTTGCAGATAGTGTCAGAGCCTTGATCCCAAAACCTAAAGGACTGTGCTATGATTCACCTACAGGGGCATCCTAAAGATTCCAACAACATCCTTATCGGCCTTTGAAACTTCAAGCACATTTGGAGCTGTTACATCATATGGCCCAAGTGGCAGAGCACCTTGTACAGCAGGTGGGACCTGTTGGAGATCCTTCCACTATATTGGACCCCACCTAAAATTCTCAGCTTTTTGGGTCACTTGGTAAATGGGTCAAAGTCATACACCCAAATGAGGAACATGTTGCCTCCAAAATGCAAGTAGGCTCACTAGGCATTGTGCTTCTTTCTTGGTTGTAGGAGGGTCTAGATGTAACAATTCATTCTTTACCTTGGAAGAGTTATCTCAATATGCCCTACACCAGTGGACCCCTAGAAATTTCACTGAGGTAGAAGGACTCTGAATTTTAGAAGAATTATTTTCCACCCTCTGACACATAAATGTCTTACCAGTAAGTCCTGGGTCATTTCTAACTATTACTCACTAAGTATAGTCAACATAATGTCTTCAATATAAGAGACCAAACTAATGTGAAACATTGTGGAAAGGAAAAGTGATCAATACCTGCATGAACTAACTTATAACACATTGCTGGAGAGTTGATACGCCCCTGAGGTAGAATATTGAAAGTGTATTGCTGGCCTTTTTAGGTGAAAGCAAACTGCTTCTGGTGGGTCTTATTGACAGGTGTGGAGAAAAATGCATTTGCTGATTAATAGCTGTATACCAGGTACCAGGAAATGTGTTTATTTGCTCAAGCAATGAAACCACACCTGGTACAACATTTGTGATTAGAGTTGCCATGGTTAAAGTTACAATAACTCACTGTCGTTCTCCAGTATCCATCTATTTTCTGTTCAGGCCAAATAGGAGAACTAAATAGGTATATGGTAGGAATCATCACCTTGCATCTTTCACATCTATGATGGTGGCATTCGTTTCTGAAATTCCTCCAAAAATATGGTATTGCTTTTAATTTACCAATTTGTTATTGTCCTAGGGAGAGACATCTCTACTCGCTTCCATTTGACATTTTCCACCATAAAGGACCTCATTCACAGGTGAGAGAAACCATGTGAGGATTATGCCAGCTGCTAAGTATGTCTATTTCAATTATGAATCTGGAACTGAGAAAATAATCACAGAATGGGTTCAAGGACCCACTGCACACACTGTGAGTTGGGCTTGAGGTAAAACTTTATTGATCACCTGACCTCCATCAGCCCCCTACTCTGACTGTAGGGCCACAGTGATGTTTTAAGTCTCCTGGAATCATTGTCAACTTAAACCAGTGTGAAGTATTCCCTAAAAGCAGGCTTAATCTTCTCCAATGCACAGGTCTCTGGTAAAAGAGACCTGTGCATATTATCAGGAAAAATTTAAAAATAGTATTAAAACAAAATTACTGAATGAGATTCCTATCTATAAAACATTACAGTCAATGGAATGAAGAAAGAAATAGAAATGAAGTTACCAAATACAATTGTTCAATCTTTGCTATTTTTATTTCTTGATGAGTTTAAAGAAGAAAAGAAAACTGTCGTGGAATTAAGAAAAGTTTAAAGATTTGTTAAATATTTGTTTTATGAGAGGTGAAAGACCAGAGTCCCTTTGGGGAAAGCTGGGAGCAAGGTAAACATTGTAAATTTTCGGTAGGATACTAGTGTCCTAAGATACTACTCTTGCTTTAAATCTGTACGTCTTAAAATCTGATAGTCATTTGTATTCAATAATCCTTGGATTTTACCCTATAGATAGACTCACAGTATGTGAGTCTGTGTGTGTTTGTGTGTGTATGTCTGTGTTCAGTTGTGTTAGCAGCAAATATCTATAAACAAATTATTCGTACAAGCATAAATATATCTTAGAAAATTTATGCAATAAAGTACTACTTATCCATTAAACATTAAACACGATGGCTATGTAAGTACTGACATGAAAATAAATTTATGGTATATCATTAGGTGTAAAGACCAATTTGTTGTCTTGTATTACCTACTCTTTTTTGAAGTAAACACATTTGTTGATAATTCTGTTATCATAAGAATGGTCGAAACTCTGAGACGATAAACATGGTATAGCGAATGGCTAAGTATTCCAAAGGACACAAAGGAACTGATGAAGTGGCACTCCATAATAAACATGCATCATGCTATACACACATATGTACATAAATATACACATTCTTATATGTATACATATACTTGTGTGTGTGTGTGTGTATATATATATATATATACATATATTGATCTTTGGAATATATATACACACAAACACACACATATATACACACACAAACATGTGTACACACACACACAGATACACATATATAGTCTAGTTTGGAGGAGAGTATACCTCCATTCTCCACCTTCTAGAAGTGCAATTTACAAAAGTCTCCATGAGTAGCTCTCTGAAATCTATTACACTGTTTGTACCTATACCTCCCCAAGATTGCTACCAGCTAATTACAAAATGTGGAGGGAATGTACTAAGGCAAGTCAACTCTTGGGACACACCAAACTCCTCTGGCCACTTCCAAAAAAGAACAGTGACACTCAACCAATCATTTATTAGCAACCTGGCAATCTAGGATGTGTCCATCCAATATTGTGTCCTTCTTTCTTTTATTTATGGATATACTTGCATCAAAGTCTGATTGTTCTTTCGTCATTCCAGAACTCCTTTTCATTTTTTGTCTTGTGGTAGCATGCCTCCTCATAAAATCTTTGCACTGCTGTATGAGTCAGCATTTTCCAGAGACACAGGACCAATAGGCTAGATAGATATAGATATATGAAAGGGGATATATTTAAAGAATTGGCTTACATGATTATGGAGGATGAGAAATCCCATGACTCTCTGCATTAAAGACCTGGGGATGCTCATAGTGTGAATCAGTCCAAGTACAAAGGCCTCAGGACCGGGAAAGCTGATAGTGTAAGTTTCATTCCAAGGCCAAGTATCTGAAAACTCAAGGGGACACTGATATAAGTCACGGAGTTCTAAGACCAGGCAGCCTGAAGTTCTGATGTCTATACACATGTAGTATATGGCAGAGGAGGACAGTATCATAGAGAGAGAGAAAGAGAGATAATTTTGTTTTCTCCTCTTTCGTTCTATCTGTACCCTCAGCCAATTGGATGGTGACTGCCCACATTGAAACTTGATCTTCCCCATGCACTTGATCTCCCCCTCTGACTCTTGTGCTTGTCTCCTCTAGAAATACCCTCACAGGCAAACCCAGAACTGATGCTTTACTTGTTCTCTAGATATTCCATTATCCAGTCTAGTTGACACCTAAAGTTAACTATCACAACTGTTAATTATTTCTTGATGCTTCTCAGAGGTCCTAAAAAAACACACACAAAAGGCATGTCATGGAGGTATAAAGAAAAACTTTTAATTAATTTTAAATACAAAACTCGAATAAGAGAAAACTAATAATGTTTCACTTTTTAATGAATACATTTTACTTACATGAGGTAAAAATATTTATAATAGACAAATAGACATATATGACATATATGTGTATATATGTATTTGCATACCTAAAACAAAAATGTATGCATATGTGCATGGTTAACAAAAAAATCCCTTATTTATTTTAAGGAAGAGATATATATTATACAATCAAAACCAGAGAATAGCACATTTAAAAAATGTTTTTAAAAAAGTAAAATTTTGCTATGTTAATTATATGTCAAGGTGGTCTTTTAAAGTAGTTTTCTTTTCAATAATTTGGACATATTATCAGGAAAAATTTAAAAATAGTATTAAAACAAAATTCCTGAATGGGATTCCTATCTATAAAACATTACAGTCGATGGAGTGAAAAAAGAAATAGAAATGAAGTTACCAAATACAGTTATTCAATCTTTGCTATTTTTATTTCTTCATGAGTTTAAAGAAGAAAAGAAAACTGTCATGGAATTGAGAAAAGTTTAAAGATTTGTTTAATATTTGTTTTATGAGAGGTATTTGGTACTTACAATTCCACTAATGCTTAATGTAGTAGGAAGAAACATTAATGGGCTAAGAACATTGTGTTTTTACTGCACATTTAAATTCCACACACAAAAAATCCTAATTCTTGCTATGAAATATGGGTAAATTTGTGTATAGACTTTTTTTCCCAAATCTACATCAGTCATTACAACCTACCTTTGTCTAACATTATAATTGTATTTCATTAATGAAATATATGCATATACAGCATATATTAATATATACTATATATAAATATATAATATATAAAATATATACTATATATAAATATATATAATATAATATATAAAATATATACCATATATAAATATATAGTATATATTAATATATAATATGTGTAAATATATACTCTCTATATACTATAATTATAAATATATATACTATATGTCATTTACATTCCTCTCTGTAATCTGCTTTTCTCTTGCATTAAACAGTAGCCGCATACTCATTTGTTTCTTTCTGCTCTTAGAAGGGTGCTATACCGTATTAACGGCTAGGGATTTGGACAACAGAAACAGATAGCTTTAGATTTGAATCCTGTCTCTATAAAGTTGGACAGGTTACTTAAATTTCTTGAATTTCACTTTCTTGATTTGTAAAGTGGGAACAATAATATACTGCTTTCTGTGTTTATATGAAAATTAGGTGTACAAATTTTAGAATAACTCCTGGCACATGAGAACTCAATTGTTAGCCATTCCTGTATCTCCAAACCTAGAAAACTCCATTCTCTACTACACTGTAAGCAATATGAGAACAGAAATTTTTGTGTTAAAGTACTGGCAACAATGACTGGCACATAACAGGTGCCCAATAAATGCATAGTGAGTAGAAGATTGAACAAGTTTGTGCATGTAGTTACCCTCTTTTAGACATTTCATATTTATATTTGATAATTTATTTTATTTTCATTTTCCTTTGTATTTCCTTGAAGATTGACTTCAATTATCCTAGCAAGGCTTCAGTTGTATTTTTCTTTCTTGTGGAGGCTTCACAATGGATGTAAGTTAATAAAATTGCATTTATATATTTGTTCCCTGGATTTTCTTTGCTTGGTAGCTCTACTTTCATGTTTTTTTTATAAAACCATCTTGCCATTAGTTTCTTGGAGAATCTATAGAATTGTTTCTTGACAATTTTCCTGTTTCTTGGGGTAGTTTTCTGATATGCTTAAATATTCTTTACTCATGCCACCTTATTCCTTTAAAGTACCTTTACATCACATAGCATAGCATGGCATAAAAAAAGTTTATGAAGATTACTTTCAAGTTATTACTTCCTTTGAGAACAGATAGCTATTTACTGATGGCATGCTGAGAATAAATGGAGGTGATATACTGAGCTCAAGCAGCTAAATTCCTCTTGTAAAATCAGTCATTTTCTCTTTCTGGAAGCATATATCCTCTATGTTTTTGCAGATCAAGGTAGCTAATAATAAATTCCCATGTATTCAAGCCTTTTTGGAACGTGATCTTGTCATTCCTGTTTTTCTTCTGTTCTTTTCCCCTTCTTATTTATAAGAGACTTCTCAGGCAGGAGGCTGCTTTTGTTGTTGTTGCTGTTGTTCTTTTTTCCCTTTCCTTTAAAATAATCGAGCACAGTTTACAAAAACAAAATGCATAATTCCTAATTGTACATCTTAGTGAATGTTATACAGTATATGTCTACACCTGCATGAAAACAACCCAGATTAAAACAGAATATTTTCTTTAACCTAGGGATTTTGTTACCCTTGCCATTCAATTCTCCCACCTGCCTTCATAATCATTCCTCTAAATTCTGTTAAGATAGATTAATATTGCTTATTTTAGAACTTCTTATAAATATTATCACATAATATAAACATTAACTTCCTTGTGGGCAGTTTATTTGGCTCAAGTTATCTTCATTAACTTAAATTCGTGCAGTTGTATGTATCACTTTATTTTTTATTTAATATTGAATGAATTTGAATGAATATACAATTTGTTTATCTGTTCTCCTGATGATGAACATTTTGACTGTTTCCAATTTGTGGTTATTATAAATGAAACTTCTCTAAATAATCTGGAGCATCCTGAAAATGTAGATATGTATACTTTGGTGTAAATATATTCTCATTTCTTGTGGATAGTCACCTGTGGGGGGAAGTGCTTGGTTACAGTAGGTATGTGCTCAAACTAATTGGAACCTGCTTAAAAAAATTGTATTCTTTCCAGCTAACATTTCACTTATTTAGCTGGTTTTATTATTCTTTCAATTCTGGTCATTCTAATGGGATATAGTGGTAATTCAGTACGGCTTAAATGTGTATTTCAGTAATACTGTTTACTAATGATGTTGATTTTTTTGGAGAAATGCTTATTGAAGGCTTTTATCCATTATTTAAATTGGACTATATAAAATTTTATTATCAATTTGTAGAAGTTCCTTAAATATTCTCAACATAAGCATTTGCCTGGTAAATACATTGCTTCTGTTTTCTTCCACTCTTTGATTAGCCTTTTAGTTTGCTTAATAACACCTTTCACAAATAGTAGTTTTTAAAAATAATTTATAAGTCTAACCTTCCTATTATAAGTTTTGAAACCTGACCAAGAAATCTCCCACACCTGAGTTACAAATATATTCTTCTTTACTATACTCTAGAAGATTTACAGTGTTAAACTTCATAATTAGATTGATGAATAATTTCAAATTAAATTTTGTGCATGGTATGAAGTAGGGAACAAGGTTAATTTTTAGCCAAATAGATGTTGTGTTGATCCATCATCATTTATTAACAAGATTTTCCTGTCCAATTAAATATCATTGATATCATTGTCAAATATGGAATGTCATACGTGTGTGTTTTGAGACAAAGTCTCACTCTGTTTCCCAGACTGGAGTGTAGTGGCTCGATCAAGGCTTGCTGCAGCCTCAATCAGCTAGGCTCAAGTGATCCTCCTACTTCTCAGCCTCCTGAGTGGCTGAGACTACAGGACATGTGCCATCATGTCTGGCTAATTTTTGTATGTTTTATAGAGACAGAAATTAACTAGTGAAACTGACCTGCTAAAACATGGCCAGCTCAATAAAATTCTAGAAGTAGTATTTCACCATGTTGTGCTGGCTGGTCTTTGAACTCCTTGGCTCAAATGATCTGTTCACCTTGACCTCTCAAAGTGCTGGGATTATAGGCATGAGCCACTGTGCCTGGCCAGGTCTATTTTTAAAATAGTATATTTCTATTTATTTATCTTTTTGACTATCCACATTTGAATATCATAATCTCTAAATTGCAGCATTTTTAACAGTCTTGGAATCTAGTATTGTATTTCCTGTAACATTATTTCTCCTCCTCATTTTCAATAAGGTCTTAGCCTCTTACGTCCTTTGTATGCCAAATGAGTAATAGAGTCAGCTTGCCAAATTCTATAAAATGACCTGAGTTTTACATCAAGTCAAATCTCCATTTGAGACTTAATTGACTTCATAGATTATTATTTTTTTATTCTCTTTTTTTCTTTTATCTTTTCTTCATAAATTATTTTAAGGAAATTTACATCTTAACAATATTAAGTACTCCAAATTATAATTATACTATTTCTTCAAATTATTAAACTTTTTTTCATTTCTGTGCAGTAATTTTTATTTGTTTGAAGTAAAAAAGTTTTGCATCAATTTTATTCAAATTATTTTTAGGCATCTGTTTTTAATGTGTGTGTGTTTTTTCCTAAATATTTGTTGCTGTATATAAATCAAAGTGAACATTTTCTGATAACTCTGTATGCACCAGTCTCACTAAATTTCTTTCTTTATTTTTATTTTTATTTTTTATTATACTTTAAGTTCTAGGGTTCATGTGCACAACATACAGGTTTGTTACATATGTATACTTGTGCCATGTTGGTGTGCTGCAACCATCAACTCGTCAGCACCCTTCAACTCGTCATTTACATCAGGTATAACTCCCAATGCCATCCCTTCCCCCTCCCCCCTCCCCATAATAGGCCCCTGTGTGTGATGTTCCCCTTCCCGAGTCTAAGTGATCTCATTGTTCAGTTCCCACCTATGAGTGAGAACATGCGGTGTTTGGTTTTCTCTTCTTGTGATAGTTTGCTGAGAATGATGGTTTCCAGCTGCATCCATGTCCCTACAAAGGACACAAACTCATCCTTTTTTATGGCTGCATAGTATTCCATGCTGTATATGTGCCACGTTTTCTTAATCCAGTCTGTCACTGATGGACATTTGGATTGATTCCAAGTCTTTGCTATTGTGAATAGTGCCGCAACGAACATATGTGTGCATGTGTCTTTATAGCAGCATGATTTATAATCCTTTGGGTATATATCCAGTAATGGGATGGCTGGGTCATATGGTATTTCTAGGTCTAGATCCTTGAGGAATCGTCATACTGTCTTCCATAATGGTTGAACTAGTTTACAATCCCACCAACAGTGTAAAAGTGTTCCTATTTCTCCACATCCTCTCCAGCACCTGTTGTTTCCTGACTTTTGAATGATTGCCATTCTAACTGGTGTGAGATGCTATCTCATTGTGGTTTTGATTTGCATTTCTCTGATGGCCAGTGATGACGAGCATTTTTGCATATGTCTGTTGGCTGGTCTTCTCTGGAGAAACGTCTTTTCATATACTTTGCCCAATTTTGATGGGATTGTTTGTTTTTTTTCTTGTAAATTTGTTTGAGTTCTTTGTAGTTTCTGGGTATTAGCCCTTTGTCACATGAGTAGATTGCAAAAATTTTCTCCCATTCTGTAGGTTGCCTGTTCACGCTGATGGTAGATTCTTTTGCAGTGCAGAAGCTCTTTAGTTTAATAAGATCCCTTTTGTCAATTTTGGTTTTTGTTGCCATTGCTTTTGGTGTTTCAGACATGAAGACCTTGCCCATGCCTATGTCCTGAATGGTATTACCTAGGTTTTCTTCTAGGGTTTTTATGGTATTAGGTCTAACATTTAAGTCTCTAATCCATCTTGAATTAATTTTCAGATAAGGAGTAAGGAAAGGATCCAATTTCAGCTTTCTACTTATGACTAGCCAATTTTCCCAGCACCATTTGTTAAGTAGGGAATCCTTTCCCCATTTCTTGTTTCTCTCAGGTTTGTCAAAGATCAGATGGCTGTAGATGTGTGGTATTATTTCTGAGGACTCTGTTCTCTTCCATTGATCTATATCTCTGTTTTGGTACCAGTACCATGCTATTTTAGTTACTGTAGCCTTGTAGTATAGTTTGAAGTCAGGTAGCATGACGTCTCCAACTTTGTTCTTTTGGCTTAGGATTGTCTTGGCAATGCGGGCTTCTTTTTGGTCCCATATGAACTTTAAAGCAGTTTTTTACAATTCTGTGAAGAAAGTCATTGGTAGCTTGATGCGGATGGCACTGGATCTATAAATTACCTTGGGCAGTATGGCCATTTTCATGATATTGATTCTTCCTATCCATGAGCATGGTATGCTATTCCATATGTTTGTGTCCTCTTTTATTTCACTGAGCAGTGGTTTGTAGTTCTCCTTGAAGAGGTCCTTTACATCCCTTGTAAGTTGGATTCCTAGGTATTTTATTCTCTTTGAAGCAATTGTGAGTGGAAGATCATTCATGAATTGGTTCTCTGTTTGTCTGTCACTGGTGTATAAGAATGCTTGTGATTTTTGCACATTAATTTTTTATCCTGAGACTTTGCTGAAGTTGCCTATCAGCTTTAGGAAATTTTGAGCTGAGATGATGGGGTTTTCTAAATACACAATCATGTCATCTGCAAACAGGGACAATTTGATTTCTCCTTTTCCTAACTGAATACCCTTGATTTCTTTCTCTTGCCTGATTGACCTAGCCAGAACTTTCAACACTATGTTGAATAGGAGTGGTGAGAGAGGGCATCCCTATCTTGTGCCAGTTTTCAAAGGGAATTTTTCCAGTTTTTGCCCATTCAGTATGATATTAGCTGTGGGTTTGTCATAAATAGCTCTTATTATTTTGAGGTACGTTCCATCAGAACAGTGAGTGTACCTGTCAGATTCTTACTTTGGAAGTTTCCTCTCAGGGGTGTACTCCACCCTGTGAGGTGTGGGGTGTCAGACTGCCCCTAGTGGGGAATGTCTCCCAGTTAGGCTACTCAGGGGTCAGGGACCCACTTGAGCAGGTATTCTGTCCTGTTCTTAGATCTCAACTTCCGTGTTGGGAGATCCACTGCTCTCTTCAAAGCTGTCAGACAGAGTCGTTCGCGTCTGCACAGCCCTCTGCTGCTTCCCCTGTTGTGCCCTGTCCCCAGAGGTGGAGTCTACAGAGACAGGCAGGTTTCCTTGAGCTGCTGTGAGCTCCACCCAGTTCGAGCTTCCCAGCGGCCTTGTTTACCTACTTAAGCCTCAGCAATGGCGGGAGCTCCTCCCCCAGCCTCCCTGCTGCCTTGCGGATAGATCCCCGCAGACTGCTGTGTTAGCAATGAGGGAGGCTCCCTGGGCATGGGACCCTCCCGGCCACGTGTGGGATATATTCTCCTGGTGTGCCAATTGGCTTAAAGCGCAGTATTGGGGTGGGAGTTACCCGATTTTCCAGGTGTTGTGTGTCTCAGTTCCCCTGGCTAGGAAAAGGGATTCCCTTCCCCCTTGCGCTTCTCAGGTGAGGCGATGCCTCACCCTGCTTCAGCTCTCGCTGGTCAGGCTGCAGCAGCTGACCAGCACCGTTTGTCCGGCACTCCCTGGTGAGATGACCCCAGTACTTCAGTTGAAAATGCAGAGATCACCGGTCTTCTGTGTTGCTCGCGCTGGGAGTTGGAGACTGGAGCTGTTCCTATTCGGCCATCTTCATGAATACTTTCTAAGTTGCTTTTTTACATAGGTACCACAAAACTTTTCTTAAGTTCATTTTCAGGTGTTACCCATTTTTGCATTGGTTAGGAGTTTTTTAAATTATTCTTTCTCAATAGTTACTGCTGGTTCTCAGTAATGTCTTTTATATTAGGAAATATTATAAAATAAACCAAATGTATTTGTAGTTATTTTATATATTCTAATTATTAGTATTTTAATTATTAGTATTATTATTCAGTAAAAATAATGAAAATTCGAGCAGGCAATTAGTTTAGAGGCAATTGAAAATATTCTCAAATAATTACTTTTCCCAAAGAGCGTCAGGTTCGAAAGCCAATTATTTGAAAACTTCAAGGTATAGATAATGCCAAATGTTACTTAAACTGTTTAGAGGCCAGCAAGGATAAAAGAGTTTTCAAATTCCTTTAACAAATTCGGTATTATATTGATGCCAAAACCTAAAAGTACAGAACAATACTGAAGCAAATATCTTAAATAAAATATTAGAAAGTAGAAGCCAGAATAACTTTCAAAGGATTATGCAACATAGTAAATTGGACTTTATTTCATGGTTCAATCACAGGAAATATATTCCTACATTTCAAGATATTAAGCAAATAGAAAATATAGTCTATTAAAAAATATAATAGAAATAGAAAAAACAATCTATAATGATGGCAGAATGTCCTTTGATAAAATATAGATAGATATTTAGCTATATAGATCTATGTCAAATAACAAATTAGAAACAAGCTTAAAAATGCAACACTGGATGAATGTAACCCGAATAGGCCTATTATTACTCAAATATTACATAAGAAACTAATGTAATAAGAGAAGTGATGATGCTGAATTTAGCAAATAAAATTCAAAATAATCATTTTATTTGTTATTTTATACATGAATATTCCAAGAAAATGAGTTGAAAAATTTCTGGATACCATATTGAAGTGGTAGAGTTAATGTACAAAAATAGTTTTATTTTCTATATACCACAATTACTAAGTAGATCACACATGGAAAAAGTATTTATGTTTCATGCAACAATATAATTCTTAAAATACCTACGAGATAATTTAACAAGAAGTGTTCAAAAACTTTTCTGGAAATGCATTTCTATTGCTGTCACTATTTGAATCTCTTTACATCAACCAATTAATAACATTGTAGTCACCCTTTATCCTTTGTTTTATTCATGCAGTTGCTGAACAAATTTCTGAAAAAATATGTATGCATCCCATTTCCCATATTCTCAACTGCTTATTTGATTAATACTCAACATACCTGAAAAGTTATGTGTATTATCACATTTGTGATATCCTTCCTGGGATTTTTGCAAAACTTCTAGGTTATTTCTTGCATATTTGTAATCAGTATTGTTGTTGTGGAAAGTGGTTAACAAATCATTAGATGACTAGAGAAGAAGACACTATAACAGAGACAATAAATCTTTTTTTTTTTTTTTTTTTTTTTTTTTGGAAAGGGAAAGCATAGTAAACCAGTTAGGACACAGATACACACAAACATACACACACACACACACACACACACATTTACATGTTTTCTATTTTCTTGCAATATGAGTATGTTTTTATATACTTATTTGTATTTGTCCTTATCTTTTCTGAACTGCATTTTTGTATTATTTGACAATTTTACTACTGGGTGATTTAGCTGTTCTTTGTTGATTCAAGATCTTTATGTATCATTGATATTATTCAGTCATCAGTTACATATATTCTAAAATATTGTACAATCATTACTTGCCTTTGTTACTTGTTGACTGTGCTTTTTTAAAAAAAGTGGGGGCTGAGGCGGGCAAATCACCTGAGGTCAGGAATTTGAGACCTGGCCAACATAGTGAAACCCCATCTGTACCAGAATTACTTTTCTAAAAAATAAAAAATAAAAATACCTGTACATCAAAAAAAAAAAAAAAAAAAAAGTGGGAAATAACATTGGTAAAATTTTAAAGCTTGACAACAGCATATACATATAGCTAATCTAGCTCATTTGAATACATACAATTTCTGAATTATCAAGGCATTGGTATTTTATTTGAATAAATTAATCAATATGTTTTTATCATTTACTTTTAAGTTTTCACAGAGTACAAAATGAGTATAGTATACTTTCTACTTTACTCACTGAGGAAAAATAATGTAAAAATAACATAATGTGACAAAGGAACCATATTTTAAAAGATAAGTGTAGATTATTTTTGAAATGTCTACTGGATAAGGTTCTGTACTCTCTGTTGAATACACAAAGAAATGAAATACCGGGAGAAGTCTTTCACTTCAGCTTCTCCCAGATTTACACTTTCATAGTGACTGTTGCATAATTTACGGGGCTATTACCATATCTTATCCAAAAAAAATTCTTTCCCAGGGATAACATTTATACAAATTTAAGTAAACCTTTATTCATCTGTATATCAGTAAGCAAGTAGATGTTTTCATATGTTACTATATATAATTGCATGCTTTTCTCAGCTAAATAATAGAATAATCTACATTTCTTTCTTCTTCTTCTTCTTCTCCATACTATAAAGAAAAAAAAATTGAGACTGCATTTATTTATTAAAATGTTTGCAAATTGATAAAATAATTTTCTGATATTTCTCATTAAAATTTATGTCATTTAAGTTACTCTCATGTCATTGATGTAGCTCTGGACAATCACTTCTTATTTTGGAAGAAATTTTGAGAGGCATTAGTACTTTGTTTTCTAGGTAAAATTATATAAATATAAAACTGAAAATTTCTTCAGGCCCAAGGAATAATCATACTTTATTACACGGAAATAATAAATTGTGTTATTGATCTTAAAAACAGTAAAATCTTTCAGGTACTGTATTAGTAAATTAGCTAGATTTAAACATTTCAAAATGTATACTTGTACTGAATACTTTAATGGATCTTGTTGTACACAATAAAAACATACAATGCTATCTGTCAATTTGGAAAAATCAAAGTAAACAGATACTTCTTGCATGCGTAAATGTTATTTTTACCTACAATGTCTTAAGAAAAACTGTTGTACATCACCTTGGAGAGAGGAGAAAAGATTAAATAGTAAAGCAGTGATTTTTATCTAAGGCTTATACATTTTATCACCCTTGGCATTTTGCTGTACTTTCTATCATAACAAAAGAAAATTCTAAATTGGAACAATTTACTCCCAAAAAACTTGCTACTGAAAGAAAGTTATTTTTCTATTTTTTTTCTAAATTGAATGCATTTTAATTTTAAAATAAAACTGTGTTAATGTCTACAGTTTCTTTATCCTCCTGTAAGAATCCTTAATGGTTTCTGTCACACCTTATTTTCACTTCCATGTTAGTATAAATTAACATTGCCTTAAAAAGTATTTATTCAAAATAATGTTTCCTTGATGGAAATAAAGGAGTTAGTATTAGCAACTATGATGAAGAACAAATGATAGAAAATACTGTTGAGTTCTTAGAAAATAGTACTTCCTATTCCTCTCTATTTTTCTATCACAGATATTAAGAATAGAGTCAATATTACAACAAATAACATTCATACCTGCAAAACTTTTTCAGGTACTGAAAAAAATAAGGTTATTTTATCTTTTATGTATACTTTTCACACCAAAGAAAATCTGAATTCCTGACAAATATATTCAAAAAATTATTATTACATCAAATGATTATGACTACAGAGACTACAATAATAAATACAGTAATTTTTAAATGAGTGTCTATACACATGATGTATCAAATAGTTTATTTTTAGTTTTTAAAAACTGTTTATGTTGAGGACGTTTTCTATAATAGCATAGAGACTTCTTGTCTAGTTGATTAAATAATACGTTCATATATGTGTTTCTATTGACAAAGAGAATTTACATATATGTATGCATGTGTATAAAATATATATAATATTGTGTACTATATATAGTACATATATATAATATTTGAAACATTGCTGGGTACACGGTCAATTTTTTTTGTTTTGTTTTGTTTTGTTTTGAGATGGAGTTTCGCTCTTGTTGCCCAGGCTGGAGGGCAGTGGCTCAACCTCGGCTCACGGCAACCTCCGCCTCCCGGGTTCAAGCGATTATCGTGCCTCACACTCCCAAGTAGCTGGGATTACAAGCATGCACCTCCACGCCTGACTAAATTATGTATTTTTGGTAGAGACAGGATTTCTACATGTTGGTAAGACTGGTCTCGAATTCCTGACCTCAGGTGATTCGCCCACCTCTGCTTCCCAAGTGCTAGGATTACAGACTTGAGCCACCTCATCCAGCCTCACAATTAATTTCTTATAAGTGCTTTAAGTTGGATTGCTCGAAAGGCAGACATTGAGATGGCATTTACCACCCAAGAGTTTTACTAGATTTTTGTAGCTGTTAAACAAGAGAGTAAGAAAGCAGGATTGGGCAGAGCTATGGGTGCAGGCTCAATAATGACATGGTTGACCCAATAGGGAGCCCCCTTCAGAGTTGTTCCAATATGGTACAAGGGAACTAATATAGGTTGATTAGTCACTGGATGAAGACTGTCCAAGGAAAGAGGTCTGATCCTAGGTGATGTACTTTTTCATCAGTGAAAAGAGGACAGCTGAGAGCACTTTTCTGGCAGTGTCCTCAGTAGTGGAGTCATAGTACATCATAGCTTCCTCCACAATCTACTCTTGTACTGCTCAGATACATTCTTCTTATAGAGTCCGGAAATATTTCTTTCAGCCCTCTCATGTATCACTTCTTGGGTCAAACTGAAGTAAGACAGTTTAGGTTTTGAACTAGATAGAGTCCCTGGCATTGCAGCTGCCCTTGGAACTATAACCAATACTCATAGTTTCCTCTATTGTCTCAGATTCCTCTTATGCTCACACAGAACTTTTAATGGTCTTTGTGGGCTTATTGTTGGCATGACGTGCATCCTCATACGTGAGAAATTGAGCCATAAGTCGCATAATCTTTGTAACTCACTGTTGCTGGATTTATTCACTAAACATCAAAATTAGGTAAAGGAGTATCAAAAAGCACAAAAAAACATAGCCTACCTAAATGTCAATACATTCCTCCCTACCTCCTCTTGATAATCAGGTTCAGTTTTTCCTGACAAGATGAAGAATCCGCTTTTTTCCTGCCAGACCCTTGGCACTAAGTCCTTGAAATACCCAAACAAAAGCAGTAGTTTTTCTTGCTATATTTCCCACAATAGAAATGTTTCCCCTCTAGAAAAAAAATCTCCAAACCCACAAGCGTCACTGCAGTACTTCCCCAGGCTCATGCCTCTTCCCTAGTCTGTCCATTGCTCTCTCCATCTGAAATGGGAAAACTCTTAAAGGATCTTTCAATTGCACCATCCAAAGCTATTTGCTGAATGTGTAACACAAGTCAGATTTTCCTTCTGCCTAATCTTGCCTCCTTACTATAATTTTCACCTATATTGATCCCAAGAACACTACATAGGATAGTGGTAAGTGGGATAATTCCTCAGATAGATAGATAGATAAATAGATAGATAGATAGATAGATAGATAGATAGATAGATAGATAGATAGAAAGATAGATACAAACACACACACACACACACACACACACACACATACACACACTATGTACCCATAAAAACTGAAAATAAAAAAAAAAAATCATTTAAAAAAGTAGGCCTATACCTGCTTCCAGTTCTTGAATTGTGAATCATGCATTCTTCCTGCTGGGATGAATCACCATTTAAAAGTCTTTGATATACTCTGCAGGGTGGTATCTCACTCTTATAAAATATTAGTATCAAACTGGTGCTTTTGTCATGCATTTGACTGGGCATTCCATTACTCCCATATGCTTCTAGATTTTTGATGTCATTATTGTGAAATACTCAATGGATACCATCGACATGGGTGCATTCATGCATCTTTTTTGTGTAAAGTATGTGCATTGATCTGACATCTCATGTGAAATTCTGTGCAGGTGAATAAAAAAAAATTAAGTCTCTGGAGACAGATGCTACTTAAGGGTCAGAATGTAGAACATAATTAATATTCTTGGAATATGTGTTTCTTCCTTTCAAAAATGGATGGCTTCCTCTTCTATGCTAGAAAAGATCCAAAATATTCCATTTGCCCCCAAGTATCCAGAGTCTCTCCTCAAGGATTGTAGACTCAGTGTGTATTTTTGTTGCTGAGAGATTGAACATTAAAAGTGGTAATAACTTCACTATTGGAATTCATGCTGTGAGGATACTGCATACCTGCCATTACTGCTGTCATACTTACTTCATTCTGATGCTTTCTGTGCTAACTCTAGGATAGCCAATAGTGGTAGTTGCTGACCAACCACTGGCCAAGTTATTTTGTCTAATTGATTCCTTAGTTCTCATCAACAGTGAATGCCCTCTTTTGGGTATTTACATGTAATGGAATTTTCAATGGTTGTGGTCATTCCTCTATATTCCTCTATATCTATGGGAGTGGGATGGGGGAGACAATGAGTAGAGAAGCAAAAGGGGAGATAGTTTTACTTCATTTGTAAAACTGGAAACATAATGTTTACTTCCAAATTTTAATGAAAATTTGGTTGTTATATAAAATTAGGTTATTATATAAAAAGCAGAACACGTTTTAGACAGTTTTCTCATTCTTCATGGAACCTCATTAATAATAAGTGGTGCACTTTGATTAAAAATATAAAGAAGTAATTTAGAGATTAGAGAATTGATGAAGATGCACTTATTAAAAGTTATAGTTAATTTATTAAATACACAAAAATAAATAATAACATGAATACTTCCTATCTATGTTCAAAGACAAATCTCATGGAGGAAGCTTTGTTTCACAAATATAAAAAGTAATATTTAAAGAAGGCTGCAGTTAAATAATTTTAAAGTAATGAAAAAGAAAATAAAAATATTAACAAACCATCAAAAAGTTACTACCACAAATTATGTCCCAAAAAGCTGTTAATTGTTTATTCATGGTCATTTCATATATGCTTTGTTCGAAGTTAATGGCTAGTTGGCACCTCCACCCAATAGGAATTGATTAGTAGATTGTCTGAAATAAAATTACACAAGCTAACCTTAACTATCAACCTTAATCAAGATGCAGTGAATCCTCTCATGATGGGAAACAAAATGTATTTCAAAATATGAGTGCCTAAAACCTATGTAAAAAAAACTGCATTATCAATTGATTTAGCAAGATGCTAATGTCTAAGCAAACACATTGGTCAACATATCAAAACAAAATAGTTAAGTTGCATATGTGTATAAATGTATCTGTCTCTCAATCTCCTCTTTTTCTCTCTCTCACACTCCTATGTATGTATGTCTGTGTGTAAACACATACAAGTATATGTGCATGCATATATAGTACAGATACTCAAGCACATGAATGAATATACATAGATATATCAGGTAACCTGAAATTCCTAGCTTATTTAAAGCATAACGATGGCTTCATGTTTTTGCAGTTTTCTTAGTTTTGTCTTGTTTTGTATCAAAAACAAAAATAACTTTTTTTCAATTTTTGTACTTCTGTTTTATAAAATATGATTCACATGTTTCTTTTTCTTTCTTTCTTTCTTTCTTTCTTTCTTTCTTTCTTTCTTTCTTTCTTTCTTTCTTTCTTTCTCTCTCTCTCTCTTTCTTTCTTTCTTTCTTTCTTTCTTTCTTTTCTTTGAGACAGAGTCTTGGTCTGTCACCCTGGCTGGAGGGCAGTGGCGCAAACTTGGCACATTGCAAACTCTACCTCCCGGGTTCAAGCGATTCTTCTGCCTCAGCCTCCTGAGTAGCTAGGATTACAGGCATGTGCCACCACACCCAGCTAATTTTTGTATTTTTAGTAGAGACGGGGTTTCTCCATATTGGTTAGGCTGGTCTTACACTCCTGGCCTTGTGATCCACCCGCACCAGCCTCCCAGAATGCTGGGATTACAGGTGTGAGCCACCATGCCTGGCCAGATTCGTGTATTTCTACAAGTTTTACATTAGCTCTATTACTTTTCACAATTCTGAGTAAATTTAACAATTATTATACTTTATTTTTAATCACTTTTTTTTTACAACAACCTGTTTCAACAATGTATTATATGTTTCATATCATTATTTTTTAAATTTTTATTTCCACTTTTAGCTAAGTTCAGTGGATACAGGTGTGAGTTTGTTACATAGGTATATTGTGTGATGCTGAGGTTTGGACTATGAATTACCTCATTACCCAGGTAGTAAATATAGTACCCAGTGGATAGTTTTTGCAATCCTCACCCCCCTCCTCTAGTAGTCCCCAGAGATTATTTTTCTCATATTTATGTCCATATGTATTCAGTGTTTCACTTCTGCTTATGAGAACATATGTTATTTTATTTTCTCTTCCTGCTTTAATTTGCTTTGGATAATGGCCTCAGTTGCATCCATGTTGCTACAAAGGAAGTGATTTCATTCTTTTTTGAGCTGTATAGTATTCCATGGTGTATATGTAACATATTCTTTATCCAGTCCACCACTGATGGGTAGCTATGTTGATTCCGTGTCTTTGCTATTGTGAATAGTGCTCTTTGAACACACAAATGCACATGTCTTTTTGGTAGAATGATTTATTTTCCTTTGTATATATAACCAATAATGGGATTCCTTGTTCACATTGTAGCCTGTTTTAAGTTCTCTGAGAAATCTCCAAACTGCTTTCCACAGTGGCAGAACTAATTTACACTCCCACCAACAGTTCATGTGTTCTCTTGTCTCCACAACCTTGTTAATATCTGTTATTTTTTGACATTTTAGTTTTAGCCATTCTGACTGGTGTGAGATATTATCTCATTGTGGTTTGGATTTGCGTTTCTCTAATGATTACATTAGAACATTTGTTCTATGTTTTTTGGGGGGAGCATTTATTCATATGTTTTTTGGCTGCATGTGTGTTTCCTTTCCAGAAGTGTCTCTTCATTTCCTTTGCACACTTGTTAACAGAGTTGCTTACTTTTTGCTCATTGGATTAAGTTCCTTGTAGATTATAGATTCTGAATATTAGAACTTTGTCAAATGCATAGTGGGCAAATATTTTCTCCCATTCTGTTAGTTGCTTGTTTACTCTGTTGGTAGTTTCTCTTTTTCCCTGTATGAAAGCACTTTGATTTTATGCTGTTCTTGTTTCATATTGTTGTATACTGCACTCACGTATAACTATAACCACTTGGTCTTCATCTGTCAACAAAACCACTCAGTGTCTACAATAAGAACTATACAATGAAACTCTCTTGCCCCTCTCTCACTTGCCATTTATCTAACAAAAATCCAACATAATTCTTATACAACTCAATATTCCCCAGGTCATAAAAAATTCAAGTTCATGTAAGTAATGTATTATGTACAAAAACAGCCATTTTTAATAATCAAAACATCCTTCTCAAGTTATTACTAGTTTATATTAAGAAAATATGTATCATTTTAATTTCACAAAGAATGTTTTCCTTATGACTAGAAAAATTTCCTTCAGATTTTCTAAAACAAAACCAAAACATTTAGCTGGGTAGCAGAATGTGAATATTTAAACAGTCTTGCAAGGGAAATTTAATTTTTAGCCTTACGTTGGTTCATTAGAAAATATTATTTGAGTAGTTCTGACAGAAAGAACCACATTCCTTGGATAGAAAGAAGTATCTCCCTTATTTTATCTCTAGGAATTGATACCCTTGCTGATTTTTTTTTTTTATGAAGAATGAAACTTTTCTACCTTTATTTAAGGCAGAATCATCTTTCTTTATTGATATGACTTATAGTTAAACTAAGCAATGCACTTTTTCAACTACATTTTCCATCATAAGCTATTATGAATGAATAAAGTGAAAAAGATTTGTGTGGAAGGATAGAAACAAGTATGGCTGGAATATAGTGAAACCTTAAGATGAGAGAAGGATCTAAGAGTGACTACTTTGAAAGATAAAGTTGAGCAATCGGGCTAAGGAAAGGTCATGATTCAGTGCACAAGATTGTGTGGGGGGGGGCGGGTAGGGGGGTGTCAAGAGTCCACACCAGCTAAATATCTAGTCTTTACCTGAGTGAAAATTATGTTATCACCTCTGCCCAGGGCTTGTAGCAGTAAATTTTCCTATCTCCATCTGAAAGTCATGATCATTGCTTGGTAGGAGACATAATTTATGGTTCATCACTATCTATATAAAATATAAAACATACCAAAATATGTGTTTTATATTATATGCTGCAGAGAACCTCTGCCTCTCTCTGCAGCACAATGGTGAGAATATTCTGTGCATGTAGTTGTGCTGAGCTAAGTAAAGAGGCAAAATGAAAATGAAAGATCTCTGGCAAGTAGATCTTCAACAAGTTGTTGACAAATATAAGTACAAATAAGTGTTCTAAATCAATCCGTAAGTATAGAATAAGTGCTTCATGTCATTCTCTAAGCAAATACTTGAACGTTTTACGTGTAATCATTATAGCAGTTTTTTATCTATGGTATTTTCCTCTTTTATTTAACATTTTTTATTTCTCAAGTATCATCAATCTTTATTCATTTTAAATCTATGAGATTACATTGTACACAGTATATTTCTTTTCTATATCTTTTTTCTCTTTACTTACGTTTGTTATATTGTAACAGTAAATTTTCAACTTATTTTACAAAGCAATTAATAAACGTTTGTGTGTTTGCTTTACAGTATAGCTAATACTTGTGATGTTTACTGACTGTCTTTTCAACTTGGTCTACTAAGTCTTTAATACTGGTGACTGAGCTGCTTGAAGTGAACTCTGGACAAGGTGGAAAGCATCTTCTTGATTTAGGGTCTGATAAAAACTAATAGTCTTTCAATTTATCCAGTAAAATGGGTCAGAACAATTCAACTATATGATATATTTTGTTTCCAAAATTAAAAACGTCCTAAAAATCACTGTGCTTCTATTTCAGCAGTAGTGGGTGAATGGAGCTACAATCTGTATTTTTTACCTTGAAAGAAACATCACACTCATACACATACACACAATAACTCCTTGAAACTTCACTTAGGAGACAGACTCTGAGAATTAGTTCTCTCAGCCTTCAGAATGTGTAAGCCTTGCCAACTCATTCAGGATACCTCCTTCTTTTTTTCCCATCAGGTCTTGACATTATAAATGTTATAGACCAATATGCTATGTTTTGGAGTAGTAAAACGATCAACATCCCTCTGGATTAATTCAGAACTTTAACAGGAGAGTTACTGTAATGCAGAGGTAAGAAAATGAGGGTCTACTGCTGTTCTCTGATAGATTTAATCAAATTACATCTGGTGCTTTCCCTTAAAGAATGGAGAAAAAGCTGTTAGCAGATGGAGAGTTGCATATCAGGGGATGTATTAATTTTCTCCAGAGTAATTTTTCAGGACACGTCTGTACAGACCAGTTAAGTAAGCTAAATATGTGTATAGTATGTACACTTTTCAGGTGTTTAACACTAGCACTTATTTATGCAGCTCACCCAGAAATGTATTGCTATCACTTGCTCTTTTACTAAGGAAGTTAAGTTCTAGAGGTTCCATTTCTCTCGTTTTACTAAAATAACTCTTACGTCTAAGGTCAGGAAAACAAGATTCTATTTCTGTTAACTGTCAAATATATGTATATGAATAACATATTCAGGATCTGGGAAAGTACTCATTGGATAAATTGATGAACTTAGGAAAAACTGGCCAGATGTGGTGGCTCATGCCTATAATGCCAGTGCTTTGGGAGGCCAAAGTGGGTGGATCACTTGAGATCAGGAGTTCAAGACCAGCCTGGCCAACATGGTGAAACACTGTCTCTACTAAAAATATAAAAATCAGCCAGGCCAGGTGGTACATGCCTGTAATCCCAGCTACCTGGGAGGCTGAGGCAGGAGAAATGCTTGAACCCAGGAGGTGGAAGTTGCAGTGAGCCAAGATCACACCACTGCACTCCCACCTGGGCAACAGAGTGAGACTCCATCAAAAATGTCCAGAGCCATGAGGCCCAGAATTAGCCGACCTCTGTTGCTTGATCTCCGCAAAGCGGAGACAAGATGGCACATTTCCAGGTTCTTCATTAGAAACTTTCCCGTGCGTGCGCAAACCTTTCCCACGTGCACCGCTCACCTTTCCCACGCACGCGCAAACATTTTTCTGCCCAGGAAGAACCAGCCTGCCGCGTTGGAACCAGAGGTGAGTAATAGTGTCTGATTATGGGACAAGAATTAAGCCAGCATCAGATTTATGTAGGGCAGTTAAAAGAGGCCCCAAAAGCATGAGGAGTAAGGGTTAAAAGTAATGATTTATTTAAATTTTTTGATTTTGTAAAAGATACCTGCCCTTGGTTTCCACAAGAGGGAACCATTGACATAAAGAGGTGGCATAGGGTGGGAGATTGTTTTCAAGATTATTATAGTACTTTTGGACCAGAAAAGTTTCCGGTGACAGCTTTTTCTTTTTGGAACTTAATCAGAGATATAATAGATAAAAAGGAAAAAGAGAAAGATCCTGAGGTAATGGTGGTGGTTACTCAGACTGAGGAAATATTAAGAGGCAGCTCCCAAACCAACCTCGAAAAATCCACACCTAGCAAAGAAATAGACCTTATATCGCTACAAAGCGACGAGGAAGAGGCTGGGGTCCCCTCAATAACGAATATAGAAACATCAAATAAGGAAAAGGCCAAAAAATACCCAGTTTTACCTACAACTAATGAAAGCAAAAGTAAAAATAACCTTAACCCTTCAGAAGTAAACTGGGATAATTTAGAGGAAGAGGCAGCAAAATATCATAATTATGACTGTCCATGAACTTTTACTTACCCCCCTCCCTATATTAAGGCTTCTGCCCCCGCAGTTATGGCAGTAATAGACCCAAAAGAGGAGCTTAGAGAAAAGATTGCACAACTTGAAGAGCAAACAAAGCTCGAAGAACTACATCAGTCTTTAATTACTAGATTGCAGAAGTTAAGGACAGGAAGTGAGAGCATTCAATACCCTAAAGGAATAGAGAAACCCTCTCACCCTCAGAGACCCAGGACAGCATGTCCCAAAAGGAAAGTTGCTTGGTAGTAGGGATAAGGAGGATTCCTCTCCTCGAAACGTTTTTCCAGGAACTGAAACTACAGATGCGCAGGGCCGAGCCTGGAGACATCACAATGGGTTTGAATTTACTGTAATAAAAGAACTAAAAACTGCTGTCTCGCAATACGGAGCTACTGCCCCATACACCCTGGCCATAGTCGAATCTGTGGCCGAAAACTGGCTCACTCCCATAGATTGGAATACCTTAGTCAGAGCAGTTCTTTCCGGAGGCAACCATCTGATTTGGAAGTCAGAATTTTATGAGAATTGTAGAGATACGGCCAAGAGAAACCAACAAGCCAGATATGGTTGGGATTTTGATATGCTAACTGGCTCAGGTAACTACACAGAAACCGATGCTGAGATGCAGTACAATCCCGGACTGTTTTCTCAAATCCAAGCAGCGGCTACCAAAGCCTGGAAAAAACTTCCTGTTAAAGGGGATCCAGGAGCCTCCCTCACGGGGGTCAAACAAGGACCTGATGAGCCCTTTGCAGACTTTGTACATAGACTTTTAACCACGGCCAGCAGAATATTTGGAAATGCCGAGGCAGGGGTGGATTATGTAAAACAGCTAGCTTATGAAAACGCTAACCCAGCTTGTCAGGCAGTAATCAGACCTTATAGAAAGAAAACAGACTTAACAGGCTACATCCCCCTCTGTTCAGACATGGGGCCTTCATATCAACAGGGCTTGGCTATGGCTGCTGCTTTTAGTGGACACACTGTAAAAGACTTCCTTGCTAGTAAAAATAAGAATAGCAAGGGGTGCTTCAAGTGTGGAAAAATGGGACACTTTGCTAGGGATTGTAAGGGAGAGCTAGCTAAGACCTTAGAGGCAAAAGCCCCAGGCCTCTGCCCTGGGTGTAAAAGAGGAAAACATTGGGCCAACGAATGTAAATCTAGAACTGACAATCAAGGAAATCCCCTAACACCTCAAAAGGGAAATGGATTGAGGGGCCGGCCCCAGGCCCCGAAACAAGCTTATGGGGCGGTCAGTTTTGTACCAACCAACAACAATCCATTTCACAACTTAGTAGAGCAAACCCAGGAAGTGCAGGATTGGACCTCTGTTCCACCTCCCACATAGTATTAACCCCTGAAATGGGACCCCAGGCCCTAAGTACGGGTATGTATGGACACCTACCCTCAAACATGTTTGGATTAATCCTAGGGAGAAGCAGCATCACCATGAAAGGCCTAGAGGTCTTTCCAGGAATAGTTGATAGTGATTATATAGGAGAAATCAAAATCATGGCCAAGGCTATTGACAACATCATTATCATTCCTCAAGGGGATAGAATAGCGCAGTTACTCCTGTTGCCATTGCTAAAAACAGCTAGTAAAGCCCAATCGCCCCTAAGGGGAAAGGGAGGATTCGGATCCTCAGACATCCACTGGGTACAGTCCATTACTAATCAAAAACCCTCTCTCACCTTATGGCTAGATGGAAAGTTATTTACAGGACTGATAGACACAGGGGCCGATGTAACAATTATTAAACAACAAGATTGGCCCGCCAGTTGGGCCACTTCAGAGACCTTAACAAATTTACGAGGAATCGGGCAAAGTAATAACCCTAGACAAAGTTCCAAATATCTCACCTGGAGAGATCAAGAAAGAAATTCCAGTCTCATTAAGCCATTTGTTATCCCTGATTTGCCTGTTAACCTTTGGGGTAGAGATCTTATCTCCCAAATGAGGGTCATGATGTGTAGCCCAAATGATATAGTCACTGCACAAATGTTGGCTCAGGGCTACCACCCTGGGAAAGGGTTAGGAAAAAGAGAAGATGGCATTTTGCAGCCAATCCCAGCCATAGGAAAATTGGATAAATGGGGGCTTGGAAATTTTTAACCGTAGCCATTGACATGCCTGCACCCCAAAAAAGTGCTGACCCAATCACTTGGAAGTCAGATGAACCCGTTTGGGTTGATCAATGGCCACTAACCAATGAGAAGCTTGCTGCTGCCCAACAGTTAGTGCAGGAACAATTAGAGGCAGGACACATTACAGAAAGCAACTCTCCTTGGAACACCCCCATATTTGTCATAAAAAAGAAATCCGGAAAGTGGAGACTCTTACAAGATTTAAGAGCAGTAAATGCTACTATGGTCCTTATGGGTGCCTTACAGCCAGGGCTACCTTCTCCAGTTGCAATCCCTCAAAGATATTTAAAAATTATCATAGATCTTAAGGATTGCTTTTTTACAATTCCCCTTCATCCTACTGACCAAAAACGATTTGCCTTTAGCTTACCATCTATAAATTTTAAAGAACCCATGAAGCGATACCAATGGAAAGTGTTACCTCAAGGTATGGCCAACAGTCCCACCTTGTGTCAAAAATATGTGGCTACAGCCATACACTCAGTTAGAGAGACATGGAAACAAATATACATTATACATTACATGGATGATATCCTCATAGCAGGAAAAATGGGAGAACAAGTTTTACCGTGTTTTGCTCAACTCAAGCAAGAACTAACTACAGCGGGGTTACAAATTGCCCCAGAAAAAATACAATTACAAGACCCTTATACATATTTGGGTTTTCAAATAAATGGACCTAAAATTACCAATCAAAAAGCCGTTATCCATAAAGATCAGTTACAAACCCTTAATGATTTCCAAAATCTCCTTGGAGACGTAAATTGGCTCCGGCTATACTTAAAACTCACCACAGGAGACTTAAAACCTTTATTCGACACCCTGAGAGATGACCCCAACCCTAAGTCCCTTAGGTCGTTATCAAAAGAAGCTCTTTTATCACTTAATAAAGTAGAGGCGGCCATTGCTGAGCAATTTGTTACCAACATAGACTATTCACAGCCATTAACCTTTTTAATATTTAACACAACACTGCCACCTACTGGTTTATTCTGGCAAAATAACCCTATTATGTGGGTCCACTTGCCTTCATCACCCAAAAAGGTATTACTCCCCTATTATGATGCCATAGCCGATTTAATCATCTTAGGTAGAGACAATAGCAAAAAATATTTTGGAATTGAACCTTTTACAATCATACAACCTTATTCTAAGCCACAAATCCATTGGTTGATGCAAAATACTGAAACGTGGCCAATTGATTGCGCCTCTTATGCTGGTAACTTAGATAACCATTACCCGCCAAACAAGCTTATCCAATTTTTTAAGCTACGTGCTTTTGTCTTCCCTCATGTCATCAGTAAAACACCTTTAAACAATGCCTTATTAGTATTCACTGATGGGTCATCCACAGGAACTGCTGCATATACCTTTGCTGAAACCACTGTTAAATTCAAAACCAGCCATACTTCAGCTCAGCTAGTAGAATTGCAAGCCCTAATCGTGGTGCTGTTAGCCTTCCCTGATCAGGCTCTTAATATTTATACTGATAGTGCATACTTAGCTCATTCAATACCTTTACTTGAGACCGTAGCACAAATCAAACATGTCAGACACAGCCAAGTTATTTTTACAATGCCAACAGATAATACATAATAGAACAACACCTTTCTTTCTTGGACACATTAGAGCTCATTCAGGATTACCAGTACCTCTATACCAGGGCAACCAACTGGCTGATATGGCAACCAAGATGGTAGCCATAGCTACAAACACAAACCTAGTCCAAGCACAGGCTACTCATGCCTTACACCATCTTAATGGTCAAACTTTGAGACTGATGTTTAAAATAACTAGAGAACAAGCAAGACAAATAATTAAACAATGCCAGACCTGTATAACATACCTGCCAGTCCCTCACTTAGGAATTAACCCAAGAGGACTAGTTCCCAATGTGATCTGGCAAATGGATGTCACTCATTATTCAGAATTCGGTAACTTAAAATACATCCATGTATGTATAGATACATTTAGTGGATTTATACTAGCCACCTTACAAACAGGAGAAGCTACCAAACATGTCATAGCTCATTTACTACACTGTTTTTCCATAGTTGGAAAGCCTAAACAACTGAAAACAGACAATGGTCCTGGCTATACATCCAAAGCCTTTCAAGACTTCTGTCTTACATTACAAATAAAACACATTACTGGAATTCCATATAACCCTCAAGGACAAGGAATAGTTGAAAGAGCACACCTATCCTTAAAAACCACCATGGACAAAATAAAAAAGGGAGAATTGTACCCTACTAAGAGCACCCCTGGAAAATCCTTAATCACACACTTTTTATTTTAAATTTTTTAAATTTGGATAACCTGAAGAGATCAGCAGCCGATCGATTTTGGCATTCTGAGTCCAAAAAACAATTTGGCATGGTTAAGTGGAAAGACCCCTTAGACAACACATGGCATGGTCCAGACCCAGTGTTAATCTGGGGAAGAGGCTCAGTTTGTGTTTTTTCTCAAACTCATGATGCAGCCAGATGGCTACCAGAGCGACTGGTAAGACAGGTACCTAACAATAGCCAATCCAGGGAGTAATTTTCTCCCTGAGAGTACTCTTTTTCTCTATTGCAGAGATGAACTCCAACTACAAGCCCCTCTGGACCATGGTGCTGATTTGCCAAGCATTCCAGTTATATGCCGGCTTCGGTAATCCCCATGAGGCGCTTACATATATACAACAATGACACGGTAAGCCCTCTGATTGTTTGGGGGGATATGTGACCTCCCCTCCAAATACATACATCTCAACCATGTCCTGCTCCGCTTACACAGCATACCTGCCTAGTAACTCTCTTAAGTGGAAGTGTGTGTCAACCCCAAGATTATCTAGCGGAGGGGTATCACAACCTGCCCTTGTGACACATTTAAGGCTGCTATGCATAGTTCCTGCTACACTACTTATCTAGAATGTACCTCTGACAATAAAACATACTATACTGCTGTCTTAACAAGATCTAGAACCCCTACTATAGGGGCCAGTAATGTCCCTACAGTTTTAGGAAATACCAATAACCTTATATCAGCTGGCTGTACTGGAATTGTAGGACAGCCTGTCTGCTGGAATATTCACCCCCCTCTTCATATCTCTGACGGAGGAGGACCAGAAGACAAGGCCCGAGAAATTAGGGTATACAAAAATCTTGAAGAGTTACAAAGGTCCCTATACCTGGAAATTCACTACCACCCCTTAGCCTTGCCCAAAGCCTGAGGGAAAGAGAAAATTGATGCCCAGACCTTTAACCTCCTCACCGCTACTCATAACCTGCTTAACAATTCCAACTCTAGTCTAGCTAATGACTGCTGGCTGTGTCTGCAATCAGGAGATCCCATTCCTCTTGCCATACCCAGCAATGACTTAAATTATACATCCAATACCCCTTGCACCATAATCCCTCCCCTTAAAATACAGCCTTTAGAATTTCCTAGTTCCTCTTGCATCTACTCCCCTCCCCTTAATAACACTTACAATCTCAATGTAGGATTCAATGAGTTCAATAATTGTTCCACCATAGCAAATATTTCCCAATCGTTGTGCCCCAAACAGCTCAGTTTTTATACGTGGCAATAATAGGGCTTATACCTATTTACCTACTAACTGGACAGGATGCTGTGTCTTAGCCACACTTTTGCCAGACATAGACATTATCCCTGGAGATGAACCTGTACCTATCCCAGCTATAGATCACTTTTTAGGAAGAAACAAAAGGGCAATACAATTTATCCCCTTACTTGCAGGATTAGGCATAACTACTGCCATAACAACTGGGGCTACAGGCCTAGGAGTTTCTGTTACTCAATACACCAAATTGTCTCGCCAATTGATCTCAGATATGCAGGCCATTTCAAGTACTATACAAGATTTACAAGATCAGGTAGATTCTCTGGCAGAAGTAGTGCTCCAAAATAGAAGAGGTCTAGATTTACTAACTGCAGAACAGGGAGGCATCTGCATGGCTTTACAGGAGAAGTGCTGTTTCTATGTCAAAAAATCCAGGATCGTCAGAGATAAAATCAGGCATCTACAAGAAGACCTAGAAAAACGACGAAAAGAAATAACCGATAACCCATTTTGGACTGGGTTCCATGGACTCCTTCCCTATCTTATGCCATTCCTGCGCCCCCTGCTTTGCCTATTGCTCTTACTCTCTGTAGGACCTTTGGTTTTCAATAAGCTCCTGACATTCATTAAGCAACAAGTCGAGGCTATCCAAGCGAAACCTATACAGGTCCATTATCATCGCCTAGAACAAGAAGATCGAGGTGGTTCATACTCACACCCATTATAACCACCTTCCCTATGCGCTGAACTGGACAGCCAATGACGGGTAAGAGAGTATCATCTCTCACTAACCTAAGACAGGAGGGCCATCATAAGCTACTGCCTAATCCCATGACGGGTACCAGTGATGAGATGCATTACTCCAACCTAAGACAGGCACAGTTCCCGAGGGACAATCTTCTAGCCACAGTTATATATAAAAAAGGGGGACATGTCCGGAGCCATGAGGCCCGGAATTAGCCGACCTCTGTTGCTTGATCTCCACAAAGCAGAGACAAGATGGCACATTTCCGGGTTCTTCATTATAAACTGTTCCTGCATGCGCCTAAAGCCTTTCCCGCGCACGCCGCTCACTTTTCCCGTGCGCGTGCAAACCTTTTCTGCCCATACCACTCACCTTTCCCGCCCGCGTGTAAACATTTCCCGTGCATGCGCAAACATTTTTCCCACCCAGGAAGATACGCAGCCTACAGCGCAGGCGCAATCCCGCGCCCGGGAAAATTATCAACCAACGGTGCATGTGCAATTGTAATTTGAGTAAACCCAGCCTCCTGTCACCGCCCTGGCCCAACCTCTTCCTCTGCCAGCCTATATAAGGCATTGCACTGCCACCATTAAACGAGACTTGATCAGGCTATTTGTCTTGTCTCCATTTCTTGTGTTTTCTTGTCTCCTCCATTCCCACTCCCCCTTCCAGGGTCTGTTCGACTGTCCTGCAGGTCAGGACACAGACACACACACACACACACACACACACACACACACAAAAAAAAAAAAAAAAAAAAAAAAAAGAAAGAAAGAAAGGAAAGAAAAGAAAACAACACCTATGGTGATATAGAGTCGTTTCAACATGGACTTTGATTAGTGGACCACAGTTTTCATCTTTTGAATCATTACGGATTACCTATAGCTCAGAGACAATGTGTATTATCAACCGAATAACTGCAAATGTTTCTTCCTTGAGTGCATATTTACACAGTTAATTGGCCAAGTCTTTCTTTAAGTGAGAAAATTACATCACCTGTGGATGTCAGATGATGGTTCTTTGCTCCTGACACTCTAGGATCCCATCATCCCTACTAAAATTAATTAGCCAATTTTAATCATCTCACATATTTACTGTTGTGCTATACAGAATCATCACTGGAGTGTTTTAAATGATATATTTCTCAATCTCATTGTGAATTAAACAATTCCTTGGTCAATTGAATACATAATTATGAAAAAGTCATATATTATGAATTACATGCAACATTTTTCTCTCTCCAAATTTTGGAGTTTCTTTCAGTTTATAATACAAAGAATTTCAGGCATAACAATTTCAGTAACTGTAGATTAAGTTTGATTCTTGATTCAATGTACTAACCAATAAAATATATTATACCATTCTCAGTGGTATAAACTAAGATATGTAATCCATAATCTTTGTTAACTTTTCTCAAACTCTCATTTCCATACAATAATTCAATTTAATATTATGTTTATTTTCAACTGGTCTCATATACATTCCATCATTTTTTTTTCTTTTTACTTTTGAAGATAAGCAAAATACTATGTTATTTACTAAGTAAAATTCTTCTTCTTATTATTTTTTTTTTTGGTCAGATATTTTCTTGCCCATCAAGTGGCAGGTTGGAGTTTAGTGGCTATGAGGAGTGATGGAAGTGGGATGTAGGGAAGCCTGGTACCTCTTGTGATTGTCTGGAGAAGGCTTAACCTTAAGTGAGGCCATTACAAAATAAACAAGGATAACCTTCCAAAGCAAAGATTGAAAAGCTTCTTATGATGAGAAAGAAGTCTCAGAGACTCTGAGAAGATTGTGATATTCACCATTATTTAATTCCATCCAAATGTCCTCATTGCACTTCCCAGAGTCAAGTGTTTTCTTAACTAACTTTCAAATAAAATTAATTAAGTTACCAGGTAAAGCCAAGCACTGAAAATCCACTGTAACTTAACAGTCTGCAAGATAAGCATCATTTTCACTGTAAGATTTTATCATAGCAGCTGCCATATCTAATAAAGCATCTCCTTCAACAGTAACTTCATTTTAGGTGGTAGAGATAACGAATTAATTCTTTTGTCACTGTATAATGTGAAAAGTCAATATCCTATCTATAATGTACACTTGAATCTCTTTCAACCTAACTATCCAGAAAACAAAACCCAATTTTCTATATTTTGTGTACTGTTAAAGAAATTTCTGATTAAATTATTCAGTTAAATAGAATACAGGTTAGAACACAATCCATTTCAGCTAGCATAAAGATGGACAATTTATCTCATAGCGTTTGATAGCTTACTAAGTTATTTGAGTGTTTGAAAAACTTACTCTAGGCCGATTCCAGACTTCTAAAGCCACAGTTTTGCAATGGATTTCCTTAGACGCTGTTCTCTATCATAATCAGAAGCTGTAGAACCAATAATCACCCTACCAGCTTCGGAGATTTCTGATAAAAACATTGCTTCTAAATCCATGGCTTATGCTAGGGTTTGAATGCTTGTGTCTTCTTCAAAAATTTATAGTAGAACTCACTTTCCAACGCAATAGTGTTAAGCAGTGAGACGTCTAGGAGGTGATTGAGTCAGGAGGATGGAGACCTCATAAGTGGGATTACTGACCTTCAAAAAGGTCTGAAAGGAGATAGCTAGGCCCTTTTTGCCCTTACACCATATGAGGATGCTGCAAGAAGGTTCTCGCCAAACAGTGAATGCTGAAGTTTTGATCCTGAATGTCCCAGCCTACTGAACTACAGGAGATACATTTCACTTGCTTACAAATTACCCAGTCTCAGGCCTTTTGCCAAAGCAGTACAAATGGACTAGGACAGCCTGTCTGCTATAATCAGAAAGAAGTTTTTGCTGAATTGGAGATCTACCAGAATTTTACTGCCTTTAGTTCAGTTTGCAAAACGAATGTCCAGTTCTGTCCCTTAGCTCCATTTGACTACGTTCCAAATTTAAGTTTACCGTGAGTATAAGTTATCGATGAAATTTTATGAGATTCTCTAATTGGCACCAAAAATATAGGTTTTAGTGTTTCAGCCTCTTCATGTTAAGTTAGGTTATTGAATGCTTGTCAAGTGATATAATCTTTAATATTGGCCATATTTTTTAAAATTTTCTTCCACTTATAGAGTCTCTTGAAATCTCATTTTTATTATACATTTACCCTTTTTCTTGTACTTAAATTATTAGCCACACTTTTTCTGAAATTTTTGAATGGAGGTGAGATTAATACATATGATCAATTCTCTGTACTATTGCAAGGTTATTCCAGGATTGAAGGACTTTACTAAAATTGATGACCTTAAATTTCAGAAAGACTTTTTTGAACACATTTTATTTGTAATATGTGCCTTAGTTATTATACTAAATGCCCTAGAACTTGCTGCCCTATAAGCACTTTTGGGAAATAATTATGCCAAATTTCAATATGTCAAGCTGTGATTAATCAACTTTATTCCCCCAAAGATTAAATTACTACTCCAAAAGGTCAATAAATGCTAATGATTGTTATCTGGCCTTACAGCTATGAACAGAATTCTTAAAAAATGATTTTAAAAAAGAAAATTCATTTTGGAATAACTGATTAGAAAAGTCAACTAAATTTGTTACTTTTGTTGTGAAAACCTTTGTGATTTACAACTCAACAGACAATTACTGAGTGACTGTTCTTCATAGGATATTGTGCTGAAAAGTACAAAATCAGTCATATGGAATACATGCTGGTCTGTATTTTCATTGAAACAGAATGAAAAGGAAATGAAACTTCACTCTTTTGATCAACAATACCTATTAAGTACCTACTATGGGAAGCATGTGGCTGATATTTATATTTTGAGGAGTATTTTAAAGATATGTACACTATATATATCTTTATATAGTGTATATAAAGAAATTTGTAGATGTCTCTGGAGTTTAAATACAGTGGACTTTCCAAACACTTTGTTATTAAATCCCATCAAAGTTATAGTATATATGAGAAGTTTTGTTTACTATTTTACAAATGAAGAAGTGAAGACTCAAAAAAGTTAATATAGTCACAAAGTCACATACAGAGAATTTTATTTCAAGAGCACCATATTGCTTACAGTTTAAGAAGATACAAAGATATGTGAGTAATGAATTTTACTATAGTGAATAGATTGATAAACACGTCAGTAGAAACAAAGTATTTTGGATGGCTAGAGAAGAGAGTGACCTGTTTCTAAAGATTTTTTTTTTTTAATATGAGAGAAAGCGGTGATTATAAAAGTCAGATCACTTTTGATAAGTAGAGATTTATAGAAAAGCATATGCAAAGAGACAATGATATAGGGGTATAGTGTACAACTAGGGGAACAGAAGTTCTGTTAGAGGCTGCGTAGGGTAGTTAAAAGATAGCAATATGACTGGTAAATTCAGTTGGTTAATTATTGTGAATGACAGTCCTAGTATAAGATGCCCATCCAGAATCCCAGCACTCCAGGTTGTTGAATTGACAGGAAGAATGCCTATATGGGTTTCTAAGTTTACTCAGTTTTCAGGCTTATGCTATAGTCATTATTAAAATGACTAGTGCTAATAACGGCTTGTGCTAAAAAAGTGGCGAGAGATGAGAGCAGGCTGCATAACGCAGCAAGCCCTTGATATGTGTTTATTACACTCTGAAGCCAAATATTTCCTCTAGTCACTGATACTCTGGGTTTTTAGAACAATATAAGGTAAAAACTGAACTAGAAGATGACCACTGTCAGGAACGGTATGTTAACAAGTAAGTGGTCATTGACTGCAAGATTTAGGATGATATACTATGTGTAGATAACTAAATGGTTTTTCATTCTGTAAAGCTATACCCAGATGATTATATTACTCCTATTTCAAATTGTCACTGATGAGAGCTACACACAATTACCCACATCAACTGTCAATGCACACAAAATTACTTTCTTAAGAGCTAAAGTAAAAGCCTTTTTTGCTGATGAGTAAATTGCTGAGTTGGCGTATCCTACCAAAGTACACCCTGTGCTGAATGAATGTAGCTGCATTAATATCATTAATGTACATTACATAATCTGCCGTGTTATCTATCTGTACCAAGCTTCCTATAAGAACCCAGTCAGTGAGATACCTCAAATGGAAAGATCTGGTGTAAACAACCCAAACATTTATTGATGCGGAAATACCACAACATCCTCAATTATAGCAACTCATGAAATAGCAGCAGGTAGGCCATCAACCTTAACTTCTAAACAAGTAGAAGAGACAGAGAACCAGAACAGAAAACAGAGGATCAGTACCTTTCAAAAATTAGATCAGCATCTTAAAAACTTCAGTTCCCAGTAGAAGAAAGTGGAAAGATAAGGGGAAGAGCTGCCCATGCACATCTGAGAAGTGTGTTTGAATTAGTTTGCTAAGGCTGCCATAACAAATTTCCACACTTTGGGTGGCTTATAAAAATATATATTTATTTTTTCTCATAATTCTGGAAACTAGAAGTCTGGAATCAAGGTGTCAGCAAGACTGATTTCTTCCGGGGCCTTTGTCTTTGGTTTGTACACAGTCATGCTCTCTCTGTACCTTCACATAGTCATACATCTATAGTCTCTTTTGTCCAAATTTTCACCCTTTATGAGGATATCAGTTATATGGATTAGGGCCCACCATAATGACATAATGACAAAATTCAGAGAAGGCTGGAAACAGAAAATCTAGCCAAAATTCTGTTAATAGTTCATAAGAATGATTAAGGAAAACGAGGACAGAAATAAAATTGCAACAAAAATAAAACTTTCAAGAAACACTAAAGCTAAGAGCAGCAAAATTTGGAGTCCAACTGAATATTATGTATAAATGAAAAGGGAAACTAAAACTATTTTTATATTTTTAACCTGGAAGACTGGAAGTGTTTTGATGCTGATGGTGACAACAGGAGGAAAAATAAGAGATAGGAGAAAATACAATTCAAGACATTTCAATTTGCAGATGGAAATATGCAAATAGATCAAAATTCATTAAACTCAAAATCAGGAGGTCAGAAGTAAAAGTAGACCTGAAACCACGTATATAGAGAAAATAACGATGGGAGTGGGAATGAAGAAGGATCTTATGTGGATCATTTTGAAAATATGCCGAAAATATAATTTTATGAAATTTTTGTTTTAAGGATCAGATATGGAAAATATGATTAAATAAAAAAGTAAGTACTTTTTTCTCAAAAGGTCAAATAATATGAAGATAAAAATTTGAGTTTTCTAAGTTTGAAGTTACAGTAGATTTGGGTAGTCATTAATTTATTTCAAAGCATTTTCTCTAAAATGTTAGACTCATAAGACGTTACACATAGGTTATAAAGGAATAAAACCATATAAAAATTGGTTTGAGAAAAGTTATAATCTATACCTTACTTGGTGATTCACAATATGGATCCATATTGGAATACACCATAACTATTAAAAAAATTATTCAGTGACACTTGTTAAAGCTTACTAACTAAGAGTTTATCCAGGACTATTACAATAGGCACTGGGGCCACTGCAATGGGATCTTGCAGTGAGGAAGGGACATTGAGCTCAACTCTGAATACAGCATGGACAAGTGGGAATTTATAGTCAAGGAGCAGGGTGGGGATCGGTGAATGAAAAATTGCTAAAAAGAAACATCAGGGAGGATTCTGGCTGAATCGATTCAACAACATTCTTTCTGAAGTCAGGCCACAGTGATAAGACATCAAGTGAGGGATGGTAGTAAATGAAGAACCTAATCCGATATTGAAGATGATCAGATCTTGAGGATGGGTGGTTCTTGCTAAGCTAAATTAGCAGGGTTCTTTGCTAAAACTGGATTTTACAAGGAAGTGCACAGATGGGCTGACTTACCAGAGAATTCAGAAATCTGATTCAATTTTGCCCGACCAAAGAATCTTTTTCAGAAACTTTCCCACAACAAAGAATGATCTAGTATGAAAACCCTATCCAAATGCTATGAATAGCATTACTTTTCCAACTTCACTTCCCACTAATTCCTCAACTTACTGCTCATTCAATCCACTCGGTGCACAGAGTTCCTCTCGTTACCTAAACGCAACAGGAAGACTCTTGCATCTACACCTTTGTACCAATTTTTGCCTGCCTGGAACTCCTATTATTCAAAAATCTAAGTACCCTACACCTTCATCTTCAAATCTCTGTTCAAACACTGTCTTCTCAGTAAGGCTGACCCTGCATCTTCCTTAGAATATAAACTATCCCTCAGCCCCAGTGTTGCCAATCTGTATGAACTACTTGTTTATTTTTTATAGCCTTTAACACCTTCTAGCATACTATATACTTGACATACAGTTATGATGCTTAGCGTTAACTTTTTGTCCTGTCTTACCAAAATGTGTGTTCCCCGAAGAAAGACATCTGTGTTTGCTTTGCCTACTGATTTATACCAAATCTATGACAAAACTAGATACTCAATACATATTTGTTAACTTGAGTAATTTAGTTCTCACTTCATTTATTTTATTTTCAAGACAATTTAGTGTACTTTTTTTTACTAGTTTATATAGAAAAGGTGGCAATTTTTATCTCCCATCTGGCTTGGCATGATCTGTGGCTAAACATATTCTTGTTTCTTTGTTTGCTGTAACTTCTCCCTGCAGAAAGATGAATTTCCTAAAAAGACATTACAGCTTTACTTTTTCTGTTGTTTTTTTGTGAGAGGAAAACTGCAAAAGGTAAAAGGGATCATTAATTTCTTAAGAAACAAGAAAACACATTAGAACCCAGAGCCATTCTTACCCATTATTTAGTATTTTTATACCTTTTAAATAACCTGGTGTCCTAAAATAATTGTACAAAATTTCTCCATTTACATATTTATATCTCAGTGAAACAGCACAATATAGGTCATTACTACTACAGCAGGAGACAATGCACTAGGATATTGGAGACTGATTAGTTGCTATGCTGTGCTTGTTAACATGCAGACCCTTGAGTGAAGATTACATTTGCATATATCTTTTCTTGTCAAGGATGACACACATTTCTCTTTGCCTGCCTAATACTATTATCATGTTTGAACATTCTTGTCCTGGGAATTAATTTTACACAGGTCTTTCTGCTTGCTCCACTTTTTCAGTCTATTTTTGATTCTTTTAAAATTTATGTTTATATAATTCTGTCATTACCTATTTAATTGTTTAAAGCAGCGTTTTCTCTGACTTTTTTATGTTATTACTTTGGGTTTAACTCCTCAGAGATAATATGTGTAGGATTTGACCATGAGACGCTGTGGTTTTTTAAATATTTAAGACTTACAGTATTCTCTCTGCTGTATTTCATAGAGGATGTTTATTACCTTAAACATTTAAAACTTGTCTATTTTTTTCCAAACACTCTCAACCTTCTTTTCTACTCTAAGCAAATGTAACTATGCAGCTGTTATCAAGCATAATACATATTAATCCAACGAGAGATTTACTACATGAACAAACAGGAAATGCCTCTGAACACGATATATACATATAAATGCAAGTTTAAGATATATATATATATATATATGGGCCAGGAACGGTGGTTCATGTCTGTAATCCAAACACTTTGGGAGATCGAGGCAGGTGGACCACGAGGTCAGGAGTTCAAGACCACCCTGTCCAACATGGTGAAACCCTGTCTGTACTCAAAATACAAAAATTAGCTGGATGTGGTGGCATGCAACTGTAATCCCAGCTACTTGGGAGGCTGAGGGAAGAGAATCGCTTGAATCTGGGAGGTGGAGATTGCAGTGAGCCGAGATCGTGCCATTGAACACTCCAGCCTGGTGAGAGAGCGAGACTCAACAACAACAACAACAAAAAGATATATAATTGAGAGCCTACGCTTTTTATTATTATTATTATTACTATTATTATTATTATTATTATTATTATACTTTAAGTTCTAGAGTACATGTGCATAACGTGCAGGCTTGTTACATGTGTATACTTGTGTCATGTTGGTATGCTGCACCCATCAACGCATCAGCACCCTTTCAACTCGTCAACATCAGGTATAACTCCCAATGCAATCCCTCTCCCCTCCCCCTCCATGATAAGCCCCAGTGTGTGATGTTCCCCTTCCTGAGTCCAAGTGATCTCATTGTTCAGTTCCCATCTATGAGTGAGAACATGCGGTGTTTGGTGTTCTGTTCTTGTGATAGTTTGCTGAGAATGATGGTTTCCAGTTGCATCCATGTCCCTACAAAGGACACAAACTCATCCTTTTTTATGGCTGCATAGTATTCCATGGTGTATATGTGCCACATTTTCTTAATCCAGTCTGTCACTGATGGACATTTGGGTTGATTCCAAGTTTTTGCTATTGCGAATACTGCCACAATGAACATACGTGTGCATGTGTCTTTATAGCAGCATGATTTGTAATCCTTTGGGTATATACCCAGTAATGGGATGGCTGGGTCATAGGTACTTCTAGTTCTAGATCCTTGAGGAAGCGCCATCCTGTTTTCCATAATGGTTGAACTAGTTTACAATCCCACCAACAGCATAAAAGTGTCCCTATTTCTCCACATCCTCTGAAGCACCTGTTGTTTCCTGACTTTTTAATGATTGCCATTCTAACTGGTGTGAGATGGTATCTCGTTGTGGTTTTGTTTTGTATTTCTTGGATAGCCAGTGATGATGAGCATGTTTTCATGCTCCTGTTGGCTGTATGAATGTCTTCTTTTGAGAAATGTCTGTTCATATTCTTTGCCCACTTTTTGATGGGGTTGTTTGCTTTTTTCTGGTAAATTTGTTTGAGTTCTTTGTAGGTTCTGGATATTAGCCCTTTGTCACATGAGCAGATTGCAAAAAATTTTCTCCCATTCTGTAGGTTGCCTGTTCACTCTGATGGTAGTTTCTTTTGCTGTGCAGAAGCTCTTTAGTTTAATTAGATCTCATTTGTCAATTTTGACTTTTGTTGCCAATGCTTTTGGTGTTGTAGACATGAAGTCCTTGCCCATGCCTATGTCCTAAATGATATTCCCTAGGTTTTCTTCTAGGGTTTTTATGGTATTAGGTCTAACATTTAAGTCTCTAATCCATCTTGAATTAATTTTCGTATAATGAGTAAGGAAAGGATCCAGTTTCAGCTTTCTACTTATGGCTAGCAAATTTTCCCAGCACCATTTATTAAATAGAGAATCTTTTCCCCATTTCTTGTTTTTCCCAGGTTTGTTAAAGATCAGATGGCTGTAGATGTGTGGTATTATTTCTGAGGACTCTCTTCTATTCCATTGGTCTATATCTCTCTTTTGTTACCAGTATCATGCTGTTTTGGTAACTCTAGCCTTGTAGTATAGTTTGAAGTCAGGTAGTGTGATGCCTCCAGCTTTGTTCTTTTGACTTAGGATTATCTTGGCAATGCGGGCTCTTTTTTGGTTCCATATGAACTTTAAAGCAGTTTTTTCAAATTCTGTGAAGAAACTCATTGGTAGCTTCATGGGGATGGCATTGAATCTGCAAATTACCTTAGGCAGTATGGCCATTTTCATGATACTGATTCTTCCTATCCATCAGCATGGTATGTTCTTCCATTTGTTTGTGTCCTCTTTTATTTCACTAAGCAGTGGCTTGCAGTTCTCCTTGAAGAGGTCCTTCATATTCCCTGTAAGTTGGATTCCTAGGTATTTTATTCTCTTTGAAGTAATTGTGAATGGAAGTTCATTCATGATTTGGCGTTCTGTTTGTCTGTTACTGGTGTATAAGAATGCTTGTGATTTTTGCACATTAATTTTGTATCCTGAGACTTTGCTGAAGTTGCTTATCAGCTTAAGGAGATTTTGGGCTGAGACGATAGGGTTTTCTAAGTATACAATCATGTCATCTGCAAACAGGGACAATTTGACTTCTTCTTTTCCTAACTGAATACCCTTGATTTCTTTCTCTTGCCTGATTGCCCTAGCCAGAACTTCCAAGACTATGTTGAATAGGAGTGGTGAGAGAGGGCATCCCTGTCTCGTACCAGTTTTCAAAGGGAATTTTTCCAGTTTTTGCCCATTCAGTATGATATTGGCTGTGGGTTTGTCATAAATAGTTCTTATTATTTTGAGATATGTTCCATCAATACCGAATTTATTGAGCGTTTTTAGCGTGAAGGACTGTTGAATTTTGTCAAAAGCCTTTTCTGCACCTATTGAGATAATCATGTGGGTTTTGTCTTTGGTTCTGTTTATATCCTGGATTACATTTATTGATTTGCGTATGTTGAACCAGGCTTGCATCCCAGGGAAGAAGCCCACTTGATCATAGTGGATAGGCTTTTCGATGTGCTGCTGGATCCGGTTTGCCAGTATTTCATTGAGGATTTTTGCATCAATGTTGATCAGGGATATTGGTCTAAAATTCTCTTTTTTTGTTGTGTCTCTGCCGGGCTTTGTTATCAAGATGATGTTGGCCTCATAAAATGAGTTAGGGAGGATTCCTTCTTTTTCTATTCATTGGAATAGTTTCAGAGGGAATGGTATCAGCTCCTCCTTGTACCTCTGCTAGAATTCAGCTGTGAATCCATATGGTCCTGGACTTTTTTTGGTTGGTAGGCTATTAATTATTGCCTCAATTTCAGAGTCTGCTATTGGTCTATTCAGGGATTCAGCTTCTTACTGGTTTAGTCTTGGGAGAGTGTAAGTGTCCAGGAAATTACCCATTTTTTCTAGATTTTCTAGTTGATTTGCATAAAGGTGTTTATAGTATTCTCTGGTGGTAATTTGTATTTCTGTAGGGTCGGTGGTGATATCCGCTTTATCATTTTTTATTGAGTCTATTTGATTCTTCTCTCTTTTCTTCTTTGTTAGTCTTGCTAGCAGTCTATCAATTTTGTTAATCTTTTCAAAAAACCAACTCCTGGATTCATTGATTTTTTGGAGAGTTTTTTGTGTCTCTATCGCCTTCAGTTCTACTCTGATCTTAGTTATTTCTTGCCGTCTGCTAGCTTTTGAATGTATTTGCTCTTGCCTCTCTAGTTCCTTTAATTGTGATGTTAGAGTGTCTATTTTACATCTTTCCAACTTTCTCTGGTGGACATTTAATGCTACACATTTCCCGCTACACACTGCTTTAAATGTGTCCCAGAGATTCTGGCATGTTGTATGTTTGTTCTCATTGGTTTCAAAGAACATCTTTATTTCCGCCTTCATTTCGCTATGTACCCAGTAATCATTCAGGAGCAGGTTGTTCAGTTTCCATGTAGTTGAGTTGTTTTGATTGAGTTTCTTAGTCCTGAGTTCCAGTTTGATTGCACTGTGGTCTGAGAGACAGTTTGTTATAATTTCTGTTCTTGTACATTTGCTGAGGAGTGCTTTACTTCCAATTATGTGGTCAAATTTGGAATAAGCGTGATGTGGTGCTGAGAAGAATGTATATTCTGTTAATTTGGGGTGGAGAGTTTGGTAGATATCTGTTAGGTCCGCTTGGTGCAGAGTTGAGTTCAATTCCTGGATATCTTTGTTAACTTTCCATCTCATTGATCTGTCCGATGTTGACAGTGAGGTGTTAAAGTCTCCCATTATTATTGTATGGAAGTCTAAGTCTCTGTGTAAGTCTCTAAGGACTTGCTTTATGAATCTGGGTGCTCCTGTATTGGGTGCATATATGTTTACGATAGTTAGCTCTTCCTGTTGAATTGATCCCTTTATCATTATGTAATGGCCTTCTTTGTCTCTTTTGATCTTTGATGGTTTAAAGTCTGTTTTATCAGAGACTAGGATTGCAACCACTGCTTTTTCTTGTTCTCCATTTGCTTTGTAGATCTTCCTCCATCCCTTTATTTTGAGCCTATGTGTGTCTCTGCATATGGTTCTCCTGAATACAGCAAACTGATGGGTCTCAACTCTTTATCCAGTTTGCCAGTCTGTGTCTTTTAATTGGAGCATTTAGTTCATTTATATTTAAGGTTAATATTGTTATGTGTGAACTTGATCCTGTCATTATGATATTAGCTGGTTATTTTGCTCATTAGTTGATGCAGTTTCTTCCTAGCCCCGATGGTCTTTACATTTTGGAATGTTTTTGCAATGGCTAGTACTGGTTGTTCCTTTCCATGTTTAGTGCTTCCTTCAGGGTCTCTTGTAAGGCAGGCCTGGTGGTGACAAAATCTCTAAGCATTTGCTTATCTGTAAAGGATTTTAGTTCTCCTTCGCTTATGAAACTTAGTTTGGCTGGATATGAAATTCTGGGTTTCAAATTATTTTCTTGAAGAATGTTGAATATTGGCCCCCACTCTCTTCTGGCTTGTAGAGCTTCTGCCGAGAGATCTGCTGTTAGCCTGTTGGGCTTCCCTTTGTGAGCAACCCGACCTTTCTCTCTGGCTGCCCTTAAGATTTTTTCCTTCATTTCAACTTTGGTGAATCTGGCAATTATGTGTCTTGGAGTTGCTCTTCTGGAGGAGTATCTTTGTGGTGTTCTCTGTATTTCCTGAATTTGAATGTTGGCCTGCCCTACTAGGTTGGGGAAGTTCTCCTGGATGATATCCTGAAGAGTGTTTTCCAACTTGGTTCCATTTCCCCCCTCACTTTCAGGCACTCCAATCAGACATAGATTTGGTCTTTTTACATAATCCCATACTTCTTGCAGGCTTTGTTCATTTCTTTTTCTTCTTTTTTCTTTAGATTTCTCTTCTCGCTTCATTTCATTCATTTGATCCTCAATCGCTGATACTCTTTCTTCCAGTTGATCAAGTCTGTTACTGAAGCTTGTGCATTTGTCACGTATTTCTCGTGTCATGGTTTTCATCTCTGTCAGTTCATTTATGGCCTTCTCTGCATTAATTATTCTAGTTATCAATTCTTCCACTCTTTTTTCAAGGTGTTTAGTTTCTTTGCACTGGGTATGTAATTCCTCCTTTAGCTCTGAGAAGTTTGATGGACTGAAGCCTTCTTCTCTCATCTCGTCAACGTCATTCTCCATCCAGCTTTGATCCGTTGCTGACGATGAGCTGCATTCCTTTGTAGGGGGATATGCGCTCTTATTTTTTGAATTTCCGGCTTTTCTGCCCTGCTTTTTCCCCATCTTTGTGGTTTCATCTGCCTCTACTCGTTGATGATGGTGACGTACTGATGGGGTTTTGTTGTGGGTGTCCTTCCTGTTTGTTAGTTTTCCTTCTAACAGTCAGGACCCTCAGCTGTAAGACTGTTGGAGATTGCTTGAGGTCCACTTCAGACCCTGTTTGCCTGGGTATCAGCAGCAGAGGCTACAGAAGATAGAATATTGCTGAATAGTGAGTGTACCTTTCTGATTCTTGCTTTGGAAGCTTCCTCTCAGGGGTGTACTCCACCCTGTGAGGTGTGGGGTGTCAGTCTGCCCCTAGTGGGGGATGTCTCCCAGTTAGGCTACTCAGGGGTCAGGGACCCACTTGAGCAGGTAGTCTGTCCGTTCTCAGATCTCAACCTCCATGTTGGGAGATCCACTGCTCTCTTCAAAGCTGTCAGACAGACTTGTTTGCATCTGCAGAGGTTTCTGCTGCTTTGTTGTTGTTGTTTAGCTGTGCCCTGTCCCTAGAGGTGGAGTCTACAGAGACAGGCAGGGCTCCTTGAACTGCTGTGAGCTCCACCCAGTTTGAGCTTCCCAGCAGCTTTGTTTACCTACTTAAGCCTCAGTAATGCTGGGCGCCCCTCCCCCAGCCTCACTGCTGCCTTGCAGTTAGATCCCAGACTGCTGTGCTAGCAATGAGGGAGGCTCCGTGGGCAGACGCGGGTCCCTCCCCGCCAGGTATGGGATGCAATCTCCTGGTGTGCCCGTTTGCTAAGATCCTTGGTACAGCGCAGTATTGAGGTGGGAGTTACCCGATTTTCCAGGTGTTGTGTGTCTCAGTTCCCCTGGCTAGGAAAAGGGATTCCCTTCCCCCTTGGGCTTCCCAGGTGAGGTGATGTCTCGCCCTGCTTCAGCTCTCACTGGGCGGGCTGCAGCAGCTGACCAGCACTGATTGTCCGGCACTCCCTAGTGAGATGAACCCAGTACCTCAGTTGAAAATGCGGAAATCACCTGTCTTCTGTGTCCCTGGTGCTGGGAGCTGGAGACTGGAGCTGCTCCTATTCGGCCATCTTGCTCCTGCCCCCTGAGGACCTATGCTTTAATGAGAAAGGTTTCAAGGGAAGAGGAGGAAAGAAACAGAAAAGTAAAGTGAAATAAATCTCAAAAATCAAAAATGTGTTTAAAGGAAAGAAGATAATAAGTAATAAATACAGGGTTAGAAGCTGAATTAATGGTATTCTGGCTCAGATCACTCCGATATATTCTCTCTGTTCCCAACACATAATAGTGATAAGAAAATATAAGGATAAAAATAGCAGTAACAAGAACTCATGAATTCTCTTAAAAAAAAATATAATTGATCTTGCTTAATCTTTGATCAGAAAATTAAAAATCAACTTGAAATAATACATAGAGACGAGGATACCAGTCTGATTTTCTTTGGTTTTTGAGGTTGACAACAATGATCGGATTTGATTCTTACAAGTCAGAGAGCACTAAACATGTCCCACTTCAAAAGTCTATTCCCAAGGACAAAAGAGGAACAAAAAGACTTTATGTTCACAGATTTAGACTAGATTGAGAGATCTCCACAAGAGTCAATAATTCTGGAAGTAAATATAAGAAACAATGGAGAAGTTGCAAAAGTCATTGCTTTAATTTCCCAGAGAATTTCTTAGATCTAAAAAGCACAGATCAGTTACCAAAAACTATAAATAAATATGCATATTGGTCAAATATATAATAACTCTGAAAGATCAAAAATAAAAAGAAAATCTTAAAGGCTACCAGAAAAAAAACAAGTTATTTACTAATTATAATATTTAGCAGAGTGTAGTCTTAATAGCAGCACGTGTCAGGAACAATAGAGTTGTATCCATTTGTTGGGGGAAAATCTCTGCTCTAAATCTTTCCACCCCATGAATTTCTTACTTTATTGGCATTCAACATATAAGATTTTTGTTTACTTAGTAAATATGTACTATGTATAAAATTCTGTTTCAACTATTTGAAAACAACAATGACATTGAATTTATAATTTTATGAGGCATAAATATGATCATTGAAAGGAGAGCGATATTTACATGTGAATCTTTAAGATAGTGAGTGACATCTACCTGTCAATATTATAGCCTAGTTGTTCTTGGCTTGCCCTTGCTTATGCTTTAGTGTTACATGACAACGTGCTTTGAAGATTTATCTCCCAAATTAGTAGATATATAAAGAAATGTCAAAGTTGTGCTATAATTTCTACATATCATGGAACATAGAAATGTGTGTACATGTATGTATGGCATATTCTTGTTCCGTTGTTTTGATAATTTGCTGGACTCTCCCAAGAGGTGGTATATTCCTTGCATTTATAAACCCGATTTATTTGCGACTATATGGAGGAAATTCATAAATCAGTTACTCTTAAAATATAGCCTTTAAGTTACCTGCACTTGAAACATCTGTGTATTGAAAGTTTGAGTCACACCACCAGGCAAAAATTCATGAATAGCGGAGAAGGTTTTTTATGTCCATGTGACTACAGAACTGGTAGTAGAACAAAACAGTTATTAATACCAGCAAGTCTTATGAGATCTGATGGTTCTACAAGGGGGAATTTCCCTGCACAAGCTCTCCTTTTGCTTGTTGCCATCCAGGTGAGATATGACTTGCTCCTCCTTGCCTTTTGCCATGATTATGAGGCTTCCCCAGCCACCTGGAACTGTAAGTCCATTAAACTCTTTTTCATATATAAATTAGCCATTCTTGGGTAGTCTTTATCAGCAGTGTGAAAATGGACTAATACAGCCCCTAAAAGTTCTGCATATTTATTCTTTATTTTAGTATGAGTATTTTGTGTGTAACTGGCACTTCTTTCTCTCTTCTCTCAATCTCCTGCCATCTAACATAATATGGCATAATAGTTAATTGTTTATCTCAGTAAATAAGTTACTGAGACTATTGGTCGGGCGCGGTGGCTCAAGCCTGTAATCCCAGCACTTTGGGAGGCCGAGGCGGGTGGATCACAAGGTCAGGAGATCGAGACCATCCTGGCTAACACGGTGAAACTCCGTCTCTACTAAAAAAGTACAAAAAACTAGCCAGGCGAGGTGGCAGGCGCCTGTAGTCCCAGCTACTCGGGAGGCTGAGGCAGGAGAATGGCGTGAACCCGGGAGGCGGAGCTTGCAGTGAGCTGAGATCCGGCCACTGCACTCCTGCTTGGGCGACAGAGCGAGACTCCGTCTCAAAAAAAAAAAAAAAAAAAAAAAAAAAAAAAAAAAAAAAAGTTACTGAGACTATTAAAGGGGAAATATAACTCAACAAGAATAATTAACATCTATGAAGACAGATAAAAAGAGTATATCCTCCTTTGAGGCAAAACTTGGTATATCTTCAGTTGTGCAACAATGATTACATTATGTTAGGCAGGAGATAATTTTGTTATTGCCTTAATTTAAATTTAATCATGGTCAAGTGGTATATATTGATGTCAAATTGACAAAGGGTAAACCCTAGTGGATTTGTACTATGTCAGTTTAGATAGGGTAGGACTAAATTTCTAGGAACAATAAACGGCTGCAGGTTAGTTTCAGCCATAGAAAATATTTTGTGTAAAATCCTCAAAACAGAACTTGAGCATCCAAGAAGCAGCAGCCATATCCTTTTTATACTTAAAAATGAAAGCTCAACAGGCACAGAGCACCAGCTGCTAGTACCACACAGCCATGTTGTTCTACTATATGTTGGTCTACTGCCTTATCAGGCCCTCAGCAACTCCAGCTCAGGGTTTCTGAATCCTGGGCCAGCATGTTCCACTCCTGGGGCAGCTGTTGGGTGCATATTCCTTTGGCTTCTTCTGCTCCTGGGTCAGGTATGTAATAAAGGGAACCAGCTTCTCTGGCAGGTCACTATTTTGAAGATTCAAAGAGAGTCAGAGAGCAAAGCAGTTTCCAGCTTGTTCTCACAGATTACAGTTTGTTTATGCTCCTCCTCACTTTCTTCTTCGCATTCAAATTCTCTCCCCTTCCCACTTCTCACTGCCTGCCCTGCTACTATACAAACAGAAGAGCTTTCATAATTGAATAAAGCTAAATCCTTACAACAAATCCTTTAGTTTATATTGTTCTTAATATACTTACTTCTTTGATGAAGCCTGACTAATATGGTTCTAGAAATTAAAATGATTTAGTGATCGTGCTATACAATTAAGCTGTGTGTGTGTGTGTGTGTGTTTGTGTGTGTGTGTGTGTGTGTGTGTGTGTGTGTGTGTGTTGGCCAGTCTTATTCTTTTGTTGTTTTGCATGACACTTTCAGTGATTTGTGTTTTCCGTGTTACTGGAATGATTCAAATGCTAACATATTGGAGATCTTTTGAAAGATATTGATAATTCATAACCCCTCAAAGTGTTATAGCAGATCATCTGCACCTAATTCATGTCTGATCACTGCTTTTTTATCTCAATCTGTTCTTAGAGATTTGGATTTATTAAATCATTAAAATGTTGGTTGCCAAAGGCTAGAGGAGTATACAGCAGTGTATATTAAATACCATATTTCATGTAAGAAAGTGGGGTAAAAGCTTTTAGTTGCTGGATTTTAATAAGATATTGGTAAAATACACACAAAACTAAAAGCAGTGATTACTCGCTTAGGGGGACATATCAGGGTGAGGAGGTTGGGGTAGCTGGATTTTTCACTATACACTTGAAATTATTATTTTGATTTTTGCACCATGTGAGTAGAACGTCTATGTCAAAATGAAACAGAAAGATGAAATGAAATGAAATGAAATGAAATGAAAAACACGTCAGATTGTTTTGCTACACGCTGAGATTTGAGAGCCTCCGACTTAAATTGCATGGCATTTAAGTATTATCTTTTATTTGTACGAGACTCTGTTTAACAAAATAACATCATTATTCTAATTTGATTACTGTTACAGACCCGTTAGGATTTATTTCTATTTAACAAAGGGGAAAACTGGTATTTGATGATATCCTCCTTTGGTCTGATGCATTCTGCACCTAGATTTCTTCTCCCACTTTTCAGTGAGTTTTCCCAAAAGCAATTCCCTCACCAAATCATTCCTGACACTATATCTAAAATAAAATAGATTTTTAGTCTTTCCTTTTTAGCTTTTAAATATTTTATACCTGATATTCTATGTCATATTTTATTTTATTTTGTTCTATTTTTGTGTTCATTATCATTACTCCGCCCCAACTATGAAGAGTAGCTACGTCAAGGTCCAGCCTTTATATGTTTGGTCCACTGCCTGATCCACAAGCGCTTAAAAGAGTGCCCGTGCAAAGTAGAAACCATAAACATTTTCATGAATGAATAAATATCTACTTGGTTTAAAGATCACTCAAAAGTGAAGTAATACTAGCTGTAAGTTTAGACTCCCAACGAAAAGACCTGTAAAAGCAAGTACTGCGAATACAAAATAATGAGCAGATAGCTTAATAAGTATGATAAAAATTTATTAGACAATTTTAAAAAGTTTATAGGACAACTTTATGTGAGGTAAAAGTTAGATCATGTGGCCGGGCACGGTGGCTCACACCTGTAATCCCAGCACTTTGGGAGGCCGAGGCGGGCGGATCACGAGGTCAGGAGATCGAGACCATCCTGGCGAACACGGTGAAACCTCGTCTCTACTAAAAAATCCAAAAAAAAAAAAAAAAGAAAGAAAGAAAAGAAAGAAATTAGCCGGGCGCGATGGCGGGCGCCTGTAGTCCCAGCTACTAGAGAGGCTGAGGCAGGAGAATGGCGTAAACCTGGGCGGTAGAGCTTGCAGTGAGCCGAGATCACACCACTGCACTCCAGCCTGGACGACAGAGTGAGACTCCATCTCAAAAAAAAAAAAAAAAAAAATAGATCATGTAAAGTAATTCAGGAGAAAAAGAAAAAAAAAAAAAACAGCAAACTTTATTTTTGTTGGAGAAATTGACAATTATATATGTATATTATGTGCAGATAATCAGGAAAACATAGGGGGGAATATGATCTATATTTTTCACTTTAGGAATGGAAACATTGTGAGCGTCATTGGAACCAGAGTAACTCCATCTTGAATAGGAGCTGGGTAAAATGAGGCTGAGATCTACTGGACTGCATTCCCAGACAGTTAAGGCATTCTAAGTCACAGGATGAGATGGGAGGTCGGTACACAATGCAGGTCATAAAGACCTTGCTGATAAAACAGATTGCATTAAAGAAGCCAGCCAAATCCCACCAAAATCAAGATGGTGATGAGAGTGACCTCTGGTTGTTCTCAGGACTACCAGTACCATGACAATTTACGAATGCCATGGCAACGTCAGGGAGTTACCCCTTACGGTCTATCTACAAAGGGGAGGCATGAATAATCCACTATTTGTTTATCATATCAACAAGAAATAACCATAAAAATGGACAACTAGCATCCCTCAGGGATGCTGTGTCTGTGGAGTAGCCATTCTTTATTCCTTTACTTTCTTAATAAACTTGCTTTCACTTTATGTACTCACCCAATTCTTTCTTGCATGAGACCCCAAGAACGCCCTCTAGGGGTCTGCATCAGGACCTCTTTGCTGTAACAAAATGGAAGGACAGAAACGTTATCACTTTAAGAGAATGTAACAAAAAAGGGAAAAGAACTAAACAATAGATGTCACATTAAAAGTGACAGATTAAATGGATTAAATGGAATCAATAAATTTAAATGTATCAGTAATTAAACAAATGTAAACAAATGGAATTTACGCTTTATAAGTAATTTATGATCAGATTATATTTGAACTAGATTATATTTGGAAACTATACAGGTTTCCAAAGAGACTAACCTAAAACACAACTATAAGAAAGAGTGAAAATAAAATAGAGAAAATACCTTCTAGAAAATAGTAAACAAGAAGATACCCACCTAAGCATATCCACCTAAATCAAATGACAATACTTTAATGCTAAAAATAAAAAGAGAAGGGACTAACAAGGAGAAAATAAAAAACGTGTCAAAATAAATATTAACAGTAAAATATTAATAAAAATAAACACAGATGGTATCAAATAATACAATAATTCAGATAATATAAAAAGAATGAAACCTGAATATACTTTAAAAATAACTTCCCATTACACATAGCAAAACTAATAGGATTACCAAATAGCTGGCAATCTATGGTGATAAATTTGTGACAAACACAACTCTATTAGAAGGTAATAATTCACTATAAACAAAATAATTAGTAAGTGTAGAGAAGATTGAAATAGCAATATCCCAAGCTAGAACTAATAACTATAGAGTGTATCTTTCATCCTCAAAAAGAGAGACTATATAATGTTTTTTAAAGAATACATGAAATATATAATAATTTAGTCACCTTTTGATCATAAGAATATTCTATTTTTCTTAAATACTACTGTCTGTTTTTACTGAAATTAATTTTCAAATAAGCCATAAAAAAAAGAAAAACCTTCAAATATTTTAAAACATAAATTTCCCCTAAATATGCTCTGTGAAAATACATTCACACTGGAATTTACAAAATTGAACACCAAAAACTCTTTTTTTAAGATATAGTGGGACTTCTTATAAACTTGAACTCTTACACTTAAAAAAAAAAGAGGTGAAAGTACTTCCAACACCATGTTGACTAGGAGTGGTGAGAGAGGGCATCCCTGTCTTTTGCCCATTTTCAAAGCGAATGCTTCCAGTATTTGCCCATTCAGTATATTAGCTGTGGGTTTGTCATAAATAGCTCTTATTATTTTGAGATACATTCCATCAATACCTAATTTATTGAGAGTTTTTAGCATGAAAGGCTGATGAATTTTGTCAAAGGCCTTTTCTGCATCTCTCAACATAGTCATGCGTTTTTTGTCTCTGGTTCTGTTTATATGCTGGATTACATTTATTGATTTGCAAATGTTGAACCAGTCTTGCATCCCAGGGATGAAGCCCACTTGATCATGCTGGATAAACTTTTGATGTGCTGCTGGATTCAGTTTGCCAGTATTTTATTGAGGATTTTTGCATCAATGTTCATCAAGGATATTGGTCTAAAATTCTCTTTTTTTGTTGTGTCTCTGCCAGGCTTTGATATCAGGATGATTCTGGCCTCATGAAATGAGTTAGGAAGGATTCCTTCTTTTTCTATTGATTGGAATAGTTTCAGAAGGAATGGTACTAGCTCCTCTTTGTACCTCTGGTAGAATTTGGCTGTGAATCTGTCTGGTCCTGGACTTTTTTTGGTTGGTTAGCTATTAATTATTGCCTCAATTTCAGAGCCTGTTATTGGTCTATTCAGGGATTCAACTTCTTTCTGGTTTAGTCTTGGGAGGGTGTATGTGTCCAGGAATTTATCCATTTCTTCTAGATTTTCTAGTTTATTTGCATAGAGGTGTTTATAGTATTCTGATAGTAGTTTGTATTTCTGTGGGATTGGGGGTGATATCCCCTTCATCCTTTTTTAATGCATCTATTTGCTGCTTCTCTCTTTTCTTGTTTGTTAGTCTTGCTAGCGGTCTATCAAAAAACCAGCTCCTGGATTCATTGATTTTTTGAAGGGCTTTTTGTGTCTCTATCTCCTTCAGTTCTGCTATGATCTTAGTTATTTCTTGCCTTCGGCTAGCCTTTGAATGTATTTGTTCTTGCTTGTCTAGTTTTTTAATTGTGATGTTAGGGTGTCAATTTTAAATCTTTCCAGCTTTCTCTTGTGGGCATTTCGTGCTATAAATTTCCCTCTACGCACTGCTTTAAATGTGTCCCTTCGAGAAGAACTACAGACCACTGCTCAATGAAATAAAAGAGGACACAAACAAATGGAAGAACATTCCATGCTCATGGATAGGAAGAATCAATATCGTGAAAATGGTCATACTGCCTGAGGTAATTTATAGATTCAATGCCATCCCCATTAAACTACCAATGACTGTTCACAAAATTGGAAAAAAAACAACTACTTTCAAGTTCATATGGAACCAAAAAAGAGCCTGCATTGCCAAGAAAATCCTAAGCCAAAAGAACAAAGCTGGATGCATCATACTACCTGACTTCAAGCTATACTACAAGGCCATAGTAACCAAAACAGCATGATACTGATACCAAAACAGAGATATAGACCAGTGGAACAGAACAGAGTCCTCAGAAATAATACCACATGTCTACAACCA